>NW_028317971.1:5058214-5667142 GCF_062004578.1 Staurois parvus | reverse complement strand
AACCAGCCGCAGCAGCAGCAGCAGCATCAGGTGGACCTGGAGCAGGACCTCAAACAACAGGCTTAGGCCTACTTGGACAGCACCCTGCCAACCGAGGTAGACAATCCCCTTGACTACTGGGCAACGAAACTTGACCTTTGGCCCCAACTAGCTGAATTTGCCCTTGAAAGGCTGTCATGCCCGGCCAGTAGCGTGGCATCGGAGCGCGTGTTTAGTGCGGCAGGAGGTATTGCAACTCCGCGGAGGACACGACTGTCCACCCAAAGTGTGGAGAGACTGACGTTTGTGAAAATGAATCAGGCGTGGATTAGTCTGGATTTCAAACCACCAGTTCCTGACACAACTGACTAAATCCGCCATGAATCATGCCCCAAACATGTGCCACTTTCAGGTCTCCTCACACTGCTGGTGTGTTCCATTTTTTGTCATAGGGTGCTGGCAGATTACGGGCCTCCCATAGCTGCTGCCAGGCCCCTAATCTGCCATGGGCCCCTATACCGCCTCCTCATGCTGCTGCCAAGTCCAGAGTCTCTCATGGGTCCCTGTACGGCCTCCCATTGCTGCTGCCTCCATCGCCACACTCTGCCATGTGCCACTTTCAGGTCTCCTCACACTGCTGGTGTGTTCCATTTTTTGTCATAGGGTGCTGGCAGATTACGGGCCTCCCATAGCTGCTGCCAGGCCCCTAATCTGCCATGGGCCCCTATACCGCCTCCTCATGCTGCTGCCAGGTCCAGAGTCTCTCATGGGTCCCTGTACGGCCTCCCATTGCTGCTGTCTCCATCGCCACACTCTGCCATGTGCCACTTTCAGGTCTCCTCACACTGCTGGTGGGTTCCATTTTTTGTCATAGGGTGCTGGCAGATTACGGGCCTCCCATAGCTGCTGCCAGGCCCGTAATCTGCCATGGGCCCCCGTACCGACTCCTCATGCTGCTGCCA
Organism: Staurois parvus; assembly: GCF_062004578.1. Classification (NCBI taxonomy): domain Eukaryota; kingdom Metazoa; phylum Chordata; class Amphibia; order Anura; family Ranidae; genus Staurois; species Staurois parvus. The sequence continues at coordinate 5,666,201 of NW_028317971.1, read as the reverse complement.
GGCCCGTAATCTGTCATGGGCCACTGTTGTCGCTTGTTGGCATATTCCGCTCGTTCAGATGCTCCTTCTCCTGCTACTCCTCTTCACGGATTCCGTCAGCAGTCTTTCTTGGAATCCGTTTCCAAGAGACAACAGTTTGCGAGCACGCACCCGACGGTGCAGAAGCTGAACGTCCTCCTGTCCAAGTTGCTGCTGCCAGGCTCGTAATCTGTCATGCGCCCCTGTACCGCCTCCTCATGCTGCTGCCAGGTCCAGAGTGTGTCATGGGCCCCCGTACCGACTCCTCATGCTGCTGCCAGGCCCGTAATCTGTCATGGGCCCCTGTACCGCCTCCCCATGCTGCTGCCAGGTCCAGAGTGTGTCATGGGTCCCTGTACGGCCTCCCATTGCTGCTGCCAGGCCCGTAATCTGCCATGGGCCCCTGTACCGACTCCTCATGCTGCTGCCAGGCCCGTAATCTGTCATGGGCCCCTGTACCGCCTCCTCATGCTGCTGCCAGGTCCAGAGTGTGTCATGGGTCCCTGTACGGCCTCCCATTGCTGCTGTCTCTATCGCCACACTCTGCCATGTGCCACTTTCAGGTCTCCTCACACTGCTGGTGGTTTCCATTTTTGTCATAGGGTGCTGTATGGCCTCCCATTGCTGCTGCCTCCACCGCCACACTGTGGCTCCACACTCTGGTTTTGGCCCCGTGACTGCCCAAATGAGTGAAGTGTGCGGTGATTCTAAGATCGACGGCACTCATCTGCATGTCATACTGACTGACAGTATTATTTCTCTTCCCCAGCAGACTCCAAGGGCATTTAAATTAAAGGTACAGTGTTCTGCACTAATATTAAGTCTCTCTGAAGCCTAGAAACACCCTTTTTTAAGTTAAATTCACAGCGAATTTATTCGACTCGAATCGAATATTGTCCACGAATTCGCCGAATCAGTCGAATCGAATTTTTCATTTCTTCGCTCATCTCTAGCAGCGGCCATAGGTGCACACATGCTGTAAAGCTTGCTTTGCAGCTGTGGCAGGAACTCTGCTCCCTGTTACTTTTGGTTGGCATAGCACAAGCTGATTACAACCTTTGCTCTTTACTATCTCCCTATAGAAAAATTATAGTTTAAACCTAAAAAAAGTTATTAGTAAAGAAAGATATACCTACCACAGAGCCAACTTTTGGGCCTGTTCACTCCACACTCTTCACACAAGTGAAGTCACCCAGCCTCACTGCATCCTCCTGGGAATGCTGTGTTTGTATGTATGTCTAGTACTTTTTAGTATACTAATAATTTGATGTAAGGTTTTAAAAAATATGACACAGTTGTTAAAATACATGCTATTTTCACTGTGGAAAAAGCAATCTTTCTTTGGTTACCTGCATAAATTGCAAGGATTTCAGCACTGCCATTGCAGACTCCTACCTGCCACTGTTTAAAGTGAAGATTATTGCAGAGACACATTGGATGCCTTCAGTTGCCAGTATACGTTTTATGGGATTCTGGTTTGTCCCTGCTCCTTTAAGGAGTTACTGGCTGCCTACAGGCATACCTGCTCTTAGTTTATCCATGGCTTTATATGATCCAGCATGGAGGCTTTCATAGACTTAAGTGAAGACTGCACTATTCAGAAAGGCTTGATGAGGCAATGCGGTAGATTTACTAAAATTGGTTCATTCAGAATCTAGTGCAGATGTACATGGTAGCCAATCAGCTTCTAACCTCACCTTCTAACATCAGCCGGTTCAATTAAGTTTTGGCAATAAAACCTAGAAGCTGATTTGTTTCTTTGCAGAGTTGCAGCTAATTTTGCACTCTCCAGCTTTAGTAAACCCCAATGTGTGGCTTTCATATTTTTTTTTATTTTTTATAAATTGTTAGACAGTGTAATTTTTTTCTTGCTGGCTAGCTAGTAAGTGTGCTGGGAAATAGATTTTGTTTTCTTCCATGTGCACCTTACTGTAAAGGCTAGTTATAAATTTGGGCAGTTGCCACTTTTTTGCTATATTAACCACATCCTTACCGTGCTATAGCTGTATGATGGCTACAGCACAGTTGTCCAGTTCTGGGAGGGTGTCATATGATGTCCTCACAGAACGCACCCTCCTGCGCACCCCCAGTGGCATGCACCCGGCGATCTCCATGATCGCTGTGTCCTATGGACACAGATAATCACATGATGAAGTAAAAGGCCAATCACAACAGCCTTTTACCACGTGATCAGCTGTGTCCAATGACACAACAGATCACTGAGTAAATACAGTTGTCGGTTAACGGCAGCACTTTCTTCACACTGTCACAGCGTGAGAAAAGTATTGTCGATAACCGGTAGTTGTCACAGAGCAGATTGGCACTGATCATCAGGGTACTGATGATCAGTGCTTTGATGATCACTGCCCTGCAGTGCCACCCACCAGTGTCCAGCTGTGCCACCCACCAGTACCCATCTGTACCCAGCAGTGCCACCCATCAGTGCCCAACAGTGCCACCCATCAGTGCCCCCCAACAGTGCTGCCCAGCAGTTGTGCCCGTCGATGCTCAGCAGTGCCACCCACCAGTGCCACCAGCCAGTGCCATCAGTCAGTCCTGTCAATCAGTGCCACATGTCAGTGTCACCCATCAGTGCACATCATTGCTGCATTTCAGTGCAGCATCATTAGTGCCTCCTCATCAATACCCACCAGTGCCACCTCATTAGTACCACCCAATCAATGTAGCCTATCAGTGCCCATCAGTGCTGCCTATCCATGCCACCTCATCAGTGCCCATCAGTGCTGCCTATCAGTGCCCATCAGTGCTGCCTATCAGTGCAGCCTCATCAACGCACCTCAGTGAAGGAGAAAAATTACCTGTTTGCAAAATTTATATTAGATACAAAGAGAAACCTTTTTTCACATTTTTTGCTCCTTTTTTGTTTATAGTGCAAAAAATAAAACACCCCAGTGGCGAGTAAATACTACCAAAAGAAAGCTCTATTTGTGTGAAAAAATTTATAAAAATGTCATATGGGTACAGTGTTGCATGACTGCGTAATTATCATTCACAGCTGAAAACTGTCCTGGGCACAAAGGGGGCAAAAATTAGGCAAGTGGTTAAAGTGCTTTTGTCTTTAAAAATAAATAAGCTCATGTTACCTACAAAGTCAAAGAGAGTGTATACTCACCTGTTCCAGTAACTGCGCTGCAGAACACAGCCACAATCAGTATAAATGAACCTGAAACTTCCAGGAGTGTTAATCTCCTGGGTCCCATATGGTTCTTCCTGTTGACCACTATCTCCTTACTGTGCCCTGTAGTGCCATATAGGTCAGACTCAGCAAGAGGAACCAGCGAGAGCTGCAGGGACTTAGATGTTCATTACTCCTGGAAGTGTCAGTTTTCCAGTAGACTTTGGAGGGCCATTGCTACTGACTGGTGTCCGGAGGCATGGTCACTGGCAAATGTAAGATCCTGGGTTTTATTACTTATTTTTAATGCCAGAGATGCTTTAAAGCTTATCAGAGGAAGTACAGGATATGAGGTATAGGAAGTTTGGGGATGGACTTTGAACAGGCCACGTGGGAGAAAAGGACAAAGTTCTTCTGAAAGACAAAGAGGCAAGAGTTGTTCTGGTTCTGTAGACAAAGAAAAAGCAACATACGTTTTGTGCTGGACTCTGAGAGGGAAGAAATCATACGAAGATTCCATCACCAGAAAACCAAGTTGAGTAGCTGATTAGTATTTTCCCTTTGCATCACATATGTTGTCTATGATAGTTTGTTGGAAAGGATAGATAGTTTAGGCATGTGTATACTGTATGCATGTTTTGTTATACTTTGCATACTATGAACTGTTTTTCCTGCAGTTGTATGTGCGGCCTTTTCTGTTTAGTAAAGCACATCAATATACAACTGAGGTCTAAGCTTCCTTGACTTACACCGTAAAGTAACCTTACTAGACGCAAGCAAAACAATGGGGCATTGAAGGATAGATGTCCTCTAGCAGAAGACTGGGCCATGTTTGAGACTGTGGGTGTTATTTACTAAAGCTGGAGAATGTTAAATCTGATGCATCTTTGCATAGAAACCAATCAGCTTCAAGGTTTTATTGCCAATGCTTAACTGAACAGGCTGAATTTAGAGGCCGATTGGCTACCATACACAGCTGTACCAAATTCTGAGTGTACCAGATTTACTAAATTTACCCTTGTGAGGGTGAGAGGAGCAAAGCTGGTTTTCAGCAGACAGCTGGGGATTTGGTTGGTGGAGGTTACTTATATCCAATAGTGCGCACAAAGCTGTAGATATAGGGAAAGATGGTAGACAGGGTGAAGACTGTCATCAGGTACAATGTCCAGTGGTGAGCATTGGTACTAGATACTGCATTCAGTGGTAGACATAAGGCAAGAGGTGTTGTGTCCAGTGAAGGGTACTATGTGTGGAATACAGTAGTGAACAGGTGGGAGGAGGTGTTGCATCCAGTGATGAGCACAGGGAGGTTAAAAATTAAATAAAAAAAATATTTCTCAAATAGACATTTATTTTTATTGCAGAAGTAAAGACATAACATAGAACAGGCAGCAGAGAAATACAATCAAACTAAGAAAGCCACCAATAGTTCAGAAATATGTTCAAAAGAGTGAAGATGAATATGTAGGCCATTACATGCAATTAGTGGAAAAGAGTATACAGTATACAATATATACAAATTAAGAAAAAGGTTAGGATCAATCGATTCAATATTTCACAATGAGATCTATCTGAGGGTTACAGCCAGATGAGTGCAGATATTTGGTATGTACAAGTCAAGTAAACATGTGTCTGATTTCAAATCTAGTTTAAAGGTATAGGAGAAACTAGGATAATGGGAAAAGTCAAGGAAATGGGCTCGGAAAGTATGGGGGTGGGGATGGGAACATTCATGAACTTCCTTAAATAAACATTTATTACAGGATGTTTCAATAATATTTAGTAACAGGGTGTTCCCATAACAATTTGCAACATCATAAATATAAGAAAGCCCAGCACCAACTTTTCATTTGTTGACTATCTCTCTTTAATGGAAACACCATATACAGTATATTTATATAAACTAGTGGGCGGGGGCGAAGGTGTCATGAATATGTGTGTTATAAATTGACCTGAATTGCAGGATTTCAAATTACAGAGGCTAGTGACAGCATGGTAGTACATAATTGCTGGATCTTCTCAGTTAGAAGCCTCTATCATACCTAATCCTGTCTGTAACTGGTATATATATTGTATGAAATATTTCCTATTACCTGAATAAAAAGAAATAAAAAGAAAAACATAAATATATACAAAACATTACATATTCCTTTTATACCTTCCTTTAGTGGGAAGGGGGCATGGGAGAGTCATCTGCCTGTGGCTTTGCACATTACAAATGTCCCCTCAGTAACAGCAGGGATCATCTGATGTGAAGTATTATACTGAGTATCAGCTGATAACTTTGGATTTGACATAGGAGAAAGCAGCCAAGATATTCAATCACATCTGTCATCTCATGAAAAGCAAGTTACGTTTAAATTTGGAGTACTCAAAGTAAAACATATAAAAAAAGAATAGGAAAAAATGGAAATGTTAAACATGGAGAGATAGAATAAAAAAAATGACGGGAGAATCCAAAGAAAACTGCACTCAACCAAAGGCCATCCATCAGCCACGTACAGATCAGACCATCAGGAGGATGTTGCTGACCCATATGACTTGTATATTGATTGAATATCCTTTCCTGCCTCCTATAAAATATTCTCTTCTGTGTGTACTGCAATGGTAATGTGGCCCCAGCAGTTACAGTTGACACTATTGCTAAGTTTATACAAACCCTGGATGTAGAAGGTCCTCTCTATGCACGTGATTTTGGACAGAAATCTATAGGTGAGCTGCTGTCTTACAGTTGCAGCTCTCCATGGGGTCAATAAACAAATGAATAGAAATCCACAGTCCAAACATTGGCAGCAGATCTCATGGCACTGTGCTGCAAAGAATTATTGCTGAAAAGAAAATTGAGTTTTCCTATAGTACATGCTTTCAGACCTGTCATTTGGATGGGGGCACTTAGTAGGATCAGCACTGCATGCTCATCACCCCTTTTAAAGCGGAATGTCACCCAAAAGGGGAAGTTCCTCCCTCTTCCCTCTCCTCCACCATATTTGGGATATATATATTTATTGCAGGGTGCAGGTACCTAGTTTGGAAAGGTACCCGCTCCCACTTCCACTCAGATTGCCTAGGCAATGCAAACACAAGTTTTCCTCCCCCCTCCCTGCCAGAAACTTTCTGGGAAACTTCACAGGCCCCACAAGGCTGCAGAAACATGCACAAAGTCACAGCTGGCTGCCCAAAATGAATATGCTGATGCCGGATCTGAAGACTGGTGAAGAACTGGATGGGGTGAAGACGGAGCTAGATTTTTGAACATATGAGTGTCTGTTTATTAAAAGTCAGCATCTACAGTTTTTGTAGCTGCTGACATTTAATTTTTGCAGAAATTACTGACATTACACTTCAAGTACATTTCCTAAAAAGACCCCTGTGATATTGAACACATTGCTACAAAGAAATAATAAAATATCAACAGTGGAAATGACAGGTGTGACGGGAGTGACTTTTGGGGGTAGGGGAACCTCTGTATCATCTTCCCAAATTCTCATTATGTTTAACCCACCTTGTACCTGTTTAGGGGTACAGGGTGTGAATGTCCCAGTATTGTGCATTTGTGTGTTGTCCTTTGTCTTTGTTCTCGGCCATGTGGCTGTCCATTGTTTGTTCTATGCCATGTGCTATCCCATTGTTCTGTGTCTGGGTTGGATGGGGAGGGGTGATGAGGTGTTTCCTGCCCATACTGTAGCCCTCCCCACTGATGGGGCGGGCTGATGATGTGTTTCCTGTCCCTGGTTGTCTTTCCCCGCCCTGTGTATAAAACATGTTGTTTGTGTTAAATAAAGGTTTGTTGGCTTCCTGTTTTAAGAAGAGCTGGGTGCTGTCTATTTCCTGAGGGATTTCAAGGGTGTGGTCCATGGATGGTGTTCGGACAGGGGAAGCTGCGGTATAATGGAATATACCCAAGTGTGGTCCGGTACCGTTTCCATTACAAAAGGGGCGAATTCAATAACAACTACCTCTTGCCTTAACTGCTTGCCCACCACCGTATACCAGAAATACTGCTACAGGGCGGCAGAGCGGAACAAAATCACATATATATATATATATATACGTGATTTAGCATTTTTGGGTAGGGGGCGCGTGCGAGCCGTGCATGCACTCTAACCTCACCACCATTGGTGGCCTCAGTTGTTGATCACCTGGACGGTGATTCCCCGCCGACACCCATCGATTGCCGAGTATCACTGCCAGGGGAGAGGTCTGTATGTAAACAGTATAGATATCTACCATGTCAGCTCCTGCACACATGTGCTGACACTGTAAAACACACACATAGCTCACAGTAAAAGAGCACACAGCACACAGTTAACCCTTTGATTGCCCCTGATGTTAACCCCTTCCTGCCCAGTGTCATTAGCACACTGTCAGTGCTTTTCATTAGCATTGATCACTATATTAGTGTCACTGGGGATGTCAGTGACAGTCAGTTCTCCCCCAGTGTCAGAATGCCCGCCACAGTCCTGCTATAAGTCGCTGATCGCTATAACTTTCACGTAAACCAATTAATTTACACGTATTGGGATTTTTTTTAGAAAAGACATGTAGCAGAATACATTTTGCCCTAAATTTATGACGAAGTTTGATTTTTTTTTTTTTTACTGGACATGTTTAATAGCAAAAAAGTCAAAAATATTGTTTTTTTTCTCAAAATTGTCTTTTTTTTGTTTATAGTACAAAAAATAAGAAATTCAGAGGCAATCAAATGCCACTGAAAGAAAGCTCTATTTGTGGGAAAAAAGGACAAGAATTTCATTTGGGTGCAGTGTTGCATGACCATGCAATTGTCAAGTAAAGTAATGCAGCGCTGTATCGAAAAAAAATGGCCTAGTCAGGAAGGGGGGTAAATCCTCTGGAGGGCAAGTGGTTAATTGTGTTAACAGAAGCCTAAATTGTTTTAAGCATTTTTTTTAATGTCGATTTTTGCACTTCTTTAGAACTAAAAAAAGGGGTGTTTTCAGTATTAAAACTGTAATATCACAGCATATTTTTAACTGCGCTGTAATAAATATTCACTGCAAATGTATATGTTCTTCCCATAGGATATGTTGCAGTGGAACTTCAGTTGACTTCCAAAATGGGTCCGCCCAGCTTTCGGGTTCAGGCAGAGCCTGTGAGTGCATCTGTGCATGCGTAGGGGAATTTTGCGCACATGCAAAAACAGGAATATTTAGGACTTCCCTCTCTCCAGTATTCTCCATGCATGCATAGGGAGACCTGTGGTTGTCCAGATCATCGGGACACCCAGGTTTGAGCCCCGCAGCACAGCTGTGCACACTCCGGGGTGGGGACAAAGTCTTGTCTATGTGGGAATTACAGAAGTGCTGCTAGGCACAAATAAAGGAAATAAAAAATATTGCCCATTGCTAAGAAAGAGAGGGGGAGGAGGCAGGGCAGCACATGATCACTATTAGGGTGAAGGTCTTCTTTACCTACTTGCCGTCCTGAGGATTTACCCCCCTTCCTGACAATTGCACGGTCATGCAACCCTGCACCCAAATTAAATTTACGTCCTTTTTTCCCCACGAATTAAGATTTCTTTCGGTGGTATTTGATCGCCTGTGCTGTTTTTATTTTTTGTGCTATAAGCAAAAAAAGACGGACAATTTTGAGAAAAAAAAACAATATTTTGGACTTTTTTCTATTAAACATGTCCAGTAAAAAAATGTAAAAAATAAACTTTTGTCAAAATTTAGGCCAAAATTTGTTCTACGATGTCCTTGCTAAAAAAACTCCCAATACATACAAATTAACTGGTTTATGTGAACGTTATAGCGTCTACAAATGGTGGTATAGATAATGGGATTTTTTTTCTACTAGTAATGGCGGTGGTTAGCGACTTTTAATGGGACTGCAGGACTGCAGCAGACATTCTGACACTGGGGGGGAACTAACTTGGTGTCACTGACATCTCCAGTGACACCAATACAGTGATCAGTGATAAAAAAAGCATGTGGGATCAATTTTCACACTGATAATAATGTTGACCAAGGAGGCTATACGTTATAGGCTATAAAGAAATTGTGAAAAGTAGTGAGAATAAGTACATGAATCCCTGAATGTGAGATTTAATTTATCACACATTAGTGATAAGTGCAGTGATAAAAAAAACAAATAAAATTCAAAACAATATGTAAGTGATATCACAACAAAGCTAATGTTCAAAAAAAGACCACTATAAAAATGTCACATAAAAAGATGTCCAGGAAAAATAAAATTCAAAGGTGCGTAGAAAACACTGAATATTCCAACGTATCAAATAGTGCAGGTGATACTGTTAAATTCGCATGACATCCAGAAGGAAATTATCCATAAACGGCTGAATTGCCCCCTCACCTCCTTGAAGTGACCCAAAGGGTCAAAATGCCTGTTAGTAAGCAAGAGTGAACATCAACGTCCTGGTCTCTCCTTCAAGGATAATATGGGTCTGCAGCGATTATATCCCCTTCACAGGTTAGGGGTAGAACAGCAGGATCCCCCTCAGGGATGATATAGTAAGAATCAGCCAGCTCACATCAAAAGGCAGGATAGAAACAGAAAAAGATCTCCCATAATGTAATACTGTTTAATATTGTTTAAAACATGTATAGCCAAATGCCTGCTCACTTTTGTAAAGCATATAACAAGCTGGAAAAAACACCTCATGCTATGGGTGTACTTGCATGGGTGTTTTTGGGTGAAGCAAGATGGCGTCCATGCTGGAAATATGTCATCACGTTCCTACACGTTACATCCCATTAACACGTGACTTCCTCGTTGTGATATCACTTACATATGGTTTTGATTCTTATTTGTTTTTTTTGATCACTGCACTTATCACTAATGTGATAAGTTAAATCCCACATTCAGGGATTCACGTACTTATTCTCACTACTTTCTTTTGGCTACTTATAGCCTCCTTGGTCACCATTATTATCAGTGTGAAAATTGATCCCACATTTTAGGGATTCACTTTATATGTTGATCTGAGTTTCATTATAGAGTATTTTAGTCCATACTTTCTAGAGTCCCATGAGGACTTTTTACCTTTATTCCTCTCACTGGTGTTTCTTTATTAATACACTCTTTATTTATTTTAGATACTTATATAGCACCATCAATTTACACATGCTTTACACACACATATATATATATATATATATTGTACAATCACATCAGTCCCTAACCCTCAAGGGGCTTACAATCTAAGGTTCCTAACTTACATTCATACATACACATACTAGGGCCAATTTAGACAGGATCCAATTAACCTACCAGCATGTCTTTGGAGTGTGGGAGGAACCCCACGCAGGCACAGGGAGAACATGCAAACTCCAGGCAGGTGATGCTGTGGCTGGGATTTGAACCAATGATCCTAGTACTGCCAGGCAGAAGTGCTAACCATTTAGCCACTGTGCTGCCCACTATTGAGTCACATTTTGGTCTCACCATAGATCCCCGAGTGGATCAGTTCACTTTATGATTTGTGAGTGACTGTTTATTGTATTCACTGTGTTTCACTGGTGGAATACATTAGTCACATATATTTTTGGCGATCCGAGCCATTAGATCATGCTTTGAGGATTCATACTGTTTTTTTGTGCATTCTATTCTATTTACCAAGTTATTGTATATTGGTAGGGTACATAATTTATTTGTATATTTATATATACCTGATGGTTTTTTGAGATAAGCTAGTGTAGGAGTAGTGTAGGATTTGGGTAGCGCTGCACCAATTCACTTTATAATTTGCACAATTTCCATTTGGTATATGGTTGGGTGACACCCCCCCCCCCCCGACTTGCCATTTGTCCATTGTGAGTAGCACAGGAGGACCCTATTGATTTAGTGGTGATTAAATGTCACCAAAAGAAAGATCATAAAAATGTCATATGGGTACAATGTTGCATGACCACGAAATTGTCATTCAAAGTGTGACAGTGTTGAAAGCTGAAAATTGGCCTGGGCAGGAAGGGGTGAAAGTGCCCAGTATTGAAGTATCTAGTCTAGAGCATGTCCCAGCATTATAATAGTTTTTCTACTGTGTTCCTGTACATCATCCCTAGGCTTGTAAAATTATTGCAGGGGCAGCTGCTGGGAGCTCTGTACCTATAGATGGAAGCACTGCCCCAGAGCTAAATCTCTCAAGATCCCTTTCCTTACACACAGTATTAGAGTCAAGGTTCAATGTATGTATGTGGAATGGGGCAGAGAGGGATGAGGAGACAAGTGGAATCCTGTAGTCCAACAGACAGGGTTGATAACAATGGTTGGGATTTCAGTACAGAAGAGACACAGTGCGGTTTATTTAGTAAAACTGGTTCACTCAAAACCTGATGTGCATGGTAGCCAATCAGCTTGTTCAATTAAGCTTTAGCAACAAAACTTAGAAGCTGATTGGTTTCTATGCAGAAATGCACGTGATTCTAAGTGAACCAGCTTTAGTAAGTAAACCCCAGTTAGCTGCACACCAAATTTCTGGCACATTAGCAGGTATTTTTCTGTGTTTTCAGCTTTTTAGAGAAATAAAACATGGAGAATTCTGTATGCTTTGCAAAGATGCATGCAATATGTTTTTTTTGTTTAAGTTTGCACTGACATACACCATGGGGGTTATTTACTAAACCTGAAGAGTGCACAATCTGCTGGAGGTTTGCCTCAAATCCAATCAGCTTCTAGGTTTTATTGCCAAATCTGAAATGAACAAACTGGATATAGAAGCTGTTTGGATACCATGCACAGCTTCACCAGATTTTAAGTGCACCAGTTTTAGTAAATCTCCCCAGTTGAGTGAAAAGATTTATTTGCACTTTTTTTGTAACAAAAATTAGATTATTAACCATTTGACGCCCGGCCTATGGCCAAATGGCGTCCGCAAAAATGCATTACCTTTCCAGGAGGCCGCCATATGGCATCCTCCTGCACATGCGCAGTTCGCGTGCTTGCAGAGCCGTGCAGCGGCGCGATCTGTCACCGGCCGTGTACCTCGGACACGGCCGATGACAGATCTGAGTACCGGCCCCCGTTGCCGGTACCATGTGACCTGCTGTGACCAATCACAGCAGATCACATGACAGTTATATACAATGGATGGCTTCATTCATGCCATCCATTGTATACAAGTGTCTAGCTGTGAATGGTCACAGCTAATCACATGCACATGTCATGTGATTAGCTGTGGCCAAATCACAGCTAAGCACCAAAAAAAAAACCCCTGAATGAATCAATGTCATTCAGGTAAATGCTTGCTTATAGCAAAGTAATTCTTTGCTATAAGCAAATTGTGTAAAAAAAAAAAAAAAAATACTGATCACTTCCCCAAAGTAGTACAATGTTACTATAGTAACATTGTACTACTTTGGACATAGTGAAATATGAAAAACAAATCTTAAAAAAAGAAAAAAAATTTACCGTATTTTCCGGCGTATAAGACGACTTTTTACCCCTTGAAAATCTTCTCAAAAGTCGGGGGTCGTCTTATATGCCAGTATACGGCATACTGACACTTTTTAGGGGGGCGGCGCGGTGCCGCCGCCGCCCCCCCCCTTCCAAGGGACACTAAGTACAGGGCTGGGCAGGGGCTGCTGTCTCTTACCTGGCTCCGGTCCCACAATGATCCGGTCCAGGAAGCGCGGCTGCTCCTTCATTCGGATGTTCGCGCAGCTGCTCGGCTCCGCCTCCTCACCGGTGATTGGCCGCCAGAACTGTAGCTTAGGAAAGGCACACAGGTGGCCAATCACCGGCGAGGAGGTGGAGCCGAGCGGCCCCGTGAAAATCGAGTGAAGGAGCGGCCGGTAAGTGTGCCGTCCAGAGGTGCTGCTGCAACCACATATGCTGGCTGCAGCAGCACCATACTGGAACAGGGGCCAGCAAGTGTCATTGGTAGGAATAGTGCCCCATCATTGGTGTCACTAATACCAATGATGGGGCACTATTCCTCCCTCTGACACCAACGTTGGGGCACTTTTCCTCCCCCCCCACTGACACCAAAGATGGGGCACTATTCCTCCCCCCCCACTGACACCAACGATGGGGCACTATTCCTCCCCCCCCACTGACACCAACTATGGGCCACTATTCCTCCCCCCACTGACACCAACGATGGGCCACTATTCCTCCCCCCACTGACACCAATGATGGGATACTATTCCTCCCACTAACACCAATGTGGACACTATTCCTCCCACTGACACCAATGATGGGGCACTATTCCTCCCACTGACACCAATGATGGGGCACGATTCCTCCCACTGACACCAATGATGGGGCACGATTCCCCCCACTGATACCAATGATGGTGCACTATTCCTGCCACTGATACCAATGATGGGGCACTATTCCTCCCACTGACACCAATGATGGGGCACGATTCCTCCCACTGACACCAATGATGGGGCGCTATTCCTCCCACTGACACCAATGATGGGGCACGATTCCTCCCACTGACACCAATGATGGGGCACTATTCCTCCCACTAACACCAATGATGGGGCACTATTCCTCCCACTGACACCAATGATGGGGCACTATTCCTCCCACTGACACCAATGATGGGGCACGATTCCCCCCACTGATACTAATGATGTGGCACTATTCCTGCCACTGATACCAATGATGGGGCGCAATTCCTTCCACTGACACCAATGATGGGGCACGATTCCTCCTACTGACACCAATGATGGGGCACTATTCCTCCCACTGACACCAATGATGGGACACTATTCCTCCCACTGACACCAATGATGGGACACTATTCCTCCCACTGACACCAATGATGGGGCACGATTCTTCCCACTGGTGTGCATTGGAAGAGGGGTAGTCTTATATGGCGAGTATAGCCTAAACACTACATTTTAACAGGAAAAGTAGGGGTCATCTTATAAGCCCAGTCGTCTTATACGCCGGAAAATACGGTAATAAAAAATTTAAAATAAAAAAAAAGTAAAAAAAAAATTTTTTTTTTTTTCACACTGTCACCAGTCAGTGTCCCTGATCACTGCCATGCCAGTTATATGATGATGCTGTACTGCACTGGTGACAGTATGTAAAAAAAAAATAGTGAAAATAATTTTTTTTATTTTTTCATTTTCCGAAAAATTATGACAAAAAAAAAATACAACTTCAAAAAACTCGCCATGCCTCTTATGAAGTACGTCGGACTGTCTACTTTGCAAAAAGGGGTCATTTGGGGGATATCTGTACTGTTCTGACATTCTTGGACCTCATGAAATTAGATTGGCCATCAGTACTTCAGGACTGATCAATATTCAGATCTATACCATAGTTTGTGAACTCTATAACTTTCCTACAAACTAAAAAATACATCCTAATTTGGGTTATTTTCACCAAAGACATGTAGCAGAATACATCTCGGCCTAAATTTATGAAGAACAATTATTTATTTGCAAGCTTTTATAACAGAAACAAAGAAAAACGTGTTTTTTTTCAAAATTTTTGGACTTTTTTGTTAATTTAGCAAAAAATAAAAACCCCAGCGATGATTAAATACCATCAAAAGAAAGCTCTAGTTGTGTGAAGAAAATGATAAAATTTTAGTTTGGGTACAATGTTTTATGACTGCGCAATTGTCATTCAAAGTGTGAGAGCGCTGAAACCTGAAAAATGGCCTGGGCAGGAAGGGGGTAAAATTGCCCGGTATTGAAATGGTTAAAATTGAACTTTGATTTGTTGGGTTGCCAGATCACTTATAATGCACTAAAGGGCCCCTAAAGAAGGCCAAAATGAGTCGCACAAGTAAATACACTTTGGCAACACAATGAAAGATGTTTTTTATCATAAACAATTCTACTTGATATGATAAAAATTAAACTCTTTTGTAGGCTACTGTTTCATTGAGGTACTTTTATATAGGACTACTGTTTCATAGTAAGTATTCATCTTTAATTTGTATGTACAATTCTACATTTGTGTAAAAGGTATGGCAATCATGACTTTGATAATACCACAAGAGAGAGGAGAAAATGTAAAAAGCTAAAACTGCTGTCATCATGCAGGAACATTTATCAAGTTTTAGGAAGGTAAATGCCATTCCAAATACAGCTTTATTATAGTCTTTTCAACATTGTAATGGCCCTATCATAAAATACCTCATATGCCAATCATCACACATAGTGACAGTTTAATATCAACATCATATTTCTTAACAGCTTATTTTGCCATGAAATACACATTTTCTTTCCCATATATCTCAACAAAAAAGAACACTGGTAAAGGTTATTAGGATGCAAGATTCACTAGTCTAGTTCTGTAATTCCCTTTATGTGCATATATATAGCATTTCATTTTGTAGAGGTTCCTCCAGGGCCAATGCTTCATCTGCCAGTGTTCTGATGCTTGTAGCTGTAGGGGGAGCTTGTTGGGGTGAACAGTTCAAGTGAATTGGCTACATTCGCTGTAGTCTGCTTTTATTTTAGATTGGCAGACCACATGCCAAAGTAAATGCTTTGCCAATCTGTCTCCAAACAAATATTCCATACCAAGCTCTGGGGAGCACTCAGGGAACAGCAGCAACCTGCAAACAGATGCCTTGGTGGCGCCTGTGTGTATGAAAATGTAATACGCCCTAGTTTGCTGGGATCGTGAAAGACTAGGAGCGCTCCTGGACACAAAAATACAAATGACAAGACATGCTGTAGAAAATGGTGTGTGTGGCCTTACTGTGCTAAGGAGGGGCTTAAAGTGACATACTTAAATAAAACCTGAGCCTACGCACTTTATGTACAGCACACATATGTCGCAGTCCATATGCCTACAAGATATACTTCAGTTATTGTGCCACAGCTGAGAGTCTCACAGACACATATAAACCTCAGTACAATCATTTTTAAAAATAAAACTTTTCCATTACATATGCTTTACAGGATATACTGTAGACCTTGAGCTTACCTTAAATAAGCATGTCAATAAAAAAACCAGGGGCTATTTAGCTTCAGCAACTGTTGAGGATGAACACTTTGGTCAGGAGTATGTAATTACAATAAATCACATTGAGTGCAGGGGTTAGAAAATTATAATATACAGATACAGTGGTCAGAACAGTCAAGTGTACCAAATGCAGTGGTCAGGAGTATTTAATTTACAGTCCAGAGTACTGGATATAGCAGCTATAAGTATGTAAGATACGGCAGTAAAAGGTATGTGCCACGCAGCAGAGTATACTGAGTTTGGTCAGGAGTATGTAATGTACACTCTACATTACATTATTATTTATTATTTCAGGTACTTATATAGCGCTGTCAATTTACGCAGCTCTTTACATATATATTGTACATTCACATCAGTCCCTAACCCTCAAGGGGTGTACAATCTAAAGTCCTTAACTGACATTCATACATACACATATTACATAATCTTGACTGCTGCAATTTGTATGCTGTGTCATACATTGCATACATCTGACCACTACCTCTGTATACTACTGCTATACATTACATAATCCTGCCGCATGTTCATTTTATACTAGGGTAGGGATTTGAAGCCCTCTACTGTTTGTATATATATATATATACCTGTGCTCTTAACTTTCCTAGCGGTCTGATTATGTCAGTATTTCTGTGCTCAAAGCGGTAAATTTTTTTGCATGGAAATATGTATTTTTTTTATTGTAGTCCTGTAATTTTTAGGAATAACTCACTGAAATTGGTCCGAACAAGAGTCTAGTAAACATCCCGGGTATGTTAAAATTTGAAACACAAAATCATAAATTATAAATTATTAAATAATCATAAAAAATAATAATATAATAATAATAATACATTTAATTCAATATTTAATCAAACCAAAAACACTGAAATTTGAAATATAGCGCCAAGTTCGCACATCACTGAGCAAAGTCGCAAAATCGTTTTCAGTGTCTGATGACGAATTTCCCCATGAATCATTATCACTCAATTCTGCAAGTAGTTCTAATTTACTATTGGTGTTTTCTAGCTGGTCTAAAACCGCTTTTGACCTAAAGGGACACTTTTTGGATGCCATGGACATGTTTCCAGGCAGAAAGAACAGTAAAAATGCAGGCAGGGCACAGGGTAAAGCACTAGGGACAAAATGTATGTGAAATGGTTTAATACAGTAATGTTTTACTATGTGATTTTAGTGTATTTAGTGAATGTCATGTTTTCACATTTTTAAATTTCCCGCTGTTCTGTCCCCCGTACGTCGTGTCGTCGCAGGGAACGGAACCCAGAAGACGGATGCCGGCATCGGCCGGAGGACATTGCCGGGGACACTGCAGGAGGGACATCGTGGGAGTTCAGGACAAGGTAAGTGAAGAAGAGATCCCGGAGCAACGCTGCATTCAGCGATGTGCAGGAAGTGCATACATAATTAACTGTATAATATTAACCTCCCTGGAGGTATTCCCGAGTGTAGCTCGTGGTTACCGCTTGTGGTGCTGAAACTTTACCCCGAGCTACAGTCGGGAATACCTCCAAGGAGGTTAATATTATACAGTTAATTATGTATGCACTTCCTGCACATCGCTGAATGAAGATCAGGCTCAAGCAAGTAATGGGGGGGGTTACACTTTAAAAATATAACACTGGGGCACAGGCAGGCAGCTTCCAAGTTGGCCGCCTATCTTTGAAGCTGCGCACCCAACCGGCCACAGAAAGTCCTTTAGCAGTGATCCCACACACTTGCTAACTAAGACATGGGACTCCCTTGGGAACACCCCTGGCATCGCCCAATGGCTGGAGGAACCAAGTGCTGGGCCTGCTCCTGCCCCCCACCATCCTCAGTCGACCAGGCAAGATGGCACCTGCTACTACTAAGGCTACTCTTCAGCAAGCAGGACCTTCTGGGGGCTCCAAGCGCCCTGAGCAATCTATGCAGCATCAAGGCTCCCCCTTCTCTGTGAGTAAGTCTTCTCCGCCGCAGCAATCCTCAGCCTCCACCGAGTTACTGCTTGAGTGGACTTTGGATCATTTCCTCTCAGTCCATACAATCCCCGGCCAGCTGGAATGGCTCTGAAACACTGGCTAGCCTGCTTCCCCTTGAGGACATGGATTGCCAGGCTCTCTTTGCTAAAATTTCAGATCAATTGGAACAAGGCCTTGCTAAAACAGGACAAATTACTATGATGATCAAGGCTGACTTGCAAGAGCTAGGTGTCAGGATTGATTCTATTGAGCACAAGCTGGAGAATACAGTTACTCGCACCAATTAGAACATAGCCTGCCTTGAGAGCTTGCAACAAATGGATCAGGCACCGGCCAAAATTGATGACTTAGAGAATCGTTCCAGACGATGTAACTTCCGTATTTGTGGACTGCCAGAATTGGTCACTGATATTTAATCCGCTTTACACACCTTTCTCTCTGAGTTATTACCTGAGCTGCCTGGCCATTGCCTTGATCTAGACAGAGCCCACCGTGCGTTGCAACCGTAGCGCTCTGATGCCCTCCTTGGGATATCATTGCCAAGCCTCACTACTACAAAACCAAGGAGCTGGTTATGCAGAAGTCTAGAGAGGCATCTTTCCTTTCCCTCCTTGGCCATGATATCCAAGTTTTTGGGGACATCTCCCCAAAAACGGGCTTTTGGCCCGATTTCTGTACCCCACTGGGTTGTGGTGCGAACCTTTTTGCCCTAACCTGGGGTTCCCTTTTTTACCCCCTGGTTACAGTTTGTGCCCACCCACCTTATATTTTTTTCTCTCTTACTAATCTTTTTTTTTCTTTTTCTTTCGAGACCTAGGCCCAGGTTTGTGCTTTTACATCCACATCAGGATGCATTGGGACCTAGTGGAATGCACTCTTTTTGGGAGAAGGTGAGTGTTGTAATATGCCATGGAGATTCTTTTGATACTATGAGTACACCTACTGCTTCCCCAATCCCCTGTAGGGTGATATCTCACAACACAGTGTCTTAATTCTCCTGTCAAGCTCCAAAATGTGTTTCAACATTACCATGCATTTCTGGGGGATATTCTCCTTTTGCAGGAGACACACTTTACCCATTCCTACAGGCCCTCTTTTTTACAAAACATTACCCAGTATTTTTCTTAGCAAATGCCCCAAACAAAACTAGAGGTGTTGCTATATGTTTTGCCAAATGTATCTCCTACACTTTACAACAAGAGATCAGGGACCCTGATGGGCAGTTCCTCTTTGTAAAGGGTTTGGTGGGTGAACAGCTCTGTACTTTTTTATCTTACTACGGCTTGAACAGTGGCCAAGCCACTTTTATGACTAAACTGATGCGTGCTTTGGCTCTGTACCTGGAGGGTTAAATTATATGCGGGGGCGACACTAATCTAGCTCTTGACATGAGCCTAGATAAGTCAAATCACAAGCACTCTGTACTCAAGAGGGCTCCTAGAGCGGGCATTTGTTTGACTAAACTTCTGCATGATTACAACTTAGTGGATTTATGGCAGGAGCTTGACTCCTCCGTATGAGATTACACTTTCTACTCGGCCCCTCACTCCACTTATTTGCGCATAGATAATATTTTTGTTTTATGTGCTCTTGTACCCAGTGCCCTCAAATCCCCTATTAGAGAAGTGGCCTGGTCCAACCATTCCCTAGTGTCTACTTCCCTGTCGGATTTATCTGTGCCCCCTTGGGCAATACAATGGCATCTAAATGAATCCCTGCTTGCAGATCCTTGTTGGTGTGCGGATATCAGGCTTAGCTTGGCTCAGTATTTCCAGGACAATGTCACAGAGGATGTCTCTCCGGTATCCATATGTGCTGCCCATAAAGTGATAGTATGGGATACATTTATCCAGGCCTCCTCCCAACTGGCTTGGGCTTGACAAGAACACACTCAGGCTCTTGAGCGGGAACTAAGGTCCTTGCTCAGGACTCATAAGCGGTCTCCCAGTCCTCTCCTCCAACGGATTGCACGGACGCGGCTTGAGCCTAACTTAGTGCTGACTACGCAGGCTGAAAAAAGCATTAGTTGGGTCTCTACTTGTTTTTATATACACAAAGATAGGATTGGCTCCCTATTAGCTCAAAAGCTCAATCCTAAAACACGTACACATGTGGTACCTAAGATCCGTTGCCAGGACGGTTCATATTCTAAGAATCCCCAGAAGATCTTAGAAGTGTTCAGACACTATTACTCTTCTTTGTATAAAGCTCCAGCTGAGACAACCCTCAATCTTATGTACGATATTTGCAGGGCTTCCTTTTGCCTAAGATGATATCCTCTGATCATAAGAAACATATGGAAGTGCCATTCACGGAACCCAAAATATTGGTGACGATTAAAACTACCAAAATGGGCTCCTCCCCGGGTCTGGATGGCTTTCTGGCCCTATATTATTGCAAATTCCAAGACCTACTGGTCCCCTATATGGCCAGGTTCTTTAACACCTTGCAGAATGGAGCCCCCCTCGATCCTCGTTCGCAATTAGCATACATCTCGGTTGTGCCTAAGCTTGCTAAAGATCCAGGTGAAGTGGGCAATTATTGCCTCATCTCTCTGATTGACAGTGATCTTAAACTATTCATGAAGGTAATGGCCATCAGATTGTCCTCCTTCATCCGGAGTTATATTCACAAGGACCAGGTGGGCTTTTTCCCTGGCAGAAAAGGCCCGGATTAGACAAGGAGAGCTATTAATATTATCTCACATATGCAATCAGTATGAGCAGGAGGTATTCCTCAGGGTTGCTCTTGTCCATCAATTTGCAGAAAGCATTTTACTCAGTGTCCTGGACATACATGTTTCAAGTTCTGAAGATCTGGAGATTGAGGCCCTACTTTCTTAGGATTATGGGAACTTTATACTCACACTCAAAGTCTAAGGTTAGGCTAGAAGGCTATCACTCTGACCCCAATGGAATTGTGAGGGGCACTCATCAAGGGTGTCCCCTGTCTCCTCTTATTTTTGCAGTTGCGATTGAAACAGTTCCTATAGCCATACGGACCAATCCTGACATCAAAGGAGTCATGTGTGGTCCTGCGGAACATAAATGCTCACTATTTGTGGATGATATTCTCCTTTTTGTCACTTCCCCTCTCACCTCCCTTCCTATTATCATGCAGACACTATGGGACTTTAACGTGAACTCGGAATTACGAGTAAACAAGACCAAATCCTCTGCCTTTAATGTTAATATTCCCAGTCTGTTGTATCAGAACATACATGGTGTCTTCCTGTTCTCATGGCAGGATGAGGTTCTACCCTACCTAGGCATCTACCTTTCTGCTTCTTATGCCTCCCCTTAGCAGGTAAATTCCCTTCCCTTCTTTCGCCGTTTTGATGGTCTTCTGTCGAGAAAATGACCTTATTGCCTAAAATACTCTGTTTCGTGCACTGCCTGTACCCCTTCACATGAGGGATCTTGTGCCACTTCAAATGAAAATTCTCAAATTTATCTGGGGAGCCAAAAGCCATAGCCTAGCTCACGTTACGTTATATACTACTCGGAGTAATGGAGGGCTTGGGGTCCCTGACCTTTGGGCCTATTATAGGGGTGCCCAATTAATGCAATTGTTGATGGTGTACTCACACAATGAACGACCTGATTGGGTACATATGGAGCGTCAGGCGGTTTCTTCCCATACTATTGACTTCCTCTTGTGGTGTTCCCCTGCGGATAGACCCTTCATATTGACACCTACGTCGTCTCTCTTTCGCGCTTTGGGATCGTTTATGCCATAATCCTGCACTAGTGTCCACTTTTACCCCTCTAGACCATTGGTTTCATAATTCAAAGTTCCCTCCAATTATGGATATCCAAGCTTTTCAATGGTGGACTGATATGGGACTATATTGCATAGGACATTTTTACACACATACAGACCCTTTTACACTCTCCCACTATACTACAAATCTGGAAATGTCTCCTACTGAATGGTTCTGGTTTACCCAGATTTCTCATTTTTTGGGGACTTTTTACTCTGTTGTGGACCCTCCCTCCCTCCCAGCTTATGAAAAGTGGTATACTAAGGACCAGGGCTCCAGGGGCGGTATCTCCATGGCATATACCCCTTTGCTTACTTCTCCCCAGAAGCAGCCCTATATGCTAGCGTGGGAAAAGACCTGGACGGTGATATAGAACCAGAGTTTTGGTGCTCTAGGCTTCAAAAAATATATTGAATGGTTCTCTCGTAGAGCTGGTGTCAAGGTTATCACTAGATGGTATTTAGTACCTACTTGCCTGGCTAGAATGTTCCCAATGGCATCATCTGAGTGTTTCAGGGGTTGCTCAATGAGTGGCACCTTGCTTCACATTTAGTGGGAATATCCTTGGATACGCGGTTTCAGGAACAAGGTCTTCTCCTTGTTTCGCAAGCTGTCTGTGGCTCCAATTGAACAGCAGGTCTAGATAGCACTGCTGAATGAGCCACCACCAGGCTTACCACGTCCCATGCTTCGCTTGGTCTATTTTATCCTGTTAGCGGCCAAAATCACCATTGCAGGGTCGTGGAAGAGGCCTGATGTTTCTGTACACAGCATGAAACATAAGATATCCTGGATTATGATCAATGAAAAGGTTGCTACCGAAATCAATTTTAAACAATCTATGTTTGAACTCACATGGGAACCGTGGGCATCCTTTAAGAAGATAGCATTACCTTCTTCTCAAATTTGATTAAGCACTGCCTTCTCTCCTTGGACGCCTAGGTCTCATCTTGTTCTCTATTCTTTTTCTTCCTCTTTCTTTTTATCTTTTCTCTCACTCCTTTTTGACTCTTCGGGGGGGAACCCTTCTGTTTTCCTTCTCCTCTTGCTAGTTGTTTTGTTAGGGTTTTTGGGGTTGCATTCAATATGTGCAAAGAGAGATCACACAAATACTTATAAGTAAAATATTTATTACAAGTAATGACAGATACAGATAAAGAAAATACAACAAGAATATTTAACTAAAGATGCTGTTTCTGCCACGGGTCCCTCCATTATATGGCGTGGCCGATGATCAGAATAGACGCATGCTTAACACATGCATTAGGTTGAGACCAATATTTCCAGTCTAGCTGTGTGTTATATACTGGACTTGTGTGTAAGCAATCAACAACCCACCCTCCCCATGCAAGTAAGATGACCTTTTAAGGACTTGGACAGTTTTCAGTAAAATTCTTTTGGTGTGAGTCATCTAAAGTGACCATCCTTATCTCCTTATTGGGTATTGTGAGCCAACAATAATAAGGAAAAATTAAATATACAATTTCCCCATCACTCCACCCCCTGTGTCAGGAATGGACTTGCCAATAGTGGTGGGACTCACCTGCCTTGTGGGCTGCAGTACCAGGGCTGGCCAGCGGGTGCTCTCAACAACCAGAGGTTCACTTCGGCAATTAGCCATCACCTGGGGCTGATTGCAGGTGTATTTAAGGGATGGCCAGACCTGCAGTCTGTGCCTTGGTGTGTGTTTTTCCATGGGCCTCTGTACCTTGTAACCTGCATTCCTGTTCCTGTTCCTGTTCTGCCTGACTTGTTGCCGACCCTGCCTGATCCTGACCTCTGCTGACTTCTCCTGTTTTATCCCTGGCTTGTAACCCTGACCATTCTCTCCGCCTGCTCCTCCTGCATCTACCTGCCCGATAGTTATGGACCCGGCCTGCCTGACTACGTTGTGCTCTATATGTGTATGTACCTGTGTATCTATACCAGTTTAGGTTTGGGTTTGTTTCACCTTGTTGTATGTATTTGTGTTAGCTTGGGGTTTGGTGCACTGCGTTTGTTTGTATTGTTAGTCTTAATAAATTGTCTTGTTTATACCATATCTGGAGCCTGCGTTTCCCTGTGTCAGTACACACATCTCTGGTCACACCCGCATCCCTGACACCCTGGCTCACAAATATCATACAGTGATTCCTCTCACTATATATAAAGGCAGCATGTCAACAGTGAAGAGAAAGCACCTAATTATTGTTTACTTTCCCTGTCTGATTTTACCTACACAGAAAAATCAAATTCGGCTGTCTTAGGACTGAAAAATCCAAAATTCAAAAAACATTAAAAAAACTATATGTTGGACTAAGAAAAGAACACCAAACTTTTCCTTTCAAGAATTTGAAAGCACAGGAGCAGACACAATCATCAGACTTTCTTTTAGAAGTGTACAAATAAAAAGTGCGCTAATTATTCACAAAACATGCAAGGATAAATAATAAAAATAAATGAATTCATAAATATAAACATAAGTCCAGCCACCATAACAGTGATAGTCCAATATCAACTTAATGTCAATCTTGAAAACAAACACCCATGTGCAAATCCGACACCAGATGAAATGAATACACTCACCAGAGCTATATGCTGATTATATTATAAACCAGCATGATAGCATTTTGCTCTGGGAGCAATGATCTGCAGGATATCCCAGTAGAGGAACAGCAACCAATAGCAATCCAATCAGCACATATGGAACAGCTAGGCAGCACATATGGAACAGCTAAGCAGCAAATGATCTTCCAATAACATGGGCAAAGCTCGAGGAATAAGAAGAGATATGATGGTGCAGTACGTTTAAAACCAGTAAAATTTTATTACTAAAGTATTGCACTCACAAAGAAGGTGTCTAGCCGACACCAGCAATGACAGCCTCTAAAATGCCACATCCACAAGGGAAAAACCAAGGGACGAACCTCCTGCACTGCGATCAAACAGCCGACAGCTGGGCTGGCCTAGTGGCCTAGTTGATGTGACGTTGGAACGTTCCTCCCAGTCGGCTGTTTGATCGCAGTGCAGGAGGTTCGTCCCTTGGTCTTGTGCAGACCATACATGGTTCGAAATCCGAACAATTTTTCTTCCGAAAATCGAAAACATCATTCGCTCGGTAATCTGATAGTGCCATCAATGATTTCGAAAATCGGCCGACCAAATCATAAAGTTCACCCCATATAACAGGTGAAACTTCTGTTCCTTCCAGGTCACAGCTCATGCGCATATTCTTTTCGGAAAAATTATTGTACGATTTGACCATCATTGAGTCGAAAATCGGTTGTTTTTCACGCATTTTCCAACATGCCCGATCACCAAAAAGGGGAGGAACCACGAAAATCGTCTGGTGCCATTGACCCACTAACAGAGCAAAAATTGGCCAATTATTCTTAGGTCCGATTTTCGGACAAAAAATCAGTCAAATTGCGACCCATGTTTGGCTGGCCTTAGTCAACCAATGATCAGATCGCAGCTGCAGCACAGCACATGCAACGTTGTAAAATTCAAAGAACTGTAGAATACAAAGTCCATTTTATTCTCCGGGCTATTACAGTTCACATGTCATAAACATGCAGACACTTGAGCAGGTGGAACTTGCCCCAACAATTCAGCTGCTGATCAGTGGCAAAGTCTTTACTGATGGTTGCTGCTGTCAAAAGCTTTTGCCTCCTTTCTCCAACATGCTTCTGGTTGATGTCAAGGCAGGTGTGTTGCCAAGGCTGTCAGTGTAACATTCCATAACTAACAACAATACCTATATAGCCCATTATAGATTTCTGAACAGGTTAATCCATGATCCCTAGTGACCTGACCTAACACTAAAGAAAAACTCAGCCTTTTTCTTAAAGGTGAAATGTTGTTACAGAAAATCCACCCATCTACCACCTGAACTCTACACTACTCTGTATCTACATAAACTATAGGCCCATACTTCACAATACTTAATGTTTGATTTTCTTCTGTGTCTCCTGCCACACGCTAAAGACATTCTGGCAGGCTAACTGGCTCTTGTATACATTGACCACAATATGTATGTACAAATTACCCATACATATGTGTCACGATACTCTACATGCCAGTCCCACGCTCAAACAATCAGGGAGGGTTGAGGAAAATCAAACCTGGGAACCCATTTCACAATGATTATCTACCAAGAAAATTTTTATGAACACTCATTCAGGTGTATCAAATAGAGATGAGCGAATCGAAGTATCCGAAGTGGAATTCGAGTCGAATATCGGAAAAATTTCGATTCGTGCCGAATCCGAAAAACAGCCTAATTCGGACGCGCGAATCGAAATTTTTCCGAAAATGGCGGCTGACATGTGCGGCGACGGAGCGGGGATGTCGGGGAAGGCGCGCAGACAAGGCGCGCTGCCCCATAATGCATGCCTCAACGACATGTGATCGCATCAGCCAATCAGCAGCCAGCCAGCCAGCACTGTGTAATGGTCGAGGTATATATAGCGGCCATTTTGGAAATCTTCATTTGCCTGCAGTCATTGAACAGAGGCAGACCGCTCTGTACTAGGGACAGGGACAGAGTTAGGGCCACAGAAACGAGAATTGGGGACAGAGAGAAGTTACTTAGGGACAGAGAACCATTACTCAGGGACACAGACTTGTTAATGAGGGCCACAGAATCGTTATTTAGGGACAAAGAAACGCTAGTTAGGGCCACAGAATTCATACTCAGGGACAGACAGAATTTTCACTCAGTGCCAGAGAATTGTTACTTAGGGCCACAGAAACGTTATTAGGGCCACAGAATTTTTACTCAGGGACAGACAGAATTGTTACTGAGTGCCAGAGAATTGTTACTCAGGGACAGACAGAATTGTTACTGAGTGCCAGAGAATTCTTACTCAGGGCCACAGAATTCATTCTCAGGGACAGACAGAATTGTTACTCAGGGACAGACAGAATTGTTACTGAGTGCCAGAGAATTGTTACTCAGGGACAGACAGAATTGTTACTGAGTGCCAGAGAATTGTTACTCAGGGACAGACAGAATTGTTACTGAGTGCCAGAGAATTGTTACTCAGGGACAGACAGAATTGTTACTGAGTGCCAGAGAATTGTTACTCAGGGACAGACAGAATTGTTACTGAGTGCCAGAGAATTGTTACTCGCACAGACACAAAATTGTTACTTGCACAGACACAGAATTGTTACTCGCACAGACACAGAATTGTTACTCAGGGCCACAGAATTCATACTCAGGGACAGACAGAATTGTTACTGAGTGCCAGAGAATTGTTACTCAGGGACAGACAGAATTGTTACTGAGTGCCAGAGAATTGTTACTCAGGGACAGACAGAATTGTTACTGAGTGCCAGAGAATTGTTACTCGCACAGACACAAAATTGTTACTTGCACAGACACAGAATTGTTACTCGCACAGACACAGAATTGTTACTCAGGGCCACAGAATTCATACTCAGGGACAGACAGAATTGTTACTGAGTGCCAGAGAATTGTTACTCAGGGACAGACAGAATTGTTACTGAGTGCCAGAGAATTGTTACTCAGGGACAGACAGAATTGTTACTGAGTGCCAGAGAATTGTTACTCGCACAGACACAAAATTGTTACTTGCACAGACACAGAATTGTTACTCGCACAGACACAGAATTGTTACTGAGTGCCAGAGAATTGTTACTCAGGGACAGACAGAATTGTTACTGAGTGCCAGAGAATTGTTACTCAGGGACAGACAGAATTGTTACTGAGTGCCAGAGAATTGTTACTCAGGGACAGACAGAATTGTTACTGAGTGCCAGAGAATTGTTACTCGCACAGACACAAAATTGTTACTTGCACAGACACAGAATTGTTACTCGCACAGACACAGAATTGTTACTCAGGGCCACAGAATTCATACTCAGGGACAGACAGAATTGTTACTGAGTGCCAGAGAATTGTTACTCAGGGACAGACAGAATTGTTACTGAGTGCCAGAGAATTGTTACTCAGGGACAGACAGAATTGTTACTGAGTGCCAGAGAATTGTTACTCGCACAGACACAAAATTGTTACTTGCACAGACACAGAATTGTTACTCGCACAGACACAGAATTGTTACTCAGGGCCACAGAATTCATACTCAGGGACAGACAGAATTGTTACTGAGTGCCAGAGAATTGTTACTTAGGGACAGACAGAATTGTTACTGAGTGCCAGAGAATTGTTACTCAGGGACAGACAGAATTGTTACTGAGTGCCAGAGAATTGTTACTCAGGGACAGACAGAATTGTTACTGAGTGCCAGAGAATTGTTACTCGCACAGACACAAAATTGTTACTTGCACAGACACAGAATTGTTACTCGCACAGACACAGAATTGTTACTCAGGGCCACAGAATTCATACTCAGGGACAGACAGAATTGTTACTGAGTGCCAGAGAATTGTTACTCAGGGACAGACAGAATTGTTACTGAGTGCCAGAGAATTGTTACTCAGGGACAGACAGAATTGTTACTGAGTGCCAGAGAATTGTTACTCGCACAGACACAAAATTGTTACTTGCACAGACACAGAATTGTTACTCGCACAGATACAGAATTGTTACTCAGGGCCACAGAATTCATACTCAGGGACAGACAGAATTGTTACTGAGTGCCAGAGAATTGTTACTTAGGGACAGACAGAATTGTTACTGAGTGCCAGAGAATTGTTACTCAGGGACAGACAGAATTGTTACTGAGTGCCAGAGAATTGTTACTCGCACAGACACAAAATTGTTACTTGCACAGACACAGAATTGTTACTCGCACAGACACAGAATTGTTACTCAGGGCCACAGAATTCATACTCAGGGACAGACAGAATTGTTACTGAGTGCCAGAGAATTGTTACTCAGGGACAGACAGAATTGTTACTGAGTGCCAGAGAATTGTTACTCAGGGACAGACAGAATTGTTACTGAGTGCCAGAGAATTGTTACTCGCACAGACACAAAATTGTTACTTGCACAGACACAGAATTGTTACTCGCAAAGACACAGAATTGTTACTCAGGGCCACAGAATTCATACTCAGGGACAGACAGAATTGTTACTGAGTGCCAGAGAATTGTTACTCAGGGACAGACAGAATTGTTACTGAGTGCCAGAGAATTGTTACTCAGGGACAGACAGAATTGTTACTGAGTGCCAGAGAATTGTTACTCAGGGACAGACAGAATTGTTACTGAGTGCCAGAGAATTGTTACTCGCACAGACACAAAATTGTTACTTGCACAGACACAGAATTGTTACTCGCACAGACACAGAATTGTTACTCAGGGCCACAGAATTCATACTCAGGGACAGACAGAATTGTTACTGAGTGCCAGAGAATTGTTACTCAGGGACAGACAGAATTGTTACTGAGTGCCAGAGAATTGTTACTCAGGGACAGACAGAATTGTTACTGAGTGCCAGAGAATTGTTACTCGCACAGACACAAAATTGTTACTTGCACAGACACAGAATTGTTACTCGCACAGACACAGAATTGTTACTGAGTGCCAGAGAATTGTTACTCAGGGACAGACAGAATTGTTACTGAGTGCCAGAGAATTGTTACTCAGGGACAGACAGAATTGTTACTGAGTGCCAGAGAATTGTTACTCAGGGACAGACAGAATTGTTACTGAGTGCCAGAGAATTGTTACTCGCACAGACACAAAATTGTTACTTGCACAGACACAGAATTGTTACTCGCACAGACACAGAATTGTTACTCAGGGCCACAGAATTCATACTCAGGGACAGACAGAATTGTTACTGAGTGCCAGAGAATTGTTACTCAGGGACAGACAGAATTGTTACTGAGTGCCAGAGAATTGTTACTCGCACAGACACAAAATTGTTACTTGCACAGACACAGAATTGTTACTCGCACAGACACAGAATTGTTACTCAGGGCCACAGAATTCATACTCAGGGACAGACAGAATTGTTACTGAGTGCCAGAGAATTGTTACTCAGGGACAGACAGAATTGTTACTGAGTGCCAGAGAATTGTTACTCAGGGACAGACAGAATTGTTACTGAGTGCCAGAGAATTGTTACTCGCACAGACACAAAATTGTTACTTGCACAGACACAGAATTGTTACTCGCACAGACACAGAATTGTTACTCAGGGCCACAGAATTCATACTCAGGGACAGACAGAATTGTTACTGAGTGCCAGAGAATTGTTACTCAGGGACACCTAATCGTTGAATTAAATAGTATGTCAGACAACATGCAGAGGAGTGGCAGAGGAGGCAATGTTTTAGGAGCGAGCAGACGTGGCAGCAGAGGAAGGGGTCGAGGCAGCAGTATTCGCAGCCAGAGGCCAGTGCTCCCGGTGTCATCCAGCGGTCGTGTCTCCACCGACAACCCTGCCGTCATTGATTGGTTGGCTCGGTCGTCTTCCTCTTCCCAGGTCACCTCTGACACCTACAGCCAACGGTCGGTGGGTACGTCAGACACAACCGTTAGTTGGCATGGCCCGGGAGCAAGCCCACTGAAATCACGTGTCCTCTACCTGCCCCTGTCCTTTGCTGTTCCCTCACCAAGTGAAGTATCGCATGCTGTGGGCTCAGCCCCACTGTACAGTGAGGAAGAGCTAACAGAGGGCGGTCAGGAACGGGGGGAGACATCGGCCTTTTCAGCAGCCAAGCGAACAAGTACTGGCGAGGAGAGTGGCTCGGTAGCCGGTCTAGAGACAGGTCTGTCTCCTGACCCAGACGCAGCCGAGGGGGCTAGTAGTGAGGCGGAGACCCTACTTGATGATGAGGAGGTTGATCGCACTTGGCAGCCTCGTCGTCATCAGGCAATTTCTTCCGCATCATCAGGAGAAGAGGGTGGCAGCTTGGCAGCGAGCAAAACAGTCGGTGGGTTGCCCAGGAGACAGCAGCAGGGTCGCATCAGTGTCAGTGGAGCCAAACGTCCACGGAGTAGAGCACCAGCTCCACTGCAGCCTACCACCACGGCCAGTAGTGGTGCCGGTGCGCACGGAGGAAGTAGCAGTCAGCCAGTGAAGAGTAGCGGGGGCAAAGTTTCCTACTCGGTGGTGTGGCAATTTTTCCTCAAGCCGCCCGAGGAAGTAAACGTAGCCGTATGTCGACTATGTGGCCAGAAATGCAAGCGTGGCCAGGGGGCCCATGTTGGGACTACAGCGTTGCGTCAGCATATGCAGCGTCACCATTCGGTGGCCTGGGAAAACCGTGATAAACATACGGCGGTTCTGCCTGCCCCAGCCCCCGCTCCATCACCCGCTCCGTTACTTGCTCCGTCACCCGACGTCGTCAATCGCCCTCTATCAGCCAGTCAAGGCTCCAACACCTCTGCTGAGGGGAGTTGTCGCTCGTTGGCATCTTCCGCTCGTTCAGATGCTCCTTCTCCTGCTACTCCTCTTCTCGGATTCCGTCAACAGTCTTTCTTGGAATCCGTATCCAAGAGACAACAGTTTGCGAGCACGCACCCGACGGTGCAAAAGCTGAACGTCCTCCTGTCCAAGTTGCTGGTGCTGCAGTCCCTCCCTTTCCAACTGGTGGACTCAGCACCTTTCCGAGAAATGATGGCTTGTGCCGCGCCGCGGTGGAGAGTGCCAAGCCGTCATTTCTTTGCCCAAAAGGCAGTGCCAGCCCTGCATTCACATGTAGAAGAGATGGTGGGCCAGTCTTTGAGCATGTCGGTCTCTGCCAAAGTGCACGGCAGCGCCGACGTGTGGAGCTGTAACTACGGTCAGGGACAGTACATGTCATTTACGGCCCACTGGGTGAACGTGGTGCCGGCACAGCCGCACCAGCAACTTGGACAGGTCACGACGCTTTTGCCTCCACGTTTGCACGTCCTTGGTCCAGCAAGCATGTCCGCCTCTACCACCTCTTTTTCCGCCGTGTCCTCAGCCGCCACCCCCGTGCCAAGTCCCATTACCCGACCGGCATATCACATGTGCAGGGCGCAACGGTGTCACGCTGTGCTGCACCTGGTATGCCTTGGCGAACGTAGTCACACAGGGGAGGAACTGCTGAGTGTAATGAACAGAGAAATCGACAGATGGCTGTCTCCGCGCAAACTAAAAATCGGAACCATGTTGACTGACAACGGAAAGAACATGGTGTCTGCTCTGCGTCAAGGAAGGTTGTGCCATGCGCCATGCATGGCTCACGTGTTCAATCTGGTTGTCAAGCGGTTCCTAAAATCCACCATCCCACTGCAAGACATCCTTAAAATGTCACATAAACTGTGCATGCATTTCAGCCATTCCTACACCGCAAAGAACACCCTCATTGAGCTGCAGCGGCAGAACGGAATTCCACAGCATCGCCTGATCTGCGACGTTGCAACAAGGTGGAATTCAACCCTACACATGTTAGACCGCCTTTACGAGCAGCGAAAGGCCATCACCGATTTCCTGATGTTACAAGCGGATAAAGGTACTCCCCTGTGTAACTTAGATGTCAGCCATTGGCAGCTCATGCGTGACACCTGCCGCTTGCTCAGGCCCTTTGAGGAGGCCACGCTATTCGTGAGTCGGCAGGACTATGGGATGAACGACGTCATTCCTCTGTTGCACGTCCTGGAACAAATGCTGTTAACAATGGCTGGTCAGGGTGCGGTAGACGTGGCGCACAGATCTCAACGCCACATGACCCCTGTGGGGGCAGGACAGGAAGAAGAGGAGGAGGTAGAGGAGGACATTTGTGCTCAGGAATTATTGAGTGAAATGGGTGGTTTTTCCACTCAGCGGACAGGAGTGGAGGAGCAGGAGCATCTGGTAGAGGAGGAGGAGGAGGAGACAGAGGACCCAGACGCACCGTGGCAGTATGCTGTGGAGATGGAGGCAGGGAGTCCCTCGCATTCCTTGGCACAAATGGCCCATAGCATGCTCGGTTGCTTGCGTAGCGACAGCCGAATAATAACCATCAGACAGAGGGATGACTTTTGGCTGTCCACCTTGTTGGACCCTCGCTACCGGTCCAAAATGGTGGCCTTTTTCACACCTGCTGAGAGGGAGGCCAAAATTACGTACTATAAAAACCACCTATGTAGTCAGTTGGTCTCTGCCTTTGTGCGCCAACGTCCATCCTCAGACACTGTGGGCCCTGTGCGCTCGCGTTCCGCTGGCATGGCAGCAGGGGAGGGGTGGGGTGGTAGGAGCAGTGGCAGCTCCACCAGCAGTGGCTGCCTCAGTCTGCAGTCGATGATGAGTAGCTTTCTTCACCAGCGCAGTGAGGAAACTACTAACCAGCCGCAGCAGCAGCAGCAGCATCAGGTGGACCTGGAGCAGGAGCTCAAACAACAGGCTTGGGCCTACTTGGACAGCACCCTGCCAACCGAGGTAGACAATCCCCTTGACTACTGGGCAACGAAACTTGACCTTTGGCCCCAACTAGCTGAATTTGCCCTTGAAAGGCTGTCATGCCCGGCCAGTAGCGTGGCATCGGAGCGCGTGTTTAGTGCGGCAGGAGGTATTGTAACTCCGCGGAGGACACGACTGTCCACCCAAAGTGTGGAGAGACTCACGTTTGTGAAAATGAATCAGGCGTGGATTAGTCTGGATTTCAAACCACCAGTTCCTGACACAACTGACTAAATCCGCCATGAATCATGCCTCAAACATGTGCCACTTTCAGGTCTCCTCACACTGCTGGTGTGTTTAATTTTTTGACATAGGGTGCTGGCAGATTACGGGCCTCCTATAGCTGCTGCCAGGCCCCTAATCTGCCATAGGCCCCTATATACCGCCTCCTCATGCTGCTGCTAGGTCCAGAGTCTCTCATGGGTCCCTGTACGGCCTCCCATTGCTGCTGTCTCCATCGCCACACTCTGCTGCCATGTGCCACTTTCAGGTCTCTTCACACTGCTGGTGTGTTTAATTTTTTGACATAGGGTGCAGGCAGATTACGGGCCTCACATAGCTGCTGCCAGGCCCCTAATCTGCCATGGGCCCCTATATACCGCCTCCTCATGCTGCTGCCAAGTCTAGAGTCTGTCATGGGTCCCTGTACGGCCTCCCATTGCTGCTGTCTCCATCGCCACACTCTGCCATGTGCCACTTTCAGGTCTCTTCACACTGCTGGTGTGTTTAATTTTTTGACATAGGGTGCAGGCAGATTACGGGCCTCACATAGCTGCTGCCAGGCCCCTAATCTGCCATGGGCCCCTATATACCGCCTCCTCATGCTGCTGCCAAGTCCAGAGTCTCTCATGGGTCCCTGTACGGCCTCCCATTGCTGCTGTCTCCATCGCCACACTCTGCTGCCATGTGCCACTTTCAGGTCTCTTCACACTGCTGGTGTGTTAAATTTTTTGACATAGGGTGCAGGCAGATTACGGGCCTCACATAGCTGCTGCCAGGCCCCTAATCTGCCATGGGCCCCTATATACCGCCTTCTCATGCTGCTGCCAAGTCCAGAGTCTCTCATGGGTCCCTGTACGGCCTCCCATTGCTGCTGTCTCCATCGCCACACTCTGCTGCCATGTGCCACTTTCAGGTCTCTTCACACTGCTGGTGTGTTAAATTTTTTGACATAGGGTGCAGGCAGATTACGGGCCTCACATAGCTGCTGCCAGGCCCCTAATCTGCCATGGGCCCCTATATACCGCCTCCTCATGCTGCTGCCAAGTCTAGAGTCTGTCATGGGTCCCTGTACGGCCTCCCATTGCTGCTGTCTCCATCGCCACACTCTGCCATGTGCCACTTTCAGGTCTCTTCACACTGCTGGTGTGTTTAATTTTTTGACATAGGGTGCAGGCAGATTACGGGCCTCACATAGCTGCTGCCAGGCCCCTAATCTGCCATGGGCCCCTATATACCGCCTCCTCATGCTGCTGCCAAGTCCAGAGTCTCTCATGGGTCCCTGTACGGCCTCCCATTGCTGCTGTCTCCATCGCCACACTCTGCTGCCATGTGCCACTTTCAGGTCTCTTCACACTGCTGGTGTGTTAAATTTTTTGACATAGGGTGCAGGCAGATTACGGGCCTCACATAGCTGCTGCCAGGCCCCTAATCTGCCATGGGCCCCTATATACCGCCTCCTCATGCTGCTGCCAAGTCCAGAGTCTCTCATGGGTCCCTGTACGGCCTCCCATTGCTGCTGTCTCCATCGCCACACTCTGCTGCCATGTGCCACTTTCAGGTCTCTTCACACTGCTGGTGTGTTAAATTTTTTGACATAGGGTGCAGGCAGATTACGGGCCTCACATAGCTGCTGCCAGGCCCCTAATCTGCCATGGGCCCCTATATACCGCCTCCTCATGCTGCTGCCAAGTCTAGAGTCTGTCATGGGTCCCTGTACGGCCTCCCATTGCTGCTGTCTCCATCGCCACACTCTGCCATGTGCCACTTTCAGGTCTCTTCACACTGCTGGTGTGTTTAATTTTTTGACATAGGGTGCAGGCAGATTACGGGCCTCACATAGCTGCTGCCAGGCCCCTAATCTGCCATGGGCCCCTATATACCGCCTCCTCATGCTGCTGCCAAGTCCAGAGTCTCTCATGGGTCCCTGTACGGCCTCCCATTGCTGCTGTCTCCATCGCCACACTCTGCTGCCATGTGCCACTTTCAGGTCTCTTCACACTGCTGGTGTGTTAAATTTTTTGACATAGGGTGCAGGCAGATTACGGGCCTCACATAGCTGCTGCCAGGCCCCTAATCTGCCATGGGCCCCTATATACCGCCTCCTCATGCTGCTGCCAAGTCCAGAGTCTCTCATGGGTCCCTGTACGGCCTCCCATTGCTGCTGTCTCCATCGCCACACTCTGCTGCCATGTGCCACTTTCAGGTCTCTTCACACTGCTGGTGTGTTAAATTTTTTGACATAGGGTGCAGGCAGATTACGGGCCTCACATAGCTGCTGCCAGGCCCCTAATCTGCCATGGGCCCCTATATACCGCCTCCTCATGCTGCTGCCAAGTCTAGAGTCTGTCATGGGTCCCTGTACGGCCTCCCATTGCTGCTGTCTCCATCGCCACACTCTGCCATGTGCCACTTTCAGGTCTCTTCACACTGCTGGTGTGTTTAATTTTTTGACATAGGGTGCAGGCAGATTACGGGCCTCACATAGCTGCTGCCAGGCCCCTAATCTGCCATGGGCCCCTATATACCGCCTCCTCATGCTGCTGCCAAGTCCAGAGTCTCTCATGGGTCCCTGTACGGCCTCCCATTGCTGCTGTCTCCATCGCCACACTCTGCTGCCATGTGCCACTTTCAGGTCTCTTCACACTGCTGGTGTGTTAAATTTTTTGACATAGGGTGCTGCAAGATAACGGGCCTCACATAGCTGCTGCCAGGCCCCTAATCTGCCATGGGCCCCTATATACCGCCTCCTCATGCTGCTGCCAAGTCCAGAGTCTCTCATGGGTCCCTGTACGGCCTCCCATTGCTGCTGTCTCCATCGCCACACTCTGCTGCCATGTGCCACTTTCAGGTCTCTTCACACTGCTGGTGTGTTAAATTTTTTGACATAGGGTGCAGGCAGATTACGGGCCTCACATAGCTGCTGCCAGGCCCCTAATCTGCCATGGGCCCCTATAAACCGCCTCCTCATGCTGCTGCCAAGTCTAGAGTCTCTCATGGGTCCCTGTACGGCCTCCCATTGCTGCTGTCTCCATCGCCACACTCTGCTGCCATGTGCCACTTTCAGGTCTCTTCACACTGCTGGTGTGTTAAATTTTTTGACATAGGGTGCAGGCAGATTACGGGCCTCACATAGCTGCTGCCAGGCCCCTAATCTGCCATGGGCCCCTATATACCGCCTCCTCATGCTGCTGCCAAGTCTAGAGTCTGTCATGGGTCCCTGTACGGCCTCCCATTGCTGCTGTCTCCATCGCCACACTCTGCCATGTGCCACTTTCAGGTCTCTTCACACTGCTGGTGTGTTTAATTTTTTGACATAGGGTGCAGGCAGATTACGGGCCTCACATAGCTGCTGCCAGGCCCCTAATCTGCCATGGGCCCCTATATACCGCCTCCTCATGCTGCTGCCAAGTCCAGAGTCTCTCATGGGTCCCTGTACGGCCTCCCATTGCTGCTGTCTCCATCGCCACACTCTGCTGCCATGTGCCACTTTCAGGTCTCTTCACACTGCTGGTGTGTTAAATTTTTTGACATAGGGTGCAGGCAGATTACGGGCCTCACATAGCTGCTGCCAGGCCCCTAATCTGCCATGGGCCCCTATATACCGCCTCCTCATGCTGCTGCCAAGTCCAGAGTCTCTCATGGGTCCCTGTACGGCCTCCCATTGCTGCTGTCTCCATCGCCACACTCTGCTGCCATGTGCCACTTTCAGGTCTCTTCACACTGCTGGTGTGTTAAATTTTTTGACATAGGGTGCAGGCAGATTACGGGCCTCACATAGCTGCTACCAGGCCCCTAATCTGCCATGGGCCCCTATAAACCGCCTCCTCATGCTGCTGCCAAGTCTAGAGTCTCTCATGGGTCCCTGTACGGCCTCCCATTGCTGCTGTCTCCATCGCCACACTCTGCTGCCATGTGCCACTTTCAGGTCTCTTCACACTGCTGGTGTGTTAAATTTTTTGACATAGGGTGCAGGCAGATTACGGGCCTCACATAGCTGCTGCCAGGCCCCTAATCTGCCATGGGCCCCTATATACCGCCTCCTCATGCTGCTGCCAAGTCTAGAGTCTGTCATGGGTCCCTGTACGGCCTCCCATTGCTGCTGTCTCCATCGCCACACTCTGCCATGTGCCACTTTCAGGTCTCTTCACACTGCTGGTGTGTTTAATTTTTTGACATAGGGTGCAGGCAGATTACGGGCCTCACATAGCTGCTGCCAGGCCCCTAATCTGCCATGGGCCCCTATATACCGCCTCCTCATGCTGCTGCCAAGTCTAGAGTCTGTCATGGGTCCCTGTACGGCCTCCCATTGCTGCTGTCTCCATCGCCACACTCTGCCATGTGCCACTTTCAGGTCTCTTCACACTGCTGGTGTGTTTAATTTTTTGACATAGGGTGCAGGCAGATTACGGGCCTCACATAGCTGCTGCCAGGCCCCTAATCTGCCATGGGCCCCTATATACCGCCTCCTCATGCTGCTGCCAAGTCCAGAGTCTCTCATGGGTCCCTGTACGGCCTCCCATTGCTGCTGTCTCCATCGCCACACTCTGCTGCCATGTGCCACTTTCAGGTCTCTTCACACTGCTGGTGTGTTAAATTTTTTGACATAGGGTGCAGGCAGATTACGGGCCTCACATAGCTGCTGCCAGGCCCCTAATCTGCCATGGGCCCCTATATACCGCCTCCTCATGCTGCTGCCAAGTCCAGAGTCTCTCATGGGTCCCTGTACGGCCTCCCATTGCTGCTGTCTCCATCGCCACACTCTGCTGCCATGTGCCACTTTCAGGTCTCTTCACACTGCTGGTGTGTTAAATTTTTTGACATAGGGTGCAGGCAGATTACGGGCCTCACATAGATGCTGCCAGGCCCCTAATCTGCCATGGGCCCCTATAAACCGCCTCCTCATGCTGCTGCCAAGTCTAGAGTCTCTCATGGGTCCCTGTACGGCCTCCCATTGCTGCTGTCTCCATCGCCACACTCTGCTGCCATGTGCCACTTTCAGGTCTCTTCACACTGCTGGTGTGTTAAATTTTTTGACATAGGGTGCAGGCAGATTACGGGCCTCACATAGCTGCTGCCAGGCCCCTAATCTGCCATGGGCCCCTATATACCGCCTCCTCATGCTGCTGCCAAGTCTAGAGTCTGTCATGGGTCCCTGTACGGCCTCCCATTGCTGCTGTCTCCATCGCCACACTCTGCCATGTGCCACTTTCAGGTCTCTTCACACTGCTGGTGTGTTTAATTTTTTGACATAGGGTGCAGGCAGATTACGGGCCTCACATAGCTGCTGCCAGGCCCCTAATCTGCCATGGGCCCCTATATACCGCCTCCTCATGCTGCTGCCAAGTCTAGAGTCTGTCATGGGTCCCTGTACGGCCTCCCATTGCTGCTGTCTCCATCGCCACACTCTGCTGCCATGTGCCACTTTCAGGTCTCTTCACACTGCTGGTGTGTTTAATTTTTTGACATAGGGTGCAGGCAGATTACGGGCCTCACATAGCTGCTGCCAGGCCCCTAATCTGCCATGGGCCCCTATATACCGCCTCCTCATGCTGCTGCCAAGTCCAGAGTCTCTCATGGGTCCCTGTACGGCCTCCCATTGCTGCTGTCTCCATCGCCACACTCTGCTGCCATGTGCCACTTTCAGGTCTCTTCACACTGCTGGTGTGTTAAATTTTTTGACATAGGGTGCAGGCAGATTACGGGCCTCACATAGCTGCTGCCAGGCCCCTAATCTGCCATGGGCCCCTATATACCGCCTCCTCATGCTGCTGCCAAGTCTAGAGTCTGTCATGGGTCCCTGTACGGCCTCCCATTGCTGCTGTCTCCATCGCCACACTCTGCCATGTGCCACTTTCAGGTCTCTTCACACTGCTGGTGTGTTTAATTTTTTGACATAGGGTGCAGGCAGATTACGGGCCTCACATAGCTGCTGCCAGGCCCCTAATCTGCCATGGGCCCCTATATACCGCCTCCTCATGCTGCTGCCAAGTCCAGAGTCTCTCATGGGTCCCTGTACGGCCTCCCATTGCTGCTGTCTCCATCGCCACACTCTGCTGCCATGTGCCACTTTCAGGTCTCTTCACACTGCTGGTGTGTTAAATTTTTTGACATAGGGTGCAGGCAGATTACGGGCCTCACATAGCTGCTGCCAGGCCCCTAATCTGCCATGGGCCCCTATATACCGCCTCCTCATGCTGCTGCCAAGTCCAGAGTCTCTCATGGGTCCCTGTACGGCCTCCCATTGCTGCTGTCTCCATCGCCACACTCTGCTGCCATGTGCCACTTTCAGGTCTCTTCACACTGCTGGTGTGTTAAATTTTTTGACATAGGGTGCAGGCAGATTACGGGCCTCACATAGCTGCTGCCAGGCCCCTAATCTGCCATGGGCCCCTATAAACCGCCTCCTCATGCTGCTGCCAAGTCTAGAGTCTCTCATGGGTCCCTGTACGGCCTCCCATTGCTGCTGTCTCCATCGCCACACTCTGCTGCCATGTGCCACTTTCAGGTCTCTTCACACTGCTGGTGTGTTAAATTTTTTGACATAGGGTGCAGGCAGATTACGGGCCTCACATAGCTGCTGCCAGGCCCCTAATCTGCCATGGGCCCCTATATACCGCCTCCTCATGCTGCTGCCAAGTCTAGAGTCTGTCATGGGTCCCTGTACGGCCTCCCATTGCTGCTGTCTCCATCGCCACACTCTGCCATGTGCCACTTTCAGGTCTCTTCACACTGCTGGTGTGTTTAATTTTTTGACATAGGGTGCAGGCAGATTACGGGCCTCACATAGCTGCTGCCAGGCCCCTAATCTGCCATGGGCCCCTATATACCGCCTCCTCATGCTGCTGCCAAGTCCAGAGTCTCTCATGGGTCCCTGTACGGCCTCCCATTGCTGCTGTCTCCATCGCCACACTCTGCTGCCATGTGCCACTTTCAGGTCTCTTCACACTGCTGGTGTGTTAAATTTTTTGACATAGGGTGCAGGCAGATTACGGGCCTCACATAGCTGCTGCCAGGCCCCTAATCTGCCATGGGCCCCTATAAACCGCCTCCTCATGCTGCTGCCAAGTCTAGAGTCTCTCATGGGTCCCTGTACGGCCTCCCATTGCTGCTGTCTCCATCGCCACACTCTGCTGCCATGTGCCACTTTCAGGTCTCTTCACACTGCTGGTGTGTTAAATTTTTTGACATAGGGTGCAGGCAGATTACGGGCCTCACATAGCTGCTGCCAGGCCCCTAATCTGCCATGGGCCCCTATATACCGCCTCCTCATGCTGCTGCCAAGTCTAGAGTCTGTCATGGGTCCCTGTACGGCCTCCCATTGCTGCTGTCTCCATCGCCACACTCTGCCATGTGCCACTTTCAGGTCTCTTCACACTGCTGGTGTGTTTAATTTTTTGACATAGGGTGCAGGCAGATTACGGGCCTCACATAGCTGCTGCCAGGCCCCTAATCTGCCATGGGCCCCTATATACCGCCTCCTCATGCTGCTGCCAAGTCTAGAGTCTGTCATGGGTCCCTGTACGGCCTCCCATTGCTGCTGTCTCCATCGCCACACTCTGCCATGTGCCACTTTCAGGTCTCTTCACACTGCTGGTGTGTTTAATTTTTTGACATAGGGTGCAGGCAGATTACGGGCCTCACATAGCTGCTGCCAGGCCCCTAATCTGCCATGGGCCCCTATATACCGCCTCCTCATGCTGCTGCCAAGTCCAGAGTCTCTCATGGGTCCCTGTACGGCCTCCCATTGCTGCTGTCTCCATCGCCACACTCTGCTGCCATGTGCCACTTTCAGGTCTCTTCACACTGCTGGTGTGTTAAATTTTTTGACATAGGGTGCTGGCAGATTACGGGCCTCCCATTGCTGCTGCCAGACATGTAATCTGCCATGGGCCCCCGTACCGACTCCTCATGCTGTGACGTTGCAACAAGGTGTAATTCAACCCTACATATGTTAGACCGCCTTTACGAACAGCTAAAGGCCATCACAGATTTCCTGATGTTAAAAGCGGATAAAGGTACTCCCTGTGTAACTTAGATGTCAGCCATTGTCAGCTCATGTGTGACACCTGCGCTTGCTCAGGCCCTTTGAGGAGGCCACGCTATTCGTGAGTCGGCAGGACTATGGGATGAATGAGGTCAAATCGGCCATGGGCCCCCGTACCGCCTGTTCACGCTGATGCTGGTCCCACAGTGTGACCTGGGTCCCTGTACGGCCTCCCATTGCTTCCACTCTGCCATGTGCCACTTTGAAATCTCCTCACACTCCTGCGGTTGTCCATTTTGTCATAGGTTGCTGGCAGATTACAGGCCTTCCATAGGTGCCACCAAGCCCCATATCGGCCATGGGCCCCCGTACCGCCTGGTCACGCTGCTGCTGGGCCCACAGTGTGACCTGGGTCCCTGTACCGCCTCCCATTGCTCCCACTCTGCCATGTGCCACTTTCAGGTCTCCTCACGCTCCTGCTGGTTTCCATTTTGTCATAGGTTGCTGTATGGCCTCCCATTGCTGCTGCCTCCACCGCCACACTGTGGCTCCAAACACTGGTTTTGGCCCCGTGACTGGCCAAAGGAGTGAAGTGTGCAGTGATTCTAAGATCGACGGCACTCATCTGCATGTCATACTGACAGACAGTATTATTTCTCTTCCCCAGCAGACTCCAAGGGCATTTAAATTAAAGGTACAGTGTTCTGCACTAATATTAAGTCTCTCTGAAGCCTAGAAACACCCTTTTTTAAGTTAAATTCACAGCGAATTTATTCGACTCGAATCGAATATTGTCCACGAATTCGCCGAATCAGTCGAATCGAATTTTTCATTTCTTCGCTCATCTCTAGTATCAAACGTGGTGGCCAAAGGATCGCTGAGTGTGAGATATAACAATGTATATATCAGCAATGTATATATCAGTATTTTGAGCACCTTATTTTAACCACTAGCCTACAGGGCACTTATACCCCCTTCCTGCCCAGGCCAATTTCCAGCTTTCAGCGCTGTCACACTTTGAATGACAATTGCGCGGTCATGCAACATTGTACCCATATGAAATTTTTATCTTTTTTTTTCTTTTGGTGGTATTTAATCACCTCTGGGATTTTTATTTTTTCTTAAACAAACCAAAAACCACTGAAAATTTTGAAAAAAAAAGTTTTTCTTAGTTTTTGTTATACAATTTTGTAAAGAAGTGATTTTTCTGCTTCACTGATGTGCGCTAATGAGGCTGCAGTGATGGGCACTGATAGGCTGCACTGATGGACACTGATAGGTGGCACTAATGGGCACTGATGAGGAGGCACTGGTAGGTGGCACTGATGGGCACTGAAAGGCAGTACTGATACATGACACTGATATTTGGCACTGATAGGCGGCATTGATAGGCAGCACTGACTGGCACTGATAGGCGGCACTGACTGGCACTGATAGGCGGCACTGACTGGCACTGACTGGCACTGATAGGCGACACTAACTGGCACTGATAGGTGGCACTGATTGGCAGCACTGATAGGCATTGATAAGTGGCACTGATGGGTGACATTGAAAGGCAGCTCAAATGGGCACTGATATGTGGCATTGATGTGCACTGGTATGCACTGATATGTGGCATTGATGTGGCACTGATGGGCGCCGACACATGGCACTGATGGGCACTGGCACGTGGCACTGATGAGCACTGACAGGTGGCACTTCTGGGGCCACACTGATCATTAGGGCACACTGATCATCAGTGCCCTGATGATCAGTGTACATGTCCCCTCCGCGGAAAGCCGATTACCGGCTCTCCTCTCCTCTCGAGCTGTCAGCGTGACAGCTCGAGAGGAGAGAAATGCCGATATCCGGCATTTCCATGTTTACATGTGATCACCTGTGATTGGACACAGCTGATCACATGACCGAGCCGACATCTTCTGCTCTTTCCGTGATCCGCTGTGTCCGAGGGACACAGCGGACCAGCGATCACCGCGCTGCGCACTCCCTGAGCCGTGCATGCGCAGTCAGAATGGTAGGACGTCATATGACGTCCTATCAGAACGAGAGAACCACCTTGCGCCTGTCATTTTACTATAGGGCGGGCGGAAGGTGGTTAAAGGACTTTAACATTTGCATCCATTGCAATATACCAAAATTATGATTAGCTTAAATTTAAGCTGTCATTTTAAACCTTTACTGTATTATCACCCTTTCTCTCCCAGTACTCTGCACATCCTGTGGATTCTGTTTTTTCACTCCGCCA
Source organism: Staurois parvus (assembly GCF_062004578.1). Classification (NCBI taxonomy): domain Eukaryota; kingdom Metazoa; phylum Chordata; class Amphibia; order Anura; family Ranidae; genus Staurois; species Staurois parvus. Next base: position 5,622,631 of record NW_028317971.1, on the reverse strand, counting down.
GTGGCTCTACCTTACAGTTCCACTACAATGATTATGGGCAAATATACCAAAGTACATGACGCCATAATCTAGCTTAAATACACACAGAAAGGGACAATACAGAAAGATGTCATTTTCAAACCTAAAAGGCTAATTTCTCTGAAACTTGCCTACAGTCCAGAGTCCAACGCTTTTACTATTGTTACAACCATTTCTAGGCCCTCAACTCAGCACCTGCTAAGGCTTGAAATCACACACTAGCTGCCTCCCAGGGGCAGCAGTCCCAAGAGCATTGAAACCCTCCCTGAAGAGGAAAGAACACTCTGGAAAAGTCTTCCAAATATTTATCACCTACCTCAGCCACCTTCTGGGTGCCCTCTCCCAGCGATTGGCTGAGGTCTGATAAATATTCATCACTGAGTGATTTGCCCTCCCAGCTCTATTCTCAAGCTCCCTCCAGAGACAGGCAGGAGCGATCAATCACCCAGCTTAGGAAACCCTAACCAGATCAAAACATGCAGATCCTTGCTCCACTGACTAGAATGAAGCCAACAGTGGTTGTTTACAGTGGACTGCATGCTGTAAAAATAATCAATAAGATAGGTACAAACAGATTTCCTATTTCTGTCTCTTCCCAGGGCCATACTGCACAGAAAACCCAAGTCCATTACCTATGTTGTTGTTCCCTCTCTTGTTTACCAAAGAAGGAAGGAAGGGCCTCTCGATGAAATTTTTGACTGCTGAAAGCATGGCAGGATCAGGGCTGCAGTAAGAAATCATGGAGCCCCATACAGCCTACCTGACTGCCCCCCACCCCCCAAAAAAAATAAAAAAGATAAAAATGATGTTTTTGCTTAAAATACATGAACATCATTATTAGCAGACACCTAGAATACCCTCCCTATCCACAGTTCTCACCTCTCTGCACCTAGAATATCCCACCACTCACAGCTCTCACTCCTATCCACCAAGCACACCCCCCGTCCCAAGCTCTCAATCCTCTGCACCTAGAATGCCCCCATCCACAGTTCTCACCCCAATCTATCTATTGCACTCCCCCATACACAGCTCTCACCAGGGGCGGACTGACAACTCATGGGGCCCCCAGGCAATAGGGGATCATGGGGCCCCTGTGTCCTTGCCCAAACTCAAAAAAGCCTATGAAAAAGGCACCAGGGGCATCTCATGGGGCCCCCTACTGATCCTGCATTCAGAGCTTTCACCGTCGATTACAAACCCCTCTCAGGGTCCCATTTGTCCACTTTATAGAAGCTGACATGGTTCTACTCAGCAGCTGCCCTCGCAGGTTTTTTTTTGAAGCGCACAATCCCTGCATTGCCCCCCTTATGCAGCAACAGTGTGCAATGAATCATGGCTGGCAAGTGGTGTCGGTACCCAGGGCTCAAGCCAGGGGACACACACACGGGGAAATTAGATGTCAGTAGAACAAGGAGGGGGATCGGAGCGGTGGGGCAATTAAAGAATGATGCCCTGTGGCTGTGTCTCTCCCTTCAGCAGCTTTCAGCCATTACAGGGAAAGATACAGACACAGGGCATCGTTCTTTAATTGCAGTGCCAACTGATCCCCCTGCTGTTCAGGCCACCTATGGGGGATCCAGTGGTACCCCCCTATCGGCAGCCCTAGACAGGATAATATGTGGTTCCTAGTAACCACTGTTATAAGATGTGGAAAATGGGCTATCACTAGCTGAGCTGCCTCTGGGGTGGGTATCAGGATATTATTTAAGAAGGAATGAGAGATAGGACCACTCACCTAAAGCCAATTAACTAACCAAGTCAGTTAAGAGCCCCCACGCTCCTTTCAATCTTTGTTTGTTGTCATGACTTTAATGTATAATAATCAACCGACATTCACCAAGCCATACACAGGACAATCTGTGATCAATTTCAAAAACACTGCTCTGTGCAACATTCCACCTGCAGGTATTGCAAAAGGATGCCATGGGAACAGAGGAAAGAAACCTATGCTCCTTACCAGAAACCCATGACTCTCTGTAGCCATAAGCACCTGTGGGACAAAATCCCTACATACCAGAAGGCAGGGGGAGCTGCAAACTGCAACCCGATTCCACTCACAGAACAGGGAGACAAAAAGAGAAGCCAAGCCTAATAGTGTAGCAAATACATTAAACACCTTTATTTTAAATAAGTACCGCATTTACAATAATAATTCTTGTTACCTTGCATTAAAACTAAAGATGGGGCATAAAACAATTCCAACCATTCTGGCCAGCAGCCGCTGTTCATGATGATGTCATTGCAAGTACGGGCCCTTTTTTTCACATTTTTTCACATGTATGGTATGCTTAAATGCTAGATATTTGATTGTATGTTGCTTATTTTTATTTCAGCGCTGCACTTTTTGATTTTATATCACGTTAAATTCTGTATTTTTTTCTCATTTTTTATTTTGACTATGTTATGCTAATTGGGTGCTAACAGTTTACCTCTGACTGACACAAAGTTCCTATTAAACACAATTGTTATATGCTTTGATTCCAAGTCTGTTTAATTAAATAAAGATATTGCCTTGCTTGGTGTAGTTATTTTGGCAACGGCCTACACTTGGATTGGATTTTGGATATTACTTTGATCCAATGCTTTTTATAACTCAAGGAAGAGAAATAAGGCAAAGATGCCATGTTCACGTATTCTATTGTCCATTACAATCAAATCATCTGAATGGATTGGTAATGGTGTCAATGATAGTACATGCTAATTCATTTACACCAAGAATATTGGGTGTATTTTATATACTTTAGTAATTTCCTGTTCACACATGTAACTGGCAAATTTTTGACCATTAGGGTTTGTCATAAGAGATACTATAAGAAAATGAAAGAGGACCACTGCTGATATCAGTCAAGTTTGCTATATGTCATTTGTCTAGGATAGTGTTTGCTAAAGCGCCCACAGGGAAAACTGGATTATATTTTTTAGATGCTGCAAAATATATTCCCATGAGCAATATGTTTAAGGCTAAAAATAAAATGTGAATAAAAAAGCAGTAACAGGCGCAAGGAATATGCAGTCCGCATACTCTATAGGCTGAGTGTGGGCTGAGGAGCTGGCAGGGGAACAAACAGTCTGGAAACACCTGGCAAGCTGTTGTAGAGTGAAGCAAGTGACTCTGGAGTAGGTAAAAAGAGGAAAACAATGCCTCTGAGTATAGACTGTTAAAAGTATTTAATGGTGAACATGATTAAAACCACTCACATGTAGATGGTAAAGATAAGGCTCATAAGGGGTTAACAAGGCACAACGCCACGTGATGATCTGGACCAGAGAACAAGAGTGCCAGCTGGACAGCGGGAGCACTGGAAAGATGTCAGAGGGGCCTGTGGTGTGAGCCTGGAAAGTCTGTTAGGACTTCAGCTGGACAGCAGGGAGCGCTGAAGCACTGTGAGATGGAGCCTGGAAGGGAAAGCTTGGCAATTTTCCCTGCACTCCTGAGCAGTGGCGATGGCGTGTGACATCATGAGCATGCGTAGGATCGGAGGACCGGCGTGCTCCTTTATCAAGCATAGCATATGCAGATTGCTCTTTTTCCCCTTAACTGGCCCAAGGAATGTAGGGTTAATCACTCTGTCTCTTTCCTGTGAGGTGGTTTACGTAGGTGGCTGCCTTCAGGCCCTCCACTGGGCTGGCTCCTTTCCTGGCTCCACAGGTAGTCCTCCCTCTGGGGACTGGTGAGGCTGAGTGATCCTCCTTTCCAGGTTCCGGCCTGTAGGTAGGCTCCTTCCCACTGGGCCTCCTCCCAGGTTCCTGCATCTCAGCCTTCCTCACTTCTACCTGAAATCTCCTGCTGCTGAGCAGACTCAGTCACACTTAAAGGCTGACCTGGCACCATGCCAAGCCTTCTGCTTGGGGATTGTTCAGAGTTCTCTAAGTGTGCAGGCCAGCCCCTCCTCACTCCCGCTCACTGCTTTTAGAATCTTCGCCAAGATCCTAGAGCAGGGGGAGGTATCAAGGAACTGACCTGCAGAGCCTCTCAGCCCTGACCCAAAGTTGACCCTGCTGATTATTTCCCCAGGATGCTACTCAGCAATTCTATCTAACAATGAGTAACTAGCTCCCCCTGGCTATCTAGAGGGGCACTAAAATTAGTTATACCTCATCTAGAATATGCAGTTCAGTTTTGGGCACCAGTTCACAAAAAGTATATTGGGAAACTGGAGAAAGGGCAGGGAAGGGCAACCAAACTGGTAAGAGGCATGTAGAAGCTCAGCTTTGAGGAAAGATTAACTGAACTGAATTTATATTTTCTCTCTTGAAAGAGGAGATTAAGGGGGGGGGGTGATATGATTTATTCTCCAAATACAGAAAGGCTTCTTCACAGTGATTGCTGTGAAAATGTGGAATAGACTCCCTCAGCTGGTTCTGGCCAGCTCAGTAGATTGTTTAAAAAAAGGCCTGGATTATTTCCTAAATGCACATTATATAACTGAATTCTAATATTTATAGGTAAAGTTGATCCAGGGAATATCTGATTGCCTCTTGGGGGATCAGGAAGAATTTTTTTCCCCTGCTGGAACAAATTGGATTGCTTTACTGTTATTTTTTTGCTTTCCTCTGGATCAATTGTGGGTATAGGATAGTGTATATGGAGGTTTTTTCACTTGGGTGTGTTTTTTTTCTCTGTTGGTTGAACTGGATGAACTTGTGTCTTTTATCAACCAGATTAACTATGTAAGATCTCTTCCAATAATCATGCCTGAAATGATTCATATTTTTCCTTCAATCTATAAGGGCTTGTTTACACTGCATGCAACTGAAAAAAACAAGTACTACATGCAATTTATTATGTGCACAAATGTTTTTTTCAGATGCATTTAAATTTGATTTTGAAATCAGTTTGCAAAACTCAGGTGAATTGGATAATTGGAATATTGCCAATTTCTAAATTAATCTGTGTAAAGATGTGCCAATTTGTCTATTTTAAGAGCATTCATGAAACACTGATCCCTGAATTACTTTATTCTACGCACGTCAGACCAAATTATATGTAAATATTCAGGACAATCAAAAAAGCCCTGAATCAACAAATTTGATTTGTAAGCAGCTATTACTGACATCTTTCTGACAATTCTAGTTGCCTTAGTGTTCTGTTGAAATTCTCAGATCAGGATCTAATAGTCTGATAAAGAGTTCTTATTTTCTTCAGGCTTTAGTTAATGCACAGCTGTTTCGGGTGGATAACTTATAATATATTGAAGCCAATGGATCGGCATGAAAGCCAGAAGTCCAATGTGTTCTAAAAGTGGTTGGCAATAGCATCCATGTAGTAGGCGCAGGTTTCCTATAAATCAAACACACTTTTAGCCTAAAAACCAGGGCACTTTCAAGTTCTGCAGATGCTGCTGCCTACGCTCCTCTCAGCTCAGTCTGCCTTGCCTTATATTTATGGCACTTTTAAGTGGCTCTCCCTTTCAGAAGCACAATTCATCTTAAGATGCTGCTGTCTTGAACAGGTTGTGTGCATGCAAATCCTTACATTAGTCTTCTTCAAAAACATTTTTTTCTTAGCTTGTTTTAGAGCTATATTATCAGCTGTGTATATTACCTATGGAGATGTTTTATTTTAGTTTTTTTATGTTATACAATTGAATGCTCATATATCCAGATATATCATTATATATAGTGAAAATATTAATGTATAATCCAATAAATTCAAAGCTCACATATACTTTGAATTTCTATTGTGGATGGCTGACTTTATGTAAACTGATAAAGCCAGACATAGACAGAGCGATTTTCTTTCCTGCAACCATAGGATGCAGGAAAGAAAATCGCTCAATTCCTCCATCAGTACAGACAGTCAGTGTTTATGGGCTCCCTCCTGTGGAACCATTGTATTCTCCTGGCAGGGGGGCTGTCCCCACTGTCCCTACCAGAAGAACGGTTATTCTCCTGGCTCTCATCCTACCTGTCACAATGCTCTTTCAGCGTTACCTATAATGCTACCACCTCCCCCTCACTCCCCCTCTCTGTTGGGGTCCCTCAAGGCTCCGTCCTCGGGTCCCTTCTCTTCTCCATCTACACCTCCTCCCTTGGCCAACTCATACACTCTCACGGCTTCAACTACCACCTATATGCCGACGACACACAAATCTATCTCTCAACCCCCCACCTCACCCCCTCAGTCTCCGCCTGAATCACACACCTACTGAGCGACATATCAGACTGGATGTCGCTCCACTTCCTTGAACTGAACCTCTTCAAAACCGAGTTTCTTGTCTTCCCCCCAGCCCGGACCCCACCCCCCATTGTCTTCTCCATCATGTCCAACATCACCACCATCAAACCCACCCCGCAGGCCAGAGTACTTGGTGTCATTCTGGACTCCAACCTATCCTTCCAGCCCCAAGTCCAATCTTTAACAAACTCATGCAGACTCCACCTCCGCAACATCGCCAAAATACGCACGTTCCTAACCCCAGAAACCACTAAACGGCTCATCCACTCCCTCATCATATCACGACTCGATTACTGCAACTCCCTCCTTACTGGTCTGCCTCGCCGCTGGCTATCCCCGCTTCAGTCGATCCTGAATATGGCTTCCAGACTCATTCACCTTTCCAACCACTACATTTCCGCCACCCCCCTCTGCCAATCCCTCCACTGACTTCCGATTGCGCAACGGATCAAATTCAAAATCCTAACACTGACGTACAAAGCCGTCCACCATACTGCCCCGAACTACATCCCCGACCTAATATTCAAGTACCACCCAGCACGCACACTCCGCTCCTCACAAGACCTCCTTCTCTCTAGTTCCCTGGTCTCCTCCTCCCATGCCCACCTCCAGGACTTCTCCAGGGTGTCACCCATCCTCTGGAACTCCCTGCCCCAACCCATCAGATTATCACCTACTCTCCTCTCCTTTAGGCGCACCCTGAAAACCCACCTCTTCAGGGAAGCCTACTCCACCCCCTGCTAACTTGCCGACCTCCTCCACTCTTCCTACCACTCCGTCCCCCACAGCTTTCTCCTCCTGGGCCACCATTCCCTCCCTCCTAGATTGTAAGCTCGAAAGAGCAGGGCCCTCGATCCCCTCATGCTTTGCATTGTATTGGTATTGTTCTGTCACATGTTCTATCCCCCTTTGTAATGTACAGCGCTGAGCGAACTATTGGCGCTTTATAAATACTGTATAATAATAATAATTATAATAATAATAATTACTGCCAGCAACCATAATAGCCGATAGCAATAATCGCATGTAAAATCCGACAGACTGGTTGCACCCACGTTGATCAGCCTGCCCATGCATGGTTCAAATCTCAGTTGGTCCTTGCTAAATGAATTTCATGCTTAAATACGCTTACACACCTTTACACACTCCTTTACGTGCATTTATGTGAGGTCTTTAATAAACATTTTACTCCGGATGTTTTTGTTAACAAGATCCTGAGTATAAGCTCCCGTTCACAGCAATGCAATTTGTCATGTGATTTTACAGTTCAAAATCGCATGACAAGTCACACCCTATTGTGTCTATGGAACCATTCAAATTGCTTTGCCATCTGTGCATGAAGTCGCACAGATATCGGCAAACTGAAAATTAAATCACACTGACTGGTGGCTTGAAATCTACTCAGATGAAGTAGAGCAATTTCAACGCCGCATTCAGTGTGAACCAGGGCTAAAAATCAGTAAATTCGTAGGTCTGTATGCAACTGGCGTTGGCGTATAATAATGTGCCTGATTCTGCACACTGAAACAGCATGAGCTTTTATGTGTTCTGATCTTTCTGACATTTCCATACATGCTGCCATGTGCAGTCACCATAGAAATGAATGGATCTTTACTAGACTGCAGTTCACTGAATGTCATCACATGCTAAGAAACTGCCAGTCCAGCATATACAGCTTTTACTATTGGAAGCTATACATAAAAGAAATTGATTGATCACAAAAGCTTTTCTTCCAACATGCACATCCACTATAAAGTGGCTGTCAAATAATTTCCCCATTACTAGAAGGGACAGTGCCAGGTTATCTCCGTTCATCTTCATTAAGATGAACTAATGATTGGAATGAAACAACCTGGCTGTGCTGGAGCACCTGCCGTATGTCCAAGAGGTGAGACATCCCATTATCCTCCCTATCCTTCTCCTCCTTCGAGGCCCACTGCGTCCGACTATTCTCCCCAACCCCCCTGAAGATTGCTGTGATATACCGGCCTCCTGGATCCATACCCCGCTTCCTGGAAGACTTCTCCTCCTGGCTACCCTTCTTCCTCTCCTCTGAGCTACCCACCATCATTCTTGGGGATTTCAACATCCCTGTCAACCTTGACAACCCGGACACAGCCCGTCTCCTCCACTTAACCTCCTCCTTTGCACTTGCACAGTGCATACAATCCACCACCCACTCCGACGGTAATATCCTTGATCTTGTCTTCTCCAACCGCTGCGCTCCCCACAACCTCACTAACACCCCCTTCCCTCTCTCTGACCACAACCTGATCACCTTCTCTATCTCCTCGTCCTCCAACACCTACCCTCCAAATGTCACACTACTACCAGCCAAAACCTCCGCAACCTTAACCCTGCCTCCCTCCACTCTGCAGCTGATCAACTCCACGACCGCATCCTCCCCCTGTCCTGCCCCGACTTGGCTATGACTGCCTACAACAACGCGCTGTCAGCAGCCCTTGACTCACTAGCGCATTTAACCACACGCAACATCAGACTCCGACCGCTCCAGCCCTGGCAGACTGATCACACCAAAACCCTCAAACGACGCAGTCGTGCCCTGGAGCGAATATGGCGCAAAACAAAATCCCAGCAAGCTTTCACCTGCTACAAATCTGCCTTCCGCACCTACACCTCCTCCCTCCACGCAGCCAAACAAGCCTACTTCCTGACCCTCATCAAGGCCCTCTCCTCCAATCCTCGCCGACTCTTCTCCACCTTCAACTCTCTACTCTCTCCACCCCCACCTCCACCCAGCACCTCACTCACCGCCCTTGAGATTGCCAATCACTTCAAAAACAAGATTGACACAATTCGCAAGGACATTGCCGCAACTCACACGCCCTCTCAACCCGTCCCCTCTCACACAGCTACCCCCTCATCCCCCCTCCCCCTCAACATTACCCGCAGGGACTTCGTCACTGCTCAAACTCCCTCCAACCCCGTTCCCCCTCACTCAGCTACCCCCTCATCACCCCTCTCCCACGGCCCCACCACTGCTCTGACCTCCACTCCCACCCCACCCTACATTCCTCATACCGAAGCTCCCCCAACACTCCACACCTTTGACCTTACTACCATCGAGGAAGTCTCCAAGATCCTCTCTGATGCCCGCCTCACCACCTGCCCCCTCGACCCTATCCCCTCACAATTCCTACGACCTCCCTCCCCCTCCATCCTACGCTCCCTCACCCACATCTTTAATCTCTCCCTCTCCTCCGGCACTTTCCCCTCCCCACTGAAGCATGCACACATCACCCCCATACTTAAAAAGCCCTCCCTGGACCCCAATGACCCGAACAACCTCAGACCCATCTCCCTGCTCCCACTTACATCTAAACTCCTCGAGCGTCTCGTCTACACCCGCCTATGCTCTCACCTCAACGACAACAACCTCCTCGATCCCCTACAGTCTGGCTTCCGCCCCCTACACTCCACCGAAACCGCCTTACTCAAACTCTCCAACGACCTTCTAACCGCCAAAGCTAATGGCCACTATTCAGTGCTCCTACTCCTTGACCTCTCTGCGGCCTTCGACACAGTTGACCACCCCCTCCTCCTCAAAATACTACACTCCCTCGGCCTCAGAGATTCTGCTCTCTCCTGGCTCTCATCCTACCTGTCACAACGCTCTTTCAGCGTTACCTATAATGCTACCACCTCCCCCTCACTCCCCCTCTCTGTTGGGGTCCCTCAAGGCTCTGTCCTCGGGCCCCTTCTCTTCTCCATCTACACCTCCTCCCTTGGCCAACTCATACACTCTCACGGCTTCAACTACCACCTCTATGCCGACGACACACAAATCTATCTCTCAACCCCCCACCTCACCCCCTCGGTCTCTGCCCAAATCACACACCTACTGAGCGACATATCAGATTGGATGTCGCTCCACTTCCTTAAACTGAATCTCTCCAAAACCGAGCTCCTTGTCTTCCCCCCAGCCCAAACCCCACCCCCCATTAACTTCTACATCACATCCAACAAGGCCAATATCAAACCCGCTCTGCAGGCCAGAGTACTTGGTGTCATTCTGGACTCCAACCTATCCTTCCAGCCCCAAGTCCAATCTTTAACAAACTCGTGCAGACTCCACCTCCGCAACATCGCCAAAATCCGCACGTTCCTAACCCCAGAAACCACTAAACAGCTCATCCACTCCCTCATCATATCACGACTCGACTACTGCAACTCCCTCCTCACTGGCCTGCCTCGCCGCTGGCTATCCCCGCTTCAGTCGATCCTGAATACGGCTGCCAGACTCATTCACCTTTCCAACCGCTCCATTTCCGCCACCCCCCTCTGCCAATCCCTCCACTGGCTTCCGATTGCGCAACGTATCAAATTCAAAATCCTAATACTGACGTACAAAGCTGTCCACCATACTGCCCCGAACTACATCACTGACCTAATATCGAAGTACCGCCCAGCACGCACACTCCGCTCCTCACAAGACCTCCTTCTCTCTAGTTCCCTGGTCTCCTCCTCCCATGCCCGCCTCCAGGACTTCTCCAGGGTGTCACCCATCCTCTGGAACTCCCTGCCCCAACCCATCAGATTATCACCTACTCTCCTCTCCTTTAGGCGCACCCTGAAAACCCATCTCTTCAGGGAAGCCTTCCTCACCCCCTGCTAACTTGCTGACCTCCTCCACTCTTCCTACCACTCCATCCCCCACAGCTATCTCCTCCTGTACCACTATCCCATCCCTTCTAGATTGTAAGCTCGAAAGAGCAGGGCCCTCGATCCCCTCATGTTTTGCATTGTATTGGTATTGTTCTGTCACATGTTCTGTCCCCCTTTGTAATGTACAGCGCTGAGTGAACTATTGGCGCTTTATAAATACTGTATAATAATAATAATAATAATATTTCAAATCATCCTATATGTAGTGACACTGATGGCTGTATGCTGTACTTCAGAAAGTGTTCACAAAGCATGCAAAGTGAGATTATTGAGGTGAAATTACATTGTGATAATCTACCTGTGCATAATAGGCTTTAGTTTAGAGGGGTGTGTCAGGATGAGTCTGATCATTGGGAGAGCAGGCTGTGTTCTCAGCACAGCTAAAGAATTGACCACGCTGTGCTCTCATGTCTAGTGTGGTCAGTTTTAATAGGAAAGCAGAGTGACTGGCAGGAACCGCAAGCATTTCACACAAAGGAAGCAATACAAACAGAACAAGATACTTTTCAATACAAGTACATGGTACAACAGGCACATATTAGGAATATGACATGTTGTTATTATTATTATTATTACATCGAGTTAATATAGCGCCAAAGGGTTTGCTCAGCGCTGTACAATAGAGGGGGGGGACAATACATGAAACATTACAGCAACTACAAACAGCACACGAGGGGTGGGAGGGTCCTACTCTTTCAAGCTTACAATCTAGGAGGGAGGGGGGTATAAGTACAGGAGGAAGTGGCTGTGGGGGATGGAGTGGTAGGAGGAATGAAGGAGGACGGCTGTTAGGTAAGGGTGGGGTAGGCTTCCCTGAAGAGGTGGGTTTTCAGGGAGCGCCTGAAGGTGAGGAGGGAAGGCGACAATCTGATGGATTGGGGTAGTGAGTTCCAGAGGATGGGGGAGGACCTGGAGAAGTCTTGCAGTCATGCGTGGGAGGAGGAGACCAGGGAGCAAGACAGAAGGAGGTCCTGTGAGGAGCGAAGGGTACGGGTAGGGTGGTACTTGGGAATCAAGTTGGTGAGGTAGTTAGGGGCAGTGTTGTGAATGGCTTTGTAGGTCAGAGTTAGCAGTTTGAATTTGATGCGTTGGGCAATCGGGAGCCAGTGGAGGGATAGGCAGAGGGGGGTGGCAGAGGTGGAGCGGTTGGTGAGGTGGATGAGTCTAGCCACTGAGTTCAGGATGGTCTGAAGCGGGGAGAGCCTGCGCTGGGGCAGGCCGGAGAGAAGGGAGTTGCAGTAGTCAAGGCGCGAGACAATCAGGGAGTGAACGCATAGCTTAGTGGTGTCACGGGTAAGGAAGGAGCGTATCTTGGCGATGTTGCGGAGGTGGAGCCTGCATGTGATTGTAAGTGATTTGACATGAGGTTGGAAGGAAAGGTTTGAGTCCAAAGTGACGCCAAGGACTTTGGCTTGCTGGGCGGGATTGATGGTGGTGTTGTTGGTAGTGATGGATAGGATGGGGGGGGGCGTGCGCAGCGGGAAAGACGAGGAGCTTGGTTTTGGATAGGTTAAACTTGAGGAAATGGAGCAACATCCAGTCTGAGATGTCGTTTAGGAGGTGAATGATGCGGGCGGAGACTGTGGGGGTGAGGTGAGGGGTGGAGAGGTAAATTTAAGTGTCATCAGCGTAGAGGTGTTAGTTGAAGCCGTGGGAGTGTATAAGTTTGCCAAGGGAGGAGGTGTAGATGGAGAAGAGAAGGGGTCCGAGGACAGAGCCTTGGGGGACCCCAACAGAGAAGGGGAGGGGAGGTGGCACCGTTGTAGGAAATGCTGAAGGAGCGTTGGGACAGATAGGAGGAGAACCAGGAGAGAGCGGTGTCTCTGATGCCAAGGGAGAGTAGTTTATTAAGTAGGAGGGGGTGGTCAACTGTGTCGAAGGCCGCGGAGAGGTCCAGGAGACCTGGGTTTAAATATTCTCTAAACCACAGCAGCAGGTGAAAAGTATTAGTGGCAGGATGCAGGTGGATTGTCTCTGTCACTGTTGACAGAATAACATTTTTCTATGGAGAGGATCATGTGCAGATTCATTATATTAGTATATAGCTGAACGAGATGTGTTTAAGTACAGAAGATGTGACCACCTGAATCTGTAATATACCATACACAATACAGCAGCCTCACTGAAATCAGTTCAATTTATCCTAATACGATTGAACAATATCCACACATGGTTACACTTTTCATAAGCATAGAAAATAGTTATAATAATTACCATTCCCACTGCCTGCACCACAGAACACAGCTTGAGTCTGCTTTGAGGTTGCTCTTGTTCTCAAGCATTAATTAGGAGTGGGGTGACACAGGTTTTTGTAATGTTTGATAGATGTGAGAACCTGGATGGAGGAGAATTGGCAGCGGGTTGTCTACAACCCCTCATTCCCTATGATGTCTCCAATAAACTGGCATATAATCTTCCAGTATTATTTCATTTTGGGAAATTCCCACCATATATGGAGGAATGTACCCCATTGCTTACATCCTCTCCAGGAAGTGTAGGGAATATTTGGGGAGATATGGGCCAGCGTATTAGAAATCGATACCATCTTGTGGGTAATTTATAACAGGACTTGTGCATGTGTTATGCAAGGGATGAGGTATGTATTAAATGTAACTTGTCTGTCTTCTGGGCATCTGCGAAAGTGAGCCTCATAAGCCTCCCTGTTGTTGCCATTGTATGACCTGTTTAAACGACAGGAACAGTAGACAGTGCATAGTGTCCCCAATAATAAGTGATTCAAAGTGTCAGGGACTCAGGTCTAAGGACTCGGTCTAAGTTTTGGTATGGTGGAAATGAAATTGTGCAATTGCCCATGTCACCACTCCGTTGGTAATTGCCCATATTGGTCCCGCAAATGCCTCAGAGTGAGTAATTGACCATTATGGACTAATTTCATAAATCTCTAGCCTGTGTGATTCCTGTTGCTTAATGTGAATAAAGGACAAAATTATCAATACACCAAGATGTGCTGTTGAAGATCCTTATTTCTAAGCTGGGTCCTGCCATAGATTTTTCAAAGAATATTAAGTCTTCTGATTAGGAAACTAGTAGTAATTAAAACGGAGCTCCACCCAAAAGGTGAAATTCCGCTTTAAAGACTGGTCCCCCGCTCCCCATTAAGGATTGGCACCTTTGGGGAGCGGGTACCCAAAATTGACAGGTACCCGCTCCCACTTCCACTGTGATCACCTAGGCGATCGGATGTTGTCCTCCCCCCCTCCCTCCGCTTAGTCTTCTAGGACACATGACAGGTCCCAGAAGAATATGGAACCATTCAGAAAGCATAGCACTACAGTTTATTATAGTTACTGACTTTTATTTTTTACATTGTGACTGGAACTCCGCTTTAAGACCAGCTCTGAGCATGTATACTGTACAGGAGTATGGCAGTACTCAGAATATGGCATCTCTGTGCTGGAGAGCTGATATTAGTGTGACAACCTCCTGCACAGGGCTCTATCCCTGCAGAATCCTAACAAGTTATGGGCCCAGACACTGAGTCAGACAGCCAGTCAAAGCCTGCTACAGCAAAAGAAGTGCAAGATACAGCAACAGAAAGAAGACTGCAAGAGAATAGAGGAAAAATGGCCAGTATCACTGGCTACAAGATATAGTGGCCAGGGAGGGAGCACACTAAGGAAGAAATGTCCAATACGGATACTCTGACCTCAGTGCTCAACTCTTACAGATTCATATACCTGTCTGTGACACCAGCAATTTTAGCCTAACAGAACTCTAAAGGGTGTCTGTAACATACTTTATGAATTCCATCCACAGTGTTTTATAGAAATGATGAGCCCTCCTTCAGTGAAGCAATGTCAGTTCTCCCTCTCCTGCCACTATTGACATCTTCTCTTGGTTATCCTATTGGCCAGCCATGAATGCTGTACAATGATGTACTCCTACAAATACTGGGATTGTATACTGGCTTGTGCATGCTTAGAAGACATTATACAATCAGGAAACAATTGCATGGAAAGAAATGTTATGGCTATCATGTCATTGTTTGATTATCCAATTTTAGTAGTTTGGATGATAAAAAAGTCAATATAACCTTTATTCCTAGGAAAATATCTAGCTCTTGACTGAAATTGCTTTGGAAACAGAATGAGGTATGATGTACGACTTGAAGTACAATTAATTTAAGATTATGCAAAAACACTGCACCTATTTGCTGACAATTTTTTACAATTGTAACTTTTGCTCACTTTTACCTGTGATAATTTCACAAGCTAAGTACAGTATATGTTACCATACAGAGTGTTATCAGATCTGCCTATTACTAGACAACATGTTATAGGAATTGCATGATATGACAGTGAGTGTTATCAGATCTGTTATCATATACTGCTACAGAATGTAAGTGGCACATTGCATGAGAGAGTGCTAAGAGATTTGTACATATGTTAACAGAAATAATGCTATGAGAGATACACATTGCCTATAGAGAGTATTATATGATCTGCAAATTACTTGAGAACCCTGTGAGTGCTGGACATCTCCTAAAAGACTTATATCATAGCAACAAGTTTCTATGAACAATGCACATTACCTGACAGACAGGGGCGGACTGACCATTTGGAAACTCGGGTCAGTAGGGGGCTCCATGAGATGCCCCTGGTACCTTTTTCATAGGCCTTTTTAAATTTGGGCAAGGACACAGGGGCCCCATGATCTCCTATTGCCCGGGGGCCCCATGAGTTGTCAGTCCGCCCCTGCTGACAGAAGGCTATGAGGTTTGTACAGTGGGCAGCCTATGAAGAGCACATCTATGTAGTTCTCCAGTGAGCTCAAAATGACAATATCACACAGGACAGTCTTAATGTCATCAAACTATATCCCTGTTATGACTAGACATTTTGTTTTTAGGATGAAAATTGAATTCTCAGAGCTTTGGATGTATAAAAATCATTGAATGGACATAGTAACGAATGTTAACTAATCAAAAAAAAATGTTATAACAAAATTAGCAAATGCATTAGTTTCATTTGAATTATGTCACATGATGCAATAGTAGAAATTAATTCAATCTTCAAATTAGTCCGATTTTATAATAGAATAGATCCAAATTCCGTTCCATTAGTTAATTTGGATGCAAATTACTCCAGTCGATATTGTCCAATCAGCTCATACCTTTTCTCCTGGTGGGTTTGACTAGCTTGCAAAAATATTGAATATTTCCAGTTTAAAATGTCTGATTCAATAATGTATAGAATATACAGCCCTGGCCAAAAGTTTAGAGAATGACACAAATATTAATTTTCACAAAGTCTGCTGCTTCAGTGTTTTAGATCTTTTTGTCAGATGTTACTATGGTATACTGACGTATAATTGCAAGCATTTCATAAGTGTCAAAGGCTTCTATTGACAATTACATTACGTTTATGCAAAGAGTCAGTATTTGCAGTGTTGACCCTTCTTTTTCAAGACCTTTGGAAAAAGCCTGCCATGCTGTCAATCAACGTCTGGGTCACATCCTGATTGCTGGCAGCCCATTCTTGCATAATCAATGGTTGGGGTTTGTCAGAATTGGGCGGTGGTGGTGGTGGGGGGGGGGGGGTTATTCACCCGCCTCTTGGCCATGGACCCAAAATTTTGATGTTTTGTTATCCAAGCCACTTAGTTATCACTCTTGCCTTATATCAAGGTGCTCCATCATGCTGGAAAAGGCATTTTTCGTCACCAATCTGTTTTTAGGTGGTTGGGAGAAGTTGCTCTCTCTGTTTTTGTACCATTCTTTATTCATGGCTGTGTTCAAAATTGTTAGTGAGCCCACTCCCTTGGCTGAGAAGCAACCCCACACATGAATGGCCTTAGGATGCTTTACTGTTGGCATGACACAGGACTGATGGTAGAGCTCACCTTTTCTTCTCCAGACAAGGGTTTTTCTGGATGCCCTAAACAATTGGAAAGGGGATTAATCAGAGGAAATGACTTTATCCTACTCCTCAGCAGTCCAATCCCTGTACCTTTTGCAGAATATCAGTCTGATGTTTTTCCTGGAGAGAAGTGGCTTTGATGCCCTTCTTGACACCAGGCCATCCTCCAAAAGCCTTTTAGTGTGCACATGTCTAGTTATGGCCACAAAATGCCGCTTGGGGAACTGAACTCTCATTGATTAGAGTTTAATACTTTTTTTTAAAAAAAAGGTTGCTACTTTAAACAGAATGTAAACAGAATGTAAGGTGAACATGCAATTGGTACATAATGGGAGGAGCAGTTAATGTTGGGTTCCCCCTAACCTCATGATCCTTATAGCAGTGGACAGTTATTTTCCATTGTTTGCACATATTGCCATATAACTATTGTATAGCTGTAGGTGTGATTGCTGTGGAAATTCCTGTTATAAATTGCCAGTGTGTTACTGTATGTCTTCCAAGAAAATTCAACAAGATGACCCTGCAAAGGATAATTAGCTCTTATGCTTGCATTTTCATTTTCAGTGTCTGAAATTGTGTTTTACCTGTCAAGGGTCCTTCATACATTGTAAATCTAAATCTCTGAGTTTGAAACATTCACCATCACAAAAATCAAAGCTTCAATCAGCAGACAGTGGAATGAAAGCATCTGTGATAGGTGGTGCATTCATTTTATCTGTGTATTTTATAATCCCTCCTGTACTGAAGGGGCAAGCTGTAAGTGCTTTGCAATGAAGGTTGAATGAAGACTGAAGGACTGAAAGGATTAAGATTATTATGCATTCCCCCTCTGTCCTCTCTTGTTCTAGTAATAAAATTTATAAAAATTGCTTGCTGAGACTGAGAAGCAATACTAATAGAATACAATTCTTTTTTTTATTTGTAATGTTTCAAAGCATAATTGTAAGGGGCAGAGTACTGTTTTACTTTAGACACAATTTTCTAGAGTGCGTTTAGTTAATTTGTTTTAATGAATAACAAATGGTTTTTAAAAATAATTAACACTTTTCATTATATAGATGAAGGGACAGCACGGTATGCATTCCCACATTTATTATTTTATTAACCTTTAAACTCTGCACTTGGTCAGGCCGCATGTTGTTCCTGTCCATTTAAATTAGTTATTTAACAAATTTGTTACAAATATATAACCGTAGGTGGCTACTGTCTACTGATGTCATTAGAACCAAGATCATCTCTCCTTTCTGCTGTATGCACGATCCTTTCAATAAGAGTACCAGGTGTGACGGTCGCAGCGTCAGACCCCCAGCCCTTCTCACCAACTCGTGACCGAACGACTAGCCAAACTAAAACCGCGCTGTCACGTGCGTGACAATGCCACGCCCAGATGCACCCTGCACAAAGATTTTCCAGCTAATGGACCACAATCTATGTACCTGCAGCCCAAGAGCAATTGTTACTGGGTCAGGTTAATTACGCAATTAACCCTTCACACTGCCACCACCGCCTTTTTGTAGAGAAAAGGAGGAAACTCACCAATATTAGCAATAACACTATGATGTTTGAATAATCATCTGTATACCACTGTCACCACAGGCAGAGGTATATAGAGGTTTAAAAACACACAGTAGTGCTCTTCAGAGACAGGGATACTTAGTTTGCAATAAAGAGCTTTAGAAACAGTTCAACACTTTTCAGAAAATAAGATTTATTACTAAAAAGGTCAAAATGGTGCAATAAACGTATTTACTGAAAAAGATGTAGCCAATATATATATATAAATACAGAGAGCAATAACACAGCAAAGAGATAACAGAAAGAAGTTTAGAGAGGTAGTGTACTTGCCAAAAGTCCTGGGTTAAGCAGATCAAGTTTCAGAGCAAAAGGGTACCCTCTCCCAAGTTGGTTCCGCTGTTAAAAGGGAGAATTCTTCAACTTCAACACCAAACCTGACAACCTATTTTATAGGCCTCCAGCAGGGGGTATCTCTGAAGCCAAGGGCAATCGCCTTATTTCGGGAGGGGGTGTCTAGGCGGAGACCCAAGCTATAACCAAAATCCCACACAAGTTATACCAGGGTAAATAACCTTCCCTAGGTACATGTAACGTTCTATCCATTGGTAGGATAATCTGCAGAATGATATTCTGAACATCCAAATGCCAGATATGACATATCTGCTTTGGACAGTTAAAGAGATATCGATTTCTGCTCTCGGGTATATGTAATCCAGGGGTGTAAGATATCAGACGACTCTCATTAAACTGAGTTATCCGAATATATGCTTGGTTTCCTGGTAATTATTTCCTATCTCAAGATATGAAATTATAGGGAAAAGTGGGTTTTAAATGTGATGCCTGTTTTACGGCTACCTAGGAATGCGTTTGAAGTCCAGTGAAGGACTGGTTTATGGCTTTACATTTATCTCAGATTGAGAAGCTAACAGACACCCGGGCACCAGCTAATTTGGGATTTATAACCATGAAGCTGTCCCGCTGTGCCTGTGCACTTCTGAACCCAGCACACAGGGACCACGTGTCACTCAACAGAGAGGGGGGGGGATCTAATTTGGAGTAGAAATGATACAAGATGGAGGGCCTTTGGCAAAATGGAGGTTCACATCCATCTCTGTACGTACAATTGCTACACCAGGCACCATCAAAGCAGTTTCCTAAGGTTTAAGGTCAGATTGCCGGTATCTGGAATTCTCCCTTCAACTAAGTACACAATATTAAATGTGAATTTTATTTAGTCACTATAGTTCATTTAGAATTTCTAGACTATGTAAAGAAGGTGGCCACCAACTCAGAAGAAAAAGGCTTTAGATTTCTGACTTCTATATCTAACTCCACTGATGATATATTCCTGCTGGTTAAACCATGCAAGAAGTGTGTTCCAGAATGAATAGGCATGGAAGTGATATACACACATTTGAATTTACATCTCCTGTGGAAATTCAACATCATAATCCATCACAGTTACACTTTACGGTTTTTGAAAAAGTTACCAAAGCGAAGGAGGTGATAATTTTCTTGACAGAGGGAACTCACTTGGGTATATAAATTATATATATTTTCATTTTAATGCTGAAAGTGTACCTATGCCTGTTTTGCTTCCTTAGCCTGGGTTCATACTGGATCCGACATTGAAATAGTGCGACTTCACTTGAAGTCAGGGGTGGACTGACAACTCATGGGGCCCCAGGCAATAGGGGATCATGGGGCTCCTGTGTCCTTGTCCACACTTAAACCACACCCAAAAAAGCCTATGAAAGGTACCAACGGCATCTCATGGGGCCCCCTACTGACCCCGGGCCCTAGGGCAGTGCCCGAGTTCCCAAATGGTCAGTCCGCCCCTGCTTGAAGTTACACGATTTCAAAGTCACATGTCAGTGCAACATTAGGTGTGACTGGAAAGACATCTGTGCTACTTAATGCACAGATGTCTGCAGGTGATGAAGTTTCGTGACCTGCAGCGTAATGCAGCTGTGTGACCTGCGGTGTAATGCGTAGGGGAGGGGCAGTGACATCACCCGGCACCCGAAGATGGCAAGTACACAGTGCGAGAGGCGCACTTGCTGTATTCACTGGCTACTGATTTTTAATACAAAGCGCTTTTACTTTTGTTACATGTGAGTGCAATGGGCACACATTAAAGGTTTTATATTTTAAAAGGATAAGACACTATGTCTTTATTTCTTTTCATACTGAGGGATATGCCAAGGAGGAGTGTTTCTGCCTATTGAGAGAGTGAGAGATCCCTGTGGGGATAGTGGCAGGAGAGGAGAGCCACGTTGAAGGAGCACCCACCATTACTGCTACGGTGCAATTTATGGTTATAGTTCCATCTGGTGAACAAAAGCTGGTTTAGCCTTTTATAGGCTTTGAATGAGGTGAGCGCATATCAAGAACACAATAAGAATCACTGGGAATTGGATTTAATATCACCTTGGACTTGTCACTTGTATCACCAGAGACTGATTTATTCAATATTTATTCACTATATTCATTTTTGTGCACATTTAATATTGGTTGGTTTTCACCATTCACAATATATGTTTTTTTCACTTTATTAATAATAGAGATATTGATTTAGTTTTATTTGGTATTACACTATTGTATGAGTATATGTTTTTTTCGTTTGTTATTTACTAGCAATTAGGAGCGCGGCACTATTGTGGTATTTGTATAGGATACATCTATTTCCCAGCAGTGTCTTGAAGGGAGACGAAACATGAAAGGATTTGGGGAGGTAAAAGAATTTTAGTTTAATTTAGGAGGCTCCTTCATCAACTACTATTACCTGGATTTGAGACCTGTTTAGACTGTCTTTAGATGTACTATAACTATGATTTTTATTTGTGGAAACTAAATGCTCTTGTAAACCTCAAGATTAATGTTTTGTAAAATCTTGAGGCAAGATAACTAATACATATGCATATAGCATATTTCCACTTTTGCATAAAAAAAAGAGAAAACTCCACTATATGTTTATTATACCTAAAATAACAAAAAAAGTATCATCTTTCTAGCTGTTTCTTTTAGAAGGATTACACATATTATTCTATAGACAGTTTGAAACTGTTCAGATAAGATTGAAATGTGCAATTAGGGGACAAATGTAAGGACAGGGTTTTTTTTAGTGTTTTTAGTAACATAAATTGTACCACCCAAATCTTAATGTTTAATTTTTTAAAAAATAACAAACATGTCATACATACTTGTTCTGTGCAATAGTTTTGCACAGAGCAGCCCTAATCCTCCTCTTCTCTTCCTCCCCTCCTCTGAGTGCCCACCATAGCAGGCTGCTTGCTTTGGGGGCACTTGTGAGGACTTGCTACCGAGCCTCCTTTGTGTCTCCATAAGACTTAGAGTGCAGCTCCCACCTGCCCCTCGCTTCTTCCTCACTGGTTGTGCATGAACCATTGATGCTCTTTATCTCTAAGCCAATGATAAGTGAGAGAGCCTAGAGAGCCTAGGCTTTCGTGCACATTGCTGGATCGAGATCGGGCTCGGGTGAGTATAAGGGGGAGCTGGGGGTGGAAGCTACACCCAGAAGGTTTTTTACTTTCATGCATAGAATGCATGAAGGTACAACACCAACTGCCTTTACAACCTCTTTAAAGGCTAAGTTAATCCTTTTTTTTTAAAATTACAGCTCCCCTATGTACCAACATACCATTACCTCTGTTGCAAAGAAATAAAAGCTTTCTTTGATTTTTAGAACAAGGCCTTACCTTAGCTCCTGCTGTGTTCCATAGAAAATTTCATGACTTCCTGGTATGTAGATATGGGACATGAAATCCAGTAAGACACAGGAAGCAGTTCACCAGCTGACCTCATTAGCACACACACCCTGCACCCATCAACTATGTTTTGCATGGCATCCCCAGCATCCCTCCAGGCATGAATTTTCCTGGGTTGTCAAAATAGGCTGCTATAACTGCTTGTATGAGCGGTATCCCCAGTGTCCCTTTAGATGGGCTCGGGCCACATGTTAAACTCTCTGGGGCCACAGGTTGGGCACCCTGATGTAATACAAGGGCCTGTCTATCTGGCTGGATACAGAGTGAATGGATAGATAGGTGGGTCCTTCTATGCCATAGTTTTGGTAAATCTAAAGAAAATTGTACAGATATTTACAATTAGATTGTGTAGTGTATTGCCACCTTTATATGCCTAAAATAAACTAGTCGCGCTTTCAGTGGCATTAATTGTTAATGGCACCCCATACGCAGAAGCAAACACACATTTTGCCATGTGAAAAACAAGCTTCAAACGCAGCAAAACGCACAGTAAAAAAATATGCAAACCGCAACACACCAAAATATCCTATGATCTACTGTGCTGGATGTAAGGCAGTCCATTGAAATCAAAGTGCTGCACTAGGAATGTAGTGAGAATAATGAGTCAAAAAATGCCCAGTTCCACAACGTTAGGTGTGAATGGGACCTGAAAGGGAAATTGGTGTGTTTACACAAGAACAATGATGCTTCATTCACATCTGCACGTTTCTGAACAAAAAATACGCACTTTGCCACGTTTTGGAAATGTGCTGCAAATGCACATGGCGCTTGTGTTACCATTAAATGTTAATAGCACCTCAAGCATGTGTATGAGGTGCATGTTTGCCATACATTTTGTTGCACTAAAAACATGTTGCAAGCATACCAAACAGCAAGGTAAAGAAACGTACCATGCTCCACTCAAAAAAGAGTTCTGCAGCTTTTTTTTAAGCATTTGTCATGTATAGGGCAGTCCATTCAAGTGATCTGGCTGCCCTATGCACCGTAAGCAGAAAAGCTAAAAATCGCCCCCCAAAAAACACATACAGAAATGTAAATGGAACATGACAGCTGGATGTCTCCATCCACTCCCTCCTATGTACAGTGCCTTGAAAAAATATTCATACCCCTTAAAATTTTCCACATTTTGTCATGTTGCAACCGAAAGCGTAAATGTATTTTATTGGGATTTTATGTGGCATATAATTGTGAAATGGGAGGAAAATGATAAATGGTTTTTAAAATATTTTACAAATAAATATCTAAAAAGTGTGGTGTGTGTTTGTATTCAGCCCCCTTTACTCTGATACCCCTAACTAAAATCTAGTGGAATCAATTGCCTTCAGAAGTCACCTAATTAGTAGAGTCCACCTCTGTGTAATTTAATCTCAGTATAAATACAACTGTTCTGTGAAGCCCTCAGAGGTTTATTAGAAAACATTAGTGAGTAAACAGCATCATG
Source organism: Staurois parvus (assembly GCF_062004578.1). Lineage (NCBI taxonomy): Eukaryota > Metazoa > Chordata > Amphibia > Anura > Ranidae > Staurois > Staurois parvus. The sequence continues at coordinate 5,599,126 of NW_028317971.1, read as the reverse complement.
AAGGCCAGAGAACATGCCAGACAGGTCAGGGATAAAGTTGTGGAGAAGTTTAAAGCAGGGTTAGGTTATAAAAAAATTCCCTCTGTATCCAATCAGGCACGCCCTTGCACTAAACCAGGGGTGTCAAACCCATGGCCCCAGAGAATTTAGCCTGGGCCCGTCGGGAGGGACGCTAGGGATGTCGTACAAACATAGCAGCTGTGGCAGCCTACATTGAAAAGCCAGGAAAATGCATGGCTGGAGGGATGCCGTGCAAACATAGTTGATGGGTGCAGGGTTTGTGTGCTAATGAGGTCAGCTGGTGAGCTGCTTCCTGTGTCTTACTGGATTTCAAGTCACAAATATACATACCAGGAAGTCATGAAGTTTTCTATGGAACAAAGCAGGGGCTAAGATAAGGCCTTGTTCTAAAAATCAAAGAAAGCTTTTATTTTTCTGCAACAGAGGTACATTAATGGTATTTTGGTACACAGGGGAGCTGGAATTTAGCCTTTAAGATAGTCCTTTGATATGGCTGACTGTCCTGCACATCTAGTTTACAACTGCTAATCAGACATGCCTTAACTGTACAGACAAGGTTACCTACGGTAAACATAACTCCCAATCCCCTCTATAACATTACATAGAATGGGAAAGGTAGGTAGGATTTTCAAGCAAATAAAATGCAAGTCAAAAGTTAAGCAGCATTTTAAAAACATATTTGAGTTATGTGAATGGGAATATGTAATAAATATAAAGTTTGTTTACTCTCCCAATTGGATGCCACACTACTTCCTAAAACTAAATCTTTCTAAAACTGATCTCACAATATTTCCTCCCCTGTCCCTTCCAAAAAATTTTCATTAACCCCTTGACTCAGGGTGTATGCAAATTAGTGGACCCACTGGATTAGGCTATTTTCTGTGGGGCTGCTAAGTTGCGTACCTGTCTTTGTGCTGGGAACATGCCACATGGTGCATTCCCAGCACAAAGACCAGGGTGTCAATGAGAGCCCCAATCCTGTTCTAACAATTGGGACCTGGAACTCCTTATTCCAGGTCACATGATAGCAGTGAAAGCCTCTGATTGGATATCACAGTGATCAGTGACTGTGAAGCCCGCCACCCTTATTTTCTTTCTCTGAATGGAGGAGAGAGATACATTGTATATGTACTTTCAGAGAGAAAAAAAAGTGTTTGTAAAAAAATAAAGAAATAAAGAAAAATAATAATAAAAAGATAAAATAAAACAATAAATAAAAATACCTAGGTCAAGGCTTGATCTAGGTCAGTGCCAGGGTTAGTGTTTGGGTCAAAGTCAGGGTCAAGGGTCAGATTTTTTTAAAATTTAAATTAGTATCAGTGTCAATTAGTGGCAGGATAAAAAAAGCAAAATGCGCACTATTGGTTTTGGGCCGTACTACGGCTACAAACAACATCTAACATACACATATGTGGTATCGCTTTCGATCGCGAAGAGCAGGAGAAATTATTTTGGGTTGTTCTTTGGTGGTTGGTTATGGTAACAGCAAGAAATATACAACTAAATTTAAAAAAATTGTTATTTTTTACTATTTTGGGTCAGTTTTCCTTTGATAATAGAAAAAAATCAGGAGATATCCATTACCATTTACCACCAAATGGAAGCCCAATTTGTCCTGAAAAAAAACAAGGTATAATTCACCATGATGCACAAAATAGTTGTGGTGATATGTACAGTTTTGCTAACAAATGTCAAAGTTGCAAAATTGTGCTTAGGCTTTAAGATTTGTTTTACCCTTAGGCATGAAGGGGTTAAGAACAATAGCACAACTATCAGTTCCTCTGACTTCCTAGACTCTAACCTCTCCTTAATAGGCCAAATCCAATCACTCATAAAGTGACACAGCGCAAATAATCCAAATAATAAAAAATGTGAAAAAGTATATATATAAGTCCAACAAGCAAAAGTCCTAGATTAAGTCGTGTCCCAAAAATTTGTGACAAAAAGTATAACTCTAACACAAACTTCATAAATTTTCCAGCGTGCTCACGTCAGTGAAAAATCATTTGTTCCACACTCACCAAATACTGTGAATTCTCAAGCTAATATAGCTTTAAGAGACAAAAAATAGGCTTGGAGGTGGAGTGTGGTATCCTCAGATGTTGTTTCTCCCTTAAATGATTACTTACTGACTTTTCTTCCCAGATGTATTCACATAGGGCGATATAAGATATAAAAGAAAATGCCATTAGTATAATACTCTATGAGGATCAAAAGAAAATTTTCTTAAGAAAAACCTTCCTTAGGCTGGCCATACATTATACAATTATCTGCAGATTTTCTGCCCAATTTCCTTTAGATTTACCTTCAACTATGTAGTGCAAGGGCCTGCCTAATTGGATACAACTGAAAGTGTTGTTTAGGTTTGTCCTCCTATTATATGGTTTTTGGTAAATCTAAACCAAAAATCTGCAGATAATTGTATAATGTATGGCCAGCCTTACACTCACATAAAGTGGCTTAAAAACCAACTTCCATGAATTCACATGCCTCCCAAACCACCGATGATGATCCCTCCTTAACATCCTCCAAGCTCTCACTCGTGGATGGATGGATAGGGGTAATTCGATGGATTTGTGACCAGCTTGTATGGATAGAAAACTCCCAAGCTGTTACTAATGATTCCTCCTTGATTTCCCCGAACTCCCACTCATGGATGAATGGATGAAAAATGCAAAAGAAAGGATACCAAAATAGCTTAACACTGTATAAAAACTTTTAATAATCAAGTGATGCTCCAAATGCACTCACATTTTAAAATTGAGTATTAAGCCTTATTTTTAAATAGATCAGTACTCCTTTAAACATGTTCCAATAGCCCTCCTGACATTTCCAGCTAGGCAGACATAGTTGATCAGCATTGGCAATGAAGAACTGGCAAAAGTGTAGAATTCAAATAGTTTTGCCCACACTAAAGATGGCCACGGAATGCCGCATTAGTGTGCACTCCACTCACCGGATATGACGTCACACATTCAAGGTTGGAACTGGAAGTTACGTCAACGCGTTTTGCCCTCCCAAAAGGCATCATCACGGACAAGAAACTCGATCGCAATAAATACTTCTACATTACTCCTCATTCACCCAGAGATTAATGGGCGGAACAAATTAGCACAATCTCCGCTCTCAGCATCCTTCAATGTCAATAAAGTACAAGGTAAACTACCCTGCTGCCAATCGATCTCCATACATTGTGAATACCCTGCTGGAAAGTTGTTAAGACCAACAATTGAAATTGCCATGGCCCAAAAAAATACAAAACAGATGAAGTATCATCACTATATTAAAAAAATATTATAATCTAACCAAAAAACTCTTTTTATTATTAACCCATCAATTGTGAAAAAATAGAGTTTTTTTGGTTAGATTATTATATTTTTTTTTAATAAAGTGATAATACTTTATCTGTTTTGTATTTTTTGATCCATGGCAATTTCATTTGTTGGTCTTAAAGACTTTCCAGCAGGGTATTCACAATGTATGGAGATTGAAACGCATTGACGTAATTCCGGTTCCGACCTTGAACGTGTGACGTCACATCCAATGAGTGGAGTGCACACTGATGCAGCGTTCAGCGGCCATCTTTAGTGTGGGCAAAACGATTTGAATTCTACACTTTTGCCAGTTCTTCATTGCCAATGCTAATCAACTGTGTCTGCCTAGCTGGAAATGTCAGAAGGGCTATTGGAACATGTTTAAAGGAGTCCTGATCTATTTAAAGGCTTAATACTCAGTTTTAAAATGTGAGTGCATTTGGAGCATCACTTGATTATTAAAAGTTTTTATACAGTGTTACGCTATTTTGGTATCCTTTCTTTTGCATTTTTCATCCAACCATCCCAGTTTGAGGGAAATCAAGGAAGAATCATTAGTGGCAGCTTGGGAGTTTTCTATCCAGACAAGCTGGTCACAAACCCATGGAATTACCCCTATCCATCCATCCATCCATGAGTGAGAGCTTGGAGGAAGTTAAGGAGGGATCATCATCGGTCGTTTGGGAGGCATGTGAATTCATGGAAGTTGGTTTTTACACTTACACTTTATGTGAGTGTAAGGAAAGTTTTTCTTAAGAAAATTTTCTTTTTATCCTCATAGAGTATTATACTAATGGCATTTTCTTTTATATCTTATATCGCCCTATGTGGATACATCTGGGAAGGAAAGTCAGTAAGTAATCCTTTAAGGGAGAAACAACATCTGAGGATACCACACTCCACCTCCAAGCCTGTTTTTTGTCTCTTAAAGCTATATTAGCTTGAGAATTCACAGTATTTGGGGAGTGTGGAACAAATGATTTTTCACTGATGATGTGAGCACACTGGAAAATTTATGAGGTTTGTGTTACAGTTATATTTTTTTGTCACAAAATTTTGGGACACTGGACTTTAAATTAAGACTTTTGCTTGTTGGACTTATATATATAATTTTTTAATTTTTTGAACACCAGCATTTATTTTGATTTATTGTTAATTTCTTTGGCGCAAGGTTTCTATTTATTATCAAATCCAATCACTGTCCAAATTTTGCCACTTTATCACTGTAACATTTCCAAAATACACCCCTGCTTAACCAACAACCCCACCAAGCTATTAATTCACTCCCTCACTATCTCTTGCATTGACTACTTCAACTCCTCCCCGTTGGCCTACCTCTACACAGACTATTTCCTTTAGTTTATTATGAATGCTGCTGCTAGACTCATCCACCGTTACCAACCACTTAGTGTTGGCAACTCCTCTATGCCAATCCTTCCATTGACATTGCCCAATGAATAAAATTCAAAATCCTAACAACACACAAACCCTTCCACAACTTAGCCCAGACTGACTGTCTTCTTGACTCTTCCCTCGTCCTTGACTGAAACTATCCTCTTCACTGTTCCCAAGACCTCCTTCTCTTTGTTTCCTTTAACTCTTCCTCCATTGCACATCTCCAGAATTTCTCCAAACTCTCTACTATTCTCTGGAATCTCTCTTGCCATCTCTTACACTGTTTGCCTTTAGGCAATCTCTTAAAACTCTTCTCTTCATGGAAGCCTATCTCACCTCTCTCTAACAACTTAACTTTTACTTTCTCCATCAACCCATCCCCACTCAGTTAGTACTTTTTTTATGTTCCCTATGTGGATTGTATGCTCTCACAGCACTGTTCTCCTAACTAACTTTCTTGTCACATTACTGCAACACATATAGCATAGTGTGGAGTATTGTCTTGTGATACATTAATTTTGCTTTACAGAGCACCACATTCCATGGTATTGAACAACTGTTTGTTATGGTGTACTACCTCAGCAAATATGGTGCAGGTGCATTTTTAGGGCCTTGTGGTAGTCACCAGTCTAAAACAGAAAACAATTTAAATGGGCTGCATTAACGCAGCCACATTTACTGGCAACATAAGACGCATTGATATGCTGGTGTTAACTCATTGCACAATTAAGAATGGGCCCTAACTGATGTCCCTGTATAAATAGAGAAGGTAAAAAGGAGAGGCTGTGTGCTTCACTCAACAGTGCATGTAGATTGGACACCAACTATTCAATTTGGTAAATAGAATTTATGTCAGTTAAAGAATGCTTGATGAACAAGTGGAAAAGAACATAGTGCTCTGTCTGTTGATGGGAAACAGTAACTATGAAATATCCAAATGCAATAGTTCTTATTTACCAACTAAAACACACATATATTTGTAGAGGAGGATTGGTTGGTTGAACCCCTGAATAGGACGTCAGACACCACAAACCATTGAAGTAATTTTCCACACTGCAGTTCTCAAGGCCTTAACTTTTTTCCCAGAACCAACAGACTCCCTGCATGCATTAGTGTTTCAGGACAGTGATACAGAACATGATCCAGTTTCCACCAGCCACTTGTGTCCTTCTTGGACATATGTTCATGTTATTTATAGTCTCTTCTCTTTCCTCCTCTCTACTTTTGCCTTTTACTCCTGCCCATACCTCCCCCTTCCACAAACAAACTATTTATCCCTTTTTGTTTTCACATTTTTCTTTAATTAACCTCCTCTTTAATGTTCTGTTCTATAAAAAAAATTCCATCCACACTGACAACACACTGTGTAGAGAACACAGAAACACTGCAAAGATTGACCTAATTTGTAGAAACATAGAAACTATTAACATTGGGATGTGTCTTCCTTTTGTTATACTCCTATGGCAACTCTGTAAAGCCGGTATACGCTCATGTTTGTTTGTTTTTCATGGAAAGTGCCTTATTGTGTCAATTTTGGAATTAATAAATAAATAATTTAAAAAAGTTGAATCAGACCAGGCTACATGTTTTCAACTTGTCTAGTTTTTGAGGGCCTGTGCTCACTGCAGTCTCAGGATTCTGTTCTTGGCTGACATGAGTGGAACTTGCACAGCAGTTTTGAGCTACCATGGCCTTTCTATCAGCTCGAATCAAACCAGGCATTCTTCTTTGACGTCTCTCATCAAAAAGGATTTTCTGTCAACAGACCTGCCCTCACTTGATGTTTCTTATATAATTTTGCAACATTTTTAGTAAATCATATAGACTTTGCTGCGAGGAAATCCAAGAAGAATAGCAGTTGCAGAAATACACAGACCAGCTAGTCTGTGTATAGATGGCTAGATGGCACCATCAATCATGCCCTGGTTAAGACCACAGTTTCTCTCATGTGTTTCATGCTTGTGATGACAGTAAAAAAAATGGTGATATAAACAAGAAAGTTTTGGAGTGGGGTGACTCTTTGGAACATGTAAGTAACCATAACCTTCGCTAAGTGAAAGAGTGTGTTTGCTAATAAAGTTGGTTGTGTCTCCACCAGGGGTGGACTGACCATTTGAGCACTCGGGCACTGCCCGAGGGCCCGGGGTCAGTAGGGGGCCCCATGAAATGCCCCTGGTACCTTTCATAGGCTTTTTTGGGTGTACTTTGAGTGTGGGCAAGGACACAGGGGCCCCATGATCCCCTATTGCCCGGGGGCCCCATGAGTTGTCAGTCCGCCCCTGGTCTCCATCCAGGATAGGGCCTTTGTGAACAGTGAATTCCTTTACTGGGAAAATACCCAGTAATATAGTCAAACTATTTGGGAGTGGAGGAATTTCTGCAAGCCTGTGCTGGTGTGGGACCTGAGAAAAGGATTGGGGATGCTCTGTGCAAAGCCATTTTACAGAGCAGGTGAGCCTGACATGTTTGTTATTAAAAAAATACCTTTACAATCACTTTAAATATATATATATATATATATATATACATACTAATAGACTAATAAAATAGGAACACTTACCTAGTAATCCCTATAGTCTGGGTTCAGCAACAGCTCTCCCATGGACAGAACATTTGTCTCAGACTTGCTCCCCACTTCTCCTCATATTCTCTGTGAACATTAGGCAGCACAGCCATAGGGCTGCTATTTTCTCATCCAGAACAGCAAGTTAAGGCAGAGGGAATTTTATTACTTTTTCAGGCGGCCCAAAACATTTTGTGAAAGTTTACGTTTTCTGACAGACTGCATATTTAGGACTAAAAAGCAGACATAGGTGAATAGCAAGTCCCAGAGCACATCTATTTCTGGATGCTGTATTTTACGAAAGTTATTCTTTTTTGAAAGTTAAAACTTGCCACATTAATTTGATCCTCTGCTTCACTTAACAACCAAATAACACATTACACACTGGCTGATAGACCTTTTCATCTGTACTGTATTTCAATACAATGTCCAGTAGTGAGATTACGTGGTTGTTTCTCATTGTGGAGTAATCATTTTCTAAATGTATTGTGAATGATTAGATTCAGTATCTAGACAGCTATAAAATATAAAATATCTACAGAGACACGTATCTCACACATAACCTTCTCTCAATTTAGGCTACATCTGTCATATCTATATTTTGTATTTTGATTTTTCCATATTTTGTGAACAACATTGATTTTATTTTATATATATTTTTAGAAAATAGAGGTACTTGTTTGTGTCACTTTGATTCTTAGCATTTAATATCCAAAAGATTTTTGACAGCAAGAATAGAAATGTATTTTGCTTTAATAAAGTGTTCCTCGACACAAGGGCCCTGATTCACTAAGATGTGAGTGTAATAGCAGAGACTGACCATTCAGGCAGACTCCGGTCAATCAATCAGTCGTCTGACCAGCGTCTAGCAAGCTCATTGACGAGCGTCTATTGACTACTTTGCTATCACTGGCACATTTTTAGGTGCAATACCGGATATGTTCGCTAGATGGCGCACAAGCGCGGGCTTTATTTACATTGGCGTTTTCATGATGGCAAAAGAATTCTTAGAATGTTTTAAATACACCTGTACACCTGTATTAGAATTTTCTATTTTCTTCTATTTATTTTCTTGCTGTGTCTCCAAAATGATCAGGAAACTAATGCATTTACTAATGAATGTCAAACATTCTGTACTCAAATGTTAAACATTTACACACTTATATCTCAAATAATTTATATACTTCTAATTTCCCAATATAATTATATATCTTCATTCTCTTTAATCACGTAACTATTCTATGGTAAAGACAAGTGCAGCGCTATAAATGCATGTGATCAATAATGAACGCATGTAAAAACCAAAAAGTGCAAAGAATTGCAACAATGATGTAATATTGTAAATGGTGCTAAAATAAGTTCATAGAATCATTCCTGAATAATGGAATGTCCTTCGTGTGAGAGTACCAACTCAGAGAGTGCCTATGAATGGCACGTGTGGTCTCTCCGTGACGGACAGTAGTGCATGAACTCGTGAAAGGTAAACCACCCTTGGGACTGGTCTACACTCACCAGAACAAAAGTATTAATGCGCATGGGTTATACACATCACACATCTGGGGGTGCAGCGATATGCTGGCAGTTATGGGTTAGTCATCCAGCTCCATCCATCCATCCATCAGGGTGGGTGCCCAAATGGTCCTGGGGAGGAATTAGCTCAGCCACAGGAGCCAGAAAGGTGCTCAATAGTGTAGTACACTGTCACAGGGGTGGATGACCTTTCACGAGTTCATGCACTACTGTTCGTGGTTATATTTATCTTGTGTAATACCATTTTACTAGTCTATATCATGTGACCAGCGCTCGCTTTATCATTTTCAAACAATGGAACTATTCTACATTATAACTCAAACTGTGTCTCCCACAGTGGTTTAGTGGTTAGAGCTCAGAACTTACAGCACTTGGGTCATGGGTTCTAATCCCGGTCATGGCTACATCCTAAAAAATGGAGATCAATTTTCTGGGTTGTGTCAGTGCCAGGAATATTGATCAAACAATTATGATTTTGCCTAATGACTAGAAAGTGGATGAATGTACTCTTCTGCCAATTAGGAAATGTGCAAGTTTCATGCCGTGTATATTTCATTGTAACATTTTTCTCTTTTAAATCTGTCTCCTTATACAACTTGACCCCCTCCCCCACCCCGCCATCACCTGTCCCATATGCAAATCTATGGATCACCGCCCCACTCTTTAACTATCTATTTACTGATCAAGTGAATGTGTCTCATTTTCTATCAGCTACAGCTCAGATCTCACATTATTATACAATTGCTGATTGTATCTCACCACTAGTCTGATTGAATTCACAATTCCTGGTCAGTCCTGTTCCCTGACCTCTAATAAACTTTAGGGCCAGTTCACACTACATGTGTTTCAGTTGCTTTTTCGGCATCACAAACGCACAGAAAGAAGGTTATATGGTTGTCAATGTCATAGTTCACATCAGCACTTGCATTTTCAGTGCATTGCAGGTGCTGTAAACAAAGTTGACCACGCTGCATTGTTTCTGCACAGAACTGTACTGGAACACATTGAAACGTCCTTGAATGTACTAAAACGCACATGTCCCTAACTACATTGAATACAAAGAAAATAGAAAAAAATAAGTGGAAGGGATATAAAAATGCAATGTAAACATGTCCAAAACGCATTCAAAATGTACTGGAACACACTAAACATGCATGCCAAAAGGGCATGAAAAAAACCCATCAGGAACACATCTAGACTGTTTCTATAGTGTGAACCAGCCCTTAGGACTTGTTCACACCATTGGTGGTGCAGAAACGCATGCAAGAACACACATTTTCCAGCACAGCAAAGAAATGCAATGCCCTATGTAGATGTGCGCAGGTACCATGATGAAAACGTTGTTGCACCTACACACGTCTATTAAAAACAGCCCCATTCACAGCCACAAATACGCATGGCACCACACTACTGTGCGGTTAGGTGCGACACACTTGGAAAATAACATAAAAATAAGCCAACATGGCTAAAACATATCTTGAAAATATGGGGACTCTGATATCCGGCGACAGTCCGTTCACGAACGAGAAGCAATTCTGCACCCCTAAAACCAACATAGAGGAAAGGGATGGTCAAATTGCTGTGCTGCTTCCAAACCACCTCTGGCATGCCAGGGTCATTATGCAGGTCCTCGATGCCAGTTCTTGCCTGCGGCCACAAAATATCCACTGGCCACGAGTGAAGGTGAGTGGAGGACGTGAAGGTGGATTTCTACCAGCTTCAACCGCAAGCAGTACCACTCCTGAAAAATGAGAGCAAATAATCATTGACACGTCATCATGACAGTCAATTCTCAGTGCAGGCTATCTAGAGTGTCTTTCCTTTTTAACCATTTCAAGAGTTCAAGGAAACATTCTTGGAGCATCTACTGTGTTTGGAAAGGCCAAAGGTCCCCCCCTCCCCCAGGCACACTAATGCTTATGCAGGCCATAGACGGGGAGAAAAACGGCCGATTTTTCTTTTAAAAAATGAAAAATTGGTTGTTCAAGCGGCCGACGTTGCCAGCAATGGTAAAAAAAAAATCGGCCGATTTTCATCCCGTCTACAGCCGGCAAAAAGTGTCTCTGCAGAGAGCTCCGCTATTTCTTTGACAGTTCCTTGACATTTACAGCGGTTGCAACAATGTATCTATTTGTATCCATTTAGGATACAGATGTTTTTATTTGGAAACAAATAGATACAATGTTGCAACCGCTGTAAATGTCAAGGAACTGTCAAAGAAATAGCGGAGCTCTCTGCAGGGACACTTTTTGCCATACTGGAATTCCTCTCATTTTTCATCCTCTTCTTCTTCTTCTTCTTCATCATCATCCTCTTCTTCTTTTTCATCATCATCCTCTTCTTCTTCATCCTCTTCTTCTTCATCATCTTCATCCTCTTCTTCTTCATCCTCTTCTTCTTCATCATCTTGATCATCATCATCCTCTTCTTCTTCTTCTTCTTCATCATCATTCTCTTATTCTTCTTCATCATCATCCTCCTCTTCATCATCATCTTCTTCTTCATCATTATCCTCTTCTTCTTCATCATCCTCTTCATCATCATCATCATCCTCTTCTTCTTCTTCTTCATCCTCTTCTTCTTCTTCTTCATCATCATCATCCTCTTCTTCTTCATCATCATCATCATCCTCTTCTTCTTCATCATCATCATCCTCTTCTTCTTCATCATCTTCTTCATCATCATCATCCTCTTCATCATCATCCTCTTCTTCATCTTCTTCTTCTTCATCATCATCCTCTTCTTCTTCTTCATCATCATCCTCTTCTTCTTCTTCATCATCCTCTTCTTCTTCTTCATCATCATCCTCTTCTTCTTCTTCTTCTTCATCCTCTTCTTCTTCTTCATCCTCTTCTTCTTCTTCATCATCATCCTCTTCTTCTTCTTCATCATCATCCTCTTCTTCATCCTCTTCTTCTTTTTCTTCTTTTTGTCTTCCTCTTGCAGGTCACTGCTCATGTGCAGATTTTTTATCAGTAAAAAATCGGCCAATTTGCCCATCATTGCCGCGAAAATCGGCCGATCGGCAAATTCGGCCGTTTTTTTTTCCAACTTTACCGAAAAAAAAAAATCTGCCAAAATACCGAAAAACAGCCGAACAAATAGCCCACTAACGATCCGAAAATCGGCCGATTTTATTTTCGGACGAAAAATCGGCCAATTTTCGACCCATCTATGGCCTGCATAAGATATGGTGTGGCCCTAGGGTCAATGTGTGTTTAGAATACTTCCAAAATGCACATACAAAAACACTCCATCCAAATGCATGTTGCATTTCTATAGCATGTTAAACAGAAAAAAAATGCACTTACATAATGTTAACATGCGCAAGTAAAAGTAGACAAAATCCACATCCTTTTATTCTGGCTTCACATACATGCATTGTTGTCTAACACCGCACTCCTGGGCAAATCACATGCAATTTGTGTGCGTTGCAATTAGAGACAAACATTTTGCACACCTCAAATTGCACCGCATCCGGGCCAAAAATGTGCAGGACCCTTTTTCAGGGTATGCACATGTATTGTACTGTCCAAGGCATTGCACACTAACGCATTGCACACTAAAAATGTCAAATACGTTAGTGTGTACAGTGCATGAGTGTAAAATGCGTTAGTGCACACTGCAGTGTACAACGCATTGCACACTGTAATACACTGTAATACCGTGTACACCCACACATTGTAGACTGTAATGCACTGTACACTGTCATGCAGGATGGAGCTACGCATTGCACACTGTGATACGCTGTCCACTGTCATGCAGAATCCAGCAACGCATTGCACACTGTAATACCATGTACACCAACACATTGTAGAATGTAATGCATTATACGCAGTATACATGTCCAGATATTCAAAGATTAGCCATGAAGGCCTAGCTGGTTACCTATTGGGCGACCGCAGATAGCCGAATAACGCTACACTGCATCCAGGCAGCTCTGGGAGGGTGTCATATGATATCCTGGCAGAACGCGCTCTCCGTGATTGCTGTGTCCTAAGGACACAGCTGATCACGTGATGTGGTAAAGGCCAATCACAGCGGCTTTTTACCATGTGATCAGCCATGTCCAATGACACGCTGATCACCGGGAAATGCATTTGCCGGGTCTTGGCTGCACTTTCATCACGCTATCAGAATGTGTGGAAAGTACTGCCGAGAACCAGCAGTTATCAAAGCAGGGGTCGGCCCCGATGATCAGTGCCCACCAGTGCCACCCAACAGTTACGCCCACCTGTGGCCAGCAGTGCCACCCACCAGTGCTGCCTCATCAACGCACATCAGTGTTGCTAAATTACCAGTTTACCAAATGTTATAATATAAACAGACTTTTATTCATTATGAGCTATTTTGTGGTTTATCGAGCAAAAAGTAAAACACACAGCAGCAAGTCAATACCACCCAAAGAAAGCTCTATTTGTCTGAAAAAACTGATATAAATTTAAGATGGGTACAATGTGGCATGACCGCACAATTGTCATTCAAAGGGTAACAGTGCAGAAAGATGAAAATTGGCCAGGACAGGAAGGGGGTAGGAGTACCCAGTAGGCAAGTGGTTAATATCATTGACCCATCAATACCCAGGAGCTAATGTACAGATAAGTAGCATGTGCACCAAGTGAGATTCTGCTAGGCCCCACCCACAAAATTGCAATTACCTGTCCCTCACATGTTATAAACATGTTTGCAATGGCCACACTTACTGTACATATAAGGATCATCTCCTCAGCTGAGAACTGTGCTCTCGCCATGTCCAAATGCCAATAAGGTTATCAAAATTTTCAACCAACACAAAACCTCCAACCACTTCTCATCCACTTACACTCCCCACAACCACTTCCGGGTGCGTGCGCACGTGATGACGGACTTCCAGGATAGCCGTTCATGCGCCATGCGGACACCTGTTTGGTGCTTATTTGTTTGCAATCGCGCATTTTTATGTGCGGCTATGATAGCTTTCGCAAATGTGTGTTTCTTATTGATTTGTTTTTTTTAACCTTGGCTAATATTTGTTGCCAAAGGCCAAAAATAAACAAAGTGTGGACTATTTTATTACTGTAAATCGAATTGTAGAAAACCTGTAGCTGGCTGCACAGTGAATGTGACATTCATTAGTACATAATATTGTGGTGCAAGTGGGTTTTTTTTTTTTGGTTTTGAAAAAGCCAGTTTGCACACACTTGCATATTCACGCTCTTACAAGCTACATTTGAGCAGATTATATAAGTATACAAAGTAACTATTAAGGTTGTTCATATATTGAACATAAAATAAACACAAAAACATCGGTCAAATATTTATTGATCAAATATATCGTCATTTATTTGGTCAGCAGGAACAAGTAGGTACAGTCAATATCTTGGTGAGTCACAAAAATAGGATTGATGTGGCAAAAATAAAACACTCCTGCTCATAAGAGCTTACAATCTAAAGATACTTTTAGTGAACTGTGTGTGCTCAGGTTATAGCAGGAAACAAAGGGGAAGATGAATCAAGTAACATTTTCATGCACATAGGATTTACTTACACAATCACGTAGTATGAAGATCCATTCAAAAAAAAAAAGTCTTCAGATCAAAATATCAAGAAAACAAAGCATGTGAAAAAAAACCCTCCCACCTCTACAAATCCCCTCCCACCTCTACAAATCCCCTACACATACATTTGTCAGCAGGTTTGTCAGAAAAATGCATTGGAGTCTAAATAAGCAAACAAAATTAAAACAAGAGCAGATTTTAAACAAAACGATTGACATGTGTGAGGCTTTCAATGCAAAGAGAAAAAACACAATCATTGTGCAATAACACACAAACACTTTACAAGGCCAAAAATATGCAAACATTTCCAGCCCACTTCCAAACACAGCCTGAGTGGTGTCTGGGGCAATTCAGCACAAAATCTCTTCCTCCCCCAAACCACTACAAGCAAGGACTTAGTCACAAACCACCCGGCCTAGTAACAGGCCAAATCACTCCCTACTGCACATCTTTATATAAGCTAGGTTGTATTTGGAGCACGCCAAACAAGGCCCCACACCCAATGAAGCCACACCCACCACTGACCTTAGTTTGGTCAGTGAAAGTGTTTTCACCTGATGAATCCGCTTCCTACCTGCATTAACCCTTGGTATACAGGCCCCACAAATCAGAAAGATATATACAGTGAAATGTACGTGTGCAGCATACAACAGAACATTGAGCAGGGATGTGAAAGGGAACCCCAATTGGAACCGTTATTGCTACTATGGTCACAATTCCCTCCAGATTCTCGCATGAGTTAAGACAGTCACATGACCACATCTTGTATGCAATACTGAAAATGACAAATCGATTTGACTAGTATGGTGAATTTCCCATCAATTGGCAAAACACTCCAGAAATCAAACATCACCAAACATTACACTCTGGGCAAAGCTGATTTACAAATCCTGCGACTTACAGTAAAGTTGACCATTTTAATGCAATTTTCAAGACATCTGACACAGATCTCTATGCAAATTGCCACTAAAGTAGTACATGTACTACTATAGAAATCAGTGTTTGAAACGCACCGATGTGGTCGCTCTAATAGCAGACAATAGGGTGCCACTTTGCAGACGATTTACAACTTGCATGTTGTGCAAATCACATGCCAAGTCCCACTCAATGTGCACGCTATTGGAGCGTTCATATTGTTGTGGTTCAAACTTGGTAGGAGCCGCAAGTAATAATAGAGTAATGAATACACTACTTTTCATGCAATTTGCTGAGAGATCGATGTCGATTGTCTTGCAAATTGCACTTGAAATCACCATGTACCCTAACTTTGAAATCATGCAACTTCTATGCAAGTCACATGATGTGACTGTGGTGTCAATAACACCACTTAGAAATCTGCTTTAATGTGACCGGGTAGCCCCCAGTAACATTGTTTGCGATTGCCATGCAATTGGCATTACAGGCGACTTGCAAATCGTAGACCAAGTCGCACCCTATTGGCCACTGTAGGCTCTGTTCACATCCAATTGGATTGTGAACTCGTGCAACTTCACTGTAAGTTGGGCAATTGCCGCATCGGATTAGATGTGACAGTGGTGTTAGCCCCCAGTAACATTGTGTGCAATTTGCCATGCAAAGGGCAAGTTGCTGGCCATGCCAATCGCATGACAAGTCGCATCCAGGGTGTGCAATTTCAGGTGCGATTTGTGAATTGACATGGTACCTGATATTGGATATAATGAATGTGAGTGTATTAACGTACGCCATTTGTTGCAGTGAGAGTTCAAAGGTATTTGAAGATTTTGGCCATTTATTAGCAATTTAACATCTAGACTCAAATAGAAATCGCAATGCTACACACAATTGAAAACACAACTAGTTAGTAATTCTCTAGAAAACACAGTAAAATTGGCAACTTAAACAGTAATTTTCAATTGCATATAGTGTGAACGAAGCAGGAGAATTAACAAAGGAAATAAATCTTTGAAGGCGTGCGGTCTGCTTTGCATTTGGTGGAAAAATCCATACCAGTATTTGTGACAAGTTTGATGTGTGGATTCACCAACCAAGTCTTTTCTCTCTCGCTCACTCTTCTTTGTCTCACTGGCTCGCTCTTCTCTCTCGCTCACTCTTCTGTATGTCTCTCTTTATCACTCTTCAGTATGTTTTTCTCGCTCACTCTTCTTCGTCTCACTCTTCTCTCTCTCTGTCAGCTCTTTGCTTGCCAAATCCTTCACAAAAGTGGGTTGAGTGTAAACCATCATTATCAAATCTATTAGTGCTCCAGGCTCTTATCTTACCCCATTGTATGACATTCACATAAGGTACAGCTTTGAAGGTGTTTCAACAGACAAGGCCTCATTCTAATTCACATTTTAGGGATCACTTAGACAGAAAGCAAAGATGTTGCCAGAACATCTATTTGAAGACAGCCACACACGGAGATCATACTACTTCCTTGCCGTGGTTGGGATTCAAACCGACAACCCTAGACTTATGAGGCAGTAGTGCTAACCACTAATCCACGGAGCTACATCGCTAATCCAGCCTGTATTTCTGTGCTGTGAATCAATCTTAGGTCCCTGGGCAAGTTCAGTGTAACTACCAGATATCTCCAATGTGACACAAATGTTGTGCTATGTTGCCAATTCACATGTATGATGGTTCTATGTATCCCAATACAAAGGATTGCAATACTAATACAGGCGTACCTCGGTTTACCAATGCCTCAGGGAACGTCATATTTAGGGTACAAATGCCAAACCATTTCAGTTAATTGGTCTGTTTACAAATGTTTGAATAATTTGGTATGGGCATGTGGCCTGGTATGGTTCAGGAGGGGGGGAGGCGCTCGCTTGTCCCCCCCCCCCTTTCCTGACCTGCTGGGCTGCATGCTCAGATAAGTATCTGTTATGGATTTTGGGGGGTACCCCATGCTGTTTTTTATTTAATTTCAGCGTGGAGTTACCCCTTAACATCCATACGAGACCCGAAGGGCTTAGTATGGATGGGAGGGGGGACCCCACGCCGGGTTTTTTACAAATTGTTTATAATTCCCTGCAATACTTTTACATCAACTGTCAGTGGGGAACTCCGCCGACAGCTGAAACATGAGCGCTGCATTGGTTTTCGCTACTAAAATGCTGCATGAGTTGATAACATAACTCATGCGGGATTGTAGGAGCGACAGCCATGTGTTAATGTTTCAACTGTCAGCGGGGTTCCCCACTGACAGCTGAATGTAAAAAAAAAAAAAAAAAGCGTGGGGTCCCCCCTCCCATCCATACCAAGCCCTTCGGATCTGGTATGGATATTAAGGGGGAACTCCACGCTGAAATAAAAAAAAACAGCTTGGGGATCCCCCCAAAATCCATACCAGACCCTTATCCGAGCATGCAGCCCGGCAGGTCAGGAAAGGGGGGGGGCGAGCGAGCGCCCCCCCTCCTGAACTATACCAGGCCACCTGCCCTCAACATGGGGGGGTGCTTTGGGGAAGGGGGGCTCCCCCCCAAAGCACCTTGTCCCCATGTTAATGGGGACAAGGGCCTCTTCCGTTATTGGGATAATTGGTCAGCCATTTTTTGGGATTTTAGCATATTTTGTTTACCAGTAAAGTTGAAAATTTTTTGTTCCAAATTTACTGATAAAAAAAATGTGCCAAAATCCCGAAAAACAGCCGACCAATTAACCCACTAACGGCCCGAAAATCGTTCGATTTTCTTTTCGGCAGAAAAATCGGCCGATTTTAGACCCATCTATGGCCTGCTTTACATGGGTCTAAAATCGTCCGCAAAAAAAATCGGCTGATTTTCAGCCCGTTAGTGGGTTAATTGGTCAGCCATTTTTGGGGATTTTGCAACTTTTTTTAATTGGTAAATTTGGATAAAAATTGGCCGATTTTGCAGATCGGCCGATTTTAGCTGCAATGATCGGCAAATTGGCTGATCTTTTAACAGATAAATAATCTGCACATGAGCCATGACCTGCAAGAAAAAGAATAAAAAAAAAGAATAAGAAAAAGAAAAATGCAGGCCTTAGATGGGGCGAAAACTGACCGTTTTAAAAAAAAAAAATCGGTTGTTCAATGGGCCGACGTTACCACCAATGGCAAAAAAATTGTTCGATTTTCGCCCCATCTACGGCCTGCAAATATAATAGCGAAGTAATTACTTCTGTCCCTGCAGAGAGCTGCGCTATTATATTTGACATTAAAAAGTATAAAGGTTGCAACATTGTATCTATTTGTATCCGAATAAAAACATCTATATCCGGAATGGATACAAATGGATACAATGTTGCAGTCTCTATACTTTTTAATGTCAAATATAATAGCGGAGCTCTCTGCAGGGACAGAAGGAATGTTTCAGCTGTCATCGGGGTTTCCCACTGACAGCTGAATTTTAAATTATTTCCGTGAATTAAATAAATAATAAAAAAAACAGCGTGGGTCCCCCCTCTCATCCATACCAAGCCCTTCAGGTCTGGTATGGGTATTAAGGGGGAACTCCACGTTGAAATTTAAAAAAAAAACAGCGTGGGTCCCCCTCAATATCCATACCAGACCCTTATCCGAGCATGCAGCCCGGCAGGTCAGGAAAGGGGGGGGACGAGCGAGCGCCCCCCCCCTCCTGAACCATACCAGGCCACATGCCCTCAACATGGGGGGGTGCTTTGAGGCAGGGGGGGCTCCCCCCCCAAAGCACCTTGTCCCCATGTTGATGAGTACAAGGGCCTCTTCCCCACAACCCTGGCCGGTGGTTGTGGGGGTCTGCGGGCGGGGGGCTTATCAGAATCTGGAAGCCCCCTTTAACAAGGGGGCCCCCAGATCCCGGCCCCCCCCCCCTACGTGAACGAGTCTGCGGTACATGGTCCCGCAGACTCCTTCACAAAAAAACTAAGTGTGGTGTAAAAAAAACACAGTACAGGGTCTTTGACAAGTCCTTTATTAAAACAATGTCCCCCGAAGTAGATCCAACGTCAATCACGGCGGCGGCGGCAGGGACCCGAAAAAAGAAAAAAAAAAAAGGTTCCGCTCCCGTCGGAGGCTCCCAGCCTTGTGAAGAAGAGGCTAGCTGACAGTTCTTATATAGGTATGGGGCGGGACCAGCCGGGCACATCATCCCCGCCCCTTACCTATTTGAGAAATGTCACCCTGTCTCTCCGCTGAGGCTAACTAGCTGAATGCAGGAGACAGTCTGACATTTCTTATATAGCTATGGGGCGGGGCCAGCCGGGAACAGCAAGCATGTGACATGGGGCGGGTCACTCGGATGATGTCCCCGGCTGGCCCCGCCCCATAGCTATATAAGAAATGTCAGACTGTCTCCTGCATTCAGCTAGTTAGCCTCAGCGGAGAGACAGGGTGACATTTCTCAAATAGGTAAGGGGCGGGGATGATGTGCCCGGCTGGCCCCGCCCCATACCTATATAAGAACTGTCAGCTAGCCTCTTCTTCACATGGCTGGAAGCCTCCGACGGGAGCGGAACCTTTTTTTTTTTTTCTTTTTTCGGGTCCCTGCCGCCGCCGCCGTGATTGACGTTGGATCTACTTCGGGGGACATTGTTTTAATAAAGGACTTGTCAAAGACCCTGTACTGTGTTTTTTTTACACCACACTTTTTTTTTTTGTGAAGGAGTCTGCGGGAGCATCTACCGCAGACTCGTTCACGTAGGGGGGGGGCCGGGATCTGGGGGCCCCCTTGTTAAAGGGGGCTTCCAGATTCTGATAAGCCCCCCGCCCGCAGACCCCCACAACCACCGGCCAGGGTTGTGGGGAAGAGGCCCTTGTCCTCATCAACATGGGGACAAGGTGCTTTGGGGGGGGAGCCCCCCTGCCTCAAAGCACCCCCCCATGTTGAGGGCATGTGGCCTGGTATGGTTCAGGAGGGGGGGGGCGCTCGCTCGTCCCCCCCCTTTCCTGACCTGCCGGGCTGCATGCTCGGATAAGGGTCTGGTATGGATATTGAGGGGGACCCACGCTGTTTTTTTTTTTAAATTTCAGCGTGGAGTTCCCCCTTAATATCCATACCAGACCTGAAGGGCTTGGTATGGATGAGAGGGGGGACCCACGCTGTTTTTTTTTTTTTTTTTTTTATTGTGGACCTTTATTTTTACATTCAGCTGTCAAAATAAATATTATCTAGACCTTTGAAATAAGTAAAATCATTACAGAAATAATTATAAAGGATAAGAAACAAAAATAGAATCACTAGAACTAAGGAAATCTAGTTAGATTACATGAAGATATGCCGAGTGCTGTTTATTAAACACAATAGACGCGAGCGAGTGCCGGCTCTCAGAGGAATCCACAATCAGATTCACTATTAGTCAGTGGCTAAAAAGCAAACGCCCATGGCAGAAGTCTAAAATGTGTTCTGCACATGCTCAGTTGTATCTGCCAAAGACACTGCACGGGCTTCTAGATTTTTACTGTGTCGATTTCCTTGAAAAAAACGATTTTTAACACATTTTTAATTTTTTTGGAAATAGCAGATATTGTTTAAAGTGAAGTCCTGATATTTGGCAAAGCAAATTTCTAAGTGAACATGTCTCTGCAGTGATTTTTCATGGTTTTAGACTTGCTTCTTAGCAAGTCTGTTTTGTGAGTCTGATTTCGGGCGTGTGTCTTTTTGTGAATTAGATTGGGCATCTGCTTAGGGGCTCTGCTCAATAGTGAATTAGGTTGCAGGGTAAAAAATGACGGACGCCCATGAAAATTGGGCTTAAGCCCATAAATATGCGCCCACGCCCAATAGTGAATCAGGGCCAAGGTGTTTGAGTGACTCGTGACCTTATCATGTATTAGTAACTTTTCTTCTATGGCATTGTAATTAATATTGATCCAGCACAGACAGATTATTCATTTGTATTTAAAATTAATTTTCTCTATATATTATAAAGATCACTACAGCATCTGGCTGCTTTTTAAATTGAAACTATCATAAGAAAAATAATGTGTTATCAATTTCAAACCCCTGCTGAAAATTCTAGCTGCCGAGCTGTGATGCTAATACTCTGGCTTCACTTCTTAGTACTTACTTGACCAGAACATTAACGCAGTATAAAACGTTAGTAGCATACTTACATGCTCTAGATCAGTATAACAGTAAGTAGTGGATCTCTGATGGTCAATTTAAAAATTGTAGAGGGCCTCAAGTGCTGCCCTAAACAATGGGAGTCCCTTTCGTGTGTTGAGGTGCATTACATGGACGTAGGCATATACCCTAACAGCCGAAAAATAAAGCAAAATACATGGAACAGAAAGGGAGAATACAATCAGTCAAAGTACAATGCGTTGCACTTTGATAGTAGAGTGTTGTTGTGCTGGTGACATATCTATTATATGCTGTACACTGTGAGCAGTTGGAAGTCATTGCAGCACCCTGTTGACCACACAGTCAATTCAGGAATCTTCTCTATTCCTTGTTAAAAGAGTACACCTGAGCCTGAGCGGGCAGAAAATGCAGTCCAGTCCCACAACTGGGCTGACACAGAACTACTACAATATGGTTCTCTGATACCACCTTCTATATGTCATGAACAAGCAGGGGGTGGTTTCAGACATCACTAATAGTCTGCTTTTCTTTTCAGCTGGGGTGGCCTTAATTTCTTCAGATGTTTTCCATCCAGCTTAAGTGGAACTAACTATTTCTGAAGCAAAACACAACAAGCTTGTTGCTAGCAATCAAGATGTACCGCACAAAACAGATGTGGTAGGTTTGCTTTGATAGGTGGATTCTAATAATATAAAAAATACTTTTATTAGCAGAACATTCAGCCACATATCTAAACCATAAATGGACCATAAGGCCCTGATTCACTATTGGGCGTGGGCGCATATTTATGGGCTTAAGCCCAATTTTCATGGGCGTCCGTCCATTTTTGACCCTGCAACCTAATTCACTATTGAGCAGAGCCCATAAGCAGACGCCCAATCTAATTCACAAAAAGACACACGCCCGGAATCAGACTCACAAAAGCAGACTTGCTAAGAAGCACGTCTAACACCATGAAAAATCACTGTAGAGACATGTTCACTTAGAAATTTGCTTTGCCAAATATCAGGACTTCACTTTAAACAATATCTGCTATTTCCAAAAAAATTAAGAATGTGTTAAAAATCGTTTTTCTCAAGGAAATCGACACAGTAAAAATCTAGATGCCCGTGCAGTGTCTTTGGCAGATAGAACTGAGCATGTGCAGAACACATTTTAGTCCTCTGCCATGGGCGTTTGCTTTTTAGCCACTGACTAATAGTGAATCTGATTGTGGATTCCTCTGACAGCCGGCACTCGGTCGCGACTACTGTGTTTAATAAACAGCATTAAGCATATCTTCATGTAATCTAATTAGATTTCCTTCGTTTTAGTGATTATATTTTTGTTTCTTATCCTTTATAATTATTTCTGTTATGATTTTACTTATTTTGAAGGTCTAGATAAAATTTATTTTGAAAGCTGAATGTAAAAATAAAGGTCCGCAATAAAAAAAAAAAAAAAAAAAAACAGCGTGGGTCCCCCCTCTCATCCATACCAAGCCCTTCGGGTCTGGTATGGATATTAAGGGGGAACTCCATGCTGAAATTTAAAATAAAAACAGCGTGGGTCCCCCTCAATATCCATACCAGACCTTTATCCGAGCATGCAGCCCGGCAGGTCAGGAAAGGGGGGGGGACGAGCGAGCGCCCCCCCCCTCCTGAACCATACCAGGCCACATGCCCTCAACATGGGGGGGGTGCTTTGGGACAGGGGGGCTCCCCCCCCAAAGCACCTTGTCCCCATGTTGATGAGGACAAGGGCCTCTTCCCCACAACCCTGGCCGGTGGTTGTGGGGGTCTGCGGGCGGGGGGCTTATCAGAATCTGGAAGCCCCCTTTAACAAGGGGGCCCCCAGATCCCGGCCCCCCCCCCTACGTGAATGATTCTGCGGTACACGGTCCACAGACTCATTCACAAAAAAACTAAGTGTGGTGTAAAAAAAACACAGTACAGGGTCTTTGACAAGTCCTTTATTAAAACAATGTCCCCCGAAGTAGACATTGTGGAGCCCCCCCTGCCCCAAAGCACCCCCCCCATGTTGAGGGCATGTGGCCTGGTATGGTTCAGGAGGGGGGGGGGGCGCTCGCTCGTCCCCCCCCTTTCCTGACCTGCCGGGCTGCATGCTCGGATAAGGGTCTGGTATGGATATTGAGGGGGACCCACGCTGGTTTTTTTTTTAATTCCAGCGTGGAGTTCCCCCTTAATATCCATACCAGATCCGAAGGGCTTGGTACAGATGGGAGGGGGGACCCCACGCTTTTTTTTTATTATTTATGCAATAAAGGGAATTATTTTACATTCAGCTGTCAGTGGGGAACCCCGCTGACAGATGAAACATTAACTCATGGCTGTCGCTCCTACAATCCCGCATGAGTTATGTTATCAACTCATGCAGCATTTTAGTAATGAAAACCAATGCAGCGCTCATGTTTCAGCTGTCGGCGGATTTCCCCACTGACAGTTGAATGTCAAAGTATTGCAGTGATTTATAAACAGTTCTTTAAATAACTGGCGTGGGGTCCCCCCTCCCATCCATACTAAGCCCTTCGGGTCTCGTATGGATGTTAAGGGGTAACTCCACGCTGAAATTAAATAAAAAACAGCATGGGGTACCCCCCTAAATCCATAACACATACTTATCCGAGCATGCAGCCCGGCAGGTCAGGAAAGGGGGGGACGACGACGAGCGAGTGCCTCCCCCCCTCCTTAACCATACCAGGCCACATGCCCATACCAAATTATTCAAACATTTGTAAACAGACCAATTAACTGAAATGGTTTGACATTTGTACCCCAAATATGACGTTCCCTGAGGCGTTGGTAAACCGAGGTACGCCTGTATTAGTATTGCAATCCTTTGTATTGGGATACATAGAACCAACATACATCTGAATTGGCAACATAGCACAACATTTGTGTCACATTGGAGATATCTGGCTAGTTAAACTGACCATGCCCAGGGACCTAGGATTGATTCACAGCACAGAAATACAGGCAGGGTTAGCAATGTAGCTCCGTGGGTTAGTGGTTAGCACTGCTGCCTCACAACTCTAGGGTTGTCGGTTCGAATCCCAACCCCGGCGAGGTAGTAGCATGATCTCCGTGTGTGGCTGTCTTCACATACATGTTCTGGCAACATCTTTGCATTCTGTCTAAATGATCCCTAAAATGTGAATTAGAATGAGGCCTTGTCTGTTGAAACACCTTCGAAGCTGCACCTTATGTGAATGTCATACAATGGGATAAGATAAGGGCCTGAATCACTAATAGATTTGATAATGATGGTTTACACTCCACCCACTTTTGTGAAGGATTTGGCAAGCAAAGAGCTGACAGAGAGAGAGAAGAGTGAGACGAAGAAGAGTGAGCGAGAGATACATATGAAGAGTGATAAAGAGAGACATTCAGAAGAGTGAGCGAGAGAGAAGAGCGAGCCAGTGAGACAAAGAAGAGTGAGCAAGAGATACATACTGAAGAGTGATAAAGAGAGACATTCAGAAGAGTGAACGAGAGAGAAAAGACTCGGTTGGTGAATCCACACATCAAACTTGTCACAAATCCTGGCGTGCATTTTTCCCCCAAATGCATAGCAGACCCTTATCCCAGCAGGCAGGTACCGCACGCCTTCAAAGATTTATTTCCTTTGTTGATTTTCCTGCTTCGCTCACACTATATGCAATTGAAAATTACTCTTTAAGTTGCCAATTTTACTGTGTTTTCTAGAGAATTACTAACTAGTTGTGTTTTCAATTGTGTGTAGCATTGCGATTTCTATTTGAGTCTAGATGTTAAATTGCTAATAAATGGCCACAATTCTCAAATACCTTTGAACTCTCGCTGCAACAAATGGTGTATGTTAATACACTCACATTCATTATATCCAATATCAGGTACGATGTCAATGCACAAATCGCACCTGAAATTGCACACCCTGGATGTGACTTGTCATGTGATTGGCATGGCCAGCAGCTTGCTCTTTGCATGGCAAATTGCACCCAATGTTACTGGGGGCCAACACCACTGTCACATCTAATCCGATGCGGCAATTGTCCAACTTACAGTGAAGTTGCACGAGTTCACAATCCAATTGGATGTGAACAGAGCCTACAGTGGCCAATAGGGTGCGACTTGGTCTACGATTTGCAAGTCGCCTGTCATGCCAATTGCATGGCAATCGCAAACAATGTTACTGGGGGCTACCCGGTCACATTAAAGCAGATTTCTAAGTGGTGTTATTGACACCACAGTCACATCATGTGACTTGCATAGAAGTTGCATGATTTCAAAGTCGGGGTACATGGTGATTTCAAGTGCAATTTGCAAGACATTCGACATCGATCTCTCAGCAAATTGCATGAAAAGTAGTGTATTCATTACTCTATTATTACTTGCGGCTCCTACCAAGTTTGAACCACAACAATATGAACGCTCCAATAGCGTGCTCATTGAGTGGGACTTGGCATGTGATTTGCACAACATGCAAGCTGTAAATCGTCTGCAAAGTCGCACCCTATTGTCTGCTATTAGAGTGACCACATGGGTGCGTTTCAAACACTGATTTCTATAGTAGTACATGTACTACTTTAGTGGCAATTTGCATAGAGATCTGTGTCAGATGTCTTGAAAATTGCATTGAAATGGTCAACTTTACTGTAAGTTGCATGATTTGTAAATCAGCTTTGCCCAGAGTGTAATGTTTGGTGATGTTTGATTTCTGGAGTGTTTTACCAATTGATGGGAAATTCACCATACTAGTCAAATCGATTTGTCATTTTCAGTATTGCATACAAGATGTGGTCATGTGACTGTCTTAACTCATGCGAGAATCTGGAGGGAATTGTGACCATAGTAGCAATAAAGGTTCCAATTGGGGTTCCCTTTCACATCCCTGCTCAATGTTCTGTTGTATGCTGCACACGTACATTTCACTGTATATATCTTTCTGATTTGTGGGGCCTGTATACCAAGGGTTAATGCAGGTAGGAAGCGGATTCATCAGGTGAAAACACTTTCACTGACCAAACTAAGGTCAGTGGTGGGTGAGGCTTCATTGGGTGTGGGGCCTTGTTTGGCGCTCCAAATACAACCTAGCTTATATAAAGATGTGCAGTAGGGAGTGATTTGGCCTGTTACTAGGCCGGGTGGTTTGTGACTAAGTCCTTGCATGGTGTGGTTTGGGGGAGGAAGAGATTTTGTGCTGAATTGCCCCAGACACCACTCAGGCTATGTTTGGAAGTGGGCTGGAAATGTTTGCATATTTTTGGCCTTGTAAAGTGTGTTTGTGTGTTATTGCACAATGATTGTGTTTTTTCTTTTTGCATTGAAAGCCTCACACATGTCAATCGTTTTGTTTAAAATCTGCTCTTGTTTTAATTTTGCTTGCTTATTTAGACTCAAATGCATTTTTCTTACAAACCTGCTGACAAATGTATGTGTAGGGGGTTTGTAGAGGTGGGAGGGGTTTTTCACATATGTCTTGTTTTCTTTATATTTTGATGTGTAGACTTTTTTGTGAATGGATCTTTATACTAAATGATTGTGTAAGTAAACCTTATGTGCACGAAAATGTTACTTGATTCATCTTCCCCTTTGTTTCCTGCTATAACCTGAGCACACACAGTTCATTAGAAGTATCTTTAGATTGTAAGCTCTTATGAGCAGGAGTGTTTTCTTTTTGCCACATCAATCCTATTTTTGTGACTCACCAAGATATTGACTGTACCTACTTGTTCCTGCTGACCAAATAAATGAAGATATATTTGATCAATAAATGTTTCACCGATGTTTTTGTGTTTATTTTATGTTCAATATATGAACAACCTTAATAGTTACTTTGTATACTTATATAATCTGCTCAAATGTAGCTTGTAAGAGCGTGAATATGCAAGTGGGTGCAAACTGGCTTTTTCAAAACCAAACAAAAAAATAAAAAACCTGCTTGCACCACAATATTATGTACTAATGAATATGTCACATTCACTGTGCAGCCAGCTACAGGTTTTCTACAATTTGATTTACAGTAATAAAATAGTCCCCACTGTATGTTGATTTTTGGCCTTTGGCAACAAAGATATATTAGCCAAGGTTTAAAAAGAAAAAAAATCACTAAAACACACATTCGCGAAAGCTATCATAGCCGTGCATAGAAATGAGCGATCGTGCATAGATATGCACGATCGTGCACAAATAAACGCCAAACAGGTGTCCCCCATGGCGCACGAGCAGCTATCCTCCTGGAAGTCCGTCATCTGGTGCGCACGCACCCGGAAGTGGTTGTGGGGAGTGTAAGTGGATGAGAAGTGGTTGGAGGTTTTGTGTTGGTTGAAAATTTTGATAACTTTATTGGCATTTGGACATGGCGAGAGCACAGTTCTCAACTGAGGAGATGATCCTTATATGTAAAGTAACTGTGGCCATTGCAAATATGTTTATAACATGTGAGGGACAAGTAATTGTAATTTTGTGGGTGGGGCCTAGCAGAATCTCACTTGGTGCACATGCTACTTATCTGTACATTAGCTCCTGGGTATTGATGGGTCAATGATATTAACCACTTGCCTACTGGGTACTCATACCCCCTTCCTGTCCTGGCCAATTTTCATCTTTCTGCACTGTTACCCTTTGAATGACAATTGTGCGGTCATGCCACATTGTACCCATCTTAAATTTGTATCAGTTTTTTCAGACAAATAGAGCTTTCTTTGGGTGGTATTGACTTGCTGCTGTGAGTTTTACTTTTTGCTCGATAAACCACAAAATAGCTCATAATGAATAAAAGGCTGTTTATATTATAACATTTGGTAAACTGGTAATTTAGCAACACTGATGTGCGTTGATGAGGCGGCACTGCTGGCCACAGGTGGGCGGAACTGTTGGGTGGCACTGGTGGGCACTGATCATCGGGGCCGACCCCTGCTTTGATAACTGCTGGTTCTCGGCAGTACTTTCCACACATTCTGACAGCGTGATGAAAGTGCAGCCAAGACCCGGCAAATGCATTTCCCGGTGATCAGCGTGTCATTGGACATGGCTGATCACATGGTAAAAAGCCGCTGTGATTGGTCTTTACCACATCACGTGATCAGCTGTGTCCTTAGGACACAGCAATCACGGAGAGCGCGTTCTGCCAGGATGTCATATGACACCCTCCCAGAGCTGCCTGGATGCAGTGTAGCGTTATTCGGCTATCTGCGGTCGCCAAATAGGTAACCAGCTAGGCCTTCATGGCTAATCTTTGAATATCTGGACATGTATACTGCGTATAATGCATTACATTCTACAATGTGTTGGTGTACACGGTATCACAGTGTGCAATGTGTTGCTGGATTCTGCATGACAGTGGACAGCGTATCACAGTGTGCAATGCGTAGCTCCAGCCTGCATGACAGTGTACAGTGCATTACAGTCTACAATGTGTGGGTGTACACGGTATCACAGTGTGCAATGCGTTGCTCCATCCTGCATGACAGAGTACAGTGCATTACAGTCTACAATGTGTGGGTGTACACGGTATCACAGTGTGCAATGCGTAGCTCCAGCCTGCATGACAGTGTACAGTGCATTACAGTCTACAATGTGTGGGTGTACACGGTATCACAGTGTGCAATGCGTTGCTCCATCCTGCATGACAGTGTACAGTGCATTACAGTCTACAATGTGTGGGTGTACACGGTATTACATTGCACAGTGTATTTCAGTGTGCAATGCGTTGTACACTGCAGTGTGCACTAAAGCATTTTACACTCATGCACTGTACACACTAACGCATTTGACATTTCTAGTGTGCAATGCGTTAGTGTGCAATGCCTTGGACAGTACAATGCATTTGCAGTATTGGTGTATGTTTATTAAGCACAGATAATTCATCTGATTTTAGTTATCAAGGAGAAGTCTTCTCTGTCCCCCTGTTTATGAGGTGGAGGACAATTGTTTTCCGAAGAGGAGAGGAGACATTTTTTCAAGGAGATCTGTATAGATTTCCAGAGATATGTGTAGATGGTTGAGGGGCTGCATGTGATCTCCGGAGATAATTGTGATTAATGATCACCTGAGTTAAACCAGTGAATGAAAAGTGTAAAAAAACATGGATTGAAAATAATCTGCACTGACCACTGTGCTTTGTCAAGCCACATATTGGCACATTCTGGTGTCACACAGATGCGATGTGAAATTTGCAGTGTTTTCTGTGCAAGCGCTGCACCGCATCACAACCGCAACCCCTTCATGCCACCTGCTGCGGCTTTCTAGGTGAAGTTACCAACACACCAATATTGGTACACAAAGCGTATTGCGATTTGCCAAATTGGATGGCATGCCTATTCACACCCATGTGCATACCCTGAAAAAGGGT
The DNA here is from genome assembly GCF_062004578.1 of Staurois parvus. Lineage (NCBI taxonomy): Eukaryota > Metazoa > Chordata > Amphibia > Anura > Ranidae > Staurois > Staurois parvus. The sequence goes on along the minus strand of NW_028317971.1, from coordinate 5,569,440 downwards.
CCTGCACATTTTTGGCCCGGATGCGGTGCAATTTGAGGTGTGCAAAATGTTTGTCTCTAATTGCAACGCACACAAATTGCATGTGATTTGCCCAGGAGTGCGGTGTTAGACCACAATGCATGTATGTGAAGCCAGAATAAAAGGATGTGGATTTTGTCTATTTTTACTTGCACATGTTAACATTATGTAAGTGCATTTTTCTTCTGTTTAACATGCTATAGAAATGCAACATGCATTTGGATGGAGTGTTTTTGTATGTGCATTTTGGAAGTATTCTAAACACACATTGACCCTAGGGCCACACCATATCTTATGCAGGCCATAGATGGGTCGAAAATCGGCCGATTTTTCGGCCGAAAATAAAATCGGCCGATTTTCGGATCGTTGGTGGGCTATTTGTTCGGCCGTTTTTCGGTATTTTGGCAGATTTTTTTTTTCGGTAAAGTTGGAAAAAAACGGCCGAATTTGCCGATCGGCCGATTTTCGCGGCAATGATGGGCAAATCGGCCGATTTTTTTACTGATAAAAAATCTGCACATGAGCAGTGACCTGCAAGAGGAAGACAAAAAGAAGAAAAAGAAGAAGAGGATGATGATGATGAAGATGATGAAGAAGAGGATGATGATGAAGAAGAAGAAGATGATGAAGAGGAAGAAGAGGATGATGATGAAGAAGAAGAGGAAGAAGAAGAGGAAGAAGAAGGATGAAAAATGAGAGGAATTCCAGTATGGCAAAAAGTGTCCCTGCAGAGAGCTCCGCTATTTCTTTGACAGTTCCTTGACATTTACAGCGGTTGCAACATTGTATCTATTTGTTTCCGAATAAAAACATCTGTATCCGAAATGGATACAAATACATTGTTGCAACCGCTATAAATGTCAAAGAACTGTCAAAGAAATAGCGGAGCTCTCTGCAGGGACACTTTTTGCCGGCTGTAGACGGGATGAAAATCGGCCGATTTTTTTTTTACCATTGCTGGTAACGTCGGCCGCTTGAACAACCGATTTTTCATTTTTTAAAAGAAAAATCGGCTGTTTTTCTCCCCGTCTATGGCCTGCATAAGCATTAGTGTGCCTGGGGGAGGGGGGGACCTTTGGCCTTTCCAAACACAGTAGATGCTCCAAGAATGTTTCCTTGAACTCTTGAAATGGTTAAAAAGGAAAGACACTCTAGATAGCCTGCACTGAGAATTGACTGTCATGATGACGTGTCAATGATTATTTGCTCTCGTTTTTCAGGAGTGGTACTGCTTGCGGTTGAAGCTGGTAGAAATCCACCTTCACGTCCTCCACTCACCTTCACTTGTGGCCAGTGGATATTTTGTGGCCGCAGGCAAGAACTGGCATCGAGGACCTGCATAATGACCCTGGCATGCCAGAGGTGGTTTGGAAGCAGCACAGCAATTTGACCATCCCTTTCCTCTATGTTGGTTTTAGGGTGCAGAATTGCTTCTCGTTCGTGAACGGACTGTCGCCGGATATCAGAGTCCCCATATTTTCAAGATATGTTTTAGCCATGTTGGCTTATTTTTATGTTATTTTCCAAGTGTGTCGCACCTAACCGCACAGTAGTGTGGTGCCATGCGTATTTGTGGCTGTGAATGGGGCTGTTTTTAATAGACGTGTGTAGGTGCAACAACGTTTTCATCATGGTACCTGCGCACATCTACACAGGGCATTGCATTTCTTTGCTGTGCTGGAAAATGTGTGTTCTTGCATGCGTTTCTGCACCACCAATGGTGTGAACAAGTCCTAAGGGCTGGTTCACACTATAGAAACAGTCTAGATGTGTTCCTGATGGGTTTTTTTCATGCCCTTTTGGCATGCATGTTTAGTGTGTTCCAGTACATTTTGGATGCGTTTTGGACATGTTTACATTGCATTTTTGTATCCCTTCCACTTATTTTTTTCTATTTTCTTTGTATTCAATGTAGTTAGGGACATGTGCGTTTTAGTACATTCAAGGACGTTTCAATGTGTTCCAGTACAGTTCTGTGCAGAAACAATGCAGCGTGGTCAACTTTGTTTACAGCACCTGCAATGCATTGAAAATGCAAGCGCTGATGTGAACTATGACATTGACAACCATATAACCTTCTTTCTGTGCGTTTGTGATGCTGAAAAAGCAACTGAAACACATGTAGTGTGAACTGGCCCTAAAGGTTATTAGAGGTCAGGGAACGGGACTGACCAGGAATTGTGAATTCAATCAGACTAGTGGTGAGATACAATCAGCAATTGTATAATAATGTGAGATCTGAGCTGTAGCTGATAGAAAATGAGACACATTCACTTGATCAGTAAATAGATAGTTAAAGAGTGGGGCGGTGATCCATAGATTTGCATATGGGACAGGTGATGATGGGGTGGGGGAGGGGGTCAAGTTGTATAAGGAGACAGATTTAAAAGAGAAAAAAGTTACAATGAAATATACACGGCATGAAACTTGCACATGACCTAATTGGCAGAAGAACAGTACGCAAGTAACATTCATCCACTTTCTAGTCATTAGGCAAAATCATAATTGATTGATCAATATTCCTGCCACAACCCAGAAAATTGTTCTCCATTTTTTTGGGATGTTGCCAAGACTGGGATTAGAACCCATGACCCAAGTGCTGTAAGTTCTGAGCTCTAACCACTAAACCACTGTGGGAAACACAGTTTGAGTTATAATGTAGAATAGTTACATTGTTTAAAAATGATAAAGCGAGCGCTGGTCAAATGATATAGACTAGTAAAATGGTCTTACACAAGATAAATATAACCACGAACAGTAGTGCATGAACTCGTGAAAGGTCATCCACCCCTGTGACAGTGTACTACACTATTGAGCACCTTTCTGGCTCCTGTGGCTGAGCTAATTCTTCCCCAGGACCATTTGGGCACCCACCCTGATGGATGGATGGATGGATGGATGGATGGATGGATGGAGCTGGATGACTAACCCATAGCTGCCAGCATACCGCTGCACCCCCAGATGTGCGATGTGTATAACCCATGCACATTAATACTTTTGTTCTGGTGAGTGTAGACCAGTCCCAAGGGTGGTTTACCTTTCACGAGTTCATGCACTACTGTCCGTCACGGAGAGAACACATGTGCCATTCATAGGCACTCTCTGAGTTGGTACTCTCACACCAAGGACATTCCATTATTCAGGAATAATTATATGAACTTATTTTAGCACGATTTACCAGTTTACATCATTATTGCAATTCTTTACACTTTTTGGTTTTTACATGCGTTCATTATTGATCACATGCATTTATAGCGCTGCACTTGTCTTTAACATAGAATAGTTATGTGATTAAAGAGAATGAAGATATATAACTATATTGGGAAATTAGAAGTATATAAATTATTTGAGATATAAGTGTGAAAATGTTTAACATTTGAAAATAGAATGTATGACATTCATTAGTAAATGCAATACTTTCCTGATCATTTTGGAGAAACAGCAAAAAAAAAAAATAGCAAAAGAGAATTTTCAGAATGTAATAGTACAGCTGTATTAGAATTTTCTATCAGAAAAACGCCAATGTTAATAAAGCCCGCGCTTGTGCGCCATCTAGCGAATATATCCGGTATTGCACCTAAAAATGTGCCAGACAGGATACCTCATTCACTAATGGCAAAGTAGTCAGTAGACGCTCGTTAATGAGCTTGCTAGACGCTGGTCAGACCACTGATTGATTGACCGGAGTCTGCCTGAATGGTCAGTCTCTGCTATTACACTCACATCTTAGTGAATCAGGGCCTAAATGTCTTTGTCTAAAGCACCGTTCTATACAAATAGTAGCTATACAGTAGTCTTTGTGTTATAGTCCTTCAAAGTAACATCTAAAACCACATTTCTAGAAGGATAGAACACAAGAGTGCTTTCTGCCAAAGTAAATACAGTTTATAAAGCCAGCATTTGCATTTCGAACACCATTCGCCTCAGACAATTATGTAGAACGTTGATATTGTAGTTTAATCACAGGCTACAAAGAAACTGTGTGGAAGCCAGGTTCAAGGATAATTTGCATTTGTACCGCCTATGGTACATTTCATTTCCTTGATGAATTACGCACTTTAATTCTTAAGTCTGTTTGTAGGAAAAAAAATCAAGTGCATTTACTCGACACACAAATCTAAAGCTGTAATTGTTTAGCCTTTATAAACTGTCATTCCCTGTAGACAAGTCTTTCTTCATTCTTTTCTTACATTGGAGTACATTTAGGTTGTGAAGCTGCTCAGAATAGCCACAGCAATAAATCAAACCTCTCATCTTCCCTTTAGTGTTACTGCTTCGCTTTCATTTTAATTCCATGCACAACATGATATTTTATAGACTACAGTGGGATTATTCTCTTTAAAATGGCTGTCAGAGAAAGAGATTTAGTTGAAGATTTTAAAGTCATACTCTTGTGGGATTTGCTACATAAAAACTAAGATAGTCTATGATCTGATCATGTTGATGCACACAACCCTTTGTCTACAACAAGAAACTGCTTAGAAGCTAAGCTTTGTTTATGAAATAAAGATTTGTGACTGAACTATATGACAAAAGATTTACACATGTATTGATATACAATGTGGTATTTCAGGCAAAATTTAAATTCCCTGTTTGCTTGTACCCTTTTTTATCAGAAGAAACTTAGAGGTGACAGCCCTAGATGTCACTGCTATCCCTAACAGCTGGGAGAGCAGCCCATCTAGTAGGGGTGGTGAGGGTAGTGTAGGAAGGCCTAGACAGTTGGTGGTAATAGGGGATTCTACAGAAGTACTGAAAGAATAATTTATTGCCAGAATCTCCTCAACTGAATGGTTTTCTGTCTCCCTGTGGCATGTGGTTGACTGGGAGGGGTTGGGCATGACCCAGCTATCTTGACCCATGTTGGAACCAATGACAGAATACTGTACATGGAAGGTGGTGGCTCCTTAAGAATCAAATTAAAAGAACTAGGCTGCAAGTTGAAGGGAAGTACCTCCAAGGTGATATTCTCTGAACTATTTCCTGTGCCATGCACAGGAAAGACAGGGGGAGCTTAGAGAACTGAATGCATGAATAAACCTAGTGTAAGAGGTAGAGATTTGGGTTTTAGAGCACAACCTTTATGCTAAAGATGGTTTGCACCTAAATGGATGGAGGTCTGCTGTTTTGGGGGAGAGGTTTATGGGAAGGCTGGAGGAGTATTTAAACTATAATTGAGGGGGGAGGGTGAATTAGATTATAATGGGGCAGACAAGTTAGAGAGGGGTCAGTCCCTATTGGTGGGTAGAGTGGGAAAGATAGGAGGAGAGCTATGGCAGTTGGTAAGAAGATTCCCATGTTACAAACAACTACTGGAACTTGTGCTATTTATATAAAATAAAAAACATACGTGTGCAAAATGTGACAATCAATTAAAGTGTTTGTTCACCAATGCCAGAAGTCTGCCAAGCAAAATGAATAAGTTGGAAGCTTTGATGCATAAAGAGAACTATCATTTAATTGGTATTGCTGAATGCTGGCTTCATTCTTCACATAACGGGGCTATTAATATTCCTGTCTGTGCTGTCTTTCAAAGAGACACAGAAAGGTGGTGGTGTCCTTCTCTATGTGAGAAGTGATCTCATAGCGAGTGTGAAAGAGGACCTAGTTGATGGAGAGGGTGATGAGGCTGAAGGATTATGGGTAGAACTGCATATGGGTGTGTGTACTACAAAGGTAATCACAGAAGTTTCTTATAGGCCACCCAGTGTTATTGAGGGTGTGGAGAATCAGCTCCTTGCACAGATAGGAATGCCTGCAAGGACTAGGACAGTGATAATAATGGTATTGACTGGAGTAATGGCACTGCAGGAACAGTTAAAGGACAAAATTGTATAAAACTATTAGCAGTGACAATAACATGATTTCATTTAATGTTAGCTGTAAACAACAAACACATACTGGAATAGTAAAAACACTTAATTTTAAGAGAGCAAAATATTTCAAGGCTAAGGGCTGCTCTCCAAGATTTAGACTTGAAGTAAATATCGGCATTGATGAACACAGAACAGAAATCAATTGTGGGACTAGGATAGTGTATATGAAGGTTTTCAAATTATGTGTGTGTGTGGTTGTTGTTTTTTTTAAGTTTGTTGAACAGGATGGACTAGTGTCTTTTTTCAACCAGATTAACTATGTAACTATGTAAAACAGATACAGAGGGTACAACAGGACCATGAAAGAGCCACCTAAATGGAGATGGAGGTCTGTTACAGTCACATAGTCATAAATTGAAGTCATAATGCAATACATAACGAATTGAGAATAGGCCTTCCCCAACTATAGGAAATCAAGACCACATGAACCGATGGATGTGGTACACTGAGTATGGATTTTGTTATCAGTATTCGGTTATTATTTTGCTCCTGGGGAAAAAGAAAGGATCCAGAAAGAAAAAAGAGAGGGGAAGGGATAGGGGAGGAGAAAGAAGGAAAAAAAGAGAGAGGATGGAGGGTAGTGGTGACCAATCCCCTGGATAATGCCGTAAAGGAAGGAGGCCTCAAAGTTATTGCTCACTAGCTAGAAGCCTCTGACCTGCTTCCGAGAAAGTATTGCTTGTACCCTTTAACATGCAAGGATCTTCACAATATACAACATTATAGTAAACACTAATGGGTTTTCCAATATTTCTTCCAGTTCTTCTATGTCAAGAAACATGCCAGCCACATGACATTTGCCAGCCATACGTAAGCATGCAGAAGCATGTTTATCCTTTGCAGTTGTACCTAGGTGTCCACAGGACCCTAGGAGTCTTTTTTTTCTTAAGTATTGGGTGCTGCATTCTTGCCATGTCAATACATTTTGCCCAGAGATGGGCTTTAATAAATGCTTTTGCAGCCTTTCCCAAGTTATGCACAATGTTTTCTGGTGAGCGTCATTTTATTTAATTCTTTACAATTCATTTTCTGAGACCTCAGATCTTTTTTTTACTATGGCATGGATGCAATGAATAGATTTTTTTTTTCATGAGACCTGGCAGTAAGTAGGCAAAGAATGCATGTCTTTTTATAGGACAGGGTACCTCCAAACCATGAGAATCATCTCACCTTGATTATGATACGAAGGCTCAGTGTCCCTCTTTTAAGAGGTTATTATCCAAAAGGATTGCCTACTTTTTTCACCAAGCACCTTAATTGCCTAAAGAAGAATTCCAGGCAAAAAATTAACTTCCCATGCAGTTGGGCTGTGACTGCACTGCTTGGGTTAATTGCTTGTTTTGTCCAGGGGCACAAGGAAAAGCTGTACTTACCTGATCATTCGATCTTCCAGAAAATAGCTCTACCCCATCTCCAACGGTGGACTATCCTGCCATCCTCATATCCAGAGCTGGTCTGTGGGCGTGATGACGTCAGGAACAGTCTATGCACAAGACCGCTACCATGTGGGGGGGCAGAAACATCGGAGACCAGTCTTGTGCTCAGAGGATCAGCGGATTAAGTAAGTATATCTGTGCTCTGCTATCCCCTTAGACAAAAACGAGCAGTTAACCCATGGAGGGTGGGTACAACCCCACTGCATGGGAAAAACATTTTTTGCCTGGAGTTCTTTAAAACATTTGCTCAATAATGGCACTATGTAAAATGTTGTGTGCTACTTATAAAACAAACAGTAAACTAAACACACATTTAGGTCAGACAATATTTCATGTAGATATCCAGGTAAAGTGAAAGGCGTCATATACATATACGTAGTTGCTACTATTTTATTCATTTATGAAACAAAAATAACTGAGTACTGTTTGGGATACTTTTTGTTAATGTGCAATAACATTCAAATTTTCAGGACAAGCTTTTGTTGTGTACCCTCTTTTTCTAAGCAATACCAATTCACAATGTTTTAGCAAAATGAAGTACTTTCAGAGAACAAAAAAAACACACAAACATATACAACAATAGCAATTAAACGGAGACAGTTGATAAGATAAATATGTAGCCGTATTAATGCACTTGCAGCAAAAACAAAGAGTACTGTTCATGATGCTTTTTAATTAGAACTAACAACAGGGAAGCCTGAGGCTGAGGCTTGGGAAAGAACCAGCAACCTTGAAATGCATAGTCATGCCCACTCTTCCTCCTCCAGCGTGTCTCTTCATCTTTGCATCCATCAGCTTTTTTGATGTACTTTTCTATACTGGGTACTTTTACCACCTTCCTGCCCAGGCCAATTTTCAGCTTTCAGTGTTGTTTCACTTTGAATGACAATTGTACGGTCATGCAACTCTGTACCCATGAAAACTTGTTTTTTTTTACACAAATAGAGCTTTCTTTTGGTGGTATTTAATCACCACTGAGTTTTTTATTTTTGGCTAAATAAACAAAAAATCTGTAAACTTTTGAAAAAAACATGTTTTTCTTTGTTCTGTTATATAATTTTGCAAATAAATAACCTTTCTTCATAAATTTAGGTCAAAATGTATTCTGCTACTTTTCTTTGATGAAAATACCCCAAATTAGTGTATATTATTTAGTCTGTAGGAAAGTTATAGAGTCCACAAACCATGGTATATATATCTGACAATTGATCAGTCCTGATGTACTGATGGCCTATCTCATTTCTTAAGGCTCGAAAATGTCTGGATAGTACAAATACCCCCTAAATGGCTCATTTTTGAAAAATAGACAGTCCAAGGTATTTAGTAAGAGGCATTGTGAGTTCTTTTGAAGTATTAATTTTTTGTTACAATTTTTTGGAAAATGAAGAAATTAAAATAAAAATACAATTTTCTTTTTTTTTTTTTTACATATTGTCACCAGTCCAGTACAGTGTTATTATATAACTGGTGTGGCGGTGATCAGGGACACTGACTGGTGTTAGTATGTAAAAAAATAAAAATAATAATAATTTTTTTTCTAATTTTTCTATTATTTTAAATGTATTACATTCTTTTTTTTTTTTACAATTTTTTCTTTCAACACACTAGGACCAAAGCAGTACAATGTTACCATAGTAACATTTAACTACTCTCAGCAAGTGATCAGGATATTTTTTCATTCAGTCTTTTATTGTGATTAGCTGTGACTGGGCAAAGCTCATCACATGATACATATGGGCTGTAATTGGCTCTGTCTGTACCATGTGACTGCTTTAACCAATCACAGCTACCAACATAATTGTATACAATGGATGGCATGACAGGAAGCCATCCACTGTATACAATTGTCATGTGATCTGCTGTGATTTGTCACAGCAGTCACATGACACTGGCAACGAGCCGGTGTAGTGGTCTGTCATCAGCTGTGTCCCATGGACACAGCTGGTGATAGATCGCGTGGCTGCGCGGCCCCACAACCGCGTGAGCAGTTCCTTCTGACAGGACGTCATATGATGCCCACTCAGAAGGAGGAGTATCCCCAGTTTTCTGATGATTAATCTATCCCTGAGGTTGGGTGGTTGCCTGAAGACCAGCATTGGGGTTTGTTGGAATATTATTTTCATCCTCTGTTATGATGGGCTGCACATCTTTAATTATTATTCTAATCCCTTCTATCGCTGGATTTTATATGGTTCCTAGAGGTACATGGTTGTTTTTTTCTCTATATATTGCAAGTGCACTAAGATAGATACAATCACCTAAAGCATCCCTTGGGCACATTTCACATGGGTGTACTCCATCAGCAGTTTTACCTGCTCAGCAGAGGATCTGTCTGCTGATCCCCATTGAGCAGGCGGATGACAGGTCCGTATCTACTCCGCTTATGCAGAGTGGACATGGACACAACCCGCTTTTGTCTATGGCGGTCAGATGTAAATAGATCACCTGTCTGTTCACATCTGACTGTCATCTGATCCGCTAGACGTATAGTGAAAGGATTCCCATCTGTCTGTTTTCAGTGGATCTGATCAGATCAGATGCAGGCAGTTGTTTAAATGGATACATGTGCCGCTCCATAGAGGACAATGGATGGTCCGATCAGGTCCGTCTGAAAAAATGGACAGGTGGACCCGATTGGTCCATTTGTATGAAAGGGACCTTTAAGAATAACGTGAGAATGCCATTGGAAAGCAGCATGCTACCTCCACACTGATGACAGAATTGTCTCTCTAAATTTTATACTGGCAGAAAGTTAATCTATTTTTTTATTATTTTTGAACTATTTGGAAAAGAACCTTAGATGGTTTATTAGTCATTTAATATCTCCCCTAGAAGCAAATATCAATTCTTCAGTAGTGATGGCTGCATTATTGTTCTGTATTTATTGTTGCAGCCAAATTAAGTCAGTCAAAAGCCAGAATCCTCTACCATTCATTTCAAATTATTTTAGAGACTGTCTGCTGCTGGATTATAAAATTAAACTTGATTACCGGGGAGCAAAATCTAAATCATATGTGTGAAGTGGAAGAATTCCTCCACACTTGTTAAGGCCTTTTTGAGTAGTAATTAATTACTTTCTAGCACTGCACTATGCAGCAATGTTCCAGCATTTTGAGGACAAAATTCATCATACTCTGCATCAATTACTTTCTGACTTCTTAAGACTTGCATTATATAAGGAGGAGAATACGGGGTATTTCCAAAGGCAGAAAAATATTCTTTTAACAAATGCTGTGGCTTGTCCTTGTTTCCTTTATGTTTTTTGAGAGTTTGCCATGATGGTGTTGGAAGAACCATGCTGATCGTGGTTCTGGAGTTGATCATCTTCCAGGAACTGCAGATCTCTTACAATCTAGAGATCTTATTTATCCAGTAAGGAGTTTGGGCACACTTTTGGTGAAAAAGCCGTCACCTGTGTGGAGTGTATGTTGGCACATCACATTTACATGATTAAGAGCCTAAGGATTCCAACTATGAAATTTTTACTTTATTCATATGTAAATTGCATACACCTTTTGTTTATATTGTTTAGTATTGCACAGAATTCACTTGCAGAAATAGTTTTTTGTAATGAATTGTGTTGATTTTAATATTTTTACTAATTGTTACTGATTTAAATGGATAGGGCACCTATTATATGTATGTTTTTTTTTTTTTTAAAAGTGCTAATATTGAAGAATTTTGGATTCAGTTCTTTGGCCTAAATATCATCAAGGTAATGTCTTGGCCCTTAATAAAGTTTCCCTGTGGTCAGGTCTTTTCAAAAATAAAAAATAAAATGTATCAAAGCTTCATAGAAAATGTTTATAGAAACTTCATTAAAGAGTTTTGCTTTTCAGATCATTCTTAGGCAGACAAAGAAAAATGTTAATTTTGACTGGTCTGAAAAGGCACTATCCATATTTGGTGCACTTCTATCCTGGTAATTGGTCCCTCAAGGTCCTTTCCATCCAATAATCTGACTGTAACTGAAATGTAAAACCCAAAAGTTATTAACAATAAAGGAAGCCCTAGAATAGTGGAGATACCTCCAGTTCTTACCTAACCAGATCATAAAAATATGAAATACTTTAACACTTATAAACATCTGAGGGAAGCTGGTTCATATGCTTCTTGAGATTCAATTTCCACATAATCAACACCAAGGCACTGTTAACAGAAAACCACATGTGCTGGCCAAAATAAAATTTTCTTCATATTAGCTTACCAATACTAATGTTGGGGGGATTTAATAAAGCTGCTGCATCACTTTATTAGTGTTAGTTTCTCTTGTCAAATTCATAAAGCCAAATTCATAAAGCCTTTGCATGCAACACTTTTGGTTCTGACACCAAATTCAGGTAGTTCTAAAATGTGCCACTTTTACAATGTGGTGCAAATAAATGCACCAAATTCAAAATAAAATACTGACAGTTTGTAACTTATGGAAGTGGAGTTGTTTAAGACCAACTCTCTTTTGGCATACAGGTTGAGAAATTGGCACAGAAGATTTTGCAAAAGTGTCTCGCATGCATTCTAAAAGTAGCACAGAATGCCCTGAAGTTAAGTACAAGTTTTAGACAGGTACATGAATTTGCCGCATGCTGAAACACTTTCAGAATCCATGAGAAACGCTTTCGCTAAAATCTGTATGGAACAGTTTTTATGAATACCAGGGACTATCTTTAATGCAAATCACTCTGAATTCATTAGACAGGAAAAACACAATGCTATTTAATTTTAAAATGAATAATATGCAATAATAGTGGGGTACCTTATTACACCTTTTAATCTTACTCAATTAAAGTTCATGAAGAAAAGTAGTAAGTGCAAAGTACAGTAACCCACAAAAGTCAGTCAGAACTTACCAAACTTTGATCAGTACGTGGTTTCAGTAGAATCTGTACCTTGCACACAGGACTGAGCTCCATTTACCTTTTTCTATAAAATATGTCTACTAGTGTGACAGGAAAATTAATGGAATATTTACAAATATCAATTTTTTTTTTGTTCTTTATTTTATTTAACTTTGTCTTTTCACTTAACCCCCTTTAATTTTCAGTGTGTAGCCAACATATACTTTGCTTTTCACAGTCACATAAATTGTGTATAGACATATACCTACTATGGCAAATGCTCTCACAGGGTGAGGTGTATGTTTCTCCCAGACTGTATTCAGTATTTCAGACAAAACACACTTAGGCTCTGAAGTCTGCCCAGGAAAAAGTAGGTGGGTTCCCTTGCCCACTACTCCCATACAGGCTTTTGTCCAGGTGTCTGAATAAAACTGAGACTCTAGGGGGGAGATTTACTAAAACTGGAGCACAGAGAATCTGGTGCAACTGTACATAGTAACCAACCAGCTACTAGGTGTTATTATCAAAGCTTCATTGAACAAGCTGAATTGAGAAGCTGATTAGTTGCTATGAACAGCTGAACCAAATTCTCTGGGCTCCAGTTTTAATAGATCTCTCCCATTACGTGTTTGGGAAAATGCTCCTGGAACCAGAAAAGAAATAGGCTGCACCAAACTGAATAGCTATGTAAGCCCCCTCAAAATGTTGGTCAGGTGGCTGGCATTTTATGCTGTGTTTGTTGTATGCTTCAAGGAAAATTTGTATTTTTTTAAAAATAAATATGTGAACCTACTATTTGTGAGTTCTGGCTCTCAAGGTGTGCTAAAAAGGTGTGGTTGGACTATCATACTGAGATCCCTGACCTTTTAATTTCTATTTGGTACTAATATTTTACAATATATACAAAAAAACACATTTGGACAGAATCTACCCAAATTTATGTTTTTCTAAGTATTTTACACACTTTATCAGCCAAAGAACAGTAATAAAAACGCACTAAGTACAAAGAGATACAAAGTAGAAAGGATCTTTGAGTTAAACAGAGGGCCACAATACTGCAAGGTAGCAATAATAGCCACTGTACTAGAATGGCTAAACATTTTAGGGCTCTTTCAGACTTCCAGGGATAGTTGTGGTCTGGACAATTGATACTAAGAACATGGCCATAGGTCAACTTTCTTGAAAAATGTAAGCATCCTTTGTCACAAATATGTGCAAACTAAACCCCTGTTTTTAACGCAAACTGTTAGACAGGACAATTTGGTTGGTTGCAGGCTGGTTGGTAAGCTGAGCTGGGAATTTTTCTTTTTTGTTGTTTAACATTCGTCACACTTCCACGTGCTACTTGCTTCAAGGGCCAGTTATAGATTGGGGCAGTTGCCATTTGTTTGTACAAATATAAGTAGGTTTAGAAGACTAACCTTCTTTTGAAAACTTTAGATGCTCTGTGATGCTGAATTTTGGGCTTCATTACCACTGACCTGACATAGGTGTGCTAATTAGAATCTCTGGGTTGTTGCATGTTTTCCTTAGGTGGGTTGCTGGGCAATACGCATTTTTATAAAGCTGCCTTTAAAGGTATTTTTTAACTTTCCTAACTGCACAGTGTGTTTTTCATCTGCATTCATTTTTTGCCTTGTACACACAGTCAAGTAGAATTAATCTTTACGTTCCCTTTTCAGCAGCTTCTGATTGTGTTTAAGTATGAGGCATGCCAAATGGCACTCCACAGGTTAATGCATGACTCCTTTCTATAGACCAAGAACTGACGCTTCCTGTAAAAAATTACATAGTCCACAATTCCTGGCTCTCAGTCTACTGTTCTGCAGGTGAGAGCTTACCAGTAATTAGACCTGACACAGATCAAGCAGGCAGCGCAATTATCAGAGAGCGCACCATGGAAATTCATACAGTATCATTAGCACCACATTTGTGCTACAACATAAAGAAATGGAGAAGCATTGATTGGATGTTGAGTGACCCAGTAGTGTATAGGGAGAAGCTAGGTGAATAAATGGACACAGGGGAATTGATCAGACATGGCACTACAAACAGAAGTAAGGCAAACAAATGTTAAAGGGAATATAACTACACTAACACCTAGTTAAAAGAACAAAAACATTTGAAATATCCTGGGAAAAAAAATCTTAAAATTTTGAGGTTATGTAATTTTGTTACAAATATTTAAAAATGTTTAGAATGCATTTTTGCTTAGTCAAAAGCATAGTCCACTTTACATCATGTTTGTAAAGATGGCATCTATAATAAAGTAAAACATAGTAGAAAATCTACTAGTACCCTAAAAACTTTGCATAGTGTTATTTCAGTCATTTGTAATAACATAATATGAGGAAAATGTAATAGTTTAAAATGCTAACATACAGTATATTAACTACAGTTAATAAAGACAGAAACTTGTGAAAACATAAAAATCTTCATCATACTGAATGTGAACTAGTAATAACATTTTTTATGTGTTAATGCTTTTTGTTATTAATGGGCTTCATGTGTGTGCATAACATTACATTTGTCTTTCCGCTTCATTTTTCTATGTGACTGTTATTCCAGCTACAGCAGTACAATTCTTCATATTAAGATTGCAGTCTCATATAATTTCAGCTTCTGAATCAGTCTAGGTAGGATTCGTTTGAATTTCTCTGAAATAATAATTTAATATTGGGGACTGGTAACATTCTAAATGTATTATTATTTGTATTTTTCACATAGAAATGTACAGCCCTCATTAAACTGTATGAATAAACAGCAGAAATATCTGGCATCTACAAAATGATCTTGAACTGCTAGCTTACATAAAGCCATTAATCGTTATATAAGCTGCATGCTAGAAAACTGCATTTGTAAACTATGAATGCAGCTATAAACAGCTGACCATAAGTTAATGGGCTATATAAATACAAGTTTATCAGCTTACAGAAATGGTGCCCCATCATTACTGTCAGTGTGTGAGGAATAGTGTCCCATCATTAGTGTCAGTGGGAGGAATAGTACTCCATCAGTGTCAGTGGGAGAAATAGTGCCACTCATGGGTGTCAGTGGGAAGAATCGTGCCCCATCATTGGTGTCAGTGGCAGGAATAGTGTCCCATCATTGGTATTAGTGGGAGGAATAGTGTCCCATCATTGGTATCAGTGGGAGGAATAGTGCCCCATCATTGGTGTCAGAGCGAGGAATCGTGCCCCATCATTGGTGTCAGAGCGAGGAATCGTGCCCCATCATTGGTGTCAGTGGAAGGAATAGCGCCCCATCACTGGTGTCAGTGGGAGGAATCGCGCCCCATCAATGGTATCAGTGGCAGGAATAGTGCCCCATCATTGGTATCAGTGGGAGGAATAGTGCCCTATCATTGGTATCAGTGGGAGGAATAGTGTCCCATCATTGGTGTCAGTGGGAGGAATAGTGCCCCATCATTGGTGTCAGAGCGAGGAATCGTGCCCCATCATTGGTGTCAGAGCGAGGAATCGTGCCCCATCATTGGTGTCAGTGGAAGGAATAGCGCCCCATCACTGGTGTCAGTGGGAGGAATCGCGCCCCATCAATGGTATCAGTGGGAGGAATAGTGCCCCATCATTAGTATCAGTGGGAGGAATAGTGCCCCATATTTGGAGTCAGTGGAAGGAATACAACAAACAAGAGATCCCTATTTATTGCATAGTCTGCTTGAAAGGGTATATACCAGTGTGCAGAGGGTCCTTCAGAATTTCTAGTGTTAATATGTGGTTACACCCCTTTAGCACCTGATGGATAAATGCATGCACTAGCTGTTGGGATTTGAGCACAGGGATCTCTTGTTTGTTGTATTGTTGGGTCAGTAGCCAGATCTGAACCTTGTAGCTCTCCCCATTGTGTCTTTTCCCCTATGCTAGCATTGTGTCCACATTAGCATTTGCGTAGGCAGGGCAGAGTAGGACTGGCCATAGAGAGATTACTTTGACGCAGTTGGCCAGCTTAAGCATGTATTGCAATATGTGTGAACTAAATATCCCTATTTATTGCATAGTCTGCTTGAACTCAGCAAAGGACATCCTCATCTGTTGCAGCAGTGAGTCAGCAATAATACAGCAGTATTAAACCCAAAAGAAAACATTTATTTAATTGCAGTTTATCAATTCTTAGATGTGATGACTGTATTTGTTTTCTTTTTTTAGACTTCTATTTTCATCTGGTGATCAAGCAGGCAGGTCTGTTGTTTTTCAAAAGCACAAGCTCTCCAGCAGAATGTATTAGTTTACATGGGTGAGACAATCTATTTACCACTGGCAGGGTTGATTAAAATGATCAGCTTTTTTTTTATTTATGCAAAACCTTTATCTCAAAGGGAAAAAAAAAACTATTTGCTGTAGCTGATTACAAAGTGTGAGCTAGAGTTTGGCTTCAGTTTGCTATTGTATTCAAATTTGCTAATATGTTTAGCACTCCCCTCCCCTCCAGACTGACAATGCTGCTGTATGCTCTGCCTCCTGTGTTCTTCTTGCAGAGCGGTGGCATACTAATGCAGGAGGCGTGTTACTGCCCAGATCACCAGGTGAAAACAGGGAAAGCCTAAAAAAAAAGAAAACTGATGCAGCCACTACATCTAATGATTGGTAAGCTGCAATATAACATTTTTTCGGTGTGGAGTTTAATACTACTAAAGGTACATGGGTGCTCTACCTTCCCCCTTTTCACAAAAAGAAGAAAAAAAATAGCATGAAAGTACAGAGGAGCTACAAAAGTCAGTTTCTGTTCTGTTATTCCACTGCTATTTCTATTTTTAAAGGATAAGTTCACATTTGGGAACATGTTACATGTTCCACCCGTTTTTAAGGTGGAACACGTAACATGTTCCCATAGCTGCAACAGCACCCGCCACCCCTCCCTCCTGGCTCTGGCGATGACGTCATCGAGTACCGGAATGTGGCAGCCATCTTATTGGTTTTAAACTATCTTTGATGTTTATGGAGACATGATGTTTTTATGAGTTGATGATGTACGTGCATTAGTATTTTATCCATTAAATGACTACTATTTACTACACTATGAGGATTATTTCTTTGTTTTGAAATATCCCATATAAGATCACAAGGAATTTAGTTTTTTTTTTCGCCTGAAGTACCAGTCTTAAGGATGGATGTTCAAGACATGCTATTAATCCAGTGATTGTTTCTGTGAACATACAGCGCTTATTGACCTCCCTTTGGGGGTCAAAAGTATCCGGTAAGGGGCAGTGTGTTTGGTGTTAGTGAAGGATCCTTTCCTATTTCCCCTTTGATGTTTCCTCTGGACATATATTGGATTTATGTTGTTGCTCCAAAACTGGACTTTATTTATTATATATGCTGAACTTTTTGTATTTACAGTACTCTAGGTATACGCTTAGCGCTGTATTTTTTCCATTTTTTATAGTTTGTGTATTTTAACCTGCAATACTGTGCTAGCTGCTAGTGCAAATTCTAACTGTTGACTTATTCTCAATCTCAAGTGCGATTTTATGTTTTCTGTTACTGTTGGGTAGTGGCCACATTTTATAGCAGTGTTTTAAAGACTGCATTAGTTTTTACTGCTTTTTCTGAAAGAGATTTAATAATATATTAACTGTTTTTAATCAAATCATTTTTATATAGAACTAAAGGTTCAGTTTTAAAAATGTTCTTTTTCTGTTCCATAACCACATGTAATCACAATGTACATATTATAATATACTTTTACTTCCAGTATATCCACAATATCTGGTAGGTTAGCAGGAAGTCACACACTATAACAATAACTATACACTGTAATATAAATTAAAATTTTTTTAAAAAACCATCAATGCTGAACAAGCTGTTTTTCTCTTTCCACTGTGTACTATTAGTAAAGAGGAGTTCAGTTATGGTCAACTGTTCAAAAAGCCTACCTATAAAGTTGCTATTTCTGTGCCATTGCAATGTTTTTCTGACATACTGCTGTAAGCCTTGGAGTGTTTAGATCCTCATTTTAAACGTTTTCCCCCAAAATATTTAGATAGGTAATTGCTGTGTGTTTGAAAATAAAATAATGTTGTGGGGTTGCTAAACTCCTTGGTCTCTGGTCTCTGTGTGCATTCTCTTCACTTCGGGTACCAAACACCTGGCCCCATCCACAATCTAAATTGTCCATGAGACAGAATCATCACAATGCTCCTCCTTGTGCTTTCATCCTTCAGTCTTCCTACTTTCACTCTACCTTCTTTTCTAGTTCTGAACACTGGAACAGGGGTGGACTGACCATTTGGGAACTCAGGCACTGCCCGAGGGCCCGGGGTCAGTAGGGGGCCCCATGAAGTGCCCCTGGTACCTTTTATAGGCTTTTTTGGGTGTGGTTAGAGTGTGGGCTAGGACACAGAAGCCCCATAATCACCTATTGCCCGGGGGCCCCATGAGTTTTCAGTCCGCCCCTGCACTGGAAACATGCTGAATTGGCAGTATTATTCAATACAATTGAGCTTGGATGGCTCAAGGTGAATAAACCATACCATGCTCACTTAAAAAGATAAGTGTTTTTTTTTATTTATAAAATTATACTTATCTAGGTGGATGCAACATCAGATCAATACTGCATCCACCTAGTTAATTTAACAAAAAATAAACTTCCCTTTTAAAATGAGCATGCTATGATTTATTCACCTTGAGCCAATCAAGCTCAATTGCATTGAACAATACTGCCAATTCAACATGTCCCCCCCCCCCCGGCTCTAAGGGTGAGAACTGAGAGATCAGCCATTGCTGATCTCTCAGTTCTCCCTGTAGCTCTGAGCAGAGAGCGGTGACTGTCAGTCACCATTGTCTGCTTTGCCCTCCCCCAGTGCTCACTGGAGTGCTGGGCTGTGAAGGGGGTGGGAGCAAATGGTTCAGGTATTCAGTGGATCATTGAGAGGCTGAAGCAGGTGCCGGTTCAGGTTCCTGGGTGGATCTCAACCATATGGTCACGATCTTTCCCCAGTATGGACTAGCTGAGTGATGTCAGCTGATAGCAGACTTTAGCCCGCTGTCGGTTGAAAATGGTTCACAGGAGTGCAGAACAAATAGGCTTTGGCTGTACTTCTTTCAATTTCTGGTGTGCATGGGATTGTATTAAAATCTTATTATATTTGAGCAGTTTTGAAAGTCATATAATATTTTTAATGGTTTTATTAGTGGACCTGTTGTGGGATTTTTTTATGTTTATCATACCTATATAACTAGTTTTTACACAGCCACAACATTTGTTTGTATTCTTTACAGGGAAGGTTTATTTAAAACTAACATATGGAAAAAGGTATACAGTTTACATTTTTTTTATTCTTGATTATCCCCATGTTAGTTTCTGATTATTGTTTTATTGTAAAAAATGAAAAACATACAAGAAAATTTCAGGCTACATGGTGCTTTTTGGAAAGCAGGTCTGCTACGGTAACAGTGAAAAGTATGCCCAAAGCTCCTCAGAAGATGGTGCTGTTAATGAAACATAAATTGTCATAGAATTATTTTGAGTTTACTTTAAGAGCCTAATTTGCCTAATTGTGATCATAAAAAACATTGTATACAGATGTCTTACTAGTTTTAGCCCAACATGTGTTTAATTAAGTTTTGATTCAATGTGGTGAGCTAGATTGTAGAGAAAGAACTTTATTGAAGTTAAAAATTTTAAAGGCTACATTTTTAAAGGCTGCTGATATATTTTAAGCAAACCTATGGAGGCTGATTTACTAAAACTGGAGAGTGCAAAATCTGGTGCAGCTGTACATGGCAGCCAATCAGCTTCTAACGTGTTCAGCTTGTTTAGTTAAGATTTGACAAAAAAAAACTGGAAGCTGATTGGTTTCTATGGAGAGCTGCAGCAGATTTTGCACTCTCCAGTTTTTAGTAAATCAACCCGATAGTGTCTAGTCCGCTGTGCAGCAAACTTGGTAAGTCACCATACTAGACAAAGTGTCAGGTTTGCTGCACAGTAAACACTATAAGATGCTTTTCTTATTTAACCCCTGATTCATCAATCTGCTACTGGAGCCCTTAGAAAAACAACAGTTCTGCTTACAGTATATCCCTCCTGCCTCCTGCCACTAACAATTTAGGGCTTGATGGCTTGGTTTCTGAACAGTCATTTGAGGGGGGAGGGAGTAGATGAGGGAAGATGGAGTGGTGGGTGAGGTTATTGCTTACCAATATACAAGTTCTGACTTTCATATGGGTAAGCTTAATAGATTGTAAGCTCTCACAAACAAGGCCCTTCTATCCTTCGTCATTAAGTTTTATGTAACTGTACTCTATCCCTTTATATTGTAAAACTGTGCAAACCATTGGTGCTTTACTAATTCTTAAATAATTGCAGCGCCCCTCTAGATAGCCAGGGGGAGTTAGTTACATTTTTTCAGTTAGAAAGGCTGGGTAGCAGCCTGGGTCATAGTCAGCAGGGTCAGATCAGTTCCTTGATACCTTCCACTGTTCCAGAAACTTGGAGAAGATCATAGAAGCAGTGGGCGGGGGTGAGAAGGGGCTGATCTGCATACTTAAGGGATCCTGACCAATTCCCAGGCAGGAGGCTTGGCATGGGGTCAGGACAGCCCTTAAGTATGACTGTGCCTGCTCAGCAGCAGGAGAGCTTGGGTGGTAGATGTGAGGAAGGCTGAGATGCAGGAGCCTGGTAGGGGGCCCAGTGGGAAAGGAGGATCAATCAGCCTCATTGGTCCCCAGAGGGAGGACCACCTGTGGAGTTGGGGAAGGTGCCAGCCCAGCAGAAGGCCTGAAGGCAGCCACCAACCCAACCAGCTCACAGGCAAGAACTGAGTGAAAAATCCTACACTCCCTGGGCCAATTAAGGGAAATGAGCATTCTGTTGGGAAACCTGACTATCTCCATACCCAGGACTGTTAACCCTATCAAGTGGCAGCCACTGGAACCCCTTGCCTAGGGATTATTCTAAACAGCTGGGTAAAGAAGAGGATTTATCTGGGGTCTGGGGTTGTACACCAGGAGAGGCTGGAAAGTTCTCCTAGAAGATAAGTTCCTATCTTGGATTTGCACATAGTTGCCAGGAAGTTGTCCTCAGTTTGCAGTTTCCTTGGCTATCCCATAAACCCCTCAACCCCATCTAAGTTTAATACCCCTAATAAAAAAAAACAGTCTCAAGGACTGTTTACTGTCTACAGAATGCAAGTGTGTGAAAAATGCATGTTGCCTGGCTGTACGGAACTATAGGGGTACCCCAAACTTCAGCAACTCCTAAGGGGTTAGTGCTACATAATATTAACTTGGACATTTGAAGACCTCTTACAGGAACTCGTAAGATACTTTGCTTAATGTGGACAATGTACAGATTTTCATTAAATAATAAATCTTTAAAATATAAGGAAGATGATAAGGAAATATAAGGAAGAAAACATTTTTACTCCAAGGTTTACAAAATTAAATGTCAAATAATGCATATGAGCTTGCATTTATAGATGACATTTCTGTGTAGACTGTAAATAACAATAGTGGAACATGTCTTTGTTTCAGATGCCCTGTAACTAACAAAATCTATTTTCACATAAAAAATAAGTAAAAGACCTCTTCACAGATTTTTCATAAATAATTATTAATTGCCTTAATACCTCTCCCAGAAATTGTACAGTGATCCTGTAATGCTCACCTCAGTACCATTGGTCAAAGAGTTTAGAGACCTAGTGTAACATCACCTATAGCAGCCTCCATTACCTTCTGTTTTAGTTGCTGCCCAAGTGGCACTAAAAGCCTAACATATCAAACAGAAGTGCCTGTGGTCCTTGTAGGTGTCAAGCATGGACTAATGCTTCAGCAGCTTAGTAGCCAGTAGCATAATCCATAGTTAGGCAGGGCAGGCATGGTCAGTAATTGTAATCCAGGGACAGGCAGAGGTCAGAGCAGGCAGTGATCAACATAATTAGTCCAGAAATCAGCAAAAGGTCAGGGCAGACAGCAGAAAATAGGGTAATTCAGAGACAGGTCTGCAAGATCAGAACTGAAAGTATCAGGAACAGAGTGCAACGAAAATGTTGTCCATAGTTATCACAAGCCCAGAGCCCGGGGTTTGTGATGTGTAAACAGTGGTCTTTCAGAAAGGAGAGGAGTGGTTGCTAAAGCTGCGCCTGTTGCCTGGCAACAGACACGCCAAATGACAGTAGAGCCAACAAGCTGCCTAGCAATGTAAGCGCAGATCAGGTTTGGGCCACTGGCATGCTGTAAAGTCTACGTTGCAGTGCTGCTGGGAGGCCATGACAGCTGATGTGGGATTACATCAGAAAGGTTAGTGAGAAACACTCCTGAGAGATCCTAAGCACAGATTGTATCTTTAAAATGTATGTATAGCTCAATATTTTTTATTTTAAATGTGTGATAGAGCTGGGAAGGAGTTTACTGCTGTTTTTGTCCCTTTTCTGTGTTTTTCACAGTGACTATGGTCATTGCACAGAAGGTAATGGGCAATCCAAATAGGGACACCGGTTCTAGTAACAACTGTCTAAACTGGGAATTTCCCTCACTTCCTATTGTATTTCCAGGACAAGAAACAAAGGGAAATCTCTCAACAGGACACAGATCTCAAAAAATAAACTGATGAGTTTTAACTTCCCTACTCTATGCAAAACTGAAAAAATGTTTACGCTATACAAAACATCTGCAGGAGATGCAAGGATTTGTTTAGGTCTTTTGGGTTGCTGACAGGCACGGACTGGGACAAAAAATAGGCCATTACATATATTTTATTATTTTTTTTACATTTTTTTGTAGGAAGGAAGGAGGGAAAGAGATGTATAAAAAGGAAAGAGAAAGAAAGAAAGAGGTATAAAAAGGAAAGAGAAAGAAAGAAAGAAAGAAAGAAAGAAAGAAAGAAAGAAAGAAAAAGAAAGAAAGGAGAGAGAAGACACAAGGCTGGCTGGGTGTGTGGGCGGGGCAGACACAGGTGGAGAGGGCGGGAGGAGGAAGGGCAGCTTTCTCTCTCCTCTCCCGTCTGTGGTAGGTGGGGAACTGTCAGCACTGGGGACGGAATATGCTGACAGATCCCCCGCAGTGCTCTGGGGGATGACAGCTGGCCACGGGGGAAGCATACAGGAGCCCAGGGCATGCTTCATGCAGGAGATGGATAGGAGAGGTGGCACATAGAGGAACCAAGAAATGCACGGTCCTCTATGTGCTGCCTATCCACCTCTCCTATCCAGGTGGCCCTAGCCCACCAGGCAAATGCCTAGTGTGCCCTATGGCCAGTTCGGGCCTGGTTGCTGATGCAAAATTTAAAACTGGGAAACACAAAATCTCTTTAAAAAATGCCTTTCCTTCTCCAGGCCGATCAGAGTAAGGGGCTGAAAATGTCTGCTCATTTGCAGTGGACTGTCATGAGGAACTGCTTCAGTTTCCTGATCAAAAGAAACAAGCAGGTGTACAGTACTGAGCCAAACAATCTGAAGACCAGGAACTCTTTTCGCTACAATGGTCTAATTCACAAGAGAACAGTTCATGTTGAGCCTGCTGCTGATGCAAAGGGGATGATTGTGGTCTTAAAAAAACGTGCTGGCCGGCGCAAACCTGCCACATGATATGAGAAGATCTCAATAACAAAAACTCCCGTGCTCGCCTCAGCAGCTTGCAACACATTATCCGCAAGAATTACTACAGGAGGAACCTGTGTATGGCGGGTCTTCATTGTGCCAATGCTATCCTGAAAAGTCAGAAGCCAGTTGTGGTGAAAAAAGGAATGCACTCCGGCTGCCAAGACTGCTTAACTTTCTAGAAATATCAGTAATAAAATTTTCAAACCAAAAAAAAAATTAAGTAAAAAATGCACATAAACTACATAAAAACATGTAAACATGAAAGTGTCTTGTAACTCCTGAATTGTCAAGGTCCTACCTTTTCCCTGAGGTTATGTTACTCCATGTGCTGGCGTCCATCTTGGATTCTGCTGTGCATGGTGGGAATCCTTTTATGCCTTCAGGTCTCTGAGGTCCATCCCCCAGAGGGGCGTGGCTGATGACATATAAGCCTGTGGCCTGCACATGCTCTTTGCACTTGTGTCTTGGTGTTGCTATTACTCTGTTCTGACTCTCGTGACTCTCCTGGTATCTGATTCGGCTTGTGACTTGACTATTCTTTGTATTCTCCTTTGATCTGACCCTCTGTTGCTGAACGCGGCTCGTGACCTGTGATTCTCGTCTGCTGTCCTGTACTGTTTTGTCCTGTTGTTGTTGACCCCGGCCTGTCTGACTACTCTTTTGTCTCTTCCACCAGCTACACGCCATTGGCGGCGGACATTACCGCAGCTGAGGTGTCTCGGGGGCCGCGACCTGGTTCCTGGCTGCGTCAAGTCCATCCCCACCATCAGGGGCCCTGGTAAAGGGCAGCCTGGGACTTAGACTCCGCGCCCTGAGGGACTTTGGTCTGTGGGTGGTGGTTGTCGTCAGCCAGTGCGTTACATTGTTAGGCCTGCCTGTCCGTTCCTTGGCTCCTGCCCTGACATGAATGTGGCATAACCATGTTCCCATTGGTGCCATACGAAGGATACAAACACCTGGTCCTTCCGGGCTATGGGCCTCATCAGGAATTGATACTGTTGTTATCTCTCTAACTATATCACTAAAGAATAGTGAAAGGCTATCATACACTAAACCAGGGCTTAAAATTTCAAGTCCTGAGCTACTAGCCAGGCCTTAAAGTTACTCGCCACCAACAAACACACACAAACAGAGACATCTGTACACACAGACATGTATGTACACATACACACACACAGAAACATGTACACACACGCACAGAGACACATGTACACACACACACATACATACACATGTATACACACACACAGGCACGTACAGACACGCGTAGACACATATACATGTACATACACAGAAATACACACACACTGACACATGTACACACATACACAGACACATGTACACACAGACACAGACACATGTACACACAGACACATGTACATAGATACACACAAACACATGTACATGCACACACACATACACATGTACACACACACAGACACATCTACACACACACAGACACATCTACACACACATACATGTACATACACGCAGACACATGTACAGATACACACATGTACATACACACAGACACATGTACAACTGTACATGCATACACAGACACACACAAACACACACACATGTACACGTACACACACACACACACACACACACACACCCATAAAAAGTTGCAGTACTTTGTTGTTCACTCACAGATTCGGGTACTGCACTCTAGGGGGAGGCAGAGAGCACAGCACACACTCCTTTGCTTTCACTGCACTAAGCTATTGAGCAGTCTGACAGCTCCCAGTGCCAATGACAGATCCGGCCTGAGCTCCGAGTCTGCTCAGCAAGACAGCCCTGGGGGACACACTCGCCCCCACCATAATTTCCACTCGCCATTGGCGAGAAGGCGAGTGGAAATTTCAAGCCCTGCGCTAAACCATGTTAAGTTCAGAAATTCTATTATTGTAGTATAATGTAATAACTAAACAACAAAAATGACCCTTATAATAGAATATCTGAAAATGTTCTTTCTGCTACATGGAATGCATTCACTGTTATGTTTAGAAATATTAGTAGGGGTAATCCAGTGCAGGCTTTCTATTTTGTCCATGACCCTACCACTTGGCAGTGCTTCCACTCAAAGATTCTCATGTTGGGAGAGGTGATTTGACCACGATGACATCAAAATGATCGTGGCCTTGTCAACTCTACTAATAATTTTTTTTTCTGCTTTAAAACATTTTATTCATTTTAAATAGTTTACAAATAGATATCCAAAAACAGATTTGTACAAACATTATAAACTCATACTCACTGTACAACGAGAGGAACAAAAAAACAAATATATAAAAATTTGTATGTCCCCATTCTATTTTCATAATCTCCCACCTTGTTCCCCTTAAAAGTGAACAAGGGGACAGTAGGAGGGGCAGAGGTACTCTAAATTTGAAAGTATAAAATATTGAAAATTACCTGGCCTTGCCACCTACTCACCATATCATCTCTTACACTCCCCTTTCTCTTCCTCCCACTATTTTACCAACCTTCACCTATTAATAATTCTGACATGAATGTAGTAATTCTACCTCATGGTCACAATGCCTGTGTACATATATTAATTTTCACAGAGTCTGCTGCTTCAGTGTTTTTAGATTTGTTTTTCAGATATTACTGTGATATATTGAAGTGTAATTACAAGCATTTCATAAGTGTCAAAGGCTTTAATTGACAATTACATTAAGTTTATGCAAAAAGTCAGTATTTGACAGTGTTGACCCTTCTTTTTCAAGACCTCTGCAATTCACCCTGGCATGCTGTAATTCAACTTCTGGGCCACATCCTGACTGATGGCAGGCCATTCTTGCATAGTAAATGCTTGGAGTTTGTCAGAATTTGTGGGGTTTTTTTTGTTCAACTTCCTCTAGAGGGTTGACCACAAGTTCTCAATGGGATTAAGATCTGGGGAGTTTCCTGGCCAATGACCCAAAATTTTGATGCTTTGTTCCCCACGCCACTTATCACTTTTCCTTATGGCAAGGTGCTCCATCATGCTGGAAACGGCATTGTTCATCACTAAACTGTCCTTGGATGGTTGGGAAAAGTTGCTTTCAGAGGATGTTTTTGTACCATTCTTTATTCATGGCTGTGTTCTTAGGCAAAATTGTGAGTGGGCCCACTCCCTTGGCTGAAAAAAAAAAAACACACATGAATGGTCTCAGGATGCTTTACAGTTGGCATAACACAGCACTGATGGTAGTGCTCACCTTTTCTTCTCCTGACAAGGGTTTTTACGGATGCCCCAAACAATCAGAAAGGGGATTCATCAGAGAAAATGACTTTACCCCAGTCCTCATCCTGCAAGAGGTTCAGAGATTGGACTGCTATCAGTCTGTCCTTGATGTTTTCCTGGAGAGAAGTGGCTACTTTGCTGTCCTTCTTGACACCAGGTCATCCTCCAAAAGTCTTCACCTCACTGTGTGTGCAGATGCACTCACACCTGCCTACTGCCATTCCTGAGCAAGCTTGGCACTGATGGTGCCCCAATCCTGCAGCTGAATCAACTTTAGGAGATGGTCCTGGCACTTGCTGGACTTTCTTGAGTGCCCTGAAGCCTTCTTCACAACAATTGAACCTCTCTTTGAAGTTCTTGATGATCCAATAAATGGTTGATTTAGTTGCAATCTTAGTAGCAGCAATATCCTTGCCTGTGAATCCCTTTTTGTGCAAAGAAATGATGACAGCAAGTGTTTCCTTCCTTAATATTTGTGTCACTCTAAAAACTTTTTTTGGACTATAGGTTGTCTGCTTCTGTAGCACATTAGCCAAAACAGCAGCCAACAACATTTGAAAATGGGTAGGGATCTAAATTATACAACTTTGCATTGAAATATGTAGAAAGTTTCCTACCTGGGACTGGAAGCTAGGTCTGAAGGAACCCCATTTCTTGTTTTCTTCAGATATTTTTTTTTATTTTGCCTTACCAACATGACCTTGAAATTACTCTGCTTGTACCATTATTCAAAATTACTCAGATATATGCTGCCCGATTTAACCTTTACCAGTTTAATCAACCTTGGTACTACTCTGCCTAACACTTTCACCTTTAATAACATTGGTCTATATAATCAACAGACTACTATGATAGGGATGTCTTCCAATTTCAACTCTAACACCCAATTTATCACTTAACTGTGTACCCTTTTCCCACAAAGTTATATGTGGCCAGGGGTGGACTGACAACTCATGGGGCCCCCGGGCAATAGGGGATCATGGGGCCCCTGTGTCCTTGCCCAAACTCAAAAAAGCCTATGAAAAAGGTACCAGGGGCATCTCATGGGGCTGCCTACTAACCCCGGGCCCTTGGGCAGTGCCCGACTTTCCAAATGGTCAGTCCACCCCTGTATGTGGCATTTATTGCACACTGAAATCTCACGCCCCTTCTGGCCCACTGTAAATAACTTAATTTTTTAATTACCAGCTTTGTAAGGGAAATATTTAGCTGCTCAAAACAGTTACAACTTTAACATTCTGCTCTTTTTATGTAAATAATATGGTAATGTAAGACCATAATTCTTGGCTAGCAACTGCAAAGCAACAATTGATTGATTTATACCCCCAGCAGTGAATATAAAGAACACAGATGTTATTCATTTAAAGAAAATTTGTGGCGATTAAAGTAGATAGCATATGGCCAAAAGACTGCACTTTAAATGAAACCTAAATTATCTGCAAGCATAATACAAGTGCATTGCGGCTGTTATGATGCTGTTTTAGGCAATTAACCCTCAGTAAGAGAAAGATTCATGTCCTGGTATTGACAGAGCTATTCATTGCTTGACTTAAATACTTAATTAGGATGTGAAACAATCATAAAGGTACCTGTGGGGAGTGTACAAAGTTTGATGCCTTTTGCCTGCGTGCTAATGATTCTCAGTAAGGGGTTGTAAGTTATGCGTCTTAATCTGGAACATTCTTTCTAAACTTTTTCTCTGATATAGTACAATGTACGTATGTCCTCTAGAAGACCTTGTGCTTAGAACAAAAAGGATATGTTTAATGTTTCAAATATATGCAATATATTTACTGAAAGTTTAAAATGATTTAATTTTGAGCAATTGTTAACATCAGAAAGCAATCTGTCTACAAAAAAAGTCTGCAATTAGATATCTTTATGGTGTGCAATATCACTTTTCAAAATAAAGAATAAAATAGTAAAAAGAAAACAACATTGTGGAGACACACAAGCACGTTTTTGAGGAGATGAGCAGATTTGTTGTGTTTCTATCAAGGACAGTCCCTTCATGATTTTAACATTGTTGGATGTATTTGCCAGCAATTGAAATAGATATCAGAAGGTACCCAAAAAGTCAGTTGCTACAAATCAAGGTAGAAGAAAAAGTATGTTAGTAACACAAAAAGGTAAACACAAAGTATTTTACTGGTAACTATGCAAAAATAAAAAAGTATCAGTTGTTTCTGTCGCAAGTGCACTAATATGCCTAAAATAACCTCAAGCAGAATGTGATAATAAAATGAAGAGATACTATAATAAAGAATAATAAAACCATTTACATAAATTGAGGGATGATAATAATTTGAAATGAAGATAGCAGAAATAAAATTACATTTTTACTATGTTTTTAATATCTTCTTAAGCATGATTTGTATTGTGGAAGCTGTGGCTCAGCAAATTCAAGGGCCAGAACTAGTCACCAGCATTGCCTGTAGGCTCTCTGCAGGAGATTCTTCCTGCAGGGTCAACTTACCCTACCTCACTCTGTTGTGTCTCTGTGTGGTAGCAAAGCAGAGCTTTACTTACTGATGATAGATCTGCCCCCTGGTGACTGGTGGGGACTGATGAAGCAGCAGCAGGAGAGGTGGAAATCCACAGATCCATTAAATAAATGAATGAAGCAAAAGCAGGGAGATGTTTGCACAGCAGATTCTCAGGTATAGCCATATGTCAGGAACTGTTACATATCAGCATTGAAAAGCAGACACAAACAATGTTTCAAAAACATGGCAAGACATCCATCTAATCCAACTCTGATTCAGCAAGAGTTCTGCTCATGGATCCCTTGCTGAATGAAGCAGTCTGGCACCACATGAAACGACCCTCACTACTAACTGTTCTTAGAAGGGCTACCTAATATTACTGGGTTTGGTGACTGAATCAGTGGCCTGAGCTGGCCCATTTCGCTGCTCAGATCCTCATATGCTTAACCCTTTTGCTGTTGTTAAATGTCCCCCATCCCAAATCTCAGGAAAACTAGCCCACTTTGTTATTTTTCAAATGCACATTTTAAGCTTGAAAGACCATACCGTATCTTTTTTGTAAACATAGGAACTTCAAAATTAAAAACTAGTGCTGCTGATTTTATATGTACAATGATAGTTGTGCAAAGTTTTGTCAAAATTATATTACCTTAAAGTACACTGTCATGGTCAAGGGTAGGGCTTGGAGACTAGTAGCTATAGCAGTAGAAAGTCTTCCACCGATCAGCAGGATAGGTATGCAAATAGGTCACCCTGGTGGATGATCCAGGCTCATCCGAAGTGCCGGGACTAAGCAATAACTGGTATTCACCAGAGCTCTTGATGATAGGGATGGATTTTGCTGTGTGTTAGTACCAGGTTGCGGTCCGTAGGATTGCCCCACCACTAGGTAAGCAAGCCAGGGTTCAGTAGAAGATAGGTATCAACCAGAAGCATAGTCAGTAAACATGCCAAATGTCAGTAAAAAGTGGTTGCAGGTTGGGATCAAGAAGAAATGTAGTCAAGGAATGAGCGAAAGGTCGATATTGAGTGGTAGCAAAGACAGACGGCAGCAGGAGTGAAAATGAAAATAGCAAGACACTGGCTGGAGAGAGCACAATAATCTGGCAAACAGGAAGTGCAGAGGCATGGCTTGAATAGGAAGTTAATGGGAAGAGAAAAGGGTTCAAGGTTCAAGAGAAACTAGACACAAGGCAAGGTTGTCTAAGGAATCAGGCAGGGCACTGTCCAGCATCTCAAGTGGCTCAGCTGGAAGAGACACCACCAGACACAGCAGAAGTTTTAAGTTCGGAACGGGGTCCTGGCATACACACAAACAAAAAAATTATTTTCCAAATTCCTACCAGATAAAAAAGCCAACTGTTAACTTATTTATTTATGTAAATACAATTGTGCGAAAAGTGGAAATCAAAGGTAAAGAAGAATATCAATGTTCATGTGTACACACGTGTGCTATGTTGTGTCTGTGTGTGTTTGTGTGTGTGTGTGTGTGTGTGTGTGTGTGTGTAGGAGGGAGGGAGGTGGGATGGTGATGTGTTTTTATAGATTCACTTTTTTCCCCTTTTTATGTAACTTTATTATTGTCATAAGGGGTTGAAAAATCTTTGTTTTGTACCTACTCAGTACCAATAATTAACCTGACATCTTTCATTTCTTCCATATGTACACAGTATGGTTTGCCCATTCTTGCCCACAACTTTCAATTTACCTTTCAATGCAAAATGCTAATGTAAATGTAAAATTACAACAAGCAAAACAAAATGGGCCAATAGGCTATACAGGAAAGTGTTAATTGCTTTGTATGCCAAATTCGCTCTCTGACTAAGCCAATTACACACTGTGATCTTGAGTAAATCACTTTATCTCCCTGTGCTTTCCCTTGGCATATACTTGAAAATGAGATGTATATCTCATGCCTCAATAAAGATAAGAAAGTTTGATAGCACAAGTTATTGATGTATAAAGACATTCTACACAAAGACTTAATTTTCAAATAAGTAAAGGCAATGCTTTCATCACTTTGATCATTCTTGGTGTAATTTGGAGGGAACATTGTTTTTTGCAGTGTCTTCACTGATCCTTTCACAGCTGGCTAAAGTATTTTAAATATTAAAAAAAAAAAGAACTCAAAGAGACTTTTCTATAATGAGGTCACAAAATGCCTAAAATAAATCCAAAGTGATGTTGACCTTTATTCTTTTGTTACTGTTACTAAAGTAACTTGAGATAATTTAGCAAACCCAAATAACTCTAAGCAATATCCAATATATTTGCAAAGTCTGTGCATTGCTAATTCTACTCACACTTAAAGAAAGGAAGAAGTGCGCAAAGAGAGTATGAAGTAATGGTTGGCCCCTTAAAGTACATGTATACCTTTTACTGGATAACGTTTTTAGTTTGATACTGCATTGTGTATCATAAACAATTGCCATTTTCTTTATTACTGATTTAATCTCCCCATCACCTCAACAGGGGAGCCTGGGCAGCTTTGCTGTTTATTTACGGTACAAGCATTTAAATAGAAGACCTGGCTCCTAGGCTTGCCATTACATAAATTACATTTCCCTAGACCGCATCAGTTCAGCAGAGAGGCTCAGGAGGCAAGAGCAGAGAGGGGACTTTTTCTTTTATTTCAGAGCTCAGGCAGATAAAGCTGGCACTACATTTCTCGATGCTGATCTTAAAGCTCTGGACAGCTGTGGCTACTTACAGCCTTTCTCTGGCAGATTGATACTACCTCCCTCCCTCCAGTAAGTGGTGAGGAGGACGAGTGTAACTGGGCAGTGGTAGGTGGCTACAGAGAAAGATGGCCGAGGTTGCAGGACAGGAATCCTGGTGCACAGGCAAGGTGGCACAACTGCAGAGCAGAGCACAGCAGAATGTACAGAGAGATACAGTAACTATAGCACTGTAAGTGGTACGTCAGTGCAAACAGCCATGTGCCTGATAGCCAAATAGCACCTGCTGTACTGTGATCATCATCATGATAATGATGTTGATCATAAGTACCAGTGAGATGAAATGCTTCCTTTTTGGTCTCTTTTACACTTGTGTTTGGGGAGCAGTAAAAATGTGCAGCTGAGCTGCCCCCAACCATTCCCGCTTATGTTGCAGAGGCATCTTCGTTAAAGTACTTACCTCCCAGCAGTAAATCAACAGAGCTCCCAGAAGTGAATCATCAGAGTTGACAGCAGTTAATCAGAAGAATAGCAGAGTTAAGGCTGCATAAAGATCTGCATCTCTAAACCGTCAGACATCATTTCCCATAAATTTCCCACTGAAGTGAAATTCTGCCCACTTCTTCCATATAATTTCTTTCCTCAACTTTGCCTGCAGTTCATTTGAAAGATCCTGTGTTGGGTGTTAAACCAACAACAGCTTGTGCTAAAGGATAGGTGTAGCTTTCTTGAAAACAGGGTTTGGGAAATCAAGTACCGTTGGGTCACCTTCCCAATGGTAACTGGAAATTCAATGAATGCTGAGAACCTTTTTACTATTTGGCTTTCATACTTTGTTTTCAG
Organism: Staurois parvus; assembly: GCF_062004578.1. Taxonomy (NCBI): domain Eukaryota; kingdom Metazoa; phylum Chordata; class Amphibia; order Anura; family Ranidae; genus Staurois; species Staurois parvus. Next base: position 5,536,476 of record NW_028317971.1, on the reverse strand, counting down.
CCTTTGCTACTGCAATCTTGGTGTAGGCTGGTTCATAGATATTGATAGCCAAGTTACCTGCAGCAGGAAGAATAAGATTGGTGCAGGAGGGCTTAGAATAATGCAGTGTAACAAATGAATCTGTTTTTTTTCACAGGAAAAAGAAGAGCTACAGTTATCCTTAAAGTGTAATATACTATAAATGAAAATAAAAACATTAAAAAACAAAAGTGCAAATAACAAGGGTAGATCCTTCATCCTGAAGTAAGTCAGTCCCATATGGCCTAGACCTAGAAGTCTTAGCCACCACTGGTCTGTCACAACATCAGATCGTCTCTTTTCCATAAAAACTATTGTTCCTATTTAACGATGATAAATGAGTGCAGTAGACTTCTTGAACAAATGATTCTTTCACCAAAATCATTATTAGATTAAATTAGTATATTGTTAAGTTTATCTGCGGCATTAGACATTCCATAATTCCTCCTAATTTTACAGGCACTTTAAAAACTTACAGCAACTGCTCTGCAGGAAATCACCAAGACGGTATGCTAATGTTTTCATTTTGTTAAAACTTATGCAAAAATTTAAAAACAGATGGTAAATCAACTTTTTTTAGATGTAAAAAATTATTTGGATTCTTAACATACTTTCTAGAAACATCTATAACTTGTTGACAAAACATGACAAATTCTACATGAAAACTTTTCATACAGCAAATTAATTATATACTTCAGGCTGTTTTTATTGAGGCTCAAGACTGTAATTTTATTTCATGAGGAATTTAGTCCCGTAATAGAATACATTTCCATATTTTTGGATTTGAAGAAGATAAATAAACTGTTTCACTAGAGAAAGTTAATTTTTTTTAACAGAATTTTGTACAATATAGGGAAAATACTATTTGCCACATAGTTTAATAAAAAAAGGGGGAACATACCATATGCATCAAAATGACTGTTCCATGGTAATTTGTTCTCCTGAATTGTTTGTATCAGTTGTATATTTTAAATGTGTATTATCATAGATAAAGATTTTGCTAAAAGAAAATGTTACATAAGAAACCTTTACTTTATATCTCCATTTCTCATTATCTTTATTACACCTTTTTTTCCTTTTCAATCCAATCTTTTTCTTATTTTTGTTTTGTTTTAGTAAAGGTCACCAAACAGTCTCTGCTTATATTATTCAATGCATATATAATATAGTTATACCTATTTCTAAAATATTGTTAACCATGTGATCTTTTTTACATTTTCTGTTGGCATGGGGTTCAAGAAAACAATTTAAGTTGTCCACCTCTTTCTATTTTAGGTATATCATTCAGAATAAAACAGAGAGATTAGCCCCAAACTACCATCACAGGCCAAGTTGCTGATAAATGAAAATCCATGGACAGCAAGAGGTGAATAGTGGCAGAATTCCCCATTATGTCTAGGAATGTGCTAGATATTCAGGATGTGTTCTGCAAACAGCTCTTTATTTTCTGATAAGTGTTGGGAATATGCTTTAAGTCACATTTTTTAATGAGTTTTCGAAATAATGAGCTGTAAATTATTAATAAAAATAATAATAAAAAAATAATAATAACTGTGCAAATGTGTTCTTTTAAAAGAACATATGAAGCAATTGCATCAATGTATTCTATTTATTCAACAATTTTTTTTTATAGATTTTAAAGTGGAACCTCACCCAAAGGGGGAAATTCCACTGTTCTGCCTCCCCCTCTCATCTTTAACTTTTGGGCACTTAACCCTTTCTGCTACACATTCAATATACAAATATTACACTATCCCTAAAATCTACAGCTAATAAGAAAAAAAAACCTAAAATGAATCTAAAACACCCCACTCTAAAAAATACTTGTAAAATGTTAACAAGTGATATATATATATATATATATATATAATACCAGTGTATATTTGCATCCCATTAAAACCTGAAAATTTTAAAATCCTCAGTAAAACAGTTAATACTGACCTCAATGTTTAACCCTTTGGGTACAAGTGTTACAAGTAAATAATACATTCTTTTGGATTTTTTCTGGCTTATTGTCCTTATTTTATTGTTTCCCCTCCAATGTTTTTTGAACTTTTCAATACTCTAGAATTTTAATCCTGCTGGGTCCTTGTTTTGGTAAAGTGCAAAGTGTTTAGAGAGATTATGTTTCCAGAAACCTATGCAAATGTTGTACACATGTTCCTGTACCCTCTTTGCTAGTGTTCTTTTTGTGTAGCCAACATATTGTAAGCTGCATGGACATTCCATAACATATACTACTCTAGTAATTGGTATTTATTCATCTTTGTTTTTAGTAGTTAGGTTGCACATAATTGTACTGAAGTTTTTTTGTTTTAAGATATCTCCTATACCACTTTTTACTTAGCAAAATGATGCATGGCTGTACTTGTGTTTTCGATACCTCTTTGGCAGTTGTCAAATGGCTGGATGATCAAGAGCAACATCTGCAGCAACCCTGCACTTGAATTCTGTTTGATTTTTTGACACCCTGTCACCTTAGATGATATTGATACAGTCCACTTATGTTCATCTACATTGTTGCCCCTCAGTTGCATGTTTGATTGGTCTTGTGTATGGTTGTTAGTGTTGTTTTGTTGCTTTTACACTCGTTAGATTTTTTGTTTTCAGTCACAGACATTTCAACAGAAACTTTGCTGCTACTGACCTGAATGCCATTGCAAATCAAACTTTGGGACTGGATAACTTGCATTTTTAATTTTCCTTGTTTTTTTCACAATATCAGGTGGTTTCACTTATATGGACTTGTATGTGCTCTTACTATGGAGGCTCCTACTATGGAGTACCACAGTATATACAGAAGTCCCTTGGCACAGCCACTGCCTTTGCTGCCATTGTGCTTTTGCTGGGTGTCACATGCATCCCTATGCCTTTAAGGAGGATTGAGTGATCTACAGGCACACCTGCCCTTACTCTATTCATTCTTATATGTCCTCCAACTATGGAGACTCTAGAAATTTAGAGTTAGGACCAAAGCATATACAGAGGTCCCTTGGTGTGGGCACTGTGGCTTACGCATATATTTGCAAATGTGTGCAAACAAAACCCTCCGTTTTTAACACAAACTGTTAGACTGGGCCAATTCGGTTGTTTTGCAGGCTAGTCGGTATGTTTGCAGGGAAATCTTTTGTTTTTTTGTTTATACTATGCATTGTCCTTCCATATGCACCTTGCAGTATAGGCCAGTTATAGATTGAGGTGGTTGCCACTTTCTTGTACAGTTGGACAATTTGGGTGCAAGGACGCATGGGATGCCTTTGCTGTCTTTGTGCTCTTGCTGGGCATCACATGCATCCCTTTACCTTTAACCTCCCTGGCAGTATTCCTGAGTGTAGCTCAGGGTAAAGTTTCAGTTCTTTCCCGGGAGTGGATTGCACCAAGGCAGGCTGGAGGCAGGCTGCCTTGCCTGACACTTGCTGTCGTGTGGCCTCAGGTGTGTCGACCTGAGGGCCTGAAGTTAGAGAGAGTGACTCTGGGGTTCTCCAGTAAGCTGACTGAGGGAAGCTGTCTGCCAAAGATCTGTCTGGTATTACTGCTTGAAAGCAATCATTCTGTCCTTGGACTTGTGAGTACAGACTCTGAAAGATCTTGGGGACTATATGTGCATTGCTACCCCTCTGGTGTTTGATAGTCAGCATGGGTCAGAGAAAGGGAACACTGGCTAGTGTTCTGAAGAACCTGTCCAAGTGTTGCTACTGCAAAGGATTTTGCTCAGCTATGTTACCTTTGGGCTGTCATAGTCTGTCGTAACTGGCTTATACCTGATGAGCTCGACCCTGTAACTACTATTACTGCAAAAAGGGACTATGCTAACTCCCAAACTACTTGCTGCTATATGTTACAAGAGTAGTCTGCTATCTGCTGTCAGCCAAGACTTCATAAGTATTCAACTAAGAGATCAGCTAGAAGTCCTCCGTGTGGATAGTTCTGATTTTGTAATATCCTACTACAATTCCCCATCCCTATCCCCAGTTCTACAATAAACTCAAAAAGCAAAACATCCCCTAGACTGGTCATTGACAATGAGCAGAGGTGTGTGTGAATGTATTTGGCTGCAGAAATACACTGCACCTGGCTGTGAGGTAAAGCCAGGAGAGTCCGTGGAAAGCGGCTCCTTTGCTACATTTCCTTTCATTTAAACTCTTACCTGGATAAATATGGTTCTTTGGTACACATTAATACTACTGCCGCTACTACTGTCGCGAGATACAATATCAAAGGTTATGACTGCATATACAGTTTCCGAGTAAATATCGTCCGATAAACATGAGCACGGTTGACATAGTCCACTGACCAAAAGAGATAAAAGTTCATTGCACAGGATTGTGACCCGGAATAAGAAAACAACTTCTGCAAAAGTGACTTTATAGCTCAATCTCAATCTTCCAAAGCTTTTGTCCACAAAAACTGTGCAGTGGAAACTCCATAAGCAAAACATTCACTGGGGAGCTGCAATTTCCAAATCACCAGTGACCGATGTTAATGCTTGTAGAATAGTGAGAGAGAGAGAGAGAGAGTGCTGCAACACCCATAAATCATGGACTATGGATCAATGGAAGACTGTAATATGGTTTGGTGAATCAAGCTTCACACTGTTCCCAACCACCAGATGTGTTTATGATTGGTGAATACCATTCCAACCTCATGACCAAGACTGCCTTGTGATAGCAGTAAAGCATGGTAATGGCGCAAGCATAGTTTGGGCAGCCATATCTTGGTATTCTGCAGACCCCATCATTACCTTGAAAGGCAGAGTCACTGCCAGCAACTATGTACAAATTTTGGCTGACCATGTGCACCTTCCCTGGTTGCCGCAGTTGCCGGACCTCAATATCATAGAGCCACTATGGTCAATTTTTGTGTGGTATCAGATTCCATTATCCACTATCCAAGACTGATACTTGTCAATTCCAAGGAGAATTCAGGCTGTCTTATATGCCAAAGGCAGTCTGACACCATATTAGGTAACAATTTTGTTCTTTTACCTGGTGTTTCCATAATTTTGTCCAACCCCTGTGTGTGTATAAATATATATACTGTGTATATCTATCTATATATATATATATATATATATATATATATATATATATATATATATATAGCAGAGTGCACTCTGAGACATGTTATTTGATGAATTGTTGCAAAAGGTTACTGTGTGACTTTACATTTCCATGTATGGTTTCTGCTATTTATACTGTCTTTTATCCATGCTGTGTACAATATATCAGGTTAACTTGGTATAGTATTATTGTGGTTTAGGTTAACTGCCATATAGTGCCATCAGTGTTCAAGTCAGTTACTTTACTGCAATTTTACAGAGGTTTTACTGCCAGTTAACCTGCTTTTTTTGAAAATATACTAATTTAGTTTACAATCCAAAGGCCTGGTGTTTTTTACCCACAATACAGTTGGGTAGGAGTCTAATACCTGGGCTAATATAGGTTCTTTGCAGCATACTATCATATAGCCAGGTATGTTAGAGCAGTTCACAGAGTTGTGGCAGAGAGCAGAGGACCCATCATACCAAGTGGCTCCTTTGGGGGTAAGTGCTACATAATATATAATACCTTTGTTTAGGTGCATGTGTCTTGATTATCTTATTGTTAAAAAAATGAAAACTTGAGCCATACACAGATGTATCAGCACTTAACACATGAATGGAGAAATACATGCTTGGGCTCAAACACAAAACATCTGTGTCTATTGGATATACATTGGTATCATCTCAGTTTTCTTTCTGAAATATTGAAATGAATGTGCTGAAAAATGTTAAAAGAGTTAAAAGTTGTTTTTTAATATTTTCTGAATGTCATTTAAATCGCTCATTGAAGGCCTGTAAGATATCATTTATTGTTCAAAAAACAGAAAAGAAAATCTCCTGTATAAGTCATCCAGGGAACCGGGGCCTGTATAGGTCTTCAAAAGGATAAAAAGGATAGCACTTGTTGAAGTATGACTGCTGAATTTGGAGCAATCAATGGATATAGAAATGACTGATGTTCAGATGCTGTATTGATTTTAAAAGAAGACTTGAGTGCTGAGTTCTGAATTGACTTTTAAAGCTCTTGGTAAATGCAGTTTCTACATTTCATCTATAGCAAGTTTCCTGTGTGAGGGGGTGCTAAACATATTATTTTTCTAAGCTATAATAAATTGCACAAATACAGTTGCTGTCGCTGACTTCTCACTGGGTGAATAGGTTTACTTATAGTCATTATAAATTGAAAGAAAGGCACTAATATCGATTCTTTCTTTCAGCAATCAAACGGCCATTTTAAAATAAACCAATTATCATAACTTCCTTAAGCATTTATCAATAAGTGTGTGTGTATGTGCGTTTGTATGTGCTTTATATTTCAGCAGTACTTGGTACAAAAAAACTCAAAAGTCTTTGAATGAATACAATAAAATATACTGCATAAGGTTTATATACTGTAGGTAATATATTTTCAACTGTCCTAGATATAATCTTAACAAGCTTAGAAGTGAATATATTATTTATATATAATCAAACTAATTAATAATGGACAGTAGGCTTCAACTACCACCTCTATGCCGACGACACACAAATCTATCTCTTTACCCCCCGCCTCACTCCCTCTGTCTCTGCCCGAATCACAAACCTACTAAATAACATATCAGAATGGATGTCGCTCCACTTCCTTAAACTGAACCTCTCCAAAACCGAGCTCCTAGTCTTCCCCCCAGCCCTCACACCACCCCCCACTGACTTCTCCATCATCTCCAACAATGCCACTATCAGGCCCGCCCCGCAGGCCAGAGTACTTGGTGTCATTCTGGACTCCAACCTATCCTTCCAGCCCCAAGTCCAATCATTAATAAACTCATGCAGACTCCACCTCTGCAACATCGCCAAAATCCGCATGTTCCTAACCCCAGAAACCACTAAACAACTCATCCATTCCCTCATCATATCACGACTCGATTACTGCAACTCCCTCCTCACTGGCCTGCCTTGCCACAGGCTATCCCCGCTTCAGTCGATCCTGAACATGGCAGCCAGACTCATTCACCTCACCAGCCACTCCGTTTCCGCCACCCCCCTCTGCCAATCCCTCCACTGGCTTCTGATTGCACAATGGATCAAATTCAAAATCCTAACACTGACATACAAAGCTATCCATCATACTGCCCCAAACTACATCACTGACCTAATATCCAAGTACCACCCAACACGCACACTCCGCTCCTCTCAAGACCTCCTTCTTTCTAGTTCCCTGGTCTCCTCCTCCCATGCCCGCCTCCAGCATTTCTCCAGGACATCACCTATCCTCTGGAACTCCCTACCCCAATCCATCAGACTATCACCTACTCTCCTCTCATTTAGGCGCACCCTGAAAACCCACCTCTTCAGGGAAGCCTACCCCACCCCCTGCTAATTGCTGACCTCTCCACTCTTCCTACCACTCCATTCCCCACAGCTATCTCCTCCTGTACCACTATCCCCTCCCTCCTAGATTGTAAGCTCGAAAAAGCAGGGCCCTCGAACCCCTTGTGTATCACATTGTATTGTTTTCATACTGTCGCATGTTCTGTCTCCCTTTGTAATGTACAGCGCTGAGTGAATTGTTGGCGCTTTATAAATACTGTATAATAATAATAATACAGTAAAGTGCAGTAATATATAGCAACAAGTTAAAATGCATTTCCCTAAAGCCAGACCAGTAAAATAAAGATATGACTATGGGTTCTGCACTTTGCACATAGTAACTTGTTCCTGGGTCTAGTTTGTTGAACAAGGTCAACTGCATTATTATTCAGCTCAGTATTGTTATCAAGCATATATTTACATATGTTTTTAATAAAATAGCTTCATGCTGTGTAATGTTATGTAGAGAATTAAGTTGATTAGCAGTTTGGGAAAATAGAGTCCACCCTTGGAATTAATGACCTCAAGCACACACTGCACCCTACTGTAGTCCTGGCATAAGGCAAAGGAGCATTTGGGCATTGTCTCTATTATGTATATTAAAAGCTGCATGTGCCATCCATGCTTAACCCCTTCACACCTAAGGGTAAAACAAATCTTAACGCCTAACCACAATCTTGCAACTTTGACATGTGTTAATAAAACCATACATATAATCACAACTACTTTGTACATCTAGGTGGATTATACCTTGTTTTTTTCAGGACAAATTGGGCTTTCATTTGGTGGTAAATGGTAATGGATATCTCCTGATTTTTTTTTTATTATCAAAGGAGAACTGGCCCAAAATAGTAAAAAAAAAATCATTTTTTTAAATGTAGCTGTGTGTTTTTTGTTACTACCACCAAGGAACAACCCAAAATAAATTTGCCAGCTCTTGACGTTCGCAGCGATACCATATATGTGTATGTTATTTGTTGTTTGTACCCACGGTACAGCCCAGAAACAATAGTGCGCATTTTGTGTTTTTGCTTTTTTTATTACCTAAAACACACTGACAATAACTGACACTGATACCAATGAAAAAAAAAATCCTGTCCATTGACTCTGACCTTTGACCTTGACCTTTAACACTGACCTTGACCCAAACACTAACCCTGGCACTGAACTAGATCAAACCTTGATCTAGGTATTTTTTCTTTATTTTTTTTAATATTTGTTTATTTATTTATCTTTTTTTAACAAAAGGTTTTGTTTTCCTCTATGCAAGGAGAGATAGAGATTCAATGTATCTCTCTCCTCCATTCATAGAGAAAAAAAAGAACAAGAGGGGCGGGCTGTACAGTGACTGATAATTGTGATAGCCAATCAGATCACTGTTAGAATGGGACCCAGGGCTCTCAGTGACACCCCTGTCTTTGTGCTGAGAGCGTGCTGTGCAGAGCGCTCCCAGCACAAAGACAGGTATGCAAATATGTGGCCCCACAGAAAAAAGCCCAGTTCTGTGAGGCTGCATATTTGGGTTACTTCGGTGTGAAGGGGTTAAAGCTGAACTTTGTTAAATATTTTTGTAGAGGAATACAGCACTACACATATTTGTTACCTGCAGGTAACTGCAACCAAACTTTTCTCAAATAAAAATTGTTCTGTGTGCCTGCCCACCCCCTTCTCTCTCCACCATTCACAGAACTCATCATACTACACTCCTACAATGCATTGCTTTCTGTGAATGGGCTAAGGTGAGCTTTATAAATGCACAGAAATCAGATATGGGTGCAAAGGCTGCTGGTAACTTTCACATTGGTATCTGGCTACTGTGAAGAGGCAATGATGGGAAGACAGCTGCAGGTAATGAAATACACACACCATTATGCAGAACATGGTGCTGTATCACAAATATATCTACTAAACTTCAGCTTTTACAAATAAAAATTGATCAAAAACAAGGTTCTTAACTAACATACTGCATGATCACTGCATGACAGGATGATATGCAGTATAATGCATGATTTCTATATAGAGGGCTAATATGCAAAATAATGCACGATTACTGCTTGGCATGTATTGTATCCTTTTTATGTGTGCTCTTAGCTATACCTGTTTGATTGATTTTATTAGTGAGCCATTATGGGCTTTGAACCATTCTCTATTGCAATCCCTGACTTAATATCTAAAAAACCCACACTCCAAAGACATGCTGCTAGGTTAATTGGCTCCTATCTAAATTGGCCCTTGTACAGTATACAGTGAGGAACAGAAGTATTTGAACACCCTGCGATTTTGCAAGTTCTCCCACTTAGAAATCATGGAGGGGTTTGAAATTCACATTGTAGGTGCATTCCCACTCTGAGAGACAGAGTTTTAAAAAAAATTCAGGAAATCACATTGTATGATTTTTAAAGAATTTATTTGTCGTGCCCTGCTGAACATAAGTATTTGAACACTGACGGCACAGTAACAGGTCTTTGAGAGCCAGAATTCTTGCTGTTTCTCAGGTGTTCAAATACTTATGTTCAGCAGTGCAAGACAAAAAAAATCTTTAAAAATCATACAATGTGATTTCCTGATTTTTTTTTTTAATTCTGTCTCTCAGAGTGAGAATGCACCTACAATGTGAATTTCAGACCCCTCCATGATTTCCAAGTGGGAGAACTTGCAAAATCGCAGGGTGTTCAAATACTTCTGTTCCTCGCTGTATGTATGAATGTGAGTTCAGGACTTTAGATTGAATGCTTCTTGAGGGCATGGATGGATGTGAAGGTATAATACATATGTAAAGCTCTGCATAAATTGACTGCACTATATAAGTACTTGGAATAAAAATAACTAAATAAAAATAAATGTAAAAAAATATTTAAACTAGAAAGATGTTCTCATGTGAAGCATTACATATTTCACTTCTACCTCATGCTGTAAATGCCCTTTGTGATGCCTCTCTACCCTTCAACACAAAATGGGGTCAATTTACCAATGGTTATAACATGCAATATTTGTCTGTTTTTGGAGATATTGCATGTACTAATAAAAGAGTCATATCGTTAAAGTAAAAACATCGAATTTAGGGTACATTTTACAAATTCAGTCATTAAGGAGGGAAATTGCTAACACTTATTGCATATACAATATTATTGCCACATAACCATTTGCATAAACTATCACATGCAGTATTTTAAGAGCCAATTCATGGTAAAAAAATATAGAATGTGAGATAAATAATGACAAAGCTTCATTAAAGTCAATTCAGTAGATAAAAAAAAATATGTATCTCAATATTTCAGGAGTGTAGAAAATAACAGTCAGGGGAATGCTGCACTGGCCAAAGTGGAAAAAGAAAACAATGTATCAGTGTGAAAATGCAATGATGTTAGCTCAGAAATGTAAATAATTAGTAACATTGCACCAGAGGAAGATCATTCTGTGAATGAAGGCACACTAGGAATGTTTTCATAGTTTCAGAATTTAATTCTGCAAAAAATGATACACTTTAAAACATTAATGTTAATTCACAAAAAAAAACAAAAAAAAAAAAACACATTATTTATTTCATGGTATTGGCAGTCAATATTTTAGGAATGTACAAAACAACGAGTGGAACTCTGCACTGGCCAGTAAGGTAAAAGGAAACAATTTGTCAGTGCGGAAATGCCTAGTTCAGGAATGTAAAATATATAACATTGAGCTACAGTTATTACATTCATGTGGTATTGACCTTAGATGAAACTTCTATATGTATACTCCACTCCTTGGTGGTCCAGGTGTGTAGGAAGTCATGGGAAGAGAAAAAAGTCAAGTCAATTATTGCCTCTATTAAAAAAAGTAATGCCTCTTGAATTTATTGTAGTAAATGCTGCCAGTAAATTGCAATATGATTTTCCCCTTTTTTTTCATGTTGGGACCCTAAAAAACAATAGGAACTGCTTACCATGGAAACTTTTTTTCACCCCACAAAAGTAAGTCATCCATCATTTTCACAACTGTCTCTAAAGTAATCTGATTTTTGTAATATTTCAGAATTGCTCTGTAAAACTGTAAAGTGTTACTAAACCCAGGACCCTGTATTCACTATATCTGGTCTCTCACAGTACACAGAACATGGAAATGCAATTATTTTAGTAAATACAAACTGCTCAATACCTTTTCTCAACAGAAGTTAGAGCGGTCTTCTGGCTTTTATCAGTGTTCAGCAAAGCACTAGTAGGAGGAGTTTGCTCTCTGCTCTAGGAGGATGCAGGACCCCTGACATCTCTCTGGGCAGTGCTGATAGTGCATGTGATCAGCACATGGACAATCCAAGAAAACAAAAAAAAAACCTCTAGCAATACACACTAAACTGAACATGTGCAAAATGCCTATGGCTCAGTTTGTCTTATCAGGAGATAAGAGGTGGTTACTTGAAAAGGGGAGCAACAGAGAAGAAAGGATCAAATGGCCTTTTTACACAATGCAGAGGATTAACCCCTTAGGTTCCACAGTGAGTATAACAAGCATGCTTTACTATATATACAGGCTGATTTTACTGTTGTGGGTTTAGTAACATTGTAACTCCAGATAGATATAGAAAAAATCTATACTATACGCAGTTATGTATTTTCTAAGAAAACCCGTAATCTGTTTTAAATGTGGCTAGTGTAAGTACCTAAATCTAACCTGATTTTAGCATCATGTAATAGTAGTGTTTGGGGTGTTGTTAACTTTGAACTGACCCTCGCAGCAGATCGCAAAGGCATTACGATCAGAATGCGGTGCAGGAAGCCACGTGGAAGCATGGCTCTCCCACATTGCATTTTAGTGTGAACGGGCCCTTAAGGGTAGTAGAGAAAAGTAAGATGGCCAATGTGGCTCTGTTGTCTGGCTAAGCTATATAAGGTCTTGAGTACATGGGGCATATTAATCCGTACCGTGTGTGAGGGCCATGATTACCCACATGAGGATGCATAGGTGTTCAGTGTATCCCTATGCAGGCAGTCTTTTTGCCATCAATTGGGAGCATTTGGCGCCGTGCACCTGCACCCGCACCCACAAGGATCTTACATTGGGAACATTGTGTCCATGCAGCCGCTGCATCCCAATGGGACTGCCTGCATGGGGATACACAGAACACCTGTGCATCTCTGTAGGGGTAAACACAAATCCACTTGCAGGTAAATCATCTGCCGTATATGCAATCACATGGAGTTCTTAGCCTGGGATGCAAACTTTTAGGCCCCTTGCACACAGGCATCATCATTTACTGATGTTTATTCAGGAACTCATTGACAGAAAGTCCTTGAGTAAAAAAACTGTGTGTAAAGACCTTGAGTAATTGTGCATAAACGTAAGGACAAGTAAAATTCTTCTTCATTGTCAGTGTTGTAATATACTCATTTCGCTCACGTAAACATGCTGAGTAAACACGCATATGCGAGTAAATGACTGCACTCAAAAGTAAAGTTTTCTATCTTTGTTTTATGGCTCTGTACTCATCAGTCTATTACAGATCTTTAGCTCTGTGAATTGCTGCAAAGACAACAATGCATCTAAATTCATACCAGTAAAAACTGCATTTTTTGCTCCCGTCTGCAAGAGGCCTTAATCTACCTTTAGTTTATTCTTTCATGCAACTAAACATATTGCCATAACAAGAATGCTGGACTAAATTAATAATGCAAAGATTAATGTGCAAAAGTGCAGTAATCAGCAGCAACCATTCTCCGCCCAATCACCTGCCTACTGAACGACTGGATGTCACTCCACTTCCTCATATGAAACCTTTCCAAAACCAAGCTCCTAGTTTTCCCCCCAGCCCATGCCCCCCCCGACCTCTCCATCACGACCAACAATGCCACCATTAGCCCCTCCCCGCAAGCCATAGTTCTAGGTGTCATTCTAGACTCCAATCTGTCCTTCCAGCCCCATGTCCAATCGCTGGCAAACTCATGCAGGCTCCACCTCCACAACATCTCCAAAATACGCTTGTTCCTAACCCCAGCTCTACTAAACAACAACACCGGCTTACCTCATCACAGGCTATCCCCGCTTCAGTCTATCCTGAACTCTGCTGCCAGACTCATCCACCTTACTAACCGCTCTGTATCCGCCATGCCCCTCTGTCATTCCCTCCACTGGCTCCGGTTGTCCAATGCATACAATTCAAACTACTAACATTGACATACAAAGCTATTCATAACACTGCCCCAAACTACCTCACTGACCTGACACCCAAATACCACCCAACACGTACTCTTCGCTCCTCACAAGACCTCCTACTCTCTAGCTCCCTGGTCTCCTCCTCCCATGCCTGACTCCAGGACTTCTCCAGGTCTTCCCCCATCCTCTGGAACTCACTACCCCAATCCATCAGACTGTCACCTACCCTCCTCACATTTAGACACACCCTGAAAATCCATCTCTTCAGGGAAGCCTACCCCGCCCTCACCTAACTGCCAATCTCCTCCACTCCTCCTACCACTCAATCCCCCACAGCCATTTCCTCCTGTACCACTCTCCCCTCCCTCCTAGATTGTAAGCTCCAAGGAGCAGGGCCCTCGAACCCCTCGTGTATTGAATTGTTACTATATTGTCTCATGTACTGTCTCCCACTATAATGTTCAGCAAACTTTTTGGCGCTATATAAATACTGTATAATAATAACCAAGGCTTCACCAAACTGACTATACTAAACAAAATGTTATGAATGACTGAATTTAACAGAGGTGGCTTAAACCTTATAATAAAAAGACAAGTACATATGCACATATACAGACATGCTATGGTTGATTCACTAAAGAAGAAACTAATATAAGTAGTTACTGTATTTCAATATATTTGAAAGTACATAATCATTTTTTAATGTATGTACATATATCAATTTTAATGAACAATTATGTTGGTGATTTCATCCATCCATTTTCTCTATTCCGAAATAGGAGCAGACAATACTCACTGTTTGCAAAGTGAATGTCCTCTTGAGCAAATACCAAATGTTCTTTCAGCTCAGTAAATAAGTTCTCGTTGAATATCGAACCAAGTGCAAGAGAAATCCACCAGATTTTTGCCTGCACATGATTGGATAATTGATGTGAACCCAGCTTTACTTTATTTACTAAAACTAAATGAACATTTTCTACTCAACTAAAATCAACTAAAGAGAGTCGGTTTTGGGATGGAGAAAACTCAAAACATATTTGTTCATTCATTTTTTTTAGTTCATTCACTTTTTAATGTATTCATATGCAGTGCTGCTTTTTATGACAAAACCCTCTCTAAAATAACAGTTACAAAAAAAAAGTATGTTAAATAAATTACTTATCATGTAAGCATATAGTTTCCTTCGGCAAGGAAGTATAAATAGCTGTGATTGCTAGCAAAAGGTTAACTGCCCACTACATAACAAACAGTTGAAGCGTTACTTTCTCAATTACAATAAAACACACAAAGCAGAGAGAAAAATTGCTCATAGAATGTGCATCTTATTATGTACAAAATACTGAACATCCTTTCAATTTATGTTTCTGAATGCTCATTATATTTAACATAATTATGTAAACATCTAGCTAATGATGATGTCTTTGATCTGCATGTTTCTTATGGAGATCTATATTTAATTAACTCAAGCTCATGATCATTGCTTTATTATTGATCATACTCAAAGCTAGCCATATTGATCAATAATAACATTTAGCCAAGTTTGTAAGAAACCTTTCATTTGTCAAATAAAATCTGTTCAGCAGTTTAGAAAACAATTAAATATTGTAGCAAATAGATTTAAGATTATAATTAAAATAGTTTGTTTTTCAATAATACAACACCAGCATCTTATACAAGGAGCTTCAGCCAGGGAATTTTTTCACTTAACTCATAGGAAAGTCAATAACAGTAGGGGATATTGGGACCAATCACTTCCAAGCCCAGATATAGTGGATATAAAAAATCTACACACCCCTGTTAAAATGTCAGCTTTCTGTGATGTTAAAAAATGAGACAAAGATAAGTCATTTCAGAACTTTTTCCACCTTTAATGCGATCTAAAAACTGTACAACTCAATTGAAAAACAAACTGAAATTTTTTAGGGGGGGAAGTAAACATAAAAAAACTAAAATAATGTGGTTGCATAAGTGTGCACACCCTCTTTTAACTGGGGATGTAGCTGTGTTCAGAATTAAGCAATCACATTCAAAATCATGTTATATAGGAGTCAGTACACACCTGCCATCATTTAAAGTGCCTCTGATTGACCCCAAATAAAGTTCAGCTGTTCTAGTAGGTCTTTCCTGACATTTTCTTAGTCGCATCCTACAGAAAAAGCCATGGTCCGCAGAGAGCTTCCAAAGCATCAGAGGGATCTCATTGTTAAAAGGTATCAGTCAGGAGAAGAATACAAAAGAATTTCCAAGGCATTAGATATACCATGGAACACAGTGAAGACAGACATCAAGTGGAAAAAATATGGCGCAACAGTGACATTACCAAGAACTGGACATCCCTCCAAAATTGATGCAAAAAAAAGAAGAAATCTGGTCTGGGAGGCTGCCAAGAGGCCTACAGCAACATTAAAGGAGTTGCAGGAATATCTGGCAAGTTCTGGCTGTGTGGTACACGTGACAACAATCTCCTATATTCTTCATGTCTGGGCCATGGGGTAGAGAGGCAAGATGAAAGCCTTTTCTTATGAAGAAAAACATCCCAGCCCAGTAAAATTTAGCAAAAACATAAGTGAAGTCTCCCAAAAGCATGTGGGAAAATGTGTTATGGTCTGATGAAACCAAGATTGAACTTTTTGGCCATAACTCCAAAAGATATGTTTGGTGCAAAAACAACACTGCACATCACCAAAAGAACACCAAGAGCTAAACTCACCAGGCCAGAAAGGCCACTATGAAGGCAGCATGGGTTTGGTGTTCAGACGCCATTTTTGTCCCTTGATCTGCTTCCTTGGAGGCTGTTTAGCCACTGCCAGAGGGTTGGATGGACCCCTTAACGAGGTCCCTATATAATTGAGGTCCGTTTTTTACACCTGAATACTTCCTGCTTCTGTGGGCTAGTGCGGACTTTTCCGAATTGCTTCATAACGGCCCCCCCCTTTTTTTCATGGTGAGCATTATGCATATTTTTTTGTATTTACTAGAAAGCTTTTCCCTTTTCCCTGTTTTTCTTTGGGAATTAGTATTTATGTACTTTCCATTTTCTGTCAGCTTAAGGATATACATACTGATATACATGTTTTTATCAGTTTTCCCAGCGACAGTACTTGTGAAGGGTTATGTGGTCTAATTGGGCATATACCTCTGAAGACTCATATCCATACGTTCTTTAGTGTACCTGGCTAGATGTCGATGAGGCCTCTAAATACCTAGATGCTCACAAATATGATGGTGGGTTTCACCCAGAGAGGCTATAGTCTCTTTTACTGTGTAAATTCTTTTTCGGAGATGTTTTTTATTACTTAATCCCTCTGTTGCAGTGATCTGGGTGGCCCTTGTGATCCATTTTGGGGGGACTCTGGATGCCCAAGACTCGCCGGTTTCCTGGCTTATGAGCTGGCGGCAGATTGAAGCCTTGTTTTTAGGTTTGGTTGAAGATTGATTCATGTCTTCTCACTCTTCTATATTGTGAGTATAGAGATTTGAAACTATAGGAATACTGTCAATGGACATAAGTAATGTTCTAAACAAATATATTTTCAATTCTGTAGATCATATCACCCTATGCAGAGTTCTCTTTTCCCTGATGGAGTGAAATCACTCCAAAACGCATTGGATTTATGTAAATCGCCTCTGTCATTTTAAACAATATGTTTTGATGGTGATGTTCTAATCTGATCAGAAATGGTTTATTATGTATGGCTATACATATTATTGTTGTTACCAAACAAATAGCCTTGCTGGTGATTTCATAATATAATCTCAGATGGTCTATTATGTTAGAATTCCTTTGTGTGTAAATTTTACTGAATAAAGAATTCACATTTTTAATTCAATCTATATATCTATGCCTTCAAAGTCCCAATTTATTTAGGGGGTTCCCTTTTTCATGTTTAATTTTATACTTCGTGGATGGTGGCTATTTATCAGGAAACTTTCTCTTCTTTTGGGTATACTCACTGTGGAACCTAAGAGGTCAATCCTCTGCATTGTGTAGGCTGTTTGATCCTTTCTTCTCTGTTCCTCCCCTTTTTCAAGAGACCACCACTTATCTCCAGGCATTTTTGTTGTGTATTGCTAGAGACTTTTTTTTTTCTTGGGAGAGTGCATGTGATCAGCACAGGGCCAATCAGCACTGTCCAGACAGAGCTCAGGGGATTTCCATCCTCCTAGACCAGAAAGAAAACAAGCTTTAGCTGGTGCTGGGCTTGACATAGATAGATGCCACAAGACTGCTCTGACTGTTGAGCAGAAAAGGTATTTAGCAGTTTATATTTACTAAAATAATTGCACTTCCATGTTCTGTGCACTGTGGGAGACCAGATATAGTAGATGCAGGGTCCTGGGTTTAGTAACACTTTAAGAAACCTGAAGCCAAACTCCCAGTTATTTTCCATTAGGAAAGGTGTGATCTGCTTATATTCTATAAAAACAAATGACCCTGCAGTTTAAATGGACTATACCTTCTTTTGTACCAAATTTGGGAGGCACCATTTTAGAACATAAGTATAACACTGAATTACCTGATCATCTATCTTTGTTTCTCTGTAGTCAATTCTGTGTGGTCAACTTTAACCTGATAAACTCTGAACTGTATTTCTAGTTATAGTGCAGTTTAAATTCATAGTTTACTGTGAAAAAAATATATTTTTTAATACATTCATATAATTAATATTTCCATATTAACGCATGATTCTATAGGCAGTTATTGAATGTACATTTCTCTAAATAGCAAACTACTGTATGTCATTAAATAACTTTTTTAATCAACCCATTTTCTGTTATTGGCTCTAATTTCAAACATCTGTATAATTTATTAATTATTTTAAGGAGTAGCTTACCTGAAAACACATATGTATGATTTTAGGAAGACTTTTAGTTACTCCTTCACCACAAACAGCTGACTTTGGACTGGGGAGGAAGGTAGTCAGTAGTTGGTTGGTGTGCAACATCCAACTTTGGAGTCATGAGCAAGTCTTCATGCACCTACTGCTCCTGAAACTGTCCTCGGCTTAACTAGGTCTTATTTTTCCCTGCTCCCTTCAGCAGTTGACAAATTCACCCTCAAGATTCACATTTTCTAAAATACCTACATGTAGTGAATTTGCAATGTTATACTTGTCATAACCTGTATACTAATTCATATGTTGAGCATTCTGAGATTCAGTAATGATTTATGTTGGCGATTATACATTTTCATCAATGTTTGTTTTCAAACTAGCATATAGCTAACAATTTTGTAATGTTTTTAAGCGCCTTTGTTAGGTTACTATATGTAATGATATTTGATCATATCTGCTCGAGCCCTAACCATATTAAAATGATTTTTCATGTTGCAGTTACTCTGCTTTTGTATTGAGGTATACAGTGTGAAATTAATTGAGTTTAGAAATGTTTGCACTCTGCAGGATTTTACATTGTGTTTAAAACAGAAGAAACAAACAATACATTTTTTACATGGCACAAAGGTGGAATATAAATGTTAAAATTGTTACAGGGTATTGTATTTTCATGCTAATTTATCCTGCAACTTTTTGTATGATTTTACCTAAGACAGATAGATTTAAAATGCTAATATAATATTAACAATAACTCCTGGTCATTGAAAATGGCCACACTATACTATGCATTAAATTATATATGAGTCACTGAATTGTATATTAGAAGTGAAGCAGACCTTTCACTTACTGTTATCACTTCATGGACTTGAAAAAGAGAAATAACTTAATAAAACTGCCTAATCTGGAATTTTTCACTTGTTCTCCTAACTTCAAAACAGAAAAAAACAGATGTAATGCAAACAACACAAACACAGAAATAAAATATGGACTTTGTGGGTACCACACAAATCACAATAGGAATATAAAAGCACACAATTGTATTGATATAAACACAATTAAATATAAAATATAAAAGCATTTAAAACCAAATAACCCACAATGTAATTGTATGAAATTATGGAAGGGGGAAGATCTCTGCTATACAAGGTAGGATTAATACTCATAATGATCATTCAGGGTGACATTCCAACAGGGGGTTCCACCATCCTTGTAGAGTTGCTCTACATTCTCTAAATGCAGATGAGTTAACATAAATCTTCTCTAGAAGTCCATCATGCCTGCCCTGTTAAATTGGTAAAAAAGTTCTTTAGACTACCTAAAGAGGAACTTCCAGCTCCCAATATAAATAGCCATGTTCCTATTACTTTGTGTGCTCTTTTTAGGCTGCATAAATATACCTACAAGTCCAACAAGCAGGTCCAGCACTGTCATCTTATTTCACTCTGCTCTTCTAATATAAGTCCTGTCCTGTCTTTCTCCTTGTACATCATGGGGCATCGACTGTCTGTTTATGGTTCTTGAATCCTGCCCTTCGATGATGTGGTGTAAGATCTCACATATGCACAGAGATCTGGTGCTGTGTCTTTTTACGTGTTGCCATCCTGTGAAATATCACAGGATTTTATGAATGGTGGAAAGTAATGCCATCTGACAATGCTCCAATTTCTCTCACTTCTTCTAACCCAGATAGAACCCCATGCTACTGAAAATCAAATACACCTATGCTCAATGACCCTCTACCATTTGAAGGCAACAAAACAATACTACAGTAACTATTTCCTAGAAACTAACTCCTCTGAGGTTTTACCAATATGTTTTTAGGAAGCACACAAATGCATGATCTGTGCCAAATTTATTAATATAGGCCCATGACATTAAACAAATGTATGGAAACAACACCTAAAAAAATTGAGCAGTAGAGTATCAACATTGGATGCAAAACCTATAGAAGCATTGACAAAGACATTTTCAGGGGCATTGCTTTATGCTCACTAAAAACCTGAATCCAGAGCTAAATGTAAATTATAATCCACAGTGAATATGAAGTTACAGGCAGCAAAATGATTGAAAGGTCCCTCGGATAAATCTGCTACAGAAATTCTTGGCATTAAAAACTCACAAGGTTAGCTCAGCGACTGCTCCCATATCTACCTACGTTAATCCACCCTGACCAAGTGGGATTTATACTGGGTAGACAGGCTCCTGATGCGACTCGACGAATTATATCACTACTACACCACCTTGAATCTGACAACCAACCCTCACTCCTTCTATCACTCGATGCAGAAAAAGCATTTGACCGAATCCACTGGCAATTTATGACACTTACACTCCAAAAATATGGAATAACAGACTGGATGCTGTCGGCGATACTATCCCTATACTCCAAACCCTCTGCCAGAGTACTTACCAACGGCACGCTCTCACAACCTTTCCAAATATCCAATGGAACCAGACAAGGCTGCCCTCTTTCCC
Organism: Staurois parvus; assembly: GCF_062004578.1. Classification (NCBI taxonomy): domain Eukaryota; kingdom Metazoa; phylum Chordata; class Amphibia; order Anura; family Ranidae; genus Staurois; species Staurois parvus. Next base: position 5,515,632 of record NW_028317971.1, on the reverse strand, counting down.
CCATAATTTTTGCTTTACTCATCGAACCACTAGCATCCAATCTCACAAATTACCTTAATTTTTCAGGAATTAAATTTCTTAAGTATGAACATAAAATTAGTCTCTTTGCAGACGACATTATTCTAATGATTACAAACCCCTACAAGTCGCTTACATCGATACGCACACATATCCACAACTACGCAGCAGTCTCGTACTACAAACTCAACTAACCCAAGTCATCTATCCTAAACCTTTACATGCCCACTGTAACCCAAAACCTACTCACTAAACTGTTCCCGTTTAAATGGGAAAAACATAACATCCCCTATTTAGGGATTAAACTAACTGCCAAAACCAACCAACTTTACACTGCTAACTTCAAACCATTACTTGACATAATCCCACAGGAGCTCAGAAGCTTACGCACAACTACTCTATCAACACTAGGCAGAATAGCAACTATAAAAATGTGCGTAATGCCTAAAATTCTTTATATTTTTCGCACACTTCCCTTTCCAACTCCCTCAACCTTCTTCTCTAAACTTCAAAAAATCCTGAACAAATTCCTATGGAATTCAAAATGGCCTAGGTGTACCACAAACCTCCTAATACTTCCGCCCTCCAGAGGTGGAGCTGGTCTCCCACATCTAAAATCGTATTACCAAGCCGTCCTACTAGACCAGCTCTTCTTCTGGTGGCACCCTACTTCGGAAAAAACGTGGACCACCATGGAAACTTCCTTGTACTCACCATACACATTAACAGATGCACTATTTATACCTCGAACAGCTCAGACTAAACTTCTACTTAAACACCCATGCATTCAAGCCTCTCTGACGGTCTGGCACGACTTCTTGACTTACACTCAATCTCACAAGGAAAACCTACGAATTTCTACCCCACTCTCATCCCTGCACTTCACCTCCCCTCATTTGAATATGACGTCATGGAAAGCGCTTGGTATACACTATATTCAAGACCTCTACAACACTCACAAACCAGATTCCTTCCAGACTGCTCAGGAGAAATTCCATCTTCCTGATAAAGATCAATTCACCTTTATGCGAATAATCCATTCGCTTCACAAAACTAACATACCACTCGAAATAGAAATCCCTGCTACTGCACACCAATTCCTCCATAGGACTATCTACCCAAAGAAAGGAATATCTACTTTTTACACACTTCTAATCGAAGCACAATTTATGACATATACTTCATCCTTGACTAATTGGGAAAAAAACCTGCTTCTCCCAACAAGCCCACATTCCTGGGAAACAACATTTACCATCACTTATAAAGCGTCGAAGTGTAGCTCCCATTGGCAATCATATTTGAAAATCCTCCACCAATGGTATCTAACCCCTGCCAAACTATCCCTATACTACCCTCAGCAGTCACAAGCTTGCTGGAGACACTGCGGAGAAACTGGCTCACTCTTCCATCTACTCTGGACATGCAAGTCCCTCAAATCCTACTGGAACAAAGTTTTCCAAATAATCTCCTCAATCGCAGGTACACCAGTAACCCCAAACCCTGCCTTAGCCCTCCTCCACATAGCAATAGATAAATTCCCCACAAGCTCACGCATTATCATCATACACACCTTAGCAGCCGCAAAGATTAACATCACTAAATTATGGCGATCCACTACCTCTCCCTTGCTGTCTCGTCTCGTTGCTGATCTCAACCTTCAATGTGAGATGGAACGAAGAACGGCCCTTTGAAACTCCACCTACCACAAATTTACACCACATTGGTCTCGATGGTTGAAGCACCCCAATTGCTCAATTACCTGATGGCTATTATAAAATATTATAGGATGCTATATTCTTACTGCAATGGTGCCTTCCTCCCCTCCTCCCCCTTTCTCCCTACTCCCCACCCCAAACCCCTACCCAACCCTCAAGTTCCACGTTCTCTAACATGGTTCACAAAATAACGAGCATACCTCTCATGTAAAAATGACTACGATAATTAGGTTCCCCAGCCAAATGGTGGGGACTCGTCATTCCTTCTTACTTCTTTTATGTTGTACGCTTTTCATATGTGAACCTCTCCACATGATTGTTTGTATATACTGTTCATTTGTTAAAAATTTTCAATAAAAACTATTTGAAAATAAAAACTCACAAGGTAAAGTATAGTTTCAAACACACTATTCTGCTTTATATAATTTACCTCCACAATGTAAGCCATCCAAGACCACTAATACAAGAGTACAAATACTTAAAAATTATATAGAGTGCAGCAATATGCCCACATTGTCAAGAGATATGGCTACACTTTATAATTACCCCTTTTGGAAGAGGAGCTATGAGTAGCAAAAAGCCAGATCAAACTGAGCAAGAGGCCCTGAAAAACTGACTACATAGTATTAAAAGTCAGACTATCCTTACCTCTTTCCTGGAGGCACACATTACTGTCATACCAAACACAAACAAGGAAATACAAGACTGCTAATTACAGACCAATATCACTATTAGACAGTAATATTCAAAGTCTCCACTAAAGTATTGATGAACTGCCCACTACCATATGTGGCAGTTGACTGGGATCTTTAATTTTTTGTCCAGCAGTGCTGACAAAATAAACACATGAAAGACTTGTTTTCTCTTCTCTCCTGTGATGGGCAGCTGCGGAGAGAGTGGTGGCTGAACTGTGCCCTGACTGTAGGACTCAGTTAGAGAGCCTGGTAACCACTTGGTGAACAGGAGTGCTTGGCCAGTGCAATATATGCCCGGGAAGTGTTCTGTGGGTAGAGAAACAGGATTGAGAACTTTCTTTGACAAAGAGTTTTATTAACAACTGGCATACACATACAGAGCCAAGTAACTGACATACCAAATTGATGTGTACAATACAATTCAAAATACAGCATGGGAACATGGCAGAGTAAGTATAACAATGAGCAGGTGAAGGTCAAAAACAAACTAAGCTATAGTATGGAAGTGATGTCCTGGTGCTCGTGAAGATAGAACATAAAGATCAGTAGCATCTTAAAAGCTTAAAAGGTGAAACCAGGTGGCATCAGATCCCAATATTATAAGGAAGTACATGGAGTTACAAAGTCTGCTAATGTATTCAAGTATTAGAAAAAGAAGACCTCCTAGAGAGAACAGGAGGAAACCAGAGTTATGAAGAAAAGATAGGGGAGGGAGGAAAGAGTATAGGGGAAAAAGGTTAGTTGCAGCTATCCTGCACTTGTTCCACAAAGGCATAGCTATATTAGCCAGTCTCTGCATATGTGCAGTGCTTAGCAGCACAAATGAAGGTCAGCAAGACGCGCTGCAGAGTCGGTCTGAAGCAATATCATAGTAAAAGCCATGTGCACGCCTGCCCTCGTCAATTTGTCATGCGCATGGCATGAATGCAAACCTAAGATAGAAAACAGAGTAGAGATAGAAAGGGAAAGAGGAGGAAAGTGGTCTCAGAGGGCAGTGTGCTCAGGTATCATAATGCCACTAATGTATGATCAAAGCACGAGGGATAACCGTATGATATCCTGGGTTGCCAAACTCGCAGGAACCAGTTGTGAGAGTCAGACAGTATAGATGTTAATTTCTCATTGACCATTATGTCATTCATTCGATGTTTCACCACTTCAAATCTGAGGGCGGAGGTTTTCCAGCCTAACGCTATAGTGAGTTTTGTGGCGGAAAAGAGGTGCACTGACATTTCAAGTTCTGCTCATAATAATTACTCAGTAGGTTTAAAAAGAAAAGATTCACAGACATTCCTTTTTATATTTGAATTGAATATATTTCGTAAAAGTGCGTGAACTCGGATCCATAATCTCGTTGCCATAGGGCAAGACCACCAGATGTGGGCCATCGCCCCTGTCTGGAGGCATCTGCGGAAGCAGGTCGATGGATATTATGGTAGAATGCAGGCCAGCTGGACTGGTGTATAATACCAGTGATATATGACCTTATAGGCACTTATCTGACATTTCTGGAGCATTTTGAAGCCATTTGAATCATTATCTGCCAATCCTCCAGAGTCAGTGCCACTGCCAGTTCTTGTTCCCAATGTTGTTGGAAGGGGCGCAGTGGAGGTTTGCTGGAGGAAACAATAGAGGAGAATACTAAAGGGATTATACCTGTTCAGTGTGGACGTGGCCTACATATGCTTTCGAAGGCTGAAAGGAGGTAGGGTGCTGGATGAGGTCTAATCAACTTCTAAAGGAAATGGCAAAGCTGTAGGTAGCAGAAGAGGTCCCTCAGGGGTATCTCATGCGATGAGCGGAGTGCATCTAAGGTAATAATCCTGGTTGGAGCAAGCAAGAAATGGACATCTGAGAACTGAGAGGCCACCATTGATCCTGCGAGCGAACAGTATTTGCTTATTAATTCGGGGTCGAGAGGAGCCCCAAATAAAGTGGAGAATTTTCTGCTCTTGGATCCTGAGTATATGAGGGGGTACTGGAACTGAAAGGACCCTGAAGAAATAATAATTTGGGCAGGTACGTCATCCTAACCACATTAATCCTGCCAAACCAGGATAGTGGCTCCAAGAGAACAACAGATTCACCAGTGCTTAAATAAGGGGGAAAGTTGACCTGATATAGGCCTTTGTTTGTGGGAGACAAGTATGGCAACGAGGCAGGCCATTGAAACAGAAAGGACTGACGGAAAGAATCTTGATTCTGCAGTGCAAGAGACACCGAGAGAGCCTTTTCCTGGGTTAACATGGAGTCCAGAAAGCTAAGCAAAGGAGTCTAGGATCTTAATCAAGTTAGGCAGAGAGACGTTAAGGACAACAAGATCAAAAATATATATATATAGTGCAGCGCTCAAACCTAACTTAAATACTAGAATAACTGTGCTCACATGCAATAGTGACACACATTAAATCAAACTCAAATCATTAAGTGAAATAAGGAGGATCAGGTTAACCAGGCCAAAGTGTACTAGGCTCGCTTGTGGGAGGGTAACTGTGGTGTTTTGAAGTTCTTGAATCATTTCGGAAAGAGTAGAGAAACACAACTAGTCCTCTAGTCCCTGGGGAGCAGAAGTGTCCTCATAGGAAATAGACTGCAGGGGGAAAAGAAGAAAAAAAAAAAAGTAGGGGAGGAGGATGTGGGAAAATTATATTTATGGGCAACAGGTGCAGTTGCCTCTCAGTGGGGGTCTATGTGCAGACCACTAGCAGAGAATAGGAGAGAGGTAAAAAAAAATTCTACTCAGCCACAGTTGACTTCATGAAAGCGTTGAGCTTGTAAGGTACGTAAAGCTTGGGAACTTCACAGAGAAGATTGGGGTAACTTGCAGTTGAATGTAGCTTGAGATGGCTGCAGCTGTGAGTATTATTATTACACAGTATTTATATAGCACCAACAGTTTGCTCAGCACTGTATATTACAACAAGGTTGAACCGGTGAAGGTGCCGAGCATTGGGATGGTGGAAGGTCTAAGTGGAGATTTTGAAAGCTCTTCTAAAGTGACCGCATGGAATTGGTGGTGCTGGTGAAAGAAGGAGATCTTAAACAGAAATCCCTATCTGTATTCAATGCCCCAAGATTGCACAACTTGCAGTGTGGTGGTTTATGTAAGGATTTATTCTATTTATAAAGGGCGTGTCCCTTTCCCTTAGATGAAATATTACAGTGCCTCCAGCCGTTAAAATACGGCAAATATTTAGTAAACCAATAATTTGGACACCTTGATAATTTGATCACCACTTATTATTATACCTTGAATTCTTTTAGCCAGTATGATTTCGTACCATACACACAAAATTTGCCTTATAATAGATAAATATAAAAATGTATTTATGTACAAAAATTATATATATATTAACACAAAACGCAAAAGACTGGTGATAAATGAATATTGATACACACATTCAAAGATATACTATGCCGATATAATACACAATAATAATGTTTCTAAATAATGAAATCAATATAACAATTTCTAGATGATCTGATTATTAATTAAATTTATTAATAATTAATAATTTCGAGTATCTCAAAGGTTATTTTCTCTCATTACGTGGCCATAGCAATGGAAGAAGATATTCTCTGATAAATTATACTCTAATTATTAATATTTAATAAATTATGAAATATGAAAAATTTATAATATGACACCAAACAATTTTAACAGTAAAACAGGATCTCTCTACATATATATATAACTACCCAATATAGTTGTGATACACTAAGGTAATTCTATGACTCGACACAACAGAGAAAATATGCAATGCAAAATTAAATGGACAGTCTCACCACACCCGGAATTCAGACTATGAAACTCTCCCGTGGATTCAGCTGGCAATGGAACGCCTTTAGAATGATGTCACAGGGCAAGTGAGATAGAGTTCAATAGTGTGGCAGAATGTAGGAAGTTAGAAGTACAGAGATTTAGAAATTTAGTAAAGTTTTGGAAGTTTGAAAGGATGGAAGAGGGATTATTCAGAGGTCTCTTCAGATGTCTTCAGATTTTCTTCTAATGGGGTCTTTCTTCAGTCAGGTTTTTTCCTTTTGATGAGTTTTTTTTTTCTCTAAAGGTGCATGGGCTTTTATACCAACTAACCCATTGTTCTAAGATACCCTCCCACCAGGCTTCTTGATTGGCTAGTTGAGAAATGTATGTACATAAGCTATTTCTCACCTATCCGCCAGGTGGCGGTCTTGTACCATAGAACAATTTGAGTATTGATGATGACTCATACCTCGGGTGGAACTCAATGTAATTTTAGGTATTAAATATACGTCTTATCCAGATATATAGTTGATCATAGCTATAGTGTTCTAAATAAGAACCATGGAATATATGTGTATATTCAGTTATTCCTCCCTGAGATACAAGCTTGTGTGAAAGCATCTGTTTCCCGATAAGACATACAACTGATGCCAATTCACAATATATCTTACTTTTCATCATCTCAATACTCAAGTTAGTGATATACAATTCCCATTGCTGAATATTTGGTGGTGTGTGAAACCTATTCTTTATAACATCTATAGATACTATGCTTTTGTAGTAATATCTTTGTGGTTAGATACATTCAATTCTTAGCCTTAAATGACCGGAATTTAACTTTTAGTCTTAAAAGTGACACATTAAACCGATGTTTGTCCATTGTAAAGATGAGAGGCAATAACCAGGTGTCCTTGTAGTTTGAACAGACCATTTGAAAAGACTGATATCTCACCAGTCTCCTCAAGGGTTGTTTACTCTTCTCAAACGTTACTATAGTTTCACTTGTTGGTGTGGTGATTCACCATTTGAAGGTTTAAAGTCTTATTTGGCTGTCTATTTAACTTTTGTATATGCAGTCTTCCCGACCCCAAAATACAAATAGTATTTATTTACAGTTCAAACAATCTATTCTCTTGTAAAAGAACTCACTTCATTCATTATGTCCATTTCTTAACTAGAGTCCTTGGAGGGTTCAACCAAGACAAAATTAACCCTTAACATCCGGCTATGCTGAGTTGCTGTCATGTAGGATTATGTCTTGATAAAATCATGTTTTTGAGATGTAAATTCAAAAGGTCCACAACAGCAGGTATGGCTTTAGGCTTCGCCATTTAGCAATAGTGATCAGTGATAGGTCAGCGATCAGCTGGCGAGTTGCCTTGAAAGAAGGGGTCTTGGAGATCTCAGGCCTCTTGCAACAGCCTCTCTTTTGTACGATAGTAATAAAATTTCATGATGACATCCTGTGGGGGACCGTCAGGCCGCTTAGCTGTCAGGGCTCAATGCACACAGTCTAGTTCCAGTCATTCTAGTGGAATCTCAGGGCCCAATTCTTGGAAAAAAGTGGTAGTCGTGTCTAGGAGGTCAGTGACTGTCTCTGGGAGGCCCCAGAGCTGTAAATTATCCCTCTGAGCCTGATTCTCAGCATCCTCCAGTTTATCACAGAGTTGATTGAGAGTAATCTCAAGATTGTCTACCTCCTGTTCATGCCCCTCAAGAACTGTGGTGCCATATCCATACATCTCTTCAGTTGGTTAGTGCGGTGTCCCATGTCCCTTAGGCCTTTAGTAAGGTTCAAGGAAAGCTTACGTGAAGCTGCTGCTATCTCTTCCCGAACTATGGAGTGGAGTTTCTGCAGCATGGTATCTAAGGGGTCTCAGGGTGGCTTAGCAACTCCGAGGGAAACTGCAGGAGGCTGTCTTCTTGTGAGGCAGGATCACTGGTGGAAAGCCCCGTGGTTTCATCAGGTGCAGGAGGGTCCGGCTTCCCCACGGGAGAGAGCTTTTGCTGTGGCCATGATTTAGCCTTCAGCTTGTGGCTTTTGTGCATCCCCGCCGGGAGCCTGAGTGTGTGGGGAGCTCCAGCTATCCTGGAGAACGAGGTCAAGAGGGTAGAGACCCCACTGTGCTTCTGGAGATGTTCAGGCAGCCATCTTCTGTGGCTTTGCGCATGTGCCCCTGGATTGAGAAATGTCTGTGACTACTATTACAGAGCCTGGGGCTGAACTGTGCTGTATGTGTCCAGAGACTGTTTGCCTGGAAGTCTGTGTTACAGGGCTCAGGGGTACAAGAAGCCAAAGGACTGTTGTTGTGAGCCACTGACCACATGCTATTGCCAGAGCATCTGTTCTGCCAGCCAAAGTGTGCTGCACCTGAATAACATGCAAAACTGGGTGCAGGTACCAGGCTTTGGGCTGCTGCTATGCTGAGCACCACTGTCTACAGTGAAGGAGGAGAAACTGTTCTTCCATTGCAGTGTGTTCCAGTAGTTCACATTGAGTACGTTTTCCAGCTACCTGATAAAGATGCAGAGAGCTAGCTTGAGATGGAAGACCCTTTTGACAGCCACCAAGGAACCCTTCAGGACCAGAATCAGTCATCTTTGGTGAAAGGCTTCCGGCAGCAATCTTGTTTACTTTACTGAGCACTCCAATGCAAGGGCCCCAAAACCGGCAGACTCTCTAGATAGTCCCACTGGCGAGTGACTAGGCAGGGCATCTCTGCATTAGGTGGTAGGTAGGCTGTATTGCCATTGCAGAAGCCATTTGTATTGCTGTACTGTATTGGATTGTCTTTAATCTGCAAGGTATCAATGTTGTTGATCCACACAGCCATTGTTGCTTATAAAATCTTGAGATATATTCAGAAAACCACAGTGTACAGTACGCAAAAGTACAATTCAGTTGACACGTTTCAGCCTTCACGGCTTTAATCATAACTATAATTGAAAAATCAAACTGAAATATATAGTAGTAAAAATTATAGGCTCCACCTATCAATCAGTTCAATTAGCAAAAGTAATTGCAAGCAAAGCAAATTAATTCATGTAATTACTGAGAAGCTCACAAATAAACCACCACCAACAATACCACAGACAAAACTTCACAACAAAATACACATTACCAAATAAAAAAAAAAATAGAAAAATAAGAGTAAACATATGATTAAATAGCTGTGTTAATGGAGATGAGAACGGGAGAAAGAAAAAACAAAAATAAAGCAGTGGGAGTGAGGCTTAATTTAAATGTAGGTCCAGATCCCACTTCAGGGTTAACCCCTGAGGGGATCTTGTCTGCAAGCTGAAAATCCACAATTCCTCACTTTATAGAAGCTTTCTCTGTCTATCACCTTCCCTCGACAAGTGAGAAAGCCTTTCTATTCCTTTGAATCTGAAATTGGAGAGATCACCACAGTGACATGTCACATTAGAAATTTGTTTTACATTTAAATTGTTAGTATTGCAATAGTGCTCTTCTATACATGTTCTGAGAGTATGTGTGGTACAGTCTACATATTGCAAGTTACAGAAAACACAGGTAATTAGTTAAACCACATATTTCTTGCAGCAGTTAATATACTGCTGCATGAAAAATTCCTCTCCCGTTTGTAGGGAAGGAAATTATTTACCTAAAATGTTAAGATGACAGTACTTACAGGTTTTTGTATTACAGGGATAACTCCCTGCATATGACAGCCAGGTACATTGGCATTTTCTAGATGAGGAAAAAAGACTTGGTGATAAGAGACTACCTAATGTTGGTGCTCAGTGGCTAGAAAAATGGCAACTAGCTGGCCAGTGGTTAGGCAGGGCATCTCATGCATTAGGTGGTAGGTAGGCTGTATTGCCATTGCAAATGCCATTTGTATTGCTGTATTGTGTTGGATTGTCCTTAATCTGCAAGGATTTAAGTAAGGGAGAGAATCAAGAGATGCAACCAAAGTCATTGAGATCATCAAATGGATAAAATCACAGAGAAACAAAGGCCTTCTTTAGTCCACTGATGTGAAGAAGGCCATTGAAAGCTTCTCTTTCATATAGAGTTGCAACCCAAAATGAGGTCATGGCTCCTTTTCTTATAGCGATGCCCCATGGCAATTGTAAAAAATAAATAGGCTTCCTTCTGAACCAGTCCTTATCAATACTGGCACCAGACAAAGATGTACTGTACATTATCCCCCTTACTATTCAAATTAAAACCTGAATGCTTTATCAGCACAGTTATTCAATCATCATCAATCAAGGGCATACATATTGGTAAAAAGGAATATAAAGTGGCTGCTTACACAAGTGATTTACTTTTTGAATTATTTTGTTTTGTCCCCAACTTAAAGAAAAATAAAAAATGAAAAATTGATAAAAACCCACCTAATGATAGGCCCTGCTCTATCAGCTTTTCATATTAGCTGTTGGAAATGTCAATTATTGACTTCCTCTAGCCCGCTGACTACATTCCCAGGTAACCTAGAATTTCCCCCTGGAATTGGGAACCCATAGTTACACACTGATAACAAAATGAGCCCTGTCAACTTTAAAAAGACTGTCCTGTCAGAGGGACATTCAAAGACAGGCAGGAGCTGATACTACCATCCATGACTGCAACAGTCCCTCAATTGACATATTTGAAGCTTAAACATTTTCTCATGACCCATAACCCTAAAGAAAATCCAGTTGACCACCAAATCATATTTGAAAAAAATGCACTAAACAAGACTCATGCTGCCATGTAATCTCTTGGAGCTATAAAACACTCTCAACATATAACTGTGATCTCCCATTCATGCATAAAGCAGCATAGGATAAAATACTTTCCAAACCACTCAGGGACAGACAATGGGAAAGGGTATGCATTGCAGCACATTTGATCCATATCTGGTGGGATTGTCCACTTATGTTTCCATATTAGAACAACTGTCACGTACCTGGTTGGGGAGCCTGATGTGGAGAGGAGGCGTCCTCTTACTACTCCTCTGATAGTGGGAACAGAGGGCACAGAGCCAGGAGTGGCACGAGCGCCGGGTGGGTCTGGAGCAGGTGGCAGGCAGGTGAAGACACAGGAGATCTGGATGCAGGCCAGGTGCGGATGCAGGAATGTGGATGCAGCAGCAGGCAGGTATGGTGGCAATCAAGATGCAGACCGGGAACGGACACAGGAGCGTGGATGTGGCAGCAGGCAGGTATGGCGGTAACCAGGATGCAGGCCAGGTGCAGGTAAGTATGTGTAGCAGAGTCAAACAAGCCGGGTCAGGATCAAATGAGCAAATCAAGTACAAGGGAGCAGGCAAGCGAATAGTCAGGGATAAGCCGGGGTTGGTGCAGGCGGAGTTCTTTCTTAGTCAGGGTCAGATCAGATACAGGCAATAGAATCAGGTTATGGAGTGTAGAACGTTATAGACCAGAAGGCATTGACTAAACTGTATTGGAGATTTAAATAGCCGCCTTGCAGTGACGTGTACGCTAGTGTGCATGCGCGCACTCGCACGCTCCTGCACATGCGTGCCACTGCTATTTCTTATCCCTGCATACTGTAACTATGCAATAAACAAACAGAAGGCGCCACGATCTAAGTGTATTAATTTAATTAAAAACAAGTAGAGGAAAGGGTTAAAATACATTCACAAGGATGAGAGTAAATGGGCATATCATCAGTCCTTATTCGCTGGCAAGCCTCAGTAGTCAGTGAGGCTTACCAGCGAATAAGGACTGATGATATGCCCATTTACTCTCATCCTTGTGAGTGTATTTTAAACATTTCCTTTACTTGTTTTTAATTAAATTGATACACTTAGATCGTGGCGCCTTCTGTTTGTTTATTGTTTTAGTGCACAGAGATATCCAATACCCTGTTAGAAGAGCTGCAGCCATTATAGAAGTGGGTTAACACACCTGGATCTACAGCTTCTTGCTTGGGACTTAATCACTCTTTCTCCATTTACTCTATAAAGTTTTTTTATATTTTTATACTGTAACTTTGCAACTATTATCAGAACCAGCCTTAAAGCAGTTGTAAAGGCTGAAGGTTTTTAACCTTTATGTATTCCTATGCATGAAGGTAAATATCCTTCTGTGTGCAGCTCCCCCCTCAGCCCCTCTTTTACTTACCTGAGCCAGCTCTCCATCCAGTGTTGTGCAGAAGAGCTTCGGCTGTCCCGGGACTCCCTCTCCTCATTGGCTGAGACAGCAGTGGGAGCCATTGACTCCCACTGCTGTCAATCACAGCCAGTGAACCAGTGAGGAAAGAACAGAGCAGGGTTGAGCTATGGCTCTGTGTCTTATGGATGCATAGAACCAGGTTCGGGAGTGAGCAAGCACCAGTGCCCCCATAGCAAATGGCTTGCTATTGGGGGAACTGGCTAAGGGAGGGGAGCCAGGAACACCAGCAGGGGACCTGAGAAGAAGAGGATCAGGGCTGCTCTGTGCAAAACCACTGTACAGAGCAGGTAAAAATCTGAACCTTTAATACCACTATGTTACAAATTTCCAAATGAAGAGTAATAAATAAATGACTCTTACCAGATGAACATCAGGGTCTTGTATCCTCTGTTCTCTCTTTTCTCCTCTCTCCCAGCTCCTATCCATGATCTTGCCTCCTAACTCTGAATAATCTCTTAAGTTTTCCTACGATGAATATATCTGGCTTCTCACAGTATATTCTCCTTTCTCTGCACTCTTTCCTAACATTCTCTATGGCCTTTGATGCCAAATTCTACCATGTCTCAATGGCTAATATGGACTAATATGGACTAATGATGCAAACCTTAATTTTCAAGCTCAATTTTCCCAGCCTGGAGCTTTATACCATCGATATGAAATGAGTGCACTGCATAGACATGTGGCTGTAAATCTTTCAAATATAATATAGACAAAAAATATACTCACAGCAACTCATTATGAAAACTTGCAGCTCAGCTCAAAGTGTTTTTCCAGCATTATCACTCTGGGGAGCCACTGTTTAACTCCTTGTGCCGGCAGCATACAAACATACAGCCTCTTGGCGGCTGGCCTTGAAAGATTGTGATAGTTGGTTTTAATATTGACCTTTTAAACATTAAATACTACAGTATATATTATTCCTTAGGTTCCACGTGGTGAGCATTTTCTCCTAGGACTCCATTCCAGATTCTATTTCCAGCTATACTGAGAAGCCATCTTTGGAGGTCCCTTATGATTGGGTAATAGGCTATTGATCCTTGGGCTTCTGGTGAGTGCATGGTGGTGGAGGACCTTGCACTATGGATTGAGCACAAAGGGAAGATTATTGAGGATCCTTATAGGATTTTTCTTCTTTTTTTGGGATTGTTAATATGAACACTGTTGAATTGTTTATGTATTTATTTATTCACATGGATTCATGAAATACAGAAGTTGTCAAAGTTTGGGCAAACTGTCTGATCATGCTGCTTAATAACATAAGGAATTTGAATGGATTTGAACAGAGCCAAGTGCTACATGCACTTGTTTCTCTGAGAAATTAAATGCAAGTTTAAACATTTTCATCAGACTTCTTCTTTAAAGCTTTTTGCCAGTGGGAGCCCCCTCATTCTCCATTTAGAGACTGGGTCATGAAGGAACATAGAGTACACTACATGGGAATGGGATACACTAATGGTATTCAGGAACTCAGCAGGGATAAACAATAAAGTATGCATTTTTTAATGCAGTTAAAACAAATTTTAAGGAAAGGCTACACTTTTAAACACTGTTTAAAGAACAATAAAAAAAATGCCTTGCACATATTAATTAAATCCAATTTTTAGGTATTCCCATACCCCATCAATTATTGGGACCTAGCAGGAATAAAACATTCATTACAGATAATATATATATTTTGTAACAGAATGTAAACACTTTTCAGCCTGTTTATAGTGCCTTCAGCTCTATGAACTAGACAGAACATAATGCATCTTAGAATTAATTTTAAACTTGCTTAAGATGAATGGTAACCTTTAGGAGCAATATTATTTGTTTTTCTTGCACTACATGTGAAAGAAAAGAAAATTGCAATTGAATGATAAATTAAGATAACATTAAGAAGTGATCCTGTGAGATATACTGTACATACTGCAATGAATGGCATCATTTGCTGATCTGGTCTAGGCTGCTTATGTTTACTAACTACTAATATATACTAATTAAAAGCACAAACCCTAGATTTTGAAAAATATTATAAATATTTTTCAATATGTGCCTATTTTTTGGAAGAAAATTAAGCTGACTGACTTGGAAATTTTTAGCTGTGACAAGGCATACAAAGAGATCATTCAAATTTTGAGAAAGGTTAAAAAGTATTGAAAATGCATTAAAGAAATACAAGGAATATAATAAAAGCTGCAAAAACAAAATTTAGTTAGCAAAGATTGAAGCTGAAAAACATATTGCTAATGATATTAAAGAAAATTCCTAAAAGGTTTAACAGAAAAAATAAACTCTAAAAAAAAAATGTAATATTATAGCACCCGTGAATGATAAATTAGTCAATGTAATTGAAGGAAACAATCTGAAACTGTAAATGCTATTTTCATATGGCATCCATAAAGAGGTGCCAATTTAAAAATAAATGATGGAAATGTGATCACTTTTCTCCATTCAATAAAAAAAATACCTAATCTAAATACTATACAGCATATGGTCCATTATTTAAAGACAACTTGTTTGCCATTTTAATCTTTTAAGTTTCCTTTGTAAGTGTAGGCACCATATTATACCTGCCTGTTATTATCTTTGTCAGTTAGAAAAATCTCTTCTGTGCTCCATACTGATCCTGTTTTTTCTTTGTAACCAAGGGCTAGACATCTACTCACCATTCTCCTGTCCTTTTAAAGCACATCAGTTAGGGGCACTCCCTTTTTTAAAGGAGTACAATAAGGGTCAATACCTCAGTAACAAAGTGAAGCTATGCTCAGAGGAGCACACAGAAAAGGCTATTCAATGTAACAAAGGGAAATGTGAACCCAGTATTTCCTGCAGTTAGATAGGAATTTCAAAGATTTAAAATGGACAACAGATTCACACTGAGAGGGTTAAAAAGCTGAAATGCTGAAGCAATGGAGAAAGAAAACTGACAACAGAAAGTTATCTAATAAAGACAATTAGCATGAGTTAAAAAAAAAGATGGCTCATACCTTTTAATGTGATGAGATCCGTTTTTAGGAGGGGCGCATTCTGAAACATTACAGATTTTGCATTTGTGTGTAATATTATTCCTCAAAATATCCTTGCATAGAGGCTGTGATGCATGGACTAGGGTATAATTTCAATACACGGATAAAAAAATAAATCTGAAATGCAGCAATACAACCATTGGTATTTGATCAAGTTGTTTTCAAACGTTTAATTTATTACCAAGTAAATTAAATGGAAAGTAATATTTCTGTTTTGGCTAATGACACCAAATGACATAGGATCTTTTAAATCTTAGATCCTAGAAATCAAGACTTGTGGGGGTATTTTAACTAACCATTTCTGCACATACTGAACCTACTCCAAACATCTCCTTAAAGTTTGGAACTAGATAAAATACTATGAAAAAGTAATTTAGCTTATTTTTACCACAATACCATGTTACAAACTGAAAAAAATCAAAAAGAACCCAATGGGACTTTTATTAAGGGTACATCACATTGTACTTTATAAAAAAGTGCATACATACAGCGGTATTAAGTAAACATAGGTTCTCCAGTCCTGGAGCTTAAAGTGATTCTAAGCTTGGTAATTTTTTTACCTTAATACATTCCCTGCTTTAAGGTAAAAAATGTCCCAGTGTTTGTATTGCCCCCTCACCCCTCTTTATGCTTACCTGAGTCCTCTTTGTGCCCGTATGCAATGGCTTTCTCCTTTTTCTCTGCTCACAGAGGCAACAGCTAGAGCCATGAGCTCCTGCTGCTGTCAATAAAATCTTGTGAGCAGAGAGCAGGGGAAGGTCCGACCTGTGCTGTGTGTGTGTGAATAGATGCATAGTGCCCAACTCAGGGCACCCAAGAAGTGAAGGTTCCGTATGGAATGCAATAGGATCTCCAATCAAATGTGAAATTATCAACCGTTTATGTTGGGCAGTTAACAAAGGTTGCCTCTTGGCAAACTGTGACTACTGAAGCATCATGGTCTGTTATTCTTTCCAAATTTTATCTGTTAGATCACTTTTTAATATTTAGGATTCCATATACACTATATAGCCAAAAGTACTGGAATTCCTGCCTTTACACGCACATGAACTTTAATGGCATCCCAATCTTAGTCCATAGGGTTCGATATTGAGTTGGCCCACCCTTTGCAGCTGCAACAGCTTCAGCTGTTCTGGGAAGGCTGTCCACAAGGTTTAGGAGTGTGTTTATGGGAATGTTTGACCATTCTTCCAGAAGCATATTTGTGAGGGCAGGCACTGATGTCAGATGAGAAGGCCTGGCTCGCAGTCTTGGCTCTAATTCATCCCAAAGGTGTTCTATCGGGTTGAGGTCAGGACTCTGTGCAGATCAGTCAAGTTCCTGCATCGCAGACTCACTCATCCATGTCTTTATGGACCTTGCTTTGTGTACTGGTGCACAGTCATGTTGGAACAGGAAGGGGACATCCCCAAACAGTTCCCACAAATTTGGGAGCATGAAATTGTCCAAAATATCTTGGTATGCTGACACCTTAAGAGTTCCCTTCACTGGAACTAAGGGTCCAAGCTCAACTTCTGAAAAACAACCCCGCACCATAATCCCCCCTCCACCAAACTTTACACTTGGCACAATGCAGTCAGGCAAGTACCATTCTTCTGGTAACCACCAGACCATTGCCGGAGAGAGAAGCCTGATTTGTCACTCCAGAAAACACATCTCCACTGCTCTAGAGTCCAGTGGGGGTGTGCTTTACACTACTGTATCCGACGCATTGCATTGCACTTGGTAATGTAAGGTTTGGATGCAGCTGCTCGGCCATGGAAACCCATTCCATGAAGCTCTCTACGCACTGTTGTGCTAATCTGAAGGCCACACAAAGATTGGAGGTCTTTAGATATTGACTCTGCAGACAGTTTGCGACTTCTGTGCATTGTGCGCTGGCCCTGCTTCGTCATTTTAGTTTCACTTCCCTAAGAGCATTCCACGAACAGAAGCAGGTCAAAGATGCCAAAAAAGATGTCGGGTATGCAGCAGAAGAGGAGTTAGAAAAGACACAAGTTTTCACTGCCCCCAGTGTCACTCCCAACCAGGCCTGTGCATCAGAGACTGCTTAGAACGTTTTCACACGTTACTAAGATATTAGCCCATATTTCAAACTGCCTGCCATTTCCCCATTTCAATATCTCTGCTGATCATTTGCCTGCTGCCCCAACTAACCATGCTACTGCCTTCTACCTTAACTGACCCCAGCCTGTTTATCGACTATGCGTTTGCCTGCCGTCTGGATTATCAACCATGTTTATGTCTTCTTCCTGGACTGACCTCGACCTGTTAATTGCCAATGTTTTTTGCCTGCCGCTTGGATTGATATTTTGCCCTGCTACTGTAGTAGTAGGATTCAGAATAACACAGGGGTCTCACATATGTGAGGGGCTTCAGAGTAGAGTTCTGAGTAGAGAAAACCAGTTTTTTTTTTCTCTAGGTTTTGTAATTCCCAGAACAGGGTCTGGTTGTCCGGAGGCTTTGAAGAGATTGGGCGGGACGAAGCCTCTACACCTGTGCCCTGGTCCTACCTGACCAAGGCCCTAAGCCTGAAGTTCCTGCCTGCTGCCTGAACCAATGCTTTGGCTGTGCTGACTATATTTCTGCCTACTGCCTGTACTGTGAGGACCTTTTATGGGCCATGTTCCTGACTGCTGCCTGGACAAATACTTTGGCTGTGTTGACCATATCTCTGCCTGCTCCCTGTAATGACCCAGGACATTTTATGGACCATGTTCCTGCCTGCTGCCTTAACCATACTTTGGCTGTGCTGACCATATATCTGCCTGCTGCCTGTCCTGACCAAGGACTTTTTATGGACCTTGTTCTTGTCAGCTGCCTGGATGTCAGCCTGCTGCCTGTACTGACCTAGACCAATGCTCTCCTCATACCACAGGTAATCTTTTGTTTACATTGTTTTCTATACAGCGTTTGTTGATTTTTGTGTTACACTTGTTGCAATGTTGGGCACATTATCTGTACAGACATTGAAAAGGTCTTGCATATGTGGTATCCCCATATTCAGGAGGAGTAGTAGAATGTATTTTGGGGTGTAATTCTTGGTATGTCCATGCTATTTTTTTTAGAAATATCTTATAGATTATGTAAAAAAACACATTTTCATTTTTTCCCAAATTTTCCGAAAATTTGTGGAAAAAAATGAACTGGTCAAAAGACTCATTATGCCTCTTAGAAAATACATTGTGGTGTTTTCTTTCCAAAATGGGGTCATTTTGTGGGTGTTTCCACTTTCCTGGTGCTCCAGGAGCTTCAAAAATGTGATCGGTTGTCAGGAAATTAGATGTATAATTTTTGCCCCTAGAACGCCTAAAGGTGCTTCTTGGATGTTGGGGCTCTCTATGTGGCCAGGCTGTGGAAAAGTGTCACACATGTGGTATCGCCATAATCAGGAGAGGTAGCTGAATGTATTTTGAGGTGTAATTTTTGGTATGTACATACTATGTGTGAGAAATCGCTTATCAATGGACAACTTGTTTTAAAAAAAATATGTTTTCATTTTCTTTCCACATGTTCTTAAAACTTGTGGAAAAAAAAGACATGTTCAAAAGACTCATTATGACTCACAAAAAATACCTTGGAGTGTTTTCCAAAATGGGGTAATATTGTGCGTGTTTCCACTGTCCTGGTGCTCCAGGCCTTCAAAAACATGATAGGTTGTCAAGAAATTAGATGTGTAATTTTTGCCCCTAGAAGGCCTAAAGGTGCTACTTGGATGTTGGGGCTCTCTATGTGGCCAGGCTGTGGAAAAGTCTCAAACATGTGGTATCCCCATACACATGAGGAGTAGCACAATGTATTTTTGGGTGTAATTTTTGGTATGTACATGCTATGTGTGAGAAATATCTTATAAATGGACAGCATTGTGTAAAAAAAATAACCTTTCATTTTCTTTCCACATTTTTCAAAAACTTGTGGAAAAAAGTGACATGTTCAAAAGACTAATTTTTCCTCACAAAACATACGTTGGAGTGTTTGCTTTCCAAAATGGGGTAATTTTGTGGGTGTTTCCTCTGTCCTGGTGCTCCAGGGCCTTCAAAAGCATGATAGGTTGTCAAGAAATTAGAGGTGTAATTTTTGCCTCTAGAAGGCCTAAAGGTGCTACTTGGATGTTGGGGCTCTCTATGTGGTTAGGCTGTAGAAAAGTCTCATACATGTGGTATCCCCATACTCAGAAGGAGTAGCTGAATGTATTTTGGGGTGTAATTTTTGGTATGTACATGCTATGTGTGAGAAATATCTTAAAAATGGACAACATTGTGTAAAAAAAAATAAGTTTTTATTTTCTTTCCACATTTTCTGAAAACATGTGGAAAAAATGACATGTTCAAAAGACTCATTATGCCTCACAGAATATATGTTGGGGTGTTTGCTTCTCAAAATGGGGTAATTTTGTGGGTAATTTCATTGTCCTGGTGTTCCAGGGCCTTCAAACGTTTAATAGGTAGTCAGGAAATTAAATGTGTAATTTATACCCCTAGGTCACCTGACGGTGCTCTTTGCATGTTGGGCCTCTGTATGTGGCCAGACTGTGAAAACGTCTCACACATGTGGTATCCCCATACTCAGGAGGAGTAGCAGAATGTGTTTTTGGGTTGTAGTTGCAAGTATGCATATGTCGTGTGGGAGAAAAAACCTTTTAATATAACAATTTTGTTGAACAAAAAAAAAATCTTCATTTTCAATAGAATTGTGGGAAAAAATTACAACTTCAATAAATTCACTATGCCTCTGACTAAATACCTTACAATGTCTACATTCCAAAAAGGCGTCATTTGGGGGGTATTTGCACTGTCCTGGCTTGTTAGTATCTCAAGAAATGAGAGAGGACATCGGTACATCGTTTGTGATCAGGTGTGATCAATTTTCAATGATTAGTACCATAGCTAGTAGACTCTATAGCTTTCACTAAGACCAAATAATATACACATATTTAAGTTATTTTTACCAAAGAAATGTAGCAGTATAAATTTTGACCAAAATTTATGAAGAAAAATTAAAAAATTTTACAACAGAAACAAAGAAAAATATGTTTTTTTCATTTTTTTTGTCGTTTTTTCATTTATAGCGCCAAAAAAAAAAAAACCCAGTGCTGATTAAATACCACCAAAAGAAAGCTCTATTTGTGTGAAAAAAGGACAAAAATTTCATATGGGTACAGTGTTGCATGACTGAGTAATTGTCAGTCAAAGTCTGACAGTGCTGAAAGCTGAAAATTGGTCTGGACAGGAAGGGGGTATAAGTGCCCTGTAGGCAAGTGGTTAAGCACTGTTGACCTGTCATTATTTGTAGGTTAGTTCTTCATGTAAGCTGATTATGCGTGGTGACAGAACATGTGGACTGTGAGGAGGATTGATGGACACCTGTAGTTCACCTACCACAAGATTGTGCACTGTTCCTATTTGCGTGGACTTGTGTGCAGACTATATGTCCACTGGTTTGCATTTTGGCACTGTTATCACTATATGGTGATTAATACACATATTTATATCTAATTATTTAATAAGTATTTGTTCCAAATGATTTTAAAGGACAGCTGATTTTGAATGTTTGCCCACTCACAAAGAACTGATCAGTCTAAAAATCAAATGGTAGGTGTATTGTAACACTGAGAGACAGAATAGCCACAAAAAAAATCAAAAGAAATGCATGTCTAACAAATTATGCACTGATTTGCATGTTTGTGAGGAAATAAGTATTTGATTCGCTATCATTCATCAGTATTACTGGTTACAGTCTCTTAAAGGGAATGATGCTAATCTCATTTTGTTACCTGTATAAAAGACACCTGTCCACAGGAGCGATTAATCAGATTCCAAACTCTCCACCATGGCAAAGACCAAAGAGCTGTCCAAGGATGTCAGGGACAAGATTGTAGACCTACACAAGGCTGGCCTGGGCCACCAAACTACTGTTTGGAGGAGGAGGAATGCTGCCTATGACCCCAAGAACACCATCCCAACTGTCAAACATGGTGGTGGAAACATTCTGCTTTGGGGGTGTTTTTCTGCTAAGGGGACAGGACAACTGCACCGCATCAAAGGGACAATGGACAGGGCAATGTACCATCAAATCTTAGGTGAGAACCTTTTTCCCTCAGCCAGGGCATTGCAAATGGGTCGTGGATGGGTGTTCCAGCATGACATTGACCCAAAACACATGGCCAAGGCAACAAAGAAGTGGCTCAAGAAGAAGCACATTAAGGTCCTGGAGTGGCCTTGCCAGTCTCCAGATCTTAATCCGATTGAAAAATCTGTGGACAGAGCTGAAAGTTCGAGTTGCCAAATGTCAGCCAACAAACCTTAATGACTTGGAGAGGATCTGCCAAGAGGAGTGGGCCAAAATCCCTCCTGAGATGTGTGCAAACCTGGTGGCCAACTACAGAAAACGTCTGACCTCTGTGATTGCCAACAAGGGATTTGCCACCAAGAACTAAATCATATTTTTTGAAGGGGACCAAGTACTTATTTTCCTCATGAACATGCAAATCAGTGCATAATTTGTTAGACATGCATTTCTTTTGAATGTTTTGTTGCTATTTTGTCTCTCAGTGGTACAATACACCTACCATTCGATTTTTAGACTGATCATTTCTTTGTGAGTGGGGAAACATTCAAAATCAGCAGGGGATCAAATACTTATTTCCTTCACTGTACACATACAGTAGATATATAATCCATTGATTTACACTGCACAGATATCAGAGATAAAAAAAATGAGTCTGGTTGCGCAGCAAAGTGTGTAGTACACATAGTCCAAAAGAGAGAGCCCATGAGTGCTGTAGAAGAAATGTTGTAAATCTTACAAAATAATTTCTTCTTCCTTCCAATCACAAACTTTTTATTTCAAGTATGATTCAGATCATGACCATCATAGCATGTTTTTATACTGCATTGCATTTTTTTATTTTATTTTTCTTTAAAAAGTAGAAAAAAGAAGTGAAAAGATTCTGCAGCAAATCAGACTACATGCAAACTTAAATAAAAATTGGTAACTTTCACGTAATTGAACACAGATAATGTACTGTTGGTTAGTGTCTTGAAGTTTTGCTGTTTGCGTGTTTATGTTTGTGTAATAATCTTCAGTTTATATTTTATCATTTTTAGAAAGCACTATTTTGTTTTGCCATTCATTTTTCTGTGCAGCCTTGCTGTTTAATTATATTATAAATCCCATTTACTTTCATTACAAAAGTGCCAACAGACAACATGTTTGCCTTGCCCTATGTGATAAGACATCACATAATAAAAGGAGTTACACCTTCAAACACTATGAAGGGAATAAAGTCTGCATCTTCCTGCAATAAAGTACATCAATTTTAACTACTGCTATATAGTATTTAGCAATTCCTATGTTTCAGAGCCATTAAATGTACATTCCATATGAAAAATTTACTGAGAAAAGAAAAGCAGTCAGTTTCATAATGACAACAAATGTGATGATATTGGTAGTTAATAAAGTATTTTTTGTTTGTAGTGAAATTTCTTACTTTTACTTAAAAGGTAACTCCACTTTTGTGGGAAAAAATTTTATATATATATATATATATATATATATATTGCATACGGTTGAGATTGAAGTCATATTGTATTTGAATGTTATTAAAAATCTGCAGCTCTGTAATTTTCTGTAAATGCAATGCAATATGGCTACCTGGAGGCGTTCTGTACACAGATGATGTACAGAACACTCCTCAAAATGTCATTTCCTGCTTGAATGATTGCCTTACTGATTTTCCCAGAAGTCTGCACTAAGATACAAGTCAGATTTTTGGCATTCCCTGCAAAAAAAAAAAATATTTTTGGTGAGGCACTCCCAAACACAAATCACATCTAAAGGGATGCAGACCATGCCACTTTCCTCATTAGAGCCCTGCAGGTGCAGTAGCTGGCTGATCATTATAAAACCACTCCTGTACAGATTCACTCTGCACATGGACACAGACAAAGAAACAAACAGCTATTTCTGCAGAATAACAAAAGATAGAAAACTGCAACGACATGTGTTAAAATCCTTGCAATGTACATAGATCACCCAGAGGTATTTTTTTTTTTTTAACAAAAGTGGAGTTACTCTTTAAACCAAAATGGATAATACCTAACATGCTAAATATCAAATTCAACTACTAATACTTGATCTACTACTCAGTCTTGCAAAGGTTTCAAGGAAGCGTGAATTTACATTAGTACACATGATTAGAGATGAGCGAATCGAACCAGGCGAAGTGGAATTCGTTTCGAATTTCAGGAAAAATTCGATTTGCGTCGAATCCGAATATTAGCATACTTCAGGTGCGCGAATCAGATTTTTCCCGATCAGCCGGCAAAAGTGTCCCTGCAGAGAGCTCCGCTATTTCTGACAGTTCTCTGACAGTTCCTTCACATGTACAGCGGTTGAAACATTGTATCTATTTGTTTCCATTTAGGATACAGATGTTTTTATTCGGAAACAGATACAATGTTTCAACCACTGTAAATGTGAAGGAACTGTCAGAGAACTGTCAGAAATAGCGGAGCTCTCTGCAGATACACTTTTTGCTGTACTGGAATACTTCTTCTTTTCATTCTTCTTTTCATTCTTCTTTTCATTCTTCTTTTCATTCTTCTTCTCATTCTTCTTTTCATTCTTCTTCTTCTTTTCATTCTTCTTTTCATTCTTCTCATTCTTCTTTTCTTCTTCATGAAAAGAAGAATGAGAAGAAGAATGAAAAGAAGAATGAGAAGAATGAAAAGAAGAATGAAAAGAAGAAGAAGAATGAAAAGAAGAATGAGAAGAAGAATGAAAAGAAGAATGAGAAAAAGAATGAGAAGAATGAAAAGAAGAATGAGAAGAATGAAAAGAAGAATGAAAAGAAGAAGAAGAAGAATGAAAAGAAGAAGAAGAATGAAAAGAAGAATGAAAAGAAGAAGAAGAATCTTTTCATTCTTCTCATTTATCTTTTCATTCTTCTTTTCATTCTTCTTCTTTTCATTCTTCTTTTCATTCTTCTTCTTTTCATTCTTCTTCTTCTTTTCATTCTTCTTTTCATTCTTCTCATTCTTCTTTTCATTCTTCTTCTTCTTTTCATTCTTCTTCTTCTTTTCATTCTTCTTTTCATTCTTCTTCTTCTTCTTTTCATTCTTCTTCTTTTCATTTTTCTTTTCATTCTTCTTCTTCTTCTTTTCATTCTTCTTTTCATTCTTCTCATTCTTCTTTTCATTCTTCTTTTCATTCTTCTTCTCATTCTTCTTTTCATTCTTCTTCTTTTCATTCTTCTTTTCATTCTTCTCATTCTTCTTTTCTTCTTCATGAAAAGAAGAATGAGAAGAAGAATGAAAAGAAGAAGAAGAATGAAAAGAAGAATGAGAAGAAGAATGAAAAGAAGAATGAGAAGAAGAATGAGAAGAATGAAAAGAAGAATGAAAAGAAGAAGAAGAATGAAAAGAAGAATGAGAAGAAGAATGAAAAGAAGAATGAGAAGAAGAATGAGAAGAATGAAAAGAAGAATGAGAAGAATGAAAAGAAGAATGAAAAGAAGAAGAAGAATGAAAAGAAGAAGAAGAATGAAAAGAAGAATGAAAAGAAGAAGAAGAAGAACAATCTTTTCATTCTTCTCATTCTTCTTTTCATTCTTCTTTTCATTCTTCTCCTTCTTTTTTTCATTCTTCTTCTTCTTTTCATTCTTCTTTTCATTCTTCTTCTTCTTCTTTTCATTCTTCTTCTTCTTTTCATTCTTCTTTTCATTCTTCTTCTTCTTCTTTTCATTCTTCTTCTTCTTCTTTTCATTCTTCTTTTCATTCTTCTTCTTCTTTTCATTCTTCTTCTTCTTCTTTTCATTCTTCTCATTTTTCTTTTCATTCTTCTTTTCATTCTTCTTCTCATTCTTCTTTTCATTCTTCTTTTCATTCTTCTTCTCATTCTTCTTTTCATTCTTCTTCTTCTTCTTTTCATTCTTCTTTTCATTCTTCTCATTCTTCTTTTCTTCTTCATGAAAAGAAGAATGAGAAGAAGAATGAAAAGAAGAAGAAGAATGAGAAGAAAAATGAAAAGAAGAATGAAAAGAAGAATGAAAAGAAGAATGAAAAGAAGAATGAAAAGAAGAATGAGAAGAAGAATGAAAAGAAGAATGAGAAGAAGAATGAGAAGAATGAAAAGAAGAATGAGAAGAATGAAAAGAAGAATGAAAAGAAGAAGAAGAAAAATGAAAAGAAGAAGAAGAATGAATGAAAAGAATGAAAAGAAGAAGAATGAAAAGAAGAATGAGAAGAAGAATGAAAAGAAGAATGAGAAGAATGAAAAGAAGAATGAAAAGAAGAAGAAGAATGAAAAGAAGAATGAGAAGAAGAATGAAAAGAAGAATGAGAAGAAGAATGAGAAGAATGAAAAGAAGAATGAGAAGAATGAAAAGAAGAATGAAAAGAAGAAGAAGCAGAATGAAAAGAAGAAGAAGAATGAAAAGAAGAATGAAAAGAAGAAGAAGAAGAATCTTTTCATTCTTCTCATTCTTCTTTTCATTCTTCTTCTTCTTCTTTTCATTCTTCTTCTTCTTTTCATTCTTCTTTTCATCCTACTTCTTCTTCTTCTTCTTCTTCTTCTTCTTCTTCATCCTCATCCTCTTCTTCTTCTTCTGAGGATGAGGATGAAGAAGAAGAAGAAGTAGGATGAAAATAAGAAGAATTCCAAGCCGGCAAAAAGTGTATCTGCAGAGCTCCTCTATTCTGCAGATACACTTAGAGGAGCTCTGCAGATACACTTTTTGCCGGTTTGGAATTCTTCTTATTTTCATCCTACTTCTTCTTCTTCTTCATCCTCATCCTCGGAAGAAGAAGAAGAGGATGAGGATGAGGATGAAGAAGAAGGAGAAGAAGTAGGATGAAAATAAGAAGAATTCCAAGCCGGCAAAAAGTGTATCTGCAGAGCTCCTCTATTTCTGACAGTTCTCTGACATAGAACTGTCAGAAATAGAGGAGCTCTGCAGATACACTTTTTGCCGGCTTGGAATTCTTCTTATTTTCATCCTACTTCTTCTTCTTCTTCTTCTTCATCCTCATCCTCATCCTCTTCTTCTTCTTCTGAGGATGAGGATGAAGAAGAAGAAGAAGAAGTAGGATGAAAATAAGAAGAATTCCAAGCCGGCAAAAAGTGTATCTGCAGAGCTCCTCTAAGTGTATCTGCAGAATAGAGGAGCTCTGCAGATACACTTTTTGCCGGCTTGGAATTCTTCTTATTTTCATCCTACTTTTTCTTCTTCTTCTTCATCCTCATCCTCATCCTCAGAAGAAGAAGAAGAGGATGAGGATGAAGAAGAAGAAGAAGTAGGATGAAAATAAGAAGAATTCCAAGCCGGCAAAAAGTGTATCTGCAGAGCTCCTCTAAGTGTATCTGCAGAATAGAGGAGCTCTGCAGATACACTTTTTGCTGGCTTGGAATTCCTCTTATTTTCATCCTACTTCTTCTTCTTCTTCTTCTTCTTCTTCATCCTCATCCTCATCCTCAGAAGAAGAAGAAGAGATTGAGGATGAAGAAGAAGAAGAAGTAGGATGAAAATAAGAAGAATTCCAAGCCGGCAAAAAGTGTATCTGCAGAGCTCCGCTAAGTGTATCTGCAGAGCTCCTCTAAGTGTATCTGCAGAATAGAGGAGCTCTGCAGATACACTTTTTGCCGGCTTGGAATTCTTCTTATTTTCATCCTACTTCTTCTTCTTCTTCTTCTTCCTCTTCATCCTCATTCTCATCCTCTTCTTCTTCTTCTGAGGATGAGGATGAAGAAGAAGAAGAAGAAGAAGTAGGATGAAAATAAGAAGAATTCCAAGCCGGCAAAAAGTGTATCTGCAGAGCTCCGCTAAGTGTATCTGCAGAGCTCCGCTAAGTGTATCTGCAGAGCTCAGCGGTTGAAACATTGTATCTATTTGTTTCCATTTATGGAAACAAATAGATACAATGTTTCAACCGCTGTATGGAGTGAATGTCAGAGAACTGTCAGAAATAGGCTATTTCTGACAGTTCTCTGACATTCAATACTCCATACAGCGGTTGAGGAGTGAATGTCAGAGAACTGTCAGAAATAGCCTATTTCTGACAGTTCTCTGACATTCACTCCATACAGCGGTTGAAACATTGTATTCTTATTTTCATCCTACTTCTTCTTCTTCTTCTTCATCCTCATCCTCAGAAGAAGAAGAAGAGGATGAGGATGAAGAAGTAGGATGAAAATAAGAAGAATTCCAAGCCGGCAAAAAGTGTATCTGCAGAGCTCCGCTAAGTGTATCTGCAGAGCTCCGCTATTTCTGACAGTTCTGAAGAGGATGAGGATGAAGAAGAAGAAGAAGTAGGATGAAAATAAGAAGAATTCCAAGCCGGCAAAAAGTTTATCTGCAGAGCTCCGCTAAGTGTATCTGCAGAGCTCCGCTAAGAAATAGCGGAGCTCTGCAGATACACTTTTTGCCGGCTTGGAATTCTCCTTCTTCTCATCCTTCTTCTTCTCATCCTTCTTCTTCTCATCCTTCTCCTTCTTCTCATCCTTCTCCTTCTTCTCTTCCTCCTTCTTCTTCTTCTCATCTTTCTTCTTCTTCTCATCCTTCTCCTTCTTCTCATCCTTCTTCTTCTTCTCATCCTTCTTCTTCTTCTCATCCTTCTCCTTCTTCTCATCCTTCTTCTTCTTCTCATCCTTCTTCTTCTCATCCTTCTCCTTCTTCTCATCCTTCTTCTCATCCTTCTCCTTCTTCTCATCCTTCTCCTTCTTCTCATCCTTCTCCTTTTTCTCATCCTTCTCCTTCTCCTTCTTCTCATCCGTCTCCTTCTTCTCATCCTTCTCCTTCTGCTTCTTCTCATCCTTCTCCTTCTTCTCATCCTTCTCCTTCTTCTCATCCTTCTCCTTCTCCTTCTCCTTCTTCTCATCCTTCTCCTCATCCTTCTCCTTCTTCTCATCCTTCTCCTTCTCCTTCTTCTCATCCTTCTCCTTCTCCTTCTTCTCATCCTTCTCCTTCTCCTTCCTCATCTCCAAGGGCATTTAAATTAAAGGTACAGTGTTCTGCACTAATTTAAAGGCTCTCTGAAGCCTAGAAACCCTTTTTATAAGTTAAATTCGTAGCGAATAAATTCGCATCGAATCAAATTTCTTCCTCAAATTCGGCGAATCAGCCGAATCGAATTTTTGAATAATTCGCTCATCTCTACACATGATGTTGAATGTAATTGTTACAACATGTGAATGTTTTTATTCTGTTTCTAGGTATTAAAGCAGAAATCCATCCAAAAATAAAAAAAAGTCCAATAAATGAAAATAAATATATCTAAATATAGATATTATTACTACTGTTGTGACACAGGACAACTGTGCCCTCTAGATGGTTATTAAAGATGCTGACAGGTGCAGGTACCACTCCATCCTTAACAACCACCAGCCCCATTCACTTACATGACCACGATTCACTGCCATGTAAGCAAAGGAATTGATATTGGGGTTCACTGCCTTATTCACACCTGGCCATTTAGGTCTGGAATGAATTTTAATGGAGATCGTACACCCACAATAAAGTGTGAGGTCCCCCCCAAATTCTGTACCAGGCAAATTTAGGAGGTGATCCGGTGCAAAAATCAAGAAAAAACAAAGCGTGAGGGATCCTTATATGAGTATGCAGTCTGGAAGGCCAGAAAAGGGGGGAGGACAAGTTTGTGCCCCCCTCCTAAACCACACCAGGCCACATGCCCTCAATAAGAGAGTACCTTGCTGGGGGAGATCCTAGTGACATCCTTGACCAAGGTCAATGACATTGCCTGGTAGACCCCAACCCTTTGTATATATCAACTGTCATCTGTCAGATTTGTAATTTAGTGGAAGTGAAGCGACAGGACCAGATATGTATCAGTGGCCGGCAGGCATCAGGCATCTTGACTGACAAATTATGACATTTTTTGGCCTGGTGCTTGTGGGGAAGAGAGCTTGTCCTCATAAACATGTGGACAAGGGGTTTTGCTAGGGGGGACTTCCCTTGGAAGGCAGCCCCCATGATGATGGCATGTGGTCTGATATGATAAGAGATGAGGGTGGAGGCACAACCTTGTCTTTCCTTATTCCTTGCCAGGCTGCATGGCCAGTGAAGTGTCTGGTGTATATTTTTGAGCGGGACCTGATGCTTTTTTTATTTTTGCCTGTGGTTTCCCCCCTTATAATCTATAACAGACTGGTAGCATTTAGGGGGGAGACCCCTTGATATTTTTTGTGTGTGGGGTGGGGGTCACCTATTAACATCTTTATTAGACCCTTATCTGGATAAGAGTCTGGTATAGATAAACGGATTCCCTAGCTGTTCTGTTTTTAAATAGAATTAAGGGACTGGGAGCTGTCATTTGCAGGCAATTTAAACACCATTTTTTCTTTGTAAATGTCAGTTTTGCATATATATTATAATACATCTGGTTGCTATGGGTTAGTAAAATCTGCATATAATCTGTACTGTACTATACTGTACTTTTTTTTCAGAATGTAATACAATTTTTGGCCTAAAAAACCCTAAGTATAAGAACACTATAGATACACACTTTTGCAATATGACTTTCTACGGTGACCTCTGCTCTATTCAGAGACAATATTAAAAAAATAAAATATAAAAAACTTTGTGTACCATTGGAAATGTAAATTAAGTGTGTTACTGGAAAATGTATCATTCAAATACACAAAAAAAAAGCCAGACTAATTACCTTTAGGGCAAAGCACAGGGTCTGCAATCAGTTTAGAAGAAGAGGTATTGCTATAGGAACAACTGACAGCCCATGGCAGTTCATAGGAAATCACAAGTTACAGTTTTTTTCATTTAAATAAATGCAAAGATAATCTTATTCATCTAGAATTCTTTAGGGTAGAAAATAATTTCCATTTGTTTTTGTTCCACTCTATCAGGCACACTAGCTCTAAGATTAAATGATAACAGTGGACCTAATAATAAAAATACAATATAATGTAATGAAAGTAATGTAGATCTAATCCTCTTTTTTATTGCATCCTGAGTGCCTTTGGTTCTATTATTTCCCTGTGTCTTTGCCTTTGACTTATTGATGTCTTGTCAGGAAAGCTAAAGGATTTGTAAAGATTATGGTATTATGCGGTCGTGAACATTCTTGCTCGGGGCACCTTTAATTACAAAATGCTAACGCTGGCTGTATTTCTTGCTGTGGAAACAAATACCTTCCAGTTAACAAATAACATTTCATTTGATAGAAAGAAGTTATCATTTGCTTATTTGATGATTATTTTAAAGAGTGTTTAATTTTTGGCTGTATTTAAGTCTTGTTATAAGATTCATTTGAATATAATTTAGAGCCAAGTGTGATCGTTCTGTGATTTTGAAATGAACATACTTTTCAGGACAAAATATTTTTGGTAAATAAGGCACCACCAGATGATTCATACTTGGTATGAAATAACCAAATGTAAAGGCTACCCATGCTACAATTCACTGCAGTTCACTGCAATTATTTATTTTCTGCCAGGGATGTCACTAAAATATCATCATCTTAATCTAGAAAGAAGAAAAAAATAGAAATGAATTACACAGACTATGAAAACTAGTCATGTTTGATCTGTTCCATATAATACAACCATTTCTTACTATGTATAAAACATTTTTTACTTGTGAGCCAATAAGGTGTATAATAAACGACTTCTATCGCAGGCTATCTTGCTTACCTTCATAAATGTGAGTTATCAGTGCATACAATAAAGAAAATATACCAAGACCTATTTCCTGTATATAGTATAAAAACTGTATTTGCATTAAATCTCTAATAGCTGCATGATCTCTTATGTGTACCCATACATGATTGTAATGCCAATCAATACCCAAACATGTGTTGATAATAATGAGTAAATGAAAAAATATACATCAAAATTGGTGATAAAAAAAAATAAAATAAAATTCTGTGCAAAATTATTCAAATTTGTGTCCTTCGATGAATAAATAATCCAATTAATAAATAAATAAATATCAAAAATAAAAATGGAAAAATATGGAAAATAAGTAAAAGGTAAAAATCCAATGAATTTTGTGCAAAAACGCAAAACAAACGTGATGAAAGAAGGGACACGCGCTATGGGAACCAGGTGGGATCCGAGAGAGGCTGTGGGCTGCTTGATGGTGTGTGTAGAGCCTGACTCTCATTCCTGGAGATGTCCGGAGCTATGACGATGCGTGTCTTTTTCTCTATCGCCGTGGCGGGGGGTAGTGGAAGGCTCTCCCGGGTGGGGAGCGGTGGTGTTGTTGGTCAATGTCAGCAATGTCAGGCTCTCTCCGTGGGTCGGGGAAGGGAGGTGGTGTTGGTCAGTGTCCGTGGGGGCAGACAATTTTTGTGTTAGCTTGGGCAGCACAAAACCTAAATACACCACTGGCGGTAATTGGTCCAAACTGGAAGAATGTAACTATGTAAAATTATACCAGGCCTGGAATTCTTCTTTGAATTGGAAGTAAACCTTAAAAAAGAAACATTTTCCAGTAGGGAGGGTCTTCTGGTAGAAAATGTAGAAGTCTTGCTTGCCAAAAAAAAAGCAAATTAGGTAAATCTGTCCACTGTGGTGGAGGCACCGTGCAGTGTACAGTCTTGGCATATTACAGATGCTGAGAATAGAGTCAGGTGCCCACTGATTGGTTATCTGGCCATCATAGCCAGGAGTGGGTTGGAGCTGGAGGGTGGCTGAGGGGGAGGAAGGGCGGACGATTTTTGTGTTGCCTAGGGCAGCACAAAACCTAAATACACTACTGTACGTGGTACAGGATCACCTTGCTAAAATGTATCTGGGCTCCTCAACCTCCTGCTCCCAGGGTTTTTTGCCAGGTAGAAACAGCCCTCCATACATAGTGGACCTGCCCCAAGCTTCATCGCTTTTGGATATGGGTCCACTCTCTCATACATTCTGTTACCATTGTCAACATCCCCAAAGATGCTCGGAGGGTAATATTAAACATTCCAGTGGATGATATTTCAGTACACTTGCAAACTTTTATCCATTTTATGTTTCTAGCAGCCAAAATTGCCATAGTGACTTCATGAAGCTTAAGCTAACCTGGATTTTAAGTAAAAAGTCATTCAGTGTAGCTTAGGGTGTGGCTGCCATCATCCCTATTTCCATAATAGAGAGAACTACATCTAACATTTATTGGGATTTTTAAGGCGACCTTGAAGTATACACAAAGAAACCAATTATTTAAAAAAAATCAACATTTTATTTAAATAAAATTATTTTTTGCAAATCATCACACATAGGGTAGACATTGCATATTAGCCAATATAAAATACAACAATTTTAACAACTAATTCACTTAGCAAAATTGTAGTTATTGCGACATGTAGCCAGTGGTATCCCCCAAAGCTGATTTCTATCTTGCAACCTCAAAGTTTGACTACAGACATATTCAGCCTGGGAACCAACGCATTTCGAGTGCATTAACACAAATTCTTCCTCAGGGAAAGGATACCACTCTATAGCAATAATTATTGATCAATTATTAGTAAATTTCTTTATAATTGTATAATGGTAGAACAGACCATATAGGGTACATGACTTACATAACCACCACAAATAATCAAAAGAAGATGTTTCAGTATGTTGGAAGGAGAGTCTCCGCCAAGAATGAGGCCATCAATTTGATGTGCAGGGACCATGGGTGCCACATCACAAACACTGTCATAACATAACATATATAGATGTAATACAGTATATGATGCTATATTAAAAGTATAAAAGAGCAGCATCAATATAAATGGAAATGAGTTGGTGAAACTACATATCCCCTTGTCCATTATTGGTGGGGACATAATACAAACTATATAAATCATGATGGTATATATCTTTTTAACAGACATTTAAGAGAGAGATATATAGATTAAATCTGTTATCCCCAATAATTAATATTATGTTGCAACTAAAAGCAACAAAATACACTGAACATATGAACTATACAGTTAATTCTTGAAGTTTAGAAATAGATATCAAAATTAGTTTCCCACATCTTTTATAACGCACCACAAGCTACAGAGTGATATAGTAGTATTCCTTCAAGAGTTCAAATTAAGTATTAGGAGCTTTGCCTTGTTGTTTAGACCATAGCCCTCCAAGGGGTCAGCGCTGGGCACAATATCTGTGGTTCCTCCCAAGATTGGGCTAGATGCTGATAGCTATGTCTGATGATGACAGTTGTGACCTTTTATAGAGTTAAAGGTGGGTGTGATGTGCATGTTTCCCCCATTTGCGGATCACGTCCGCTGGAGAGGAAGATGCCACCAATCATGATGTCCCTGGTGTTCATCTCAACCGCACATGCGTGTCCGCGCTATGCGCATTGACGTCACACCCTGCCCCGGAATGACGAACATCCGGAGACCAGACAGAAGCCATGTTGGAGACTGCCACCGACATGAAAAAGTATGGCCTGCACATAAAGCCCATGAGAGCAAAGGGGAAGACAAGCACAAACCTCTACATGGGAAACATGTAAAAAATAAAATTGTAATAATAACAAAAATTGCCATATAATCTGGAAGGCATAATACTAGCTTATTAAGAGAAGAATACAACAAATACCATTAACCGGATTCTTGCTGCATAGACAAAATAGGAAAATCTCCTTGTATGGAGAAATAAATGGAACATTGAATAGAAAGACATGGTTGGGTACATTCTCAATCTGTTTTGCCAGAGGTATATCCCTCTAAAAAACGTCTATAGCTTTCAGATTCATTTAGACCAGGATGACGATAGGCATCAAGGCATCTAATCCAGTGCATTTCATGTTGTAGTAGTGCCTTGTTCCAGTTGCCTCCCCTGGTAGGGACATGTATCCTATCAAGAGCTGAAAAAGTTACCTTTGGCATCCTATATTTATGGAATTTGGCAACATGCCTTCCCAAAGGTAAATAAAGATTGCCTATTCTCATAGCATGAACATGTTTATAAATACATTTCTAAAAATTTTTACGTGTTTTACTCACGTAAAAAGATCCACGTTCAAATTTTTTTTTGCCTTCCTCTGGATCAACTGTGGGTATAGGATTATAACTTTTTTTTTGTATGGTTGAACTGGATGGACTTTTGTCTTTTTTCAGCCAGACTAACTATGTAACATAACATAAGGTATACTACCCCTTTAGTCTGGCAGTTTACAAAGTGTTATAAACAAATTCTTCTCCATTCGGAAGAATAAATTGTGTTTTATTACTAAGTAAGGAGCAATATGCACACTCTCCACAGGGAAAAGTGCCAACATGTTTGCATGGATCACATCTTTGTTCACCCTTATATTCACTTTGTACTAAGGAATCCTTTAAGGACCCTGCCCTTCTATAGGTAATAGAGTAGTTCTCACCCAGTAATTTCCAATAGGTGGTTCTTCTGCCAAGACCAACCAATGATTTTGTAATATCTTTCTTATTTTAACATGTTCATTAGAATATCCTAAAATGACCCTAACCTCCTCTTTGTCAGTCTGTTTATAATGTTTAGAATTGAACAAAAGATCATGCCTATCCAAATTTTGTACACGATTAAAGGCCTTTTTAAGGCCTGTTTTTGTATAACCTCATGCTAGCAAGTAAGCTTATCTGCTTCTCTCTGAAAACACGGTCATCTGTACAGTTTTGTTTGAAGCGTAGAAACTGACTATATGGAATAGATCTCTTTAATGGCTCCGATTGGAAACTGTCGTCATGCACAATTGTATTGCCGGCAGTTTCTTTCCTGGAGAGACTACTCTCCAAGCATCCCCCCATTGTCTTAGAGATATTAATATCCAAAAAGTTGATTTTCTCTTGACCATAGGTCATAGTAAAAAAAAGATTTGAACCATTTTGATTCATCACCTCAAGACACTGTTTCAACAGCATTTCGGAACCATCCCAAACAAAGACTATGTCATCTATATATCTTTGCCAGATGATAATATGTTGTGTATATTCAGAGGGAGACTCATTGGACAAAAAATCCTGCTCCCACACCCCCAGGTACAGATTGGTGCAGGAAGGAGCACAATAAGTCCCCATAGCCACGCCCTGTACGTGGAGGTATTGGGAGCCTTTAAACAAAAAAACAGTATGACTCAGAATATAATCAAGCATAGTCAAAATTGGTGAATTAATTCAATTCACAGTTTTATGAGTTAGTGGACTCAGCATATAGAAATGGAATTATTCAGAAAGATCTATGGGAATAAATTAGAACTAAAATTTTGCTAAGTGAATGAGTTGTTAAAATTGCTGTATTTTATATTGGCTAATATGCAATGTCTACCCTATATGTGCTGATTTGCAAAAAAAATAATTTTGTTTAAATAAAATGTTAATTTTTTTTAAATAATTGGTTTCTTTGTGTATACTTCAAGGTTGCCTTAAAAATACCATTAAATTTAGGATGTAGTTCTCTCTCTTAAACTAACCTGGATTATGCTTAATGAAAAGATTTTGAGTGTCTTACAAGATAAACAAGCCATCTTTGATAAAGTATGGAACCCCTGACTTTCTTATCTACATGTATTTCCCAGGTATTTCTTCATCTCCATTTCCCACATTCCTTTCTTGCCTTTTAATGTAAGTTGGTTACTGTTCTCAAGAAATTGGTCTCATCTAATGATTATATGTTTGTTTATTACAAGCGATACCTTTATGTAATGAGAAAGATGTGGTCTCATGACCCTTCTGATATTACTGATCCAGATAGTTATCTTATCCACATAGGTTTGTTGTGGCTGGTCTTGGCTTTCTAGTGGAGATTAGAGTTAAATTTATGGTCTGACCTGCTTTGTCACCTATGCTACGGCTTATGCTCTGAGATCTTATTGCCAATATCTTCGCCGATTGTTGTCGAAGTCTGCATCCTCTGTACTGAATGTACTGTAATGCATACTGTATCTCCATACTCTTTTGTATCACTTGATTCTCAATGGTAAACCTAATAAAAACAATTAAAACAGAAGCTGATTGGTTTCTATGTAGATCTAAACATGATTTTGTACCCTCCAGGTTTAGTAAATCTCCCTCATAGTGTAATCCTGCCCTTTCCAAACATTACAAGCTCACTGAAAAATGGAACAGTAGAAAAGAACTGTAAGAACATTGAAGAGAAGGAAAGAAAATGTTCCTTTATACACTGATCAGCCATAACAATATGACCACCCACCATAACCCACCAGGGCATGGACTCCATTAGACATCTGACAGTATGCTGTGGTATCTGGCACCAAGCTGTCAGTTGCAGATCCTTTAAGTCCTGTAAGTTATGAGTTGGGGCCTCTATGGATCAGACTTGTTTGCACATCCCATAGATCCCATGGATACTCGATTGGATTGATATCATTTTCTGCTTAATATATCCCACCCATGTTCAGGTGCCATTGTCACAGGATAATCAATGTTATGTAGTTTACTTGTCTGTGGTCATAACATTGTGGGTGATCAGCGCATGTTACAGGCTGTAAGCCCCAGTTCACATATATGCGCCGTGTGGGCCGCGTTTTGTGAAGGCATGAGAGCCCATTCATTTGAATGGACTCCCATGCCCTGTGACACGCAGGGAAGAAGTCCCTGCAAAAACACAGCCCGCACGGGAACCTCAGGAACTAATGGCACCCGCCCGCGGGTCCACAGTCCTCTGTGCGGGTGGATCAGCAGTGGCACCACCCAGACAGATGTGAACCTAGCCTAAGAGCACAGAGTAGGTAAATAAAGTGCAATAGCAGTCAGAGGTAGTTGCAAATCAGCCAGTGAGCTAAAATGCACTACATTGTAACCACAAACAAACAGAAAGCATGAATAATAAAAGTAAACCTGGCACATGGAAAAAGTTAGCTAAACCCAAGAGCAGACACTTCCTAGGCATTCTCTGGAGCTGTCAAATCAAGGGCACTCAGTGTTAGGGGTGTACGTCATTTACAAATTCTTCTGGTCAACTGTTTTGCCAAGTAACACAATGCAACACAGATGTATCAAATAATAGTAAGATGTTGTTTTGAGCTGCCTCATAGCTTCCTGTGAAGAAATGTCACCGGCATACCAAGGATTCCTCAAACAAGTCCAAAGTTTTAATCTGTGGTCGCAAAGTGCAAATGAAGGTAACGTTTTGGAGACATGCAGGGCCCCTTTTTTCAGACAATTAACATCATATCTTTCTTGCATGATGATTTTGCTAAAATACACTTTAGCCCTGTCATGAAGAGTACTTTTTTTTATTCATGTGCATGTTGGTTACTGTTACAATGTTTCATATTTATTATTTCCTTGTTTGATATTTTGGAGACAATATAATCTCTGATCTGAAATCTTTGTGGTCCAGAACAATCAGAATACATTTTGAATCTATTGAGTTAATTAAAGAGGAACTTTACCCATATATATCACGTTAATATATATGCTACCAAGATAAGTGTGTGATGAATGTTACCTCCAGCATTGCTTCTGTTTCTCCTTGTTGGAGGCCACCATTTTGTTGAGCAGTCACTTTCTTATTGGAAACTCTCAACTTGATCTCAAAAACTATATGTCATTTTCTTCAAGTAAAATATGTATGTTTCCAACCTTGATTGTATGTCTTGGCTCACCTAGAGAGGAAGGCTGACAGAAGCTTTATAGTGCTAAATAGAGATGAGCGAATCGAACTTGGCGAAGTGGAATTCGTTTCGAATATTAGGAAAAATTCGATTCGCACCGAATCCAAAAATTATCAAACTTCGGATGCACGAATCGAATTTTTCCCGATCGGCCGATTTTCATCCCTTCTACAGCCGGCAAAAAGTGTCCCTGCAGAGAGCTCCGCTATTTCTGACAGTTCTCTGACAGTTCCTTCACATTTACAGCGGTTGAAACATTGTATCTATTTGTTTCCATTTAGGATACAGATGTTTTTATTCGGAAACAAATAGATACAATGTTTCAACCGCTGTAAATGTGAAGGAACTGTCAGAGAACTGTCAGAAATAGCGGAGCTCTCTGCAGATACACTTTTTGCTGTACTGGAATTCTTCTTATTTTCATCCTACTTCTTCTTCTTCTTCTTCTTCTTCTTCATCCTCATCCTCATCCTCTTCTTCTTCTTCTTCTTCATCCTCATCCTCTTCTTCTTCTTCTTCTTCTTCTTCATCCTCATCCTCTTCCTCTTCTTCTTCTTCATCCTCATCCTCTTCTTCATCCTCATTCTCTTCTTCTTCTTCTTCATCCTCATCTTCTTCTTCTTCTTCTTCATCCTCATCTTCTTCTTCTTCATCCTCATCTTCTTCTTCTTCTTCTTCTTCCTCATCTTCTTCTTCATCCTCATCTTCTTCTTCTTCTTCTTCTTCATCCTCATCCTCTTCTTCTTCTTCCTCATCCTCATCTTCTTCTTCTTCTTCTTCATCATCTTCATCTTCTTCTTCTTCATCTTCTTCTTCTTCTTCTTCATCTTCTTCTTCTTCATCTTCTTCTTCTTCTTCATCTTCTTCTTCTTCATCATCTTCTTCTTCATCATCTTCTTCTTCATCATCTTCTTCTTCTTCTTCATCCTCATCTTCTTCTTCTTCTTCTTCTTCTTCATCCTCATCCTCTTCTTCTTTTTCCTCATCCTCTTCTTCTTCTTCTTCTTCTTCTTCATCTTCTTCTTCTTCTTCTTCTTCTGCTTCTTCATCCTCTTCTTCTTCTTCTTCATCTTCTTCTTCTTCTTCATCTTCTTCTTCTTCATCCTCATCTTCTTCTTCTTCTTCTTCATCCTCATCTTCTTCTTCTTCTTCATCTTCTTCTTCATCCTCATCTTCTTCTTCTTCTTCTTCTTCATCCTCATCCTCTTCTTCTTTTTCCTCATCCTCTTCTTCTTCTTCATCTTCTTCTTCTTCTTCTTCTTCTGCTTCTTCATCTTCTTCTTCTTCTTCTTCTTCATCTTCTTCTTCTTCATCCTCATCTTCTTCTTCTTCTTCTTCTTCTTCATCCTCATCTTCTTCTTCTTCTTCTTCATCCTCATCTTCTTCTTCTTCTTCATCTTCTTCTTCTTCATCATCTTCTTCTTCATCATCTTCTTCTTCATCATCTCCTTCTTCATCATCTTCTTCATCATCATCTTCTTCATCATCTTCTTCTTCTTCTTCATCTTCTTCATCATCTTCTTCTTCTTCTTCATCTTCATCTTCTTCATCTTCTTCTTCTTCTTCATCTTCTTCTTCTTCTTCATCTTCTTCTTCTTCTTCATCTTCTTCTTCATCTTCTTCGTCGTGCCCCGTGACTGCCCAAATGAGTGAAGTGTGCGGTGATTCTAAGATCGACGGCACTCATCTGCATGTCATACTGACTGACAGTATTATTTCTCTTCCCCAGCAGACTCCAAGGGCATTTAAATTAAAGGTACAGTGTTCTGCACTAATATAAAGGCTCTCTGAAGCCTAGAAACCCTTTTAATAAGTTAAATTCGCAGCGAATAAATTCGCATCGAATTGAATTTATTCCGCAAATTCGGCGAATCAGCCGAATCGAATTTTTGAATAATTTGCTCATCTCTAGTGCTAAAGTTCACAGGCTGCCAAAGTGGTAGAAAAGAGAGAATATTAGGGATATCCTTGTAAATGTAATTATTTTGTGTCTCCCTGGCAGCAGTTTGTCCTATCATCTTTCTTGCTTTTATTTACGCTTTCCCTTATCTGTGTTCCCTCCCTTTTTTTAATATTTTTCATAGCTGTACCTGCAAAAGAGCAAGCCTGAGATCATCTATCTGGACTTACTTTTCTGACTAAAGTTCCATTTTAAATAGATATTCTGGGAAATGCAAACATTGT
The DNA here is from genome assembly GCF_062004578.1 of Staurois parvus. NCBI lineage: Eukaryota > Metazoa > Chordata > Amphibia > Anura > Ranidae > Staurois > Staurois parvus. The sequence continues at coordinate 5,475,535 of NW_028317971.1, read as the reverse complement.
TAAAATTATGTGAGGATATAAGGTACTTAGATGTAGGAGTGGTAACTGCTTGCATTTTAAGGATAAGTACTTTCAAAGTATATTTGCCAATTTGCCCTCTACTCCTCTGACCTTAACCTACCATCACCTCTGAGCTTAATTTACCTCCCACTGCATAATTACTAAGTTCTTGCAGCTGTGGCCTGCAGCAATGTTTACCTCCTAACAGTCTGGACCATCTTCCTGTTGCCTGCATATGTTCAGTGCAATGGGGTGCAAAAAGTAACCTTTTTTTATACTAGAGTCCTTTGTTAAATTTTTCTTATGAACGTTTGATGATGAATTAATGAGTATATACTGTGACAGACAGGCGCACAGTCTGTCACTGTCTAAAAGGCAGTTAATGACAGGTTCAGTAGTGAAAGGATACCTGTGCAGGCGTGAGACTGATTGCTAAGTGGGTGTTGGCCCACAAAAGGACTGATTGCCAGATGGGTGTTGGCCCACAAAAGGGAGTCAATTTGGCAATATTTTACTCTTCCTCTGCAGAGTTGTGTCTGTGTCACAGGGAATGGCATGGGTGTGTGGACAGCTAAGTAAGGAGCATGTCCTCAGTCCTGATGGACAGGCACTTTGAGTATACTGACACCTGAAGGGAAAGCATTAGTCGAAGTGGAAACAGACTGAGGGAATAAGCAGTCAAAATAACCAGGAGGCTGTATTTTTCCTCTGTATTGATGTGATGCAGCCCACCACCTGACCTGAGGAGGAGGGGCGGCCGCCCGAGCCTCCCCACTGCTTCACCGCTGCCTCCCTGCCGGAGCCTCACTACAGCAGCGCCCATCCTGCAGGGCCCAGCCGCTGACACGCCACAGCCACCATCCAGCCAGCTACAAGCTACCAGCCTAAGGGGACACATGCCAATAGGGAGTGCAGCCACATAAGCCTCCCATTGCCTACAACTCCCTTGCTGCCCACAACTCAGGCACCCAGGCCACACGCCATCCCTGCAGGGCCCAAAGGCCACTTAGACCACCAGGCCACCACACCGCTCAGCCCCCACCTCACAGCCCTACCACGCAGGTAGTCGATGACAGGGTGAGGGCACCGGTGGTCTCCCCAACCCCACCGCAAAGGAGCAAGGGACCCGCACCACCTAGGCCAAGGCTTACCCCACTACCCCAGCACCTGGCCTGGCCTGGCCTAGAACGGCACCACCCCGGACAACCCACTGGGAGCTGCAACTGGCCTAAAGGAGCTCCACCCTTGCATCCCCATCTGCACCCAAAAGAGTAACCCGAAGCGAGCTTATTTCCACACTACTGAGCCCAGCAGATGATCCCGGCCTGGTGAGGCCTACCATCGCCTACCACGATGCAACTCTGCCTGGACCTGCTGAGCCCAATGGATGACCTCGACCTGGTGAGGCCTACCATGGACCTAAAGCCCATCTGATGACCCCCGTGAGTACAGTGCGAGAGAAGGCCCGACTGCTGATTCTGCGATCCCTCAGCCCCTACTACGCCCATCTCCCACAGCTGATGCCCACCCCTCACAACCTTTTCTTCACCGCATCTCCACCACCTGGGAAACACATCCACTGCTGACGTCCACCCTTCATCTCCTCAAGCCAAACCTCACCCCTCACTCTAGGACTTACACAAACTGGAACTTGCAGCTTGACTACCCTCGGCCACAACCTACCAACCTGAACTCTAGCCACCCTGATCCTAAGCATGAGAACTCTAGCTACAGGAAGACACAGCAACGAGATACGCCACTGCACGCTAGACTATCTGCAACCAAGCCCCCTGAGAAACTTTCCACCAAACTTGCCCGCCACTCCGTTTACCTTTCCTAAAATGCCTCCTTTATTCCTCCTCCTCATACTCCTCTCCTCCATTCCCAAAGTCTCTTCTCTATATCCCTCTGCTCCTCCCAAACAACTGTACATTGCTCCCTCACTGCTCCCCTCTCCTCTCTATGGCTCTCACCACCTCCTCCTGATACTCCACTCTCCCACTGGCCTGAACACCTCCATTGGTAGACTTACACGCTCCTGTACATCCTGCTCCCATGCCACCTTTCTCACCCTTCTTCTTCTCCTAACAGCAGGAGACATCTCCCCAAACCCTGGTCCTCCACCACCTCGCTCACCCACAAGGCACTCTCCTACTTCCACGAACTGCCACAACCCCCTCAACCTAATAACTGTCCCTCTGCTCCCCAAAACCTCCCCCACGTTTTCATGTGCACTCCTGAACGCCCGTTCGGTTTGCAACAAACTCACCGCCATCCCCGACCTCTTTGTCTCCCGCTCCCTCAACCTCCTAGCGATCACTGAAACCTGGATCCAAACCACTGACTCTACCTCCCCTGCGGCACTCTACTATGGAGGTCTCATCTGGATCCACTCACCCAGACCCAGCGGTCGTAAAGGTGGTGGGGTTGGTATGCTCCTGTCACCGCTGAGCACCTTCCAAGTCCTCCCTAACCCCCCCTCTCAATCCTTCTCCTCCTTTGAGGCCCACTGTATCCGGCTATTCTCTCCAATCTCTCTGAGGATTGCAGTAATCTATCGGCCTCCTGGACCCATGTCCCGCTTCCTCGACGAGTTCTCCACCTGGCTACTATTCTTTCTCTCCTCCGAGCTACCCACCATCATCCTTGGAGACTTCAACATCCCTATCAACACTAATAACCCGGCTACATCCCAACTCCTCCACTTAACCTTTTCTTTTGCACTCGCACAGTGCATACAGTTCACCACTCACTCTGATGGGAACACCCTGGACCTTGTTTTCTCTTATCTCTGCACTCCCCACAACCTCACTAACACCCCCTTTCCTCTCTCAGACCACAACCTTATTACCTTTTCCGTCTCCTCGTCCTCACACACCTACCCCTCCAAATGCCGAACTATCACCAGCCAAAACCTCAGCAACTTGAACCCTGTCCCTTTCCACTCTGCAGCTGACCAACTTTACGACAATATCCTTCCCCTGTCCTGCCCTGACCTGGCCACTGCTGCGTATAACAATTCCCTGTCAGCCGCTCTTGACTCCTTAGCACCCCTAACCACACGAAGCATTAGGCTCCGACTGCTTCAACCCTGGCAGACTGACCATACCAAAAATCTCAAACGACGCAGTCGTGCGCTGGAGCGACTATAGCGCAAAACCAGATCCCGACAAGCGTTCACCCGATATAAATCCATCTTCCTCACTTACACCTCCTCCCTCCATGCTGCCAAGCAAGCCTACTTTGTAACCCTCATCAATACCCTCTCCTCCAGTCCTCGCCGGCTCTTCTCTACTTTTAACTCTATACTCTCTCCGCCCCCACCACCACCTAGTACCTCACTCACCGCCAACGAGATTGCCAATCATTTCAAAAACAAGATCGTTGCAATTCGTAGGGACATCGCCACTGCTCAGACGTCCATCCCTCACATGAAAACCCCCTCAACTCCCCTCTCCTTTGACCTCAACACTGTCCAGACCCCTACCCCACCTAGCACTCCTCACACTAAAACCCCCTCAACACTCCACTCCTTCGACCTTGCTACCACTGAAGAGGTCACTAAGGTCTTCTGAAGTCCGCTTCACCTTCTGCCCCCTTGACCCTGTCCCCTCACAACTCCTACGGACACCCTCCTCCTCCATCCTACGGTCCCTCACTCACATCTTTAATCTCTCCCTCTCTGCTGGCGCCTTCCCCTCCCCTCTAAAGCACGCGCACATCACTCCCATACTTAAAAAACCTTCCCTGGATCCCACCGACCTGAACAACCTTAGACCCATCTCCCTGCTGCCATTTACAACCAAACTCCTGGAGCGCTTAGTCTTTAACCGCCTGAGTTCCCACCTCACCGACAACAACCTCCTTGATCCCCTACAGTCTGGCTTCCGTTCCCTACACTCCACTGAAACTGCCCTACTCAAACTCACCAACGACCTGCTGTCTGCCAAAGCCAATGGCCACTATTTAGTGCTCCTACTCCTTGACCTCTCCGCGGCTTTTGACACGGTAGACCACCCCCTCCTCCTCAAAAAGCTCTCTCCTGGCTCTCTTCCTATCTATCACAGCACTCCTTCAGTGTCACCTATAACGCTACCACCTCCCCCTCACTCCCCCTCAAGGTTCTGTCCTTGGGCCCCTTCTCTTCTCCATCAACACCTCCTCCCTTGGCCAACTAATACACTCTCACGGCTTTAACTACCATCTCTATGCCGATGACACGCAAATCTATCTCTCCACCCCTCGCCTCACCCCTGCAGTCTCCGCCCGAATCACTTGCATTCTGAATGACATATTGGATTGGATGTCACTCCACTTTCTCAAACTAAACCTTTCCAAAACCAAGCTCCTAGTTTTCCCCCCAGCCCGCGCCCCCCCCTCCTGACCTTCTCCATCACGTCCAGCAATGCCACCATCAGTCCCACCCCGCAGGCCAGAGTACTAGGTGTCATCCAAGACTCCAAACTGTTTTTCCAACCCGAGGTCCAATCACTGACAAACTCATGTAGACTCCACCTCCGCAACATCTCCAAAATATGTCCGTTCCTAACCCCGGAAACTACTAAGCAACTCATCCACTCCCTTATCATATCACGACTTGACTACTGCAACTCTTCTCACCGTCTTACCTTACCACAGGCTATCCCCACTTCAGTCTATCCTGAATACTGTGGCCAGACTCATCCACCTTACTAACTGCTCTGTATCCGCCACCCCCCTCTGCAAATCCCTCCACTGGCTTCCCATTGCCCAGCGGATCAAATTCAAAATGCTAACTTTGACATACAAAGCTGTTCATAACACTGCCCCAAACTACATCACCGACCTGATATCCAAATACTACCCTAAACGTACTCTCCGCTCCTCACAAGACCTCCTACTCTCTAGTTCCCTGGTCTCCTCCTCCCATGCCCATCTCCAGGACTTCTCCAGTGCTTCCCCCATCCTCTGGAACTCCCTACCCCAATTCATCAGACTATCACCTACCCTCCTCTCCTTTAGACACACCCTGAAGACCAATCTCTTCAGGGAAGCCTACCCTGCCCTCAGCTAATTGTCGATCTCCTCCACTCTTCCTACCACTCCATCCCCCACAGCTATCTCCTCCTGTACCACTATCCCCTCCCTCCTAGATTGTAAGCTTCAAGGAGCAGGGCCCTCGAACCCCTCGTGTATCGAATTGTATTGTTACTGTACTGTCTCGTGTACTGTCTCCCATTGTAGTGTACAGCGCTGAGCAAACCGTTGGCCCTATATAAATACTGTATAATAATAATTATAATAATAATAATAATGCTAAAACATTCTATGAGGGTAACCCTCCTTTGTGTTGAACATCTTTCTTTTAAATAAAAATGTTTCAGAAAGACCTAAAAGCAAGTTGACAAGTGGACTGATTGTTTGAAACTCTCTACTTGAAGCTAAATCTCACATATAGTGGAGGATGCGGGCAAAGGGAAACATTATTAGATGATGATGAGTAGAACATGATTTTCTAGAAAGCTGCTGGTCTCACTTAGAAGTAAGCTATTCTGTGATTCACTGTGTTTGCTCTATGCTATGGAGTAATTGATTGCAACAGCACATTGGTGGGTGACAGGTGTGTACCTGCAAGAGTTTATGAAACCCTTAAAGCCATAGTGCACTGATTGCTGGACTTTGCTTTTATATGGATGGTGCTAAAATGAGACACATTGCTCAAATAAAATCTTACAGTTTTTGAGGTTGCCATAAAATGCTGTGACTATCATTTGGAAGACAAAGAGTGGAAAGTTGGATCTTAGGGAAGTGAAAAGCTGTTAGTGCTGTTGCCTGTAGCAATGTGGGAGACATTAGACCATGTGAGTTTTTGCAAAGGATTCTACCTGATAATGATTTTGATGAAATTTGAGTGGATTGTGGAGGCATGGCAAAAAGAATGGTGGGCAGGATACCCAGCCCTTTCTTAGTGGGAGATCCAGAAAATATCTATGTGTTGATGGAACAAGATGGTGATGATTATGTCAAGTTAAAAGGGGAATGGTTGCTGTCTCTAAGACAGCAAACAGCAAGCAAGCCTAATTTAAGGAAAAGCCATCTCCCCTAGCAACGGGTGGGCATGTATCACTGGGATATAGATGCTCAAGAGAAGGTAATACTCAAAACTCTCAGAGAGAGGTGAGGTACTTCAGCATGCAGTAAGGTTCTGCATGAAAAGCCCTGAAAATGTACTCATTTTCCTCCATGCAGAGCTGTTCCTGTTTCAAAGACGTTAATCATTATATCGACTTTTTCTGAATAGGAATGTTGGAAAACTTTTGTTGGTCAACAGCTTCAGCCACAGATCAGTGTATTCTGAGAGTAGGGTGTCCAGGCTGGGAGGATTCCTTCATCCATCTTGCTTGTGTGAAATCTGTTAATTTTTTTAATTCAGTCCACCAGATGAATGAAAAAAGAAAACACATCACCAGCTTAAACCTTAACAATACACTAGTAGAATTACCCCTTATATCAGAGTCACCAACTTTCTCCCTTAGATCAGGTTTCCCAGAGTTTCCTCTTACATCAGAGTCCATAGATTCCCCCTTACATCGGTGTCCCACCTTAGCTCAGAGTCTGGGAGGTGGAGCACTAGTAGGTAGAGCAGGACTGAAGGAGAAAGTTCCATCCTCCTTGGAATACTGGGCCTTGGCAAGCATGTCAATGCTTGCTATGCCACAAGGTGTTCCGAGCAACCAATAACCTAATGGAGACTATGGGGCAAACCAGCCAAAATATTTGCGTGGACAGTTTCTTCAGTCTACAGACTTTTATGGAGGGTAGAATACAGAGAGTTTATTACAAACTATCCTTTCAGGCCCACATACAATTCCTGTCCAAATCATGCTGCCTCAACTTCCACAACATCTCCAGAATAAGCCCCTTTTTAACCAATGATACCAAAAAGCTTCTGATTCACTCCCTGCTTATCGCTCGCCTCGACTACTGAAAATCATCCTCATTGGCTTACTTTTACATAGGCTATCCCCCCTCCAGTCCATCCTGAATGTTGCTGCTGGGTTCATTCACCTTATTGACTGTTCAGTGTCTGCTACCTCTCTCTGCCAATCCCTCCACTGGCTTCCACTCACCCAACAAATAAAATTCAAAATACTAACAACAACTTACAAAGCCATCCACAACTCTGCCCCCAGCTACATCACCAACCTGGTCTCAAAATATCAACCAAACCACTCTCTTTGAGCCTTCCAGGACTGCTCTCTAGTTCCTGTGTAACCTCCTCCCATACTAGCCTCTAGGACTTCTCCCATCCTATGGAACTCCCAACCCCAATCTGTCAGACTATCTCCTAATCTATCCACCTTTAGACAATCCCTGAAAACCCTTCTCTTTAAAGAAGCATATGCTGCTTCTAACTAGTAGACTGCTTTTTTTTTCCTCCATCAGCTCATCCCCCGCACAGCTATTACCTTTTGTATCACTCAACCCTTCCTCTTAGATTGTAAGCTGTAACGAGCGGGGCCCTCTATTTCCTCTTGTACCAAATTGTATTGTAACTGTAATGTCTACCTTCATTTGTAAAGCACTGTGCAAATTGTTGGTGCTGTACAAATCCTGTATAACGATAATAATAATACAAACGGTCTGTGAAAATATTGGTTGGCAACCCTGATTGTGTATCTAGGCCTGATGGACAGGCTGACACCTGAGAGGAAAGCTTTAGTTTGACGGTAAATAGACTAAGCAATGTGAATAGCCAGGCGCGCTATTATATCAATCCAGTAGAGGGTGGATATATATGTTTTGATTTATTATATAAGTATAATAGGGACTTTCAAAGAGCCACATTAAAAGTAAGCAGAAAACAAAAAAGAGATCCCGGGGAAGAGATCTAATCTTCACCAGCTCCCAAATATATACGGACTTTATAGGCACACCACAAGACACTCATGTATAAAAACCAACTAAGTGTATTACAAATACAATACAGTAGTAGATGTAAAAGGTAATATCCAGAAAACTATATCCTGGACAAATAAAAACATATACAGTGCCTTGAAAAAGTATTCATATACTTGCAGCTTTGTGACTTCAGTTGATTGGGCATTTGTGCGGTTTGATCTTACATACATTAAATATATCTATCCTCCTGCCTTTTTTTGGCTAATATGTTTGCAAGAGATATATATTGATATGTGGCAATATGGTCATATCAGGTGGAATGTTTGAGCCCCTTATATTCATGGGCATAGTGTGGATGTAGAACTTCAAGGGGGCTATCCTGTGGGAGATGGAGCCAGCATCTGAAATTTAGGGGTAGGTGTTATCGCGGATTGTTTTTCTGTCCTTTCCCCCTATTTTTCCTTTTTTTCTCCCCTCTTCCTTTCCTTCCCGCCCTCCTCTCCTGGGCCTTGAGGTAATTTTGTGTATGTATATAATTTTGTTTCTGAAATTAGCATGTGGTGATACAATATATTTATGTTTCTAGAATATTGCCCATATGGCTTACTTGCTATCACCGTGTAATATCCCAATTTTGGAATCTTTCACTATATGGTCCCAAGTACCCCCTGGGAATTTCTGGGGTGTAACCTTATAAGATTGTGGTGTATGACATCAGTGTTACTGGACCTCAATCTGTTTATATGGAATATGGATAATCCCTTGTAATGCTGACCCTGTGACTGGGTGAGTATGTTTGTGTTTTCATGCTTTTAGTATATGAAGAGATATGGAAGATCTATGGATTGGATGTGGGAAACTGAAGATGACACACTAGTATAATCAGTTTTATGTTATTTTTGTTGAAGGTACCCACATCGATTTCTGCCTCTATGTCTGCCTGCCAGACCATCCAGTGCTATATGTATACCATGGGTCAGTATCATTATTAAAGCATACTCTGTCCATTACATGTAATATGCTACATACAGCATCTTTTTTTTGTCTATGTTATTCTATGTATCAATATTTTGTTTATATTTAGTCTGTACCTACATACCCTCTTCGTCCTGATAATGCTGTCTAATAGTGAAACACGTTGACAGATCTGGATCTGGAGAGGTTTGCCTATGCATATACAGTGAATACCAGAAATATGTGTGCTTTATAGTTCAGGCTAGCTATTATACCAATCCAGTAGAGGGTGGATATATATGTTTTTATCCATCCAGGGTATAGTTTTCTGGATATTGCATTTTACAGTATATGTACTATTATATTGTATTTGTAATACACTTATTCTCTTTTTGTACATGAGGGTTTCATGATTTATTAATATTACTCTACACCTGTACTACAACAAAGCCTTGTGTTGTTTGAATAAATGTTTAAAGGCTTATTATTTTAAGCGTTGTCTCACATTTATGGTACACATACAGTATACATGGGTAAGCTACGTTTATGTAGGGAAAAAAAAGTGAAACTTTTAACTAGCTGTAGAATACAATTATCTTTAGTTCCTCTATAATGAATCTAACCTTATGCTTTATAGCATTGTATTATTTATTAGAACATAAGTGCAACACTGGATGATGACACAGAAGGCAGAATTTATAGCTAATTACAGCACTATCTATTGGAAATGAGATTTAAGGTTCCTACGGTTAAAGTTCAGCTGCTTCTGATGTGGAGTAGAGGTTTCCCTACTGCTCCAAAACTAGAATAATGCATTCTCTTCCAATGTAATTCATTTATATAGAGTCACAAATATTTAAAGAGCATAACATCTCTTTTGATATGACATTGCTTCCTATCATTATCAAAGACACTGAGTAATGAAAATGTGCCTAAGGTTAATTTGTCTAAACCCACTCATTACCAATCAAGTTCTACCTTTCATTTTACAAGACGTCTGCTGACTTCATTATGAAGCTTTTTGCTAATTAAGATGTAAGATACAGTTCCTTCTGATTTATAATTAACTGTGCAAATTACAAATTATTACACTGGTATTTGGCAGGACACCAAGGATTGGATGATCCATGAAAGAGCCCTACAATAATATTTCCTGAATGTCAAGTCAGCAGATTCATGCATTTGAACAGCTGATGATAAAATCTTGTTTATGGGAAATTGTGAAAAAGTAGAATATATATCTTGTGAATTTCAAAGATAATAGTTGTGTTTAAAAACAAACAATAACACATAGTAATAAACAAAAAGTGGTGGTGGTGGTGGTGGTGTGTGTGTGTGTGTGTGTGTGTTGGGGGGTTGAAAATTGAAAAGAAAGCTGTACAATAACTCGATTCACCAGTGAAATTAGTAACATTTGGTTAGCACAGTGGCAGCAATGTTGATAGTTGATGAACCCTCTATAACCCAATTAAGGTTGTTGCCAGCTCAAGTTGCCGTGTTTTGTTTCTGGATGACATGGTGAAAGTGGCTACATAACAAGGCAGGTTGATAGCATCTTTACTAGAAACTACTAGTGGTGTTGGTAGGACTGTAGTGCTGTTCCCAATAAGCAAACATAGAATATGTAGGTCTGCAAATTTTTGGGGTCCTATTTACAGAGACTGACACCTTTATCATTCTCCTTTTTAAAGAATTATATTTTAAAAAATATATTTTCTCCTGGGTCATAAGCAATCTTGCCCCCCCTCCGGCTTTCTTAGTTTCTGTTAAAAACAATTGCAAGGTAGTGACCTGACTTCCCTTGAGGCCCTAAAATGGCAGGACAGTACAAATACCTCCCAAATTACTCCTTTTTCGAAAGTAGGCAGTCCGAGGTATTTAGTATAAGACGGTGGTGAGTTTTTGAAATTGTAATTTTTTTGTAACAATTTTTTGAAAAGGAAGAAATTAAATAAAATGTGTTTTTTTTTCCTAAAGTTTTCATTTCAGCAAGGTATATACCTATACATCCTCCCAGAACGATGCTTTTCCTGCATGGCTGTAGATGTGTAATGGCCGGATCGGAAACAGTTAACTATTTGATATCCTCTATGAGGATCAGATATCAGCTGGGCATAGCTGGGCAAAAGCAGCATTTCAGCTCCATTCAGCCTACATTTTATATCAATTTGAGATGCATCTGAGATCCTTGGGAAGGGCATCTGACTTCTTTCTAGCTTGTTTTCCATTGCCTTGTATGGGGATAAAAGCAGTTCTAATGTGAGAAATTGCCCATGGACAAAGGTCCTAAGGCACCTCTTGTTATTGCTCTGATTACAGTAAATACACACCAACACAAAAATCTCCAGTGTATCTATGAGCTCACCTGTTCCATAGGCAGGGCTGTAGAGGAAGAATCTGCTCTCCAAAATTAACCTTCTTTTAACCCTGTGTCAAGCTGACTCTCTACAATATGCAATAATTATTTCAGATAGTAAATTCTTTGTTTCTTAAAGAATTTGTAAGAATCAGTTCACAGCCAAGTTCAGAGCTAATGAGGGATATGGTTCAGGTTTGCCACTACCAGGGATTTGGTTCAGGTTTGCCACTACCATGGATTCATAAAGTGTGTGAATCATAACCCTTTGGCAAAAAATTTTATAGGTTTGCTGCCTTAAAAAGGAACAATCTAAAATGAATAGTGCGTAACCTTTGACATTGGTAACCTTAGTCACCAGATAATAATTTGATTAACCCTTTTGCTGCCAGGTCCTTACATTATTATTATTATACAGGATTTATATAGCGCCAACAGTTTGCTCAGCGCTTTACAATATAAAGGGAGACAATACAGCAACAATATAGTTCTATACAATAGGGTTAGAAGGGCCCTGTTCCTTGGAGCTTACAATCTAAGAGGAAGGGGCTGGTGGTACAAAAGGTAATAACTGTGGGGGATGAACTGATAGGAGAGATAGAAGATTCAGTTGTTAGCTGAAGGCAGGATAGGAGTCCCTGAAGAGTTCCAGAGAATGGGGGAGGCTCTGGAGAAGTCTTGGAGATGAGCATGGGAGGAGGAGACAAGGAAATTAGAGAGCAGAAGGTCATGGGAGGAGCGTAGAGGACATTTTGGGTGATATTTGGAGACGTGATTGGTGATGTAATTTGGGGCAGAGTTGTAAATGGCTTTATATATTATTGTTAATGTTTTGAATTTTATTCGTTGGGCAATGGAAAGGCAGTGATGGGATTGGCGGAGAGGGATGGCAGATATGGAATGGTTGGTAAGGTGGATGAGCCTGGCAAAAGCATCCATGATAGACTGAAGAGGGTATATCCTGAAATTAGGTAGACTAAGTAGTCAAGGCGAGAGATAACAAGGGAGTGAAAAAGTTGCTAAGTGGTTTCAGTGGTTAAAAACGGGTGTATCTTGGAGATGTTGAGGAGGTGAAACCTACAAGATTTGGACAGTGATTGGATTTGGGGCTGAAAGGACAGATGGGAGTCCAGGATTACACCTAGTACCCTGGCATGAGGGAAGGGACTGATGGTTGTATTATTGATCTTGATGGAGAAGTTTTGCTTGGTTTTAGAAAGATTTAGTTTGAGGAAGTGGAGTGACATCCATGCTGATATGTCACTTAGTAGGTTAGTAATGCGAGAAGAGACTGAAGGGGTGAGGTGAGCAGTAGAAAGATAGATTTGTGTGTCACCAGCACAGAGATGGTACTTAAAGCCCAAGTGACCAAGGGAAGAGTTGTAAATGGAGAAGAGAAGGGGTCCAAGGACAGAACCTTGAGGGATCCCCTACAGAAAGAGGAAATGGAGAGGAGGAGGCAGAGTTATAGGTAATTCTGAAGGAGCACTGCAATCGGTAGGAGGAGAACCAGGAGAGAGCAGAGTCTCAGAGGCCAAGAGAGTGGAGTTTTTTGAGAAGGAGGGGATGGTCAACAGAATCAAAAGCCTCAGAGAGGTCAAGTAGTAGGAGTATAGAGTAGTGGCCATTGGATGTAGCAGTTAGTAAATCATTAGTGAGTTTTAGTAGGGCAGATTCAGTGGAGTGGAGTGAGCAAAAGCCAACTGTAAAGGGTCAAGAAGGTTGTTGTCAGAGGTAGGAGCTCAGACGATTGTAGACTAAGCACTCTAAGAGTTTAGAGGTAAATGGGAGTAGGGAGATGGGTTTTAAGTTGTTCAGGTTGGTGTGGTCCAGTGAGGGCTTTTGAAGTATGGGAATTATCTGTGCATGCTTTAGAGGGGAGGGGAAGGCGCCAGCAGAGAGGGAGAGATTGAAGATGTGAGTGAGGGAGCATAGGATAGAAGAGGAGGGTGACCATAGTAGTTGTGAGGGGACAGCATCCAGGGAGCAGGTGGTGAGACGGGCTTCTGAGAAAACTTTGGTGACCTTTTCTATAGTAGCAAGTTCAAAAGAGGAAAGTGTTGAGGTTGGTTTAGTATAAGGTATGCGAAGTGGGATAGATGTCTTTGTAGTGGAGATGCACCTACAAATTGCATCAATCTTGTTTACGAAATTATTGTAGACAGAAGTGGGCAGGTCAGGGCAGGACAGGGGAGAGATTCTGTAATAGAGGCAGTCAGTTGCAGAGTGGAAAAAGAGAAGGGTTAAAGTTGTGAAGGTTTCTGCAGGTAATTGTTTTCTGCTTGGAGGGATAGGTGTTTGAAGATGATGACACTGTGAAGGTAATGAGATTGTGTTCAGAGAGAGGAAAGGGGGTGTTTGTGAAGTTGTAGGGAGTGCAAAAGTGGGAGAAAACAAGGTCTAGGGTATTCCCATCAGAGTGAGTAGAGGACTGTGTCCATTGTGTTAAGGCAAAAGATGAGGTTAGATTGAAGAGTTGGGATGTAGCTAAGTTGTTCACATTAATGGGGATGTTAAAATCAACAAGAATGATAATGGTTATTTCAGAGGAGAGAAAGTAGGGTAGCCAAGCAGAGAAGTCATAAAGAAAGCGCAACTCTGGTCCAGGAGGCCGATAGATCACTGTAAATCCTCAGAGAAATGGGAGAAAACAGCCGAATGCAGTGAGTCTCAAAGGAAAAGAAGGATAGAGAGGGTGGTGTAGGAAGGACTTCAAAGGTGCTCAGTGGGGAGAGAAGCAAACCAACCATACCTCCTTTCTGACCACTGGGTCTTACATCATATGGACCTGACAGTGGGGGTTGTTACACACAACCTGGTGGTTGCAGACATAGGGATTGTGTATAAAACTGACAATCAGACTCCTGCCTGTCAGATGGAAGCAGTCACCCGGAAATGGCGCCCTCCCCGTGCGTGCAACCTGGGATCCTTTTGCCCATCTGCAGGCCCAGGGCCAACATGGTGGGTGCCCCTCTACTCTCCATCTTGCTGTAAACTGGAAAGTGATGTGCATGACATCACTGCCGGGCCACCCTGTCACTATTCTAACAGGGGAGGAATGTATTGCAAAGTAATCTGCATTACAATACATTCAGTGAAGCCCAAAGGAGACATGCAGGATCTATTTTTGACCGTGCATGTCTCAGAGAACCTGTCACCTAAAAATCATCACATAGGGGACTTTGTGCCCCCTATGTGATAAAGAAAAAAAAAAAAAAAAAGAAAAAAACATTTTTTTTTTAAATGGAAAAAATTAAGTTACACCCAAACCCATAACACCCTCCCCCCCAAATATTTTGAGACTCCCCCACCCCCAGATATATGCATGTATGAACGTAAACACATGCATTGGGGGCACACGATGGAGTGAGAGCAAAACTGACGACCTGTACTGGAGTTTGTTGCCATTTCATGTGTACACACAAATTTAAGTGGAGCACTACCCCCTTATGGATTGCTAATGAATTTGGGTGCCCCTATAGAATTGCACAGCCAGTCATTCAGCATTTTCCACACAAGCGTGCACTTGGAGACATAATCCAGTCCTTGAGCTTTAGTTTTGTTATTTATTGAGTGGATTAGAACCTGGATAGGGTGAGGGGAGGTATAGGATGCCCAAGGGAACTGATATCTGAGGACAACTTCCTGAACTATTCACAAGCTTCTCTTCTCTGATGCAGTCTTTGTTGGAGTGCTAGCCAGCATCTCTTAGTTGTACCACCCCTGACTCTAGATGAACTCCTTTTCACCCAGCAATCTGGAGAATTTCTTTCTGAGCAGGGGATCTGGCTCTTGTCCCTTTAATTAAGGTTAACACTCACTAGTAGAGCACTAATCGGGTTTCCCACCAGAGTTCTCCTTCCCCTATCCGCCCAAAGGTAGCTGGTGTACTCATTCAGATCCTCTCCTGTACCACTTGCAGGTTGGCTGCTGGTAGCAGGTCTATCAGCTGGGCTGCTCCTTCCCTGCAGGTGGTACTCACTCAGGGGGCCAGTGAGTCCCAAGTTTCCCTCCTTTCCAGCTCCAGGCTCAAAGACAGGCCCCATCCTACTAAGCCTCCTGACAGCCTTCTTTCTCCAGCCTCACATATTCCTTCAACTATCCTCTTGATTCCTCACCCCCACACTTCTCCTGCTAAGCAGGCTTCTACACTTTTAAGGGAGTTCTAGCCCCTCGCCAAGCCTTCTGTTGGGGATTGGATGAGGTCCCTCAACAGTGCAGCCAGCCACTCCTCAGATCCACCCACGGCCTCCAAGGACCTCCTCTGAAAACCTCAGAGCAGGGAGAAATTCCAGAGGGGCTGGCTTGATGAATCTCTCAGCTCTGACCACAATTTGACCCACCTGGCTATTACATGTGAGCAACTAACAACTCCTGTCTAACCATTGGGATCTAGCTCCCCCTAGCTAAACTAGGAGGGTGCTAATTTCACCTCCTGCTAAAAACAGCCATGTCCTCATTGGCTGGGAGCAAAAGAGTAAAAAAAAGGCTCTTGAGCCCAGGAGCAGGGCATGCTATATGAAAAAAAGGGAGGGGAAAGGGGTAAAATAACTGGGAAGGTGAACTAAATATGTATACAATATGTAATGCAAATAAATAGGCAGTATAAAAATATAGACTTTTCATATATACGCATTTACACAAATTTACATGTATACGCATACTGACTAATGCTAACTAACTAGCAGCAGAAACAATGAATGAAGTGCCACAATTTTATGGATAAACCAACAAACATTAGCACAAGGATGATGTACAATGAATGAAGTACTACAATTGTATTGATAAACCAGCAAACATTAGCACAAGGATGATGTACAATGAATGAAGTACTACAATTGTATGGATAAACCAAAAACATTAGCACAAGGATGATGTACCCTTCCTCAGCAACATAAATTCTGTGTTCTTCAATGCAGGGAAGACAGCCATTCTGGTATCTGAAAAACAGTAAACAAAGCAACAAGGGAACAACCATTTGTTGAAAGCAGCACAGTCCTATCTCTAACTGTCTGTCTAAGATATAAGGCACAATAATAACCACATGAGAACCACAATTGTTTGGTTTTTTTTCTTCTTTGTGAGTCCTTGTTTAAGGAGGGGGCCCTCTCTTTGTGAAAAAAAAAACACAACAAATCCAAACCTGGAAAAAAACCACAATAGAGTCTGGTTCATATGAAATAGCAACCCACTGAACCAGAGTTTCGATAATACTTCCATGGGCTGGGCTGGGCTGTCCGACTATGGAGCCATCAGGTCTCCAGGTGGCCACTGAATAACTACGGCTTGGCTGCCCTTCCTTCAAAACCACCACCAGTTCTTTGTGAATGGCTCGACCTTTACTCCATTCTCTTTTGATGTCCTGAAAGTGGGCCCAGGCCCCTTCCAAGGGAGGCCTTCTCAGGTGTCTGGGGACGTGCATATGGTTCCAGATCAAGGCTTCCTCCCACTGTGTGCGGGACTGTTCAACTGAGTCCATAATGTTTTGAGGGATGTAGTGGTAATCCAGGTAACATTTTACCGCTACTCTCCTCTGTATCTCCCTTTGCCACTGAGAAAAACGGGGCAGGTTTCTCTTGTACCCCAACCAAGGCTGTTTGCCACAGGATTCCTGTACATCAGTGTCTCTGGCCCTGATCCTAGACCAGGGTGAGGTAAAAGATTTAGATATTTAGTCTACTGCGTATGGAAGCTCTGATGATCCTGTCTGTAAATCAAGCTCAACTGTAGTGTCTCCCCAGTCCTCTTCTGTTTCCTCCAAGGCCCATCCCTCCTGTTCTATCTCCAGGGGCCTGTACCTCTCTAGCAGCCTGGGCGATTCCCAATCTACCTCCTCTCCACTAACGCTCTCGACCAGCTCACCTGAGGACTGGTCATTTCCGCAGCTGGGCTCCTTCCGAGCAGAGTGGTCAGGGCAGGTTAGCGAGGCCGGCTGGCCTGATGCAGTGATTGATTCGTACAAAACAGTAATTGTAGACTCCAGCATCTTCTGTAAGCAGGGAATGGTGGTGTGCAACCTGTCACTGCTGTGTGGGTCCACAATGATGATAGGGGAGTTACGGGACTTGATCCTGCTTCATACAGCAGATTCTGGACATACTCCAGCTTTCCGGCTCTCCAGTCTCTCTGTGCAGAGTCTCATTTGCAAATCCACAATGTACCTACGAGGTGCCAGATCACTGGACAGAACACGGTTCAGAGGCTATCTGCAATGTCTGCATCTGGCCCAAGCACCAACCAATGCAGTCAGCCTCCTGCACTCAGGACAAACCAGTCACAGCGTCTTGGTGCCCTCAATCATTTCAAGTGCAAAGCTTGAGGTGGTCTCCTGTGTCCACCAGGGTAAGCCCAGGTCAATAAAATTTCAAATACACTGCCAAGATTATTATTATTATTATACAGGATTTATATAGAGCCAACACTTTACGCAGTGTTTTACAATATAAGGGGGGCAGTACAATTGCAATACAGTTCGATACAGAAGGAATTGGAAGGCCCTGCTCATGGAGCTTGCAATCTAGAGGGAGGGGAAGGTGGTACAAAAGGTAATAGCTGCAGGGGTTGATCTGATGGGGGTGACTCAAGTACAGTTCTTAGGTGAGGTGGGGTAGGCTTCCCTGAATAAATGAGTTTTCAAGGATCAGATAAAGGAGGACAGGGTAGGACCTAACCAGACATACTGGGGCAGGGAGTTCCAGAGGATTGGAGAGGCAAAGGAGAAGTCCTGGAGGTGAGTGTGGGAGGAGGTAACAAGGGAACTGGAGAGCAGGAGGTCTTGAGAGGAGCGGAGAGGACAGTTTTGGCGATATCTGCAGATGGGGTTGGTGATGTAGCTGGGAGCGATGTTGTGTATGGGCATGTATGTTGTGGGTAGTAATTTGAATTTTGTACATTGGGTTAGAGAAAGCCAGTGAAGAGATTGGCAGAGAGGGGCAGCAGTCGGGGATCAGTTAGTAAGGTGCATTAGTCTAGCAGCAGCATTCAAAATAGACTGAAGTGGGGACATCCTGTGTAGGAGTAGGCCTGTGAGGAGGGAGTTGCAGTAGTCAAGGCGGGAAATAACCAAGGAGTCAATAAGCTGTTTTTTAGTGTTAGTCAAGAAGGGGTGAATTCTGGAAATGTTGTGGAGGTTGAGGTAGCAAGATTTAGCCAGTGATTGGATGCGGAGGCTGAAGAAGAGATCACAGTCTAGGATTACACCTAGTACCCTGGCATGTGTGGAGGGACAAATGGTTGTTCCGTTGACCTCAATGGTAAAATTATGGGGGGGGGGGGATCAGGGAGGAGGAAAAATGACAAGCTCAGTTTTAAAAAGATTCAGTTTGAGCAGGTGGTGTGACATCCATATAGATATGTCACTCAGTAAATTTGTGATACGTTAGGAGACTGAGGGGGTTAGTTGAGGAGTTGAGAGATAGATCTGGGTGTCGTCAGCATATTGGAAGCCATTGTAGGTTATAAACCTCTTCAGGGAAGAGGTATAGAGAGAGAAGAGGAGGGACCCAAGGAAAGAGGAAGAAGCGCATAGGAGATGGTATTGTATGTGACACAAAAAGTGCACTGAGATAGATAGGAGGAGAACCAGGAAAGAGCAGAGTCACGGAGGCCAAGGGAGTGAAATTCATTGAAGAGGAGTGGGTGGTCGACTGTGTCAAAGGCAGCAGAAAGGTCTGAGTATGGCAATATGGGTGTAGAGGGCGGTTTTAAGGGCAGGCATTTGACGTGAAGTTGGGCGTGCTGATGGGCATGGTCTAGCCCCTCCTTGTGATCTCTTGGTGCAAACCGGACTGCTATGCTGGGACTTTCCCACCACTGGATCAACCCCCAATATTCCAACTTGGGGTGAAATACAGTGATGACTGTATCCTGCTGGTAGGGCATAGACAATTTGCTGACTTACTGGGCATTGATTTCTAGCCATTGTTTGATAGTTGGGAAGTGCTGGTAATATGAAGGTTGGAAGCGATGCCATTCTGCGATGGTTGCCAAGGGCAACAGCGGGGTACGGAGCACACAAGGCCACTATCAGAGTTACCAAGCACAGTTCTCAAAAGACAATAAAGTATTTGGAATTGATCAGTCATAGCAAAGAGACAGAGTACTGGTTAAACAGAATCACTTGTCGTCTCTACTTGTACAGCAGCACACAGACTGCTTTGCAGCAATGAGCCGTCCCAGTTGCTTCGGGAAACCTCAAGCACATAATAGATGAACACTTTACTGTCCCTTGCAGTCACTTAGCCTTTGTTGGTGGCCACCTGTAGAGCAGCCGAAGGATGTCTGTGTACTGATGAGCCCCCCGGTTGCTCCAGGTGACGGCGGACAGGAGAGCAAGTATATCAGACATTTCACATGAGTTCAGCAACACATACAAGGCACAGTCTTTGTTAGGAGCTACCTGGGGAGCAGCACAAAGACTTTTTGATAGGCCCGGCATGATTTACTGTGTTCCATGACACTTTTTCTTCAGATTTGTTAGTTGCTAGGGGTGACAACAGCGGGTTACTATAGATGAATCCTGGATTTACAAGCCCTCACATGTAGCACTACCCCCTTAGGGACTGCTGATGAATTTGGGTCCCCCTATAGTCCTGCACAGCCAGTCATTCAGCATTTTCCCCACAAGCTTGCACTCTGGGACAGAAACCAGTCCTTGAGCTTTGGTTTTGTTATTTACTGAGGGGATTACAACTTGGATAGGGAAGGGGAGGTACAGGATGACCAACAGAACCGATATCTGAGGACAACTTCCTGAACTATACACAAACTTCTCTTCTCTAAAGCAGTATTTGTTGGAGTGCTAGCCAGCATCTCCTAGTTCTACCACCCTGACCCAAGATGAACTATTCTTTACCCAGCAATCTGTAGACTTTCTTCCTGAGCAGGGGATCTGTCTCTTGTCCCCTTAATTGAGGTTAACAGTCACTAGTAGACATGTTTGTTATCTATATACTCAGTGAAACCTTGTGTTTCATATTCCACCAAAAATTCGGATAATTTATTGCGTTTGTTTGCCCTAAAATTCACTTAATGTGTTTTTTTACTGAAATTTTGCGTTTCTTAGATAATTTCGATAAGTTTGTGTGACATAAAAATTGGGAATCACCACTATTTTATTCTCTTAGGTGTCTGCTTTCAGAAAATACACTGCTCCTAGCATCGCAAGAGCACATACGTATTGTGGTTGGATATATTCCTTGGCATCTGTTTGTGCTTATTATGCTGGTGTCGGTCGGACACCGTTTTTTGTAAGTGTGTTTTTGTCATTACTAAAACAGTGTTTTTAAGAAGTAATGCACCATGAGCTTTTTTTTTTATTCTGAGTGGCCATTCCAATACCTCTGAAATAAGATGGGATGTGAATAAAGTGGATCTTCAGAGTCTCCTGCAGAGTATTGCTCCAGGAAATAGTTTTATTCCAAGCCAAAGCTGTGCTTCAATTGTCTGCAGATCGTTGCTCCCAGAGCAAAAAAGCGCTTATGCTGGTTTATAATTTAATCTGCATATTGCTCTGATGAGTTTATTCAGTTCATTTGGTGGTGGATTCACTTGGTGATTTTTATTTCAAAAAGGAACTTTCATTTTCATTTTTTAATATCACATATTTTTTGGGACTTTTATAAGTGATTTAGATTTTGGGACTTATTATTATTACAACAAACAAGAGATCCCTGTGCTCAAATCCCAACAGCTAGTGCATGCATTTATCCATCAGGTGCTAAAGGGGTGTAACCACATATTAACACTAGAAATTCTGAAGGACCCTCTGCACACTGGTATATACCCTAGTGTTAATATGTGGTTACACCCCTTTAGCACCTGATGGATAAATGCATGCACTAGCTGTTGGGATTTGAGCACAGGTATATCTTGTTTGTTGTATTGCTGGGTCAGTAGCCAGACCTGAACCTTGTAGCTCTCCCCATTGTGTCTTTTCCCCTATGCTAGCATTGTATCCACAGTAGCATTTGCGTAGGCAGAGCAGAGTAGGACTGGCCATAGAGGGATTACTTTGACGCAGTTGGCCAGCTTAAGCATGTATTGCAATATGTCTGAACTAAATATCCCTATTTATTGCATAGTCTGCTTGAAAGGGTATATACCAGTGTGCAGAGGGTCCTTCAGAATTTCTACCCTTATGTTCCTAACACATTACCCAGTCCATATCAGTATAGATATCCAGCAGGATATTTTTCCCCATTGAGATCTGATGTGTTTTCAAAGTGTTCCTTTAATTGCCTCCCGCCCGCCATATAGTAATAAGACGGACACACGGTGGTTCTCTCGTTCTGGGAGGACGTCATATGACGTCCTCCCATTCTAACCGTGCATGCATGGCTCCCAGAGCGTGGTGATCGGTGGTGCGCTGTGTCCCCCGGACACAGCGGATCACTGATCCAAGGAAAGAGCCGAAGATGTCGGCTCGGTCATGTGATCAGCTGTGTCCAATCACAGCTGATCACATGTAAACAGGGAAATGCCAGTTATCGGCATTTCTCTCCCCACGAGCTGTCACGCTGACAGCTCGAGAGGAGAGCCGGTAATCGGCATTCCTCGGAGGGGACATGTACACAGATCATCAGAGCACTGATGATCAGTGTGCCCTGATGATCTGTGTAACCCCAGTGCCACCTGTCAGTGTCCATCAGTGCCAGCTCTCAGTGCTCATCCATGCCACCTGCCAGTGCCCATCAGTGCCACATTTCAGTGCCCATCAGTGCCACATCAATGCCACATATCAGTGCCCATCTGAGCTGCCTTTCAGTGTCACCCATCAGTGCCAGTCAATGCCACCTATCAATGCCAGTCAGTGTCACCTATCAGTGCTGCCAGTCAGTGCCGCCTATCAGTGCCAGTCAGTGCCGCCTATCAGTGGGCATCAGTGCTGCTTATCAGTGCCAGTCAGTGCTGCCTGTCAGTGTCACCTAACAGTGCCAGTCAGTGCCGCCTATCAGTGCCATATATGAGTGCTGCCTTTCAGTGCCCATCAGTGATACCTGTCAATGCCCATCAGTGCCACATACCAGTGCCTCCTCATCAGTGCCCATCAGTGCCAACTATCAGTGTCCATCAGTGCAGCCTATCATTGCCCATCACTGCAGCCTCATTAGCGCACATCAGTGAAGGAGAAAAATCACTTATTTACAAAATGTTATAACAAAAACTAAGAAAAAACATTTTTTTTTTCAAAATTTTCAGTTTTTGGTAAAAAACCCAGAGGTGATTAAATACCACCAAAATAAAGCTCTATCTGTCACAATTTCATATGGGTACAGTGTTGCATGACCCCGCAATTGTCATTCAAAGTGCAACAGCGCTGAAAGCTGGAAATTTCCTGGGCAGGAAGGGGGTATAAGTGCCCTGTAGGCTAGTGGTTATTTTTTTTGAGCAGTGTACATAATGTTTGGGGGTTTTGTGTAATCTTAAGGCCTAAAATTATTTTTTAAAGGATAAATTCACCTTTGGGTACGTTACATGTTCCGCCCGTGTTTATCATGTTCCCAATGCTGCAGCCGCTACACATTCCCCGGCCCAACCCCGACCCAACAGGGATAAGACCCCGGTACTAACTGTCACTTTTTAGAAACAGTGCGGCCTTGAAGGGCTCCGCCCACACGGCTGAGTCATTCATTTACAGTGCAAGCAGATATACTGTCAGCAGGAGACCTGCATGTTACCAGAGATCTGCTGATCACTGGTGCAATGCTTTACAGGCTCCTGCAACCAAAAATAATAAATTCATATTTTTTTACCTGCAAGAAAAGGTGTATTTATTATTTTTTGGTCAAAGGTGAACTTAACTTTTAAACATGTGTGCAAAAAAAATGCAAAAACGGCTTTGGCAGTGACATGGCTAAAAGGGTTACTTGGCCTCATTTCTATAAAAGAATGGGCTCATAGCAGCCTTATTGTCAGTGTGAGTTTGAACTGTTAGGGAGAGTTGACAATTATGTAAAGGGAAAAATACTGGGGTTTATTTACTAAAGCTGGAGAGTGCAAAATTAGGTGCACTTCTGCATAAAAACCAATCAGCTTCCAGGTTTTATTGACAAAACATAATTGAACATACTGAAGTTAGAAGCTGATTGGCTACTATGCATAGCTGCACCAGATTCTGAGTGAACCAGTTTTAGTAAATCTACCCCACTGTTTTCATTTATTTATTTTATTGGCTTTTTTAGCTTGTCTATTAGCCCTACAAATAGCCATAATTAAATGACACCTTTGCCTCCCCCCATATATTTCACTGGTACAAAGTTTCTAAACGTCATACTTCAAGCAAGAATAGCTAAGTTGTTCACAAATCGATCACAAGGGTAAGAATTTAAAGACATTGTTTTTGGTTTGTGTGTAATATATCTCCTAGATTGTAAGCTCCGAGGAGCAGGGCCCTCAAATCCCTCTTGTATTGAACTGTATTGTTACTGTATTGTCTCCCGTTATATTATAAAGCACTGAGCAAACTGTTGGCGCTATATAAATCCTGTATAATAATATATGCCACACATACCAATATGCTCCGATGAAAAAGAGTTACAAACATTGTCTTATGTTACGCCGGCCTCATAGAAGACAATGAGTTTTGACAGTTTCAGCCCTAAACCAATAACAATTGGTGCCACAATCATTCTTGGTTAGAATTCATGATACACTGAATGCATTTTCTAATGCAATCAAAACACATGGACAGGGGAAGACTCTTTTTTTAATGGGGAGTGAAATCTTCAACAATCTTCATTGTAACACAGAATGTTGTCCATCATAGTGATGGGTCAATAGGACTGTGTGGAAACAAGGCCCTCCAGCTAGCTTCAACGTTACCTGGAAGTGTCACAGCTTTACCTGTTAGAATAGAGGAAGGTTTGGCAAGCTACGTGGCTGCACTAAATAACTACAGCAGTATTCCCCAAAGTTGCAGTATTAACATCCAATTATATTCACATCATGTATGTTATATAGCATAAAACATAGCTGGAGTGCTTAAAATCTAGTGCAGCTGTGCATGGTAGCCAATCAGCTTCTAACGTCAGCATGTTCAATTAAGCTTTGTTAATAAAACCTGGTTTCTATGCAGAGCTGCACCAGACTTTGCACTCTCCAGTTTTAGTATGGCTGGATTCACACTTTAGCATAGCGTCTTTAAGCTGGTTTCTGCATGATATTTCTGTGAATTTTTGTGGTTTTGTGTGTTTATGCATGTTTCCATCAAGCCTTTTTCAGGCATTTTAGAGCTCTGGGGAATTTTATTAGCCAATAGAGAAAAATATCATCTGTTGCGTCATTTGTTGCTAGGTTTTTCAGCTTTTTTAGCTTTTCTATCAGCTTTCATTTATTTTTCTATTGTTATTCATTTATTATCTTTTTCCTTAGGGTAAGGGGTTAGAGTTAAGGTTAGGATTAGGGTTAGAGGTTATATATTTTATGTATTAAAATAAAAAAAAATATATAATCCCCCTGCGCTCCACTGGTATGAACAAACACAACCCCAAATATATGCAAGCTGCTACCACCTATTCCCAATACCACAGGATGTATGACAAAAAAAGCGCTTCACATATAAAACTAAATAAGTAGGTGCAATGATATAAAAATACATATAAAGTGACCACACTGTATTGAAAGGTATTGATAACTAATGCTAAATAATCCCCTCAATAAAATATATAAGTGCCAAGTGCTGAACAGGTCATGCGTTTGCTGACTAGACCGTGCCAAAATGCAATATATGCACAGTATACATAATACACAATAACATTGCACACTCTAACTGAAAGTAAAAAGTGCTCAGTAGGAGTATGAATATTGGTTAAAGTAAAATCCACAATAAAGTGCAAAACAGGTCATGCGTTTGCTGACTAAATCGTGCCAAAATACAATATATGCACAGTGAATTAATACACAATAACATAGCACACTCTAACTGAAAGTGACAGGTGCTCAGTAGGAGTATGAATAATGGTAAAAAGTAAAATCCACAATAAAGTGCAATAACAAAGTGCTTGACATTTCATGTGCAAACAAACACCACGATGTCAGTGCTTCAATTCTTCACTCCAAACATGATGCGTGTTAGCATGCCACACGTGTATATCGTAATCCAAAAATGGCTAAAGTGCCTCCTCACCTTAACCATGCGACCCCCTAAGGTCCACAATGCTTTAGGTAATATAGCTCCACCAGACTGGGGATCTCTGTAATAATACTCCTGTAGTACCACTCGATCTCCTCTGCCAGGTCACTTATGCCCTCAGATGGTAATACCCCCGGGATAATCACAATGCCATAGAGAGGTAGACAAAGAGAGCCTCCATAGTGAAATGCCGTTTATTCCATATAGCAGATAAAAACAAGCCAAAAGAGAACACTCACAGTATAGCAGATCTCATACAGCTGGTCTCCCATGTGCTGTGGGTGTACTGCAAGGTGCTGGGTGTTCAATTATGGCGTCTGCCACATGTGTTTAACCAGAAGTACATCACTGCGCTCTAAGCTCTACGCGTTACTCCACGATATCACGTGGCTTCACCATTATTATTACATAATATGAATTTATTTATGAATATTTTTATTTATTTGTGTATTTATTTTACATTTATTTATTCATATATTATGACTTTTTTTTAAAAAAAATTTCATTTGAGGCAAAAACGCATGAAAAAACACGCAAATATGTGCAAAAACCACGCAAATCTTGAGTTTCTGTTCATTTCTATGGAAATGAAAATACTCATACATGCATAAACTTACCTGATTTGAGCGACAAAAAAAGTTCTACAACTTGTTTGAGCTTCAGGCATTTGGCTGCAGGTGACTTGGAGTGGAGATGTGAACCATCTCCATTGAAAATAATTGAGTTTTCCTCTTTTTGGAGATTCGATCTTCAAGCTGCAAATTGCTCAAGTGTGAATGGGGCCTAAATCTCCCCCATAATGCCTCAATGATTTCTTACCTAATGCATTAGATTCAAAATTCCACTTCTTTGTACATTTATCATGAACAGAAACTGAAAAAGAAATAAATGCAATTAAAGTTGTCTTCTATACTGCTAAAAAAATGTCATTATGACTTAAATGATAATAAACACAGTGTATAAATTACTGCAGGAGACGGTCTGTACTGTAGAAAAGGACAAACTGCTATAGTTTGCCTCTTCTAAGATGGCGCTCACATGTAAGTGGTCTTTCGCTTGTCTATGAAAAAAAATGGGTGGATGCAATTACAACATAAAAACTGCATAAAAAGTCTTAAAGGAGAGAAGAAAGATATTACAAATCAGGCATACCCTTGGGTTTATTGTTGTTCAAAAATTTGGCTACATGCAGAACTGGAAGGGATGACAGATCCAGGGGCGTCCCTTGGAAGGTGCGTGGGGTGTGCGTTGCACCAGGTAACACCTTTTGCATGGGATGGCACCAGACCCGCTCCACCAGGGGCAGACTGAGCGAGGGCCCGGGGTCACTACAGGGCCCCATGAGAGGCTCAGTCCGTCCCTGTATGTGTCGCTGCTGAAAAAAGCAAGCATTGAGGGGTCGGACAATGAGGCAGGCACTTCGGACACCTCTCCTCCTCGGAGTTTAAGCAGAGGGGCAGGTTCACATCCCTGCCATGGGTCCTGAAGTCAGAGAGCTGGAGGGGCGGGCAGAGTATGCATCAGGTCAGTTTGTAATCCCCGGACCTTGGTGAAAGCACTGCAGCTTCATGTAGTAGGTAGGGGGGGGAGAGAGAGAGGGGAGGGGGGGAAGAGGGCAGAGAGAGAGAGAGGATGGGAGAAAGAGGGCAGAGAGAGGATGGGAGAAAGAGGGCAGAGAGAGGGGGGGGAAGAGGGCAGAGAGAGGGGGGGGAAGAGGGCAGAGAGAGGGAGGAGAAAGAGGGCAGAGAGAGGGAGGAGAAAGAGGGCAGAGAGAGGGAGGAGAAAGAGGGCAGAGAGAGGGAGGAGAAAGAGGGCAGAGAGAGGGAGGAGAAAGAGGGCAGAGAGAGGGAGGAGAAAGAGGGCAGAGAGAGGGGGGGGGGGGAAGAGGGCAGAGAGAGGGAGGAGAAAGAGGGCAGAGAGAGGGGGGGGGGAAGAGGGCAGAGAGAGGGAGGAGAAAGAGGGCAGAGAGAGGGATGAGAAAGAGGGCAGAGAGAGGGGGAGGAAGAGGGCAGAGAGAGGGGGAGGAAGAGGGCAGAGAGAGGGGGAGGAAGAGGGCAGAGAGAGGGGGGGGAAGAGGGCAGAGAGAGGGGGGGAAAGAGGGCAGAGAGAGGGGGGGAAAGAGGGCAGAGAGAGGGGGGGGGGAAGAGGGCGGAGAGAGGGCGGGGAGAGGGGGGGAGAGAGGGCGGGGAGAGGGGGGGAGAGAGGGGGGAGAAAGAGGGCGGGGAGAGGGGGGGAGAGGGGGGAGAAAGAGGGCAGAGAGAGGGGGGAGAAAGAGGGCAGAGAGAGGGGGGAGAAAGAGGGCAGAGAGAAGGGGGGAGAAAGAGGGCAGAGAGAAGGGGGGAGAAAGAGGGCAGAGAGAAGGGGGGAGAAAGAGGGCAGAGAGAAGGGGGGAGAAAGAGGGCAGAGAGAAGGGGGGAGAAAGAGGGCAGAGAGAGGGGGAGAGAGAGAGGGGGGAGAAGGAGGGCAGAGAGAGGGAGGGGAGAGAGGGGGGAGAAGGAGGGCAGAGAGAGGGAGGGCAGAGAGGGGGAGAAGAGGGCAGAGAGAGGGAGGGCAGAGAGGGGGGGAAGAGGGCAGAGAGAGGGAGGGCAGAGAGAGGGGGGGGAGAAAGAGGGCTGAGAGAGAGAGAGGCGGGGGGGAAAGAGGGCTGAGAGAGAGAGAGGGGGGAGAGAGGGGGGAGAAAGAGGGCAGAAAAGAGGGGGGAGAAAGAGGCAGAGAGAGGGGGGGAGAAAGAGGGCAGAAAAGGGGGGGCAGAAAGAGGACAGAGAGAGGGGGGGGTAAGAGGGCAGAGAGGGGGGGAAGAGGGCAGCGAGAGAGAGGGGGTGTTAGCAAGTGTACTAGCATCGGGTGACACCAACTCTAGGGATGCCCCTGGACAGATCTGCACCCATTGGATGCTTCCTTTTAACACTCACAAAAGAATGTTGTCTCTCATGTGAGTTAAAAAGGAGCCACTGAAAGGAGCATGTCATTCACTTTGTTCAATTTGTTTGCTTCTAATTGAATTTTACTTGTGAATATAAAGGCAGGAAAGTGTTTATGCAGCTTTGCAGTTTCTTTATAGTCATAATATGTAGGAATATTTTTCATTAGGTGTCATAAAAATATTTACAAATTGAATCCAAAATTCAATTGATTTATACAATTAATTAAGTGCTTGCCGAATAGCCAATTTGATATTGATACTGCTGTCAATCCCAAACTTGATCCTAGATGTCTCACCTCACTGCCAACTGCAAATTTTATAGAAGGAATTTATTAACATGAAAAGTGTATTTTCCGCTGGTCAAAAAAAAAAATTGCTCAAAAAACGTTGCTACAAAAAGCAATTTTTAAATCGTAGACTTGAATAATACAGTCTACTCTATTTAACAATACTAGTGACTGTTTCCTACTAAACAGATCTTGTAAAGTGGTCCTTTGGCCCTCTTTATCAGCACCTCATCATGCTCTTCTTTGGCTATTTGCATTCAGGAAGCATTTCACAGGTCCTCTGCTGATTGTAAAGCTTGTATAGTAAGCTTTGAATGTTGTAATAAATAACTGTTGTGTTTTATTTTTAAACTGAAGAACATGGTTCCTTTGGACCCCTCTGTTAGATCACTAAACAGTTCAATAGCTTCGATCCGTAACATATATAAGAGTGCAGCACACAAGTGTATACTCAGAGATTGGGAGCCATAAAAGAAAAGAATCTTTCTGTATATTATGAATGGAACCTGTAGAGATGTTGACCATCATTACCAGTTCTGTTTGAGGGGAAGCTATTACAGTGATTGTAATCCGTTATATATACCCAATGAAGTGACTAGCGTCAGGTTATACACAGAGATATAACAAATCCTCCTACACACGTTGTACCTGTTCATCTGGAGCAATCTGACCGGTACAGCCTTTTAAAACACTAAAACATACAGATTAAAGGCTTTTCTCAGCAGCAGGAGGCGGGGACCTGAAGTCTCACACACACTGCAGAGTTAGAGCACACAGCTCCGTAAAATCTGATAGCTGATTGGACACACCCTTCACTTCAAAAGTCTCAGACAAACATAAAGCTGCGTCTATGAGTCATCTGCTGTGTGCTGGAGGGGGGTGGGCCTTCTCCCGAGAGGCTGTGGTGTCAGCTTTATCTACTAGGAATGAGTCATGCAGATAGCAGAGAGAGGAGAGATCAGAGAGGAGCCACACATGGTGCTTTGGATTCAGGTTAGTACACACTATAGGGGGAGTACTTTGTTCATTTTTCATGTCTGATGTTTTGAACGGCATTAAATAAACTACATTGATTTGTTTAAAAAAAAAAAAACTTTAAAGGCTAACTCCAGGTTTTAGTGACCTTTAAATAATTCATTTGGACCAAGTTGGTCCAAGTAACTAGTTCTTTCACTAACACATGCAATGGCTGTGTGCACAGTATACAGCTCTGTGTTCCAGCATCGGAACTGCTCCTGGAAAAAAACTGAATCTTGCTGAACTCTGCTCAGCCATTCACAGGAAGCTTTGTATTTATGAATGAATTTATGAATGAGGAGATCTTGTCAATGTTCTGGGATAGGAAGTTCAACTTCCACTTCTGAAACACAGTATGTATGTAGCTGATGCTACAAGCAGTTTATAAAGTGCACACAACTTCTGCATAAGTTAGTAAAATAAATCGTTTTTTGGACCAATTAGTTCTAAACAAACTATTTAAAATTCACTAAGACCTGGAGTTAAGCTTTAAAGTGTATGCAAAACCTATCAAGGGACCTCTCTTATTTGCTCCATTTTGGTCTGTTTATTATATCATTGGAATCATATTATATAAGTTTTAGTGCAAAAAAAGTCAGAAGCTTAGAGCTGTCCTATGTCTCCTCCTGTGCTATCTCAAAGATTTCTCTTAGATTTTATCTTAAACAGAAGAATGATTATCCTTTCTTGCAAAGATCAGAGAGTAGATATGGTTGAGCAGTTTAACAAAAGACACTGGACAAGGCTGGCAATACATAGGCCACAAAATAGCTGCGTGTTGTCAGCCCACAAATGGGCTTAAAGTATAACTAATGGCAAAACATTTTTTTAACTTTCGTTAGAGTGGAGAGGGATTAGAACACGTTAGGTTTTTATTTCTGTCTGTCCCTCAATTTACCATTATAACCGAAAGTGAAAGTAACAAAAAAAAAATCCCAAATTGTGAGTCGCCACCAGATCAAGAATAAAAGAGGAATCTTCCAATGGGGACAACCGGGGGTTCCCTCATTTTGGATAGATGTTTTTTCACTTCTTGTTTTTGGAAAGAGACATGGAGATTATATTCTTTAACTTTTGATCCTTGGTGGAGGTCAATGATGTCTTGCCATAATACCTTGAACTCTCCACTGGCATTGTGGGCCTTTTACTGTGGTTGATTTACTAAAACTGGAGAGTGCAAAATCCGGTGCAGCTTTGCATAGAAACCAATCAGCTTCCAGGTTATTTTGTCAAAGCATAATTGAACAAGCTGAAGTTAGAGGCTGATTGGCTACCAAGCACAACTACACCACATTGTGCACTCTCCTGTTTTAGTAAATCAACCCCACTATGTCTTTGATATTACAGTGTGCTTATTTTTGTGTATTTCTTGGAAAACCTTAAAAGAATTGAAACAGAAAAAAGACAGGAAGTGAAGGGAAACCTCCACGAATGCACAGAGATAGCAAAAATTAGTCATGGAGAATAACAGTAATTTTTCTGTATTTCCAGAGCCTTTAAAGGGATAAATCACTAGAAAATGTGCATGTATAGCGGATACCGTGTTTCCCCGAAAATAAGACCTACTTCGAAAATAAGCCCTAGCATGATTTTCAGGCTGCTCTGTAATAGAAGCCCTACCCCAAAAATAAGCCCTAGTCAAGATCACCTTAAAAGAACTATGCTCGTATATTCGTGATATACTGTACAGTGCTCAGCATAAATGAATACACCCCAACAGATTTGTCAGAAAATCTTTACTTTCCTTTCAGAATCAACATTTCTATGGGACACTATACTACAAAATACTCTCACAAATGCAGGCCATTGATTGCAAACAAGGTTTATTAATTTGCACAAACAAAAAAGTATTTTTTCTATCAAATTAATTCAAGACCATGTTGCAAAAATGAATACACTCCAATGAAAGTCTTAGGAGCAAAGCTAAATTTTAGACAACAAAATCCTAATTAACAAGAATTCAACTACAGGTGAGTCTAATTATTCATTAAACAGTTATCCAGCAGACAGTTGATTATAAAAGGGCGTTACTTAACAAAGAAAAACCCCTTCCCATTTCATGCTGTCAGCAATGGCATCACATGGAAGAGAAATGCCACAAGGCCTGAGAAAGAAAATTATTTCTTTACATAAAAAGGTGAAGGCTACAAGAAGATCAGCAAAGCTTTACTTATCAGTCAGAATACTGTAGCAAACGTGATACAAAAAGTTAACAAAAATGGACTACAACCATCTCACAGAGACATCTGGGCTATCAACAGAAGTTAACACCTGGACAGGAGCGTCTTCTGATGAGAAAGGTTGAAGAAAATCATCCTGCAAGTTCACTGTAGTTAACTAAGAAAGTAGAAAGCCAAACTGGGGTGATTTGTTTCCCGTGACACAATACCGCGTACACTGCAGAGGAATGGTATGCATGGGTGTCGTCTATGAAGGAAGCCTCTCCTAAAGCCCATGCACAAAAATACTAGAATTTGCCAGGGCCCATGCTGAAAAAGAAGAAGACTACTGGGACTCTGTACTCTGGAGTGATGAGACAAGGATAAATGTTTTTGGAACGGATGGCTTCAAAACTGTATGGCGTCGCAAAGGTGAGGAGTACAAAGGAAATGCATGGTGTCTACAGTGATACATGGTGGTGGTAGTGTCCTTCTGCGGGGCTGCATGAGTGCTGCTGTTATTGGGGGCTGCATTTCATTGATGGTATCATGAATTCAGAGATGTACTGCTCTATATTGAAAGAGAAGATGCTACCATCACTCCATGCCCTTGGTCGTTGTGCACTTTACCAAAATGACAATGATCCAAGACACACATCTAAGGCCACTGTTGCATTTCTGAAGAAGAACAGGGTGAAAGTGATTCAAGTATGTCTCCTGATCTGAGCCTAATTGAACACCTACGTATGAGGAAATTTGAAGAGACAACTTTCACTCTCCATCTTGCATCCCGGCTCTAAAAGAGGTTGTTATTGAAGAATGGAAAAAGATAGATGTTGCAATATGTTACCAACTTATTCATTCCATACCTAGAAGACTTGGTGCTGTCCTTACAAATCATGGAGGTCATACAAAATATTAAATGTAGTAGTTTTTGTTGTGGAGTGTATTCATTTTTGCATCAGCTAATTTGAGTAAAACTGAAGATTTTGTAATCTTTAATGTTCTTTAAAATTGTAGAAATTGTTCTTGTGTTCATTGAGATATTGATTAAAATCTTAATTTTAAAAAGGGGTGTACTCATTTATGCTGAGCACTGTATCATATATATGTCACCATTTATGTCATAAGCTGCAAACCGTAGACAAGATGAGTGCAAAATAGAGCTATTCCTTCTAGTACAAGAAAGGGATCATGGAGGACTCCCAGGGCAAGAATCTCACGGCTTTCTGCAAAGAGAAGAAGTTACATCTCCGCATGGACCGAAAATGGCGAGCAGAGTACAATAACCTCAGTCAACAGGTGGATGAGGGAAATGCTAAGAACCGCAAGTGTGGATGAGGTTGACAACCATTATTTCCTGAGCTATATGAATGGATTGCCGACCATTTGTTTTACAGGAATTGGAGTCGAGAGAAATTCAGGCTGGAATTCAGGGTTTGAATCTAGAGATGGCATGACTGTATTTGAATAAATGTAGATTATTGTACATATAGAAGTATAAATAAGAAATAAGAATATAAGACATCCCCTGAAAATAATCCCTAGTGCATCTTTTTGAGCAAAAAATAATATAAGACCCAGTCGTATTTTTGGGGAAACATGGTATGTACTGCATATGTTTTTTTTTTATAGTCAAATTCTGTCAGTTTAACTTATTTGAGTTACTACTTGCAGTGGTGCCAAGATGACAGAGGTATAATCAGTTACCTACAAAATCTATATTTATCGATATTCATCATTTTAAAGTAAAACTATGTAGAAAAATGAATGATGTTTTGGTATGCCATCCATCCAATATTCAGTCTACGGCACTAGGCTATTAGCGATGACACTGCTAGAACAATTTCCATGATGATGAAGAGCTTAAAACTCTATGGTAAACAATTCTTCTATAAAAAAAACAAAAAAAACCCCAAAAACAATTTTTCCCATTAAAGAGTATTCTTATTAAAGTAATTTTCTGTTATTTCACTTCTGAAACCATAAATCTTTCATATATCTTAACGTTCTTAAATTATTCTCAAGAAACTAGTTTCCATGGAGATATTGCAGTCACAGATATGAATATGCCAAACAAAAGATTTAAAACAAAGCTACATCAGGAACTGCAGTAAAGTTGGTGTCCCCATCAGTGGCTTTTATGACATAATGGTGATCTCTCCATTGAAGCGTAATCAAATATTTTGATGAGACAAACATCAATGTTACACACAAAATATTGTTCAGTCACTTCAAATTTGGAAGGCCGCTTGCACTATTAGAGTATATTATATGTGTGTATTTGAATGTATTGTTGAAGTGGTTGTAAGAGAGCAACATTTTTTACATTCCATGCATGAAGGGAAAAAACCTTCTGTTTGCAGCATCACTACTCAGCCCCCCAATAATTACCTGAGCCTCATAAAGTTCCAGCGATGTGCATGACAGCCTTGGCTGTCCTGGGTCTCTGCCTTGGCATTGGTTGAGACAGCAAGCGGGAGACATTGGCTCCCACTGCTATCAATCACAACCAGTCAGCCAATAAGGAGAGAAGGCAGGGCCAAGCTTTGACTCAGTGTGTGAATGGACACACGGAGTAGCAGGTGCCCGCATAGCAAGCTACTTACTATGGGGGCACCTGACAGAAAGGAGGAGCCAGCAGAGTCTGGGAGGGACCCAAGAAGAGGAAGATCCAGGCTGCTCTGCGCAAAACCATGACACGCAGTAGTATAGACATGTTTGTTATTTAAAAAAAAAAAAATGAACCTTTAATATTGCTATAAGAATGACCCCAGGGCATATTTATAAAGCAGTGAATGTGACTAGAGATGAGCGAAGTATTCAAAAATTCGGTTCGGCTGATTCGGCGAATTCGAGGAATAAATTCGATTCGAGGCGAATATATTCGCTGCGAATTTAACTTATAAAAGGGTGTTTCTAGGCTTCAGAGAGCCTTTATATTAGTGCAGAACACTGTACCTTTAATTTAAATGCCCTTGGAGTCTGCTGGGGAAGAGAAATAATACTGTCAGTCAGTATGACATGCAGATGAGTGCCGTCGATCTTAGAATCACCGCACACTTCACTCATTTGGGCAGTCACGGGGCCAAAACCAGAGTGTGGAGCCACAGTGTGGCGGTGGAGGCAGCAGCAATGGGAGGCCATACAGCACCCTATGACAAAATGGAACCCACCAGCAGTGTGAGGAGACCTGAAAGTGGCACATGGTAGAGTGTGGCGATGGAGACAGCAGCAATGGGAGGCCGTACAGGGACCCATGAGACACTCTGGACCTGGCAGCAGCATGAGGAGGCGGTACGGGGGCCCATGGTAGATTACGGGCCTGGCAGCAGCAATGGGAGGCTCGTAATCTGCCAGCACCCTATGACAAAATGGAACCCACCAGCAGTGTGAGGAGACCTGAAAGTGGCACATGTTTGGGGCATGATTCATGGCGGATTTAGTCAGTTGTGTCAGGAACTGGTGGTTTGAAATCCAGACTAATCCACGCCTGATTCATTTTCACAAACGTGAGTCTCTCCACACTTTGGGTGGACAGTCGTGTCCTCCGCGGAGTTACAATACCTCCTGCCGCACTAAACACGCGCTCCGATGCCACGCTACTGACAGCCTTTCAAGGGCAAATTCAGCTAGTTGGGGCCAAAGGTCAAGTTTCGTTGCCCAGTAGTCAAGGGGATTGTCTACCTCGGTTGGCAGGGTGCTGTCCAAGTAGGCCCAAGCCTGTTGTTTGAGATCCTGCTCCAGGTCTACCTGATGCTGCTGCTGCTGCTGCGGCTGGTTAGTAGTTTCCTCACTGCGCTGGTGAAGAAAGCTACTCATCATCGACTGCAGACTGAGGCAGCCGCTGCTGGTGGAGCTGCCACTGCTCCTACCACACCACCCCTCCCCTGCTGCCATGGCAGCGGAACGCGAGCGCACAGGGCCCACAGTGTCTGAGGATGGACGTTGGCGCAGAAAGGCAGAGACCAACTGACTACATAGGTGGTTTTTATAGTACGTTATTTTGGCCTCCCTCTCAGCAGGTGTGAAAAAGGCCACCATTTTTGAACGGTAGCGAGGGTCCAACAAGGTGGACAGCCAAAAGTCATCCCTCTGTCTGATGGATATTATTCGGCTGTCGCTACGCAAGCAACCGAGCATGCTATGGGCCATTTGTGCCAAGGAATGCGAGGGACTCCCTGCCTCCATCTCCACAGCATACTGCCACGGTGCGTCTGGGTCCTCTGTCTCCTCCTCCTCCTCCTCTACCAGATGCTCCTGCTCCTCCACTCCTGTCCGCTGAGTGGAAAAACCACCCATTTCACTCAATAATTCCTGAGCACCAATGTCCTCCTCTACCTCCTCCTCTTCTTCCTGTCCTGCCTCCACAGGGGTCATGTGGCGTTGAGATCTGTGCGCCACGTCTACCGCACCTTGACCAGCCATTGTTAACAGCATTTGTTCCAGGACGTGCAACAGAGGAATGACGTCGTTCATCCCATAGTCCTGCCGACTCACGAATAGCGTGGCCTCCTCAAAGGGCCTGAGCAAGCGGCAGGTGTCACGCATGAGCTGCCGATGGCTGACATCTAAGTTACACAGGGGAGTACCTTTATCCGCTTGTAACATCAGGAAATCGGTGATGGCCTTTCGCTGTTCATAAAGGCGGTCTAACATATGTAGGGTTGAATTCCACCTTGTTGCAACGTCACAGCATGAGGAGGCGGTACGGGGGCCCATGGCAGACTACGGGCCTGGCAGCAGCAATGGGAGGCCCGTAATCTGCCAGCACCCATGAAAAAATGGAACACACCAGCAGTGTGAGGAGACCTGAAAGTGGCACATGGCAGAGTGTGGCGATGGAGACAGCAGCAATGGGAGGCCACACAGGGACCCATGAGAGACTCTGGACCTGGCAGCAGCATAAGGAGGCGGTACAGGGGCCCATGGCAGATTACGGGCCTGGCAGCAGCAATGGGAGGCCCGTAATCTGCCAGCACCCTATGACAAAATGGACAGCACCAGCAGTGTGAGGAGACCTGAAAGTGGCACATGGCAGAGTGTGGCGATGGAGACAGCAGCAATGGGAGGCCGTACAGGGACCCATAAGACACTGTGGACCTGGCAGCAGCATGAGGAGGCGGTACAGGGACCCATGGCAGATTACAGGCCTGGCAGCAGCAATGGGAGGCCCGTAATCTGCCAGCACCCTATGACAAAATGGAACACACCAGCAGTGTGAGGAGACCTGAAAGTGGCACATGGCAGAGTGTGGCGATGGAGACAGCAGCAATGGGAGGCCGTACAGGGACCTATGACAGATTACGGGCCTGGCAGCAGCATGAGGAGGCGGTACAGGGGCCCATGGCAGATTACGGGCCTGGCAGCAGCAATGGGAGGCCCGTAATCTGCCAGCACCCTATGACAAAATGGAACACACCAGCAGTGTGAGGAGACCTGAAAGTGGCACATGGCAGAGTGTGGCGATGTAGACAGCAGCAATGGGAGGCCGTACAGGAACCCATGAGAGACTCTGGACCTGGCAGCAGCATGAGGAGGCGGTACGGGGGCCCATGGCAGATTACGGGCCTGGCAGCAGCAATGGGAGGCCCGTAATCTGCCAGCACCCTATGACAAAATGGACAGCACCAGCAGTGTGAGGAGACCTGAAAGTGGCACATGGCAGAGTGTGGCGATAGAGACAGCAGCAATGGGAGGCCGTACAGGGACCCATGACAGACTCTGGACCTGGCAGCAGCATGAGGAGGCGGTACGGGGGCCCAAGGCAGATTACGGGCCTGGCAGCAGCAATGGGAGGCCCGTAATCTGCCAGCACCCTATGACAAAATGGACAGCACCAGCAGTGTGAGGAGACCTGAAAGTGGCACATGGCAGAGTGTGGCGATGGAGACAGCAGCAATGGGAGGCCGTACAGGGACCCATGAGACACTCTGGACCTGGCAGCAGCATGAGGAGGCGGTACAGGGGCCCATGGCAGATTACAGGCCTGGCAGCAGCAATGGGAGGCCCGTAATCTGCCAGCACCCTATGACAAAATGGACAGCACCAGCAGTGTGAGGAGACCTGAAAGTGGCACATGGCAGAGTGTGGCGATGGAGACAGCAGCAATGGGAGGCCGTACAGGGACCCATGACAGATTACGGGCCTGGCAGCAGCATGAGGAGGCGTTACAGGGGCCCATGGCAGATTACGGGCCTGGCAGCAGCAATGGGAGGCCCGTAATCTGCCAGCACCCTATGACAAAATGGAACACACCAGCAGTGTGAGGAGACCTGAAAGTGGCACATGGCAGAGTGTGGCGATGGAGACAGCAGCAATGGGAGGCCGTACAGGGACCCATGAGACACTGTGGACCTGGCAGCAGCATGAGGAGGCGGTACGGGGGCCCATGGCAGATTACGGGCCTGGCAGCAGCAATGGGAGGCCCGTAATCTGCCAGCACCCTATGACAAAATGGAACACACCAGCAGTGTGAGGAGACCTGAAAGTGGCACATGGCAGAGTGTGGCGATGGAGACAGCAGCAATGGGAGGCCGTACAGGGACCCATGACAGATTACGGGCCTGGCAGCAGCATGAGGAGGCGGTACAGGGGCCCATGGCAGATTACGGGCCTGGC
The DNA here is from genome assembly GCF_062004578.1 of Staurois parvus. Lineage (NCBI taxonomy): Eukaryota > Metazoa > Chordata > Amphibia > Anura > Ranidae > Staurois > Staurois parvus. The sequence continues at coordinate 5,437,206 of NW_028317971.1, read as the reverse complement.
AGCAGCAATGGGAGGCCCGTAATCTGCCAGCACCCTATGACAAAATGAAACACACCAGCAGTGTGAGGAGACCTGAAAGTGGCACATGGCAGAGTGTGGCGATGGAGACAGCAGCAATGGGAGGCCGTACAGGGACCCATGAGACACTGTGGACCTGGCAGCAGCATGAGGAGGCGGTACAGGGGCCCATGGCAGATTACGGGCCTGGCAGCAGCAATGGGAGGCCCGTAATCTGCCAGCACCCTATGACAAAATGGAACACACCAGCAGTGTGAGGAGACCAGAAAGTGGCAGAGTGTGGCGATGGAGACAGCAGCAATGGGAGGCCGTACAGGGACCCATGACAGATTACGGGCCTGGCAGCAGCATGAGGAGGCGGTACAGGGGCCCATGGCAGATTACAGGCCTGGCAGCAGCAATGGGAGGCCCGTAATCTGCCAGCACCCTATGACAAAATGGAACACACCAGCAGTGTGAGGAGACCTGAAAGTGGCACATGGCAGAGTGTGGTGATGGAGACAGCAGCAATGGGAGGCCGTACAGGGACCCATGAGAGACTCTGGACCTGGCAGCAGCATGAGGAGGCGGTACGGGGGCCCAAGGCAGATTACGGGCCTGGCAGCAGCAATGGGAGGCCCGTAATCTGCCAGCACCCTATGACAAAATGGACAGCACCAGCAGTGTGAGGAGACCTGAAAGTGGCACATGGCAGAGTGTGGCGATGGAGACAGCAGCAATGGGAGGCCTACAGGGACCCATGAGACACTGTGGACCTGGCAGCAGCATGAGGAGGCGGTACGGGGGCCCATGGCAGATTACGGGCCTGGCAGCAGCAATGGGAGGCCCGTAATCTGCCAGCACCCTATGACAAAATGGAACACACCAGCAGTGTGAGGAGACCTGAAAGTGGCACATGGCAGAGTGTGGCGATGGAGACAGCAGCAATGGGAGGCCGTACAGGGACCCATGACAGATTACGGGCCTGGCAGCAGCATGAGGAGGCGTTACAGGGGCCCATGGCAGATTACGGGCCTGGCAGCAGCAATGGGAGGCCCGTAATCTGCCAGCACCCTATGACAAAATGGAACACACCAGCAGTGTGAGGAGACCTGAAAGTGGCACATGGCAGAGTGTGGCGATGGAGACAGCAGCAATGGGAGGCCGTACAGGGACCCATGAGACACTGTGGACCTGGCAGCAGCATGAGGAGGCGGTACAGGGGCCCATGGAAGATTACGGGCTTGGCAGCAGCAATGGGAGGCCCGTAATCTGCCAGCACCCTATGACAAAATGGAACACACCAGCAGTGTGAGGAGACCAGAAAGTGGCAGAGTGTGGCGATGGAGACAGCAGCAATGGGAGGCCGTACAGGGACCCATGACAGATTACGGGCCTGGCAGCAGCATGAGGAGGCGGTACAGGGGCCCATGGCAGATTACAGGCCTGGCAGCAGCAATGGGAGGCCCGTAATCTGCCAGCACCCTATGACAAAATGGAACACACCAGCAGTGTGAGGAGACCTGAAAGTGGCACATGGCAGAGTGTGGTGATGGAGACAGCAGCAATGGGAGGCCGTACAGGGACCCATGAGAGACTCTGGACCTGGCAGCAGCATGAGGAGGCGGTACGGGGGCCCATGGCAGATTACGGGCCTGGCAGCAGCAATGGGAGGCCCGTAATCTGCCAGCACCCTATGACAAAATGGAACACACCAGCAGTGTGAGGAGACCTGAAAGTGGTACATGGCAGAGTGTGGCGATGGAGACAGCAGCAATGGGAGGCCGTACAGGGACCCATGACAGATTACGGGCCTGGCAGCAGCATGAGGAGGCGGTACAGGGGCCCATGGCAGATTACGGGCCTAGCAGCAGCAATGGGAGGCCCGTAATCTGCCAGCACCCTATGACAAAATGGACAGCACCAGCAGTGTGAGGAGACCTGAAAGTGGCACATGGCAGAGTGTGGCGATGGAGACAGCAGCAATGGGAGGCCGTACAGGGACCCATGAGACACTGTGGACCTGGCAGCAGCATGAGGAGGCGGTACAGGGGCCCATGGCAGATTACAGGCCTGGCAGCAGCAATGGGAGGCCCGTAATCTGCCAGCACCCTATGACAAAATGGAACACACCAGCAGTGTGAGGAGACCTGAAAGTGGCACATGGAAGAGTGTGGTGATGGAGACAGCAGCAATGGGAGGCCGTACAGGGACCCATGAGACACTGTGGACCTGGCAGCAGCATGAGGAGGCGGTACAGGGGCCCATGGCAGATTACGGGCCTGGCAGCAGCAATGGAAGGCCCGTAATCTGCCAGCACCCTATGACAAAATGGAACACACCAGCAGTGTGAGGAGACCTGAAAGTGGCACATGGCAGAGTGTGGCGATGGAGACAGCAGCAATGGGAGGCCGTACAGGGACCCATTAGACACTCTGGACCTGGCAGCAGCATGAGGAGGCGGTACGGGGGCCCATGACAGATTACAGGCCTGGCAGCAGCAATGGGAGGCCCGTAATCTGCCAGCACCCTATGACAAAATGGAACACACCAGCAGTGTGAGGAGACCTGAAAGTGGCACATGGCAGAGTGTGGTGATGGAGACAGCAGCAATGGGAGGCCGTACAGGGACCCATGAGACACTGTGGACCTGGCAGCAGCATGAGGAGGCGGTACGGGGGCCCATGGCAGATTACAGGCCTGGCAGCAGCAGCAATGGGAGGCCCGTAATCTGCCAGCACCCTATGACAAAATGGAACACACCAGCAGTGTGAGGAGACCTGAAAGTGGCACATGTTTGGGGCATGATTCATGGTGGATTTAGTCAGTTGTGTCAGGAACTGGTGGTTTGAAATCCAGACTAATCCACGCCTGATTCATTTTCACAAACGTGAGTCTCTCCACACTTTGGGTGGACAGTCGTGTCCTCCGCGGAGTTACAATACCTCCTGCCGCACTAAACACGTGCTCCGATGCCACGCTACTGGCCGGGCATGACAGCCTTTCAAGGGCAAATTCAGCTAGTTGGGGCCAAAGGTCAAGTTTCGTTGCCCAGTAGTCAAGGGGATTGTCTACCTCGGTTGGCAGGGTGCTGTCCAAGTAGGCCCAAGCCTGTTGTTTGAGGTCCTGCTCCAGGTCCACCTGATGCTGCTGCTGCTGCGGCTGGTTAGTAGTTTCCTCACTGCGCTGGTAAAGAAAGCTACTCATCATCGACTGCAGACTGTGGCAGCCGCTGCTGGTGGAGCTGCCACTGCTCCTACCACCCCACCCCTCCCCTGCTGCCATGGCAGCGGAACGCGAGCGCACAGGGCCCACAGTGTCTGAGGATGGACGTTGGCGCAGAAAGGCAGAGACCAACTGACTACATAGGTGGTTTTTATAGTACGTTATTTTGGCCTCCCTCTCAGCAGGTGTGAAAAAGGCCACCATTTTTGAACGGTAGCGAGGGTCCAACAAGGTGGACAGCCAAAAGTCATCCCTCTGTCTGATGGATATTATTCGGCTGTCGCTACGCAAGCAACCGAGCATGCTATGGGCCATTTGTGCCAAGGAATGCGAGGGACTCCCTGCCTCCATCTCCACAGCATACTGCCACGGTGCGTCTGGGTCCTCTGTCTCCTCCTCCTCCTCCTCTACCAGATGCTCCTGCTCCTCCACTCCTGTCCGCTGAGTGGAAAAACCACCCATTTCACTCAATAATTCCTGAGCACCAATGTCCTCCTCTACCTCCTCCTCTTCTTCCTGTCCTGCCCCCACAGGGGTTATGTGGCGTTGAGATCTGTGCGCCACGTCTACCGCACCCTGACCAGCCATTGTTAACAGCATTTGTTCCAGGACGTGCAACAGAGGAATGACGTCGTTCATCCCATAGTCCTGCTGACTCACGAATAGCGTGGCCTCCTCAAAGGGCCTGAGCAAGCGGCAGGTGTCACGCATGAGCTGCCAATGGCTGACATCGAAGTTACACAGGGGAGTACCTTTATCCGCTTGTAACATCAGGAAATCGGTGATGGCCTTTCACTGTTCGTAAAGGCGGTCTAACATGTGTAGGGTTGAATTCCACCTTGTTGCAACGTCGCAGATCAGGCGATGCTGTGGAATTCCGTTCTGCCGCTGCAGCTCAAGGAGGGTGTGCTTTGCGGTGTAGGAATGGCTGAAATGCATGCAAAGTTTACGTGACATTTTAAGGATGTCTTGCAGTGGGATGGTGGATTTTAGGAACCGCTTGACAACCAGATTGAACACGTGAGCCATGCATGGCGCATGGCACAACCTTCCTTGACGCAGAGCAGACACCATGTTCTTTCCGTTGTCGGTCAACATGGTTCCGATTTTCAGTTTGCGCGGAGACAGCCATCTGTCGATTTCTCTGTTCATTACACTCAGAAGTTCCTCCCCTGTGTGACTACGTTCGCCAAGGCATACCAGGTGCAGCACAGCGTGACACCATTGCGCCCTGCACATGTGATATGCCGGTCGGGTAATGGGACTTGGCACGGGGGTGGCGGCTGAGGACACGGCGGAAGAAGAGGTGGTAGAGACGGACATCTTTGCCGGACCAAGGACGTGCAAACGTGGAGGCAAAAGCGGCGTGACCTGTCCAAGTTGCTGGTGCGGCTGTGCCGGCACCACGTTCACCCAGTGGGCCGTAAATGACATGTACTGTCCCTGACCGTAGTTACAGCTCCATACGTCGGCGCTGCCGTGCACTTTGGCAGAGACCGACATGCTCAAAGACTGGCCCACCATCTCTTCTACATGTGAATGCAGGGCTGGCACTGCCTTTTTGGCGAAGCAATGCCGGCTTGGCACTCTCCACCGCGGCGCGGCACAAGCCATCATTTCTCGGAAAGGTGCTGAGTCCACCACTTGGAAGGGGAGGGACTGCAGCACCAGCAACTTGGATAGGAGGACGTTCAGCTTCTGCACCGTCGGGTGCGTGCTCGCAAACTGTTGTCTCTTGGAAACGGATTCCAAGAAAGACTGCTGACGGAATCCGTGAAGAGGAGTAGCAGGAGAAGGAGCATCTGAACGAGTGGAAGATGCCAACGAGCGACAACTCCCCTCAGCAGAGGTGTTGGAGCCTTGACTGGCTGATAGAGGGCGATTGACGTCGGGTGACGGAGCAAGTAACGGAGCGGGTGATGGAGCGGGGGCTAGGGCAGGCAGAACCGCCGTATCTTTATCACGGTTTTCCCAGGCCACCAAATGGCGACGCTGCATATGCTGCCGCAACGCTGTAGTCCCAACATGGGCCCCCTGGCCACGCTTGACTTTCTGGCCACATAGTCGACATACGGCTACGTTTACTTCCTCGGGCGGCTTGACGAAAAATTGCCACACCGCCGAGTAGGAAACTTTGCCCCCGCTACTCCTCACTGGCTGACTGCTACTTCTTCCGTGCACACCGGCACCACTACTGGCCGTGGTGGTAGGCTGCAGTGGAGCTGGTGCTCTATTCCGTGGCCGTTTGCCTCCACTGACACTGCTGCGACCCTGCTGCCTCCTGGGCAACCCACCGACTGTTTTGCTCGCTGCCAAGCTGCCACCCTCTTCTCCTGATGATGCGGAAGCAATAGCCTGATGACGACGAGGCTGCCAAGTGCGATCAGCCTCATCATCATCAATTAGGGTCTCCGCCTCACTACTAGACCCCTCGGCTGCGTGTGGGTCAGGAGACAGACCTGTCTCTAGACCGGCTACCGAGCCACTCTCCTCGCCAGTACTTCTTTGCCTGGCTGCTGAAGAGGCGGATGTCTCCCCCCGTTCCTGACCGCCCTCTGTTAGCTCTTCCTCACTGTACAGTGGGGCTGAGCCCACAGCATGCGATACTTCGCTTGGTGAGGGAACACCAAAGGACAGGGGCAGGTAGAGGACACGTGATTTCAGTGGGCTTGCTCCCGGGCCATGCCAATTAACTGTTGTGTCTGAGGTACCCACCGACCGTTGGCTGTAGGTGTCAGAGGTGACCTGGGAAGAGGAAGACGACCGAGCCAACCAATCGATGACGGCAGGGTTGTCGGTGGAGACACGACCGCTGGATGACACCGGGAGCACTGGCCTCTGGCTGCGACTAGTGCTGCCTCGACCCCTTCCTCTGCTGCCACGTCTGCTCGCTCCTAAAACATTGCCTCCTCTGCCACTCCTCTGCATGTTGTCTGACATACTCTTTAATTCAACTATTCTGTGTCCCTGAGTAACAATTCTGTGTCCCTCAGTAACAATTCTGTGTCTGTCCCTGAGTAACATTTCTGTGTCCCTGAGTAACAATTCTGTGTCCCTGAGTAACAATTCTGTGTCTCTGAGTAACAATTCTGTGTCCCTGAGTAACAATTCTGTGTCCCTCAGTAACAATTCTGTGTCCCTCAGTAACAATTCTGTGTCTGTCCCTGAGTAACAATTCTGTGTCCCTCAGTAACAATTCTGTGTCCTTCAGTAACAATTCTGTGTCCCTCAGTAACAATTCTGTGTCCCTGAGTAACAATTTTGTGTCCCTGAGTAACAATTTTGTGTCCCTCAGTAACAATTCTGTGTCCCTCAGTAACAATTCTGTGTCCCTCAGTAACAAATCTGTGTCTGTCCCTGAGTAACAATTCTGTGTCCCTCAGTAACAATTCTGTGTCTGTCCCTGAGTAACAATTCTGTGTCCCTGAGTAACAATTCTGTGTCCCTGAGTAACAATTCTGTGTCCCTCAGTAACAATTCTGTGTCCCTCAGTAACAATTCTGTGTCTGTCCCTGAGTAACAATTCTGTGTCCCTCAGTAACAATTCTGTGTCTGTCCCTGAGTAACAATTCTGTTTCCCTGAGTAACAATTCTGTGTCCCTGAGTAACAATTCTGTGTCCCTGAGTAACAATTCTGTGTCCCTCAGTAACAATTCTGTGTCCCTCAGTAACAATTCTGTGTCTGTCCCTGAGTAACAATTCTGTGTCCCTCAGTAACAATTCTGTGTCCCTGAGTAACAATTCTGTGTCCCTCAGTAACAATTCTGTGTCCCTCAGTAACAATTCTGTGTCTGTCCCTGAGTAACAATTCTGTGTCCCTCAGTAACAATTCTGTGTCCCTCAGTAACAATTCTGTGTCTGTCCCTGAGTAACAATTCTGTGTCCCTCAGTAACAATTCTGTGTCTGTCCCTGAGTAACAATTCTGTGTCCCTGAGTAACAATTCTGTGTCCCTGAGTAACAATTCTGTGTCCCTGAGTAACAATTCTGTGTCCCTGAGTAACAATTCTGTGTCCCCGAGTAACAATTCTGTGTCCCTCAGTAACAATTCTGTGTCCCTCATTAACAATTATGTGTCCCTCAGTAACAATTCAGTGTCTGTCCCTGAGTAACAATTCTGTGTCCCTCAGTAACAATTCTGTGTCCCTGAGTAACAATTCTGTGTCTGTCCCTCAGTAACAATTCTGTGTCCCTGAGTAACAATTCTGTGTCCCTGAGTAACAATTCTGTGTCCCTGAGTAACAATTCTGTGTCCCTCAGTAACAATTCTGTGTCCCTCATTAACAATTATGTGTCCCTCAGTAACAATTCAGTGTCTGTCCCTGAGTAACAATTCTGTGTCCCTCAGTAACAATTCTGTGTCCCTGAGTAACAATTCTGTGTCTATCCCTCAGTAACAATTCTGTGTCCCTGAGTAACAATTCTGTGTCCCTCAGTAACAATTCTGTGTCCCTCAGTTCAATTCTGTGTCCCTCAGTAACAATTCTGTGTCTGTCCCTGAGTAATAATTCTGTGTCCCTCAGTAACAATTCTGTGTCCCTCAGTTCAATTCTGTGTCCCTCAGTAACAATTCTGTGTCTGTCCCTGAGTAATAATTCTGTGTCCCTCAGTAACAATTCTGTGTCTGTCCCTGAGTAACAATTCTGTGTCCCTGAGTAACAATTCTGTGTCCCTCAGTAACAATTCTGTGTCCCTCAGTAACAATTCTGTGTCTGTCCCTGAGTAACAATTCTTTGTCCCTCAGTAACAATTCTGTGTCTGTCCATGAGTAACAATTCTGTGTCCCTCAGTAACAATTCTGTGTCCCTCAGTAACAATTCTGTGTCTGTCAGTAACAATTCTGTGTCTGTCCCTGAGTAACAATTCTGTGTCCCTGAGTAACAATTCTGTGTCCCTGAGTAACAATTCTGTGTCCCTGAGTAACAATTCTGTGTCCCTCAGTAACAATTCTGTGTCCCTCAGTAACAATTCTGTGTCCCTCAGTAACAATTCTGTGTCCCTCAGTAACAATTCTGTGTCTGTTCCTGAGTAACAATTCTGTGTCCCTCAGTAACAATTCTGTGTCCCTCAGTAACAATTCTGTGTCTGTTCCTGAGTAACAATTCTGTGTCCCTGAGTAACAATTCTGTGTCCCTCAGTAACAATTCTGTGTCCCTGAGTAACAATTCTGTGTCCCTCAGTAACAATTCTGTGTCCCTCAGTAACAATTCTGTGTCTGTCCCTGGGTAACAATTCTGTGTCTGTCCCTGAGTAACAATTCTGTGTCCCTTAGTAACAATTCTGTGTCCCTCAGTAACAATTCTGTGTCTGTCCCTGAGTAACAATTCTGTGTCTGTCCCTCAGTAACAATTCTGTGTCTGTCCCTGAGTAACAATTCTGTGTCTGTCCCTGAGTAACAATTCTGTGTCTGTCCCTGAGTAACAATTCTGTGTCTGTCCCTGAGTAACAATTCTGTGTCCCTCAGTAACAATTCTGTGTCCCTGAGTAAGAATTCTGTGTCCCTGAGTAAGAATTCTGTGTCCCTCAGTAACAATTCTGTGTCCCTCAGTAACAATTCTGTGTCCCTCAGTAACAATTCTGTGTCTGTCCCTGAGTAACAATTCTGTGTCCCTGAGTAACAATTCTGTGTCCCTGAGTAACAATTCTGTGTCTCTCAGTAACAATTCTGTGTCCCTGAGTAACAATTCTGTGTCTGTCCCTGAGTAACAATTCTGTGTCCCTCAGTAACAATTCTGTGTCCCTCAGTAACAATTCTGTGTCCCTCAGTAACAATTCTGTGTCTGTCCCTGAGTAACAATTCTGTGTCCCTCAGTAACAATTCTGTGTCCCTCAGTAACAATTCTGTGTCTGTCCCTGAGTAACAATTCTGTGTCCCTGAGTAACAATTCTGTGTCCCTGAGTAACAATTCTGTGTCACTCAGTAACAATTCTGTGTCCCTCAGTAACAATTCTGTGTCTGTCCCTGAGTAACAATTCTGTGTCTGTCCCTGAGTAACAATTCTGTGTCCCTCAGTAACAATTCTGTGTCCCTCAGTAACAATTCTGTGTCTTTCCCTGAGTAACAATTCTGTGTCCCTGAGCAACAATTCTGTGTCCCTGAGTAACAATTCTGTGTCCCTGAGTAACAATTCTGTGTCCCTCAGTAACAATTCTGTGTCCCTCAGTAACAATGCTGTGCCTGTCCCTGAGTAACAATTCTGTGTCCCTGTGTAACAATTCTGTGTCCCTGAGTAACAATTCTGTGTCCCTCAGTAACAATTCTGTGTCCCTCAGTAACAATTCTGTGTCACTGAGTAACAATTCTGTGTCCCTCAGTAACAATTCTGTGTCCCTCAGTAACAATTCTGTGTCCCTGAGTAACAATTCTGTGTCTGTCCCTGAGTAACAATTCTGTGTCCCTCAGTAACAATTCTGTGTCCCTCAGTAACAATTCTGTGTCTGTTCCTGAGTAACAATTCTGTGTCCCTGAGTAACAATTCTGTGTCCCTCAGTAACAATTCTGTGTCCCTGAGTAACAATTCTGTGTCCCTCAGTAACAATTCTGTGTCCCGCAGTAACAATTCTGTGTCTGTCCCTGAGTAACAATTCTGTGTCCCTCAGTAATAATTCTGTGTCCCTCAGTAACAATTCTGTGTCCCTCAGTAACAATTATGTGTCTGTCCCTGAGTAACAATTCTGTGTCCCTCAGTAACAATTCTGTGTCCCTCAGTAACAATTCTGTGTCCCTCAGTAACAATTCTGTGTCTGTCCCTGAGTAACAATTCTGTGTCTGTCCCTGAGTAACAATTCTGTGTCTGTCCCTCAGTAACAATTCTGTGTCCCTCAGTAACAATTCTGTGTCCCTCAGTAACAATTCTGTGTCTGTCCCTGAGTAACAATTCTGTGTCTGTCCCTGAGTAACAATTCTGTGTCTGTCCCTGAGTAACAATTCTGTGTCTGTCCCTGAGTAAAAATTCTGTGTCCCTGAGTAACAATTCTGTGTCCCTCAGTAACAATTCTGTGTCCCTCAGTAACAATTCTGTGTCCCTCAGTACCAATTCTGTGTCTGTCCCTGAGTAACAATTCTGTGTCTGTCCCTGAGTAACAATTCTGTGTCTGTCCCTGAGTAACAATTCTGTGTCCCTCAGTAACAATTCTGTGTCCCCCAGTAACAATTCTGTGTCCCTCAGTAACAATTCTGTGTCTGTCCCTGAGTAACAATTCTGTGTCTGTCCCTGAGTAACAATTCTGTGTCTGTCCCTGAGTAACAATTCTGTGTCCCTAAGTAACGGTTCTGTGTCCCTAAGTAACGGTTCTGTGTCCCTAAGTAACGGTTCTGTGTCCCTAAGTAACGGTTCTGTGTCCCTAAGTAACGATTGTGTGTCCCTAAGTAACGGTTCTGTGTCCCTAAGTAACGGTTCTGTGTCCCTAATACAGAGAGATCTGTCTCTCTTGAATGACCAGAGGCAAATGGAGAATTGTAAGATGGCCGCAATTTATAGCTCCACCATTACACAGTGCTGGCTGGCTGGCTGCTGATTGGCTAATGCGATCACATGTCATGAATGAATGCATTATGGGTCAGCGTGCCTTGTCTGCGCGCCTTCCCAGAGATCCCTGCTTCGTCGCCGCACATGTCGCCGCCATTTTTGGAAAAATTTCGATTCGTGCATCCGAAGTCTGCTAATTTTCAGTTTCGGCGTGAATCGAAATTTTCCTAATATTCGAAACGAATTCCACTTCGCCGAGTTCGATTCGCTCATCTCTAAATGTGACATTTGCCAAACATTTACTGCAGATGAATCAATCACAGTCATTATTAACACACTAGGAAAATACACCAGTAGTGAATGTTTGGTGAATGTAACATTCACTGCTTTATAAGTATGCCCTGGGGTCTTTCTTAAAGCGATATTAAAGGTTAATTTTTTTTGAGGAAATCACAAGTTAATCACAAAATTGTGAATCCTTATCTATGTTTTCTTCCCTGATCAGTGACTTAAAATAGTGGACCCCCTTCCCTACCTGGAATTCTCTTCGGGAGCAACGGGATGTCCCTCCAGTGGAATTTTTTACCTTCAATTGCGGCATTGGCTGCTCTCATTGCAGGGCACTTCTGTCTTCCCATACCAGAAATCTGCCTTTGAACTGCTTTGCCAACAGCGGCCGGGCGCCCCAGGCCTTATTTCCCTTCTTTATGCAGCTTTGAATAGACGCTCGTCGCATACTTCTCTTTCATATGTCTTTCAGTGGGAGCGTGACCTGGGAGTGGTTGTGGATCTGGAGGACTGGAATAGGGCCTGGTCGCTTGTAGCTAAATGCTCTTTTAATACGACCACGCTGGAGGCGGCTTACAAGGTATTGTTTTGTTGGTATTGGGTTCCGGCTCATTTGGCACAGGCGAATCCTGCCTGCAGTGATAGATGCTTTCGGGGTTGTGGCCATCGTGGTGTTGTATTGCATATCTGGTGGTCATGGCCGAGGCTGCTTTGTTTTTGTTCTCGTGTGTTTGGCCTCCTTTTCAGCTTGTTCCATCTCTCTATACGACGGGATGCTCGGTATGCTTTGCTTCATTGTCCCATACCGGGCCTCTTGGCTCATCAGCAGAAGTTGGCTTCCTATTTGTTTTTGTCGGCCTCTAGAACAATTGCTCAGGCCTGGAAGAGCCCGTTTGTCCCTTTTCAGGGGGTGCGGGACCGTATGACCACTATGATGCTCAATGAACAGATATTGAGTATTTGCAACGACTCCCAATGTAAATTCTTGAAAATATGGGAGCCGTGGCTGCAATATACCTTTCCCACGCTCCCCCCGGCCAGTCTGGGGATGTAATGTTGTTTGGCTTTGGCGTTCTTGGATCCCTGCTCTTGGTTTGGTTATCTTTTTTCTTTTGTACTTCTCCTTCTTCTCCCCCCCCCCTTTTTTTTTTTCTGTTTGCTTTTAGTGTGGCAGTGGATAGCTGCCTTTAGTCTGAGTTATTACCAGTGTTATATTTTATGTTTTCTTATTTAAGTGCCATTGATAGCCCCTGCGTGGGCGATCTTTTGCCCTGTTGGTGTTAGAGCACTGATTTCTTTAATTTTCTACTTCTTCTATGTGCAATTGATAGCCCCTGCATGGGGTTGATTTGTTGCTCCTGTGTTAATTGTTATTAATTAATAAAAACCATTGAAATACAAAATAGTGAACCCAATAGTAGAGCATAACAGCCAGAAAAGTTGCATTTTCATAAGACAAGCTCAGCACTGGCATACTCCAGATTTCTCTCACAGGATTCTTTGGATGTTTTGGCAAAAATTGTTATCTGTCCATGAAGTTTAAAGATGAATTCTGGAAAAACATTTTTGGGGCCTTTGCTATCTAAAAATAAATTACCCCTAATGATAGGTGTCCCATGTGTGGTTGGTGATGTGTTGGGTCAAACTATTTAACTCATTCACCCCAAACACTTCTGTAAGTGTCCCTTGTGTGGTTTGTGGTGTGTTGGGTCAAACTGTTTAATTCATCCCAGACACTACTGTAAATACAAAACGTCAGGCACTGAAACAGACAGTTCTGGCTCTAATACATTAAATTATATGGGGTTGCCCATTTCCACCTTCTAGCCTTGTCCATTAACAAAACACGTAGTATTCTTTTTACAGAATACAAGGCACTCTGTGAATGGAATGAGGGGAGTGGAGATAAATGGCACAATCTCTTCTTCCATTCACAGAATACCTTGCATTCTAGTCACATGATCACATTTGGGCAATGAAATGTATCATTTGCATGAAATCAGTCATTTAGCAGTGGGGCCAGGAGATGTCATTCTGTATGAGTGAACGACGTGAGCAAATCTTACAGTCGGCAGGATTTTTTCAACCATTAAAAATAATTTTAAAAAATATTGGTTTGACATACACTTTAATCCTGATGTGGCATTTGTTTATGTTTTTGGGGAATACACTGAAATACACCACATCATATGTTAACGTGCTACAGTATATATATTCATATTGTTAAAATATCTTGTGTACATTATCTCATTTGCTGCCATAGACTATATCTCAATCTTTTCATTTCTCCTGCATTAGTGGAACACAGTTTATATACCTGAAAAGTCACTAAAGACTTCAAACTATAGATTTTCTAAAACTAGATAATTTTAAATAGTGTATTCTTATGTTTTATATGTGACCTGTCCCTCTTGCATGTTTCATTATTTTATTAGATTTATTTTTCACAAAAAGACTGGCATGTCTCCCAAGAACCATTGTTAAAGTAGCCAAGGAGTGCCACAAGACCATCTTTTCACTCAAAAGGGGGTAATATCTTCTCCCATATGTTGCATTGCAGTTACTTCTCTTCCCATCCAACAAGTGATAGCTGGCCCACTATCCTGAAATAACAGAAAGCTACATAGACCACTGATGTCTTTTGTGTAGTAGATTGGAGTTAAGAAAGAAGAATTGCCAAAGGCCATTTGGAAACCCAAGCACTGCCTGAGGGCCCGGGGTATGTAGGGGGCCCCATGAGATGCCCCTGGTACCTTTTTCATAGGCTTTTTTGAGTTTGGGCAAGGACACAGGGGCCCCATGATCCCCTATTATACGGGGGGCCCCATGGGTTGTCAGTCCGTCCCTGCTATTAACCCAACTTAAGTTAGGATTCTGAGTATGAATTTGAAAGTGTGCAGGACTGAGTATCTATAGGATTCATACACTGAAGGATGAAATTTGTTCTGCAAAATTCTGAGAATGATTATGGGTTTGGAATAAACCTTTTACAGACATGATATACTACCTATGTATTTGGCTATCTAGGAGTAAAGCTGTTATGACCTAGACAATTTGTTTTTGGCAGTGAGTTTTTTAAAAGAAACTCCAATATGAAAGACATTTTCTGTCTTGGATGGAATTGGGCTACCATTTAGTCTCCGGTTGCATATTCACTGCTGTGTAAAATAGTGGGGTGAGGTACCCCAACCTCACATGACTGTGACAGATCGGGTTCTCCAAATATTTTTACAGATTATTGACCAGGCAGTGCATGATACAATAATTCTATGCCATTTACTTTCTAGTACAGTGTTTCATAAAGTAGAAACAAGCGCAAAACTTTTATAACTTCTTCAGTTGTTTTGCCATATGTGTTCCATTGGGGAGATTTCCCTTCACTTCTTGTCCCATAGTCAAAACAGGAAGTCAGAGGAAATCCCTTCAAAGTGAAAGAATCCCTGGTTGTCACTAGAATTAGTGTCCCGATTGGAAGATTTATATTTCCCTTCTGGTGACAACCAAAACTTTGGGATTTTCTTTAACGTTCCCTCTTGGTGATAAAGGTAAACAGGACAAATAGGTTGAAACTCTATAATGAGAGCACAGAGAACAATAAAAACTGTCAGGTGTTCTAATCTCTTTTTACTCCAAAGAAAAAAAATGGCTTTAGTTATACTTTAAGGTCAGGACCTAACATGGGTGATGGATATGTTTGATATGGGTTGTCACTTTACTCTGTGTCTATACATGGAATTAATAGATCATTGGTAAGTGATAGAACACTGAGTATGATTGATAGCACACACACATATGGAAAACAAGGGGGAAGAAATTACCCAGACAAGATTGAGAAGTGGAGAGACCAGGCTTTAGTTGGAAATGTCTACTACTAAAAGAAAATACAGCTTTGCTTAAGCTTACATAAATGGATAAGAGCTACTGCTTCATATTCTAGTTGTAAAGTTCTTAGTAATGAAAGCCTGAAAGTTACCAAACTAAAAAGGTATTTCGTAACAAAAACACCTACATAAAAACAAACCCAAGGAATTAGCAAGGCAGTAAAAAAGTGTTTTACCCAAGTAACGGTAACTCATTTAAATCAGAATTTGCTTGCTATTCAGTAGAATTGGTTGGATAACTAGCCAGAATCATACCTCCAGGGTAGGCCACGTTGTTCGGCAATAGTGGAGGCTTTTTACAACTCCCCTCCCCCAATATATTATGAACAGAACCTGCTTTAGGCGCCAATCACACTTAGCAATTTGGAATCGCAGACAGAATTGTTGTGATTCTGCATATAATTCCAAATTGCCCTAAAATCGCAGCAAAACACATGATGCATGTTTGGGTGCCATTCATTCATAATGGCAACCCAAATGCAGTGCAATTTTGCTGAGATTGTCGTGTGACAAAACGCACAAGAATTGTGGCAAACCATGCGTGTAAAAATGCATGTTTGTTAGAGTATTTATTTTTTTTTAGTCTATAATACAGCCATTTGGTATTTGCCATTGTATGGCTTTGCTGACATTTTGGTAAAAATTCTCTTTTTGGGTCCTAGTACCATTACAGTTTGTGAGTTGGGTCATTACAATAAAAGGTCAAGAACTCCTACTTTATTACATTTAGTAAGCTATAGACTTTCAGAGTGACACATCCAAAATATTAAAACAAAAATAAACTGGAGGAGAAAAAAATAAGATCTCCACCAACTTCTATTGAACAGACTTTATAGGCACACCACGAGACAAAATACACATATAGATACACTGCTCAAAAAAAATAAAGGAACATTTTTTAATCAGAGTATAGCATAAAGTCAATTAAACTCCTGGGATATTTATCTGGTCAGTTAAGTAGCAGAGGGGGTTGTTAATCAGTTTCAGCTGCTTTGGTGTTAATTAAATTAATAACAAATGCACTAGATGGGAAACAAGGAGACACATTTAAAAACAGGAGTGGTTTTACAGGTGGAGGCCACTGACATTTTTTCCCTACTCATCTTTTCTGACTGTTTTTCAATAGTTTGGCATTTGGCTATGGTCAGTGTCACTACTAGTAGTGTGAGGCGAAACCTGGACCCTACAGAGGTTGTGCAGGCAGTCCAACTCCTCCAGGATGGCACATCAATATGTGCATTGCCAGAAGGTTTGCTGTGTCTCACAGCACAGTCTCAAGAGCATGAAGGAGATTCCAAGAGACAGGCAGTTACTCGAGGAGAGCTGGACAGGGCCGTAGAAGGTACTTAACCCATCAGCAGGATCAGTATCTGCTCCTTTGTGCAAGGAGGAATAAGAAGAGCACTGCCAGAGCCCTTCAAAATGACCTCCAGCAGGCCACTGGTGTGAATGTCTCTGACCAAACAATCAGAAACAGACTTCATGAGGGTGGCCTGAGGGCCCAACCTCCTTTAGTGAGCCCTGTGCTCACTGCCAGGCACCATAGAGCTTGATTGGCATTTACCATTGAACACCAGAATTATCTGGTCCACCACTGGCACCCAGTGCTTTTCACAGATGAGAGCAGGTTCACCCTGAGCACATGTGACAGACGTGAAAGGGTCTGGAGAAGCCATGGAGAATGTTATGCTGCCTGTAACATAGTTCAGCATGACTGTTTTGGTGGTGGGTCAGTGATGGTCTGGGGAGGCATATCCATGGAGGGGCACACAGACCTCTACAGGCTAAACAATGGCACCCTGACTGCCATTAGGTATTGGGATGAAATCCTTGGACCCACTGACAGATCCTACGCAGGTGCAGTGTGTCCTGGGTTCCTCCTGGTGGATGACAATGCCTGGCCTGACAATGTGGCGAGAGTAGGCAGGCAGTTCCTGGAGGATGAAGAAATTGATATAATTGAATGACCCCCATGCTCCCCTAACCTAAACCCAATAGAACACCTCTGGGATATCATGTTTCAGTCCATCCGACGCCGCCAGTTTGCACCTTAGACTGTCCAGGAGCTCAGTGATGCCCTGCTCCAGATCTGGGAGGAAATACACCAGGACACCATCCGTCGCCTCATTAGGAGCATGCTCTGATGTTGTCAGCATGCATACAAGCACATGGGGGCCATACAAACTAAGTACCATTTTCAGTTGCTGCAATAACATTTCATCAAAATCAACTAGCCTGCTGCATCTTTTTTCACTTTGATTTTCGGGGTGTCTTTGAATTCAGTCCTCTGTAGGTTGAAAAACGATGGGGCATCCTTACATTCCTAGCACATTACCCAGTCCAAATCAGTATAGATATCCAGTATGATATTTTTCCCCATTGAGATCTGATGTGTTTTCAAAGTGTTCCTTTAATTTTTTTGAGCAGTGTACTTAAAATCAGATTCTTTGCAGATACTCTCTACTGGACTGGTACAGTTGCAAGAAAAAGTATGTGAACCCTTTGGGATTACGTGGAGTTTTGCAGGAAAAAGTATGTGAACCTTTGGACTTAATAACTGGTTGACCCTCCTTTGGCAGCAAAAACCTCAACCAAACGTTTCCTGTAGTTGCAGATCAGACCTGCACAATGATCTGGAGTCATTTTGGACCACTCCTCTTCACAAAACGGTTTCAGTGTAGCAATATTCTTGGGATGTCTGGTGTGAATCACTCTCTTAAGGTCATGCCACAGCATTTCAATCGGGTTGAGGTCAGGACTCTGACTGGGCCACTCCAGAAGGCGTATTCTCTGCTGTTGCAGCCATTGTTTTGTTGAATTACTTGTATGCTTTGGGTCATTGTCCTGTTGCATCACCCATCCTCTGCGGAGCTTCAGTTGGCGGACAGATGGTCGTACGTTTTCCTGCAAAATGTCTTGATAAACTCTGGAATTCATTTTCCCATCAATGACAACAATCCGTCCAGGCCCTGAGGCAGCAAAGCAGCCCCAAACCATGATGCTCTCTCCGCCATGTTTTACAGTGGGGATGAGGTTTTGATGTTGGTGTGCTGTGCCTTTTTTTCTCCACACATAGTGTTGTGTGTTCTTCCCAAACAACTCAATCTTGGTTTCATCTGTCCACAGTACATTTTGCCAGTAGTGCTGTGGAACATCCAGGTGCTCTTTTGCAAACTTCAAACGTGCTGCAATATTCTTTTTGGACAGCAATGGCTTCCTCCGTGGTGTCCTCCCATGTACTCCATTCTTGTTTAATGTTTTCCTTATTGTAGATGTGTCAACAAAAATGTTAGCATGTGCCAGAGATTTCTGTAGGTCTTTAGCTGACACTCTGGGATTCTTCTTTACCTCATGCAGCATTCTGCGCTGTGCTCTTGCAGTCATTTTTACAGGACGACCACGCCTAGGCAGAGTAGCAACACTGCTAAACTTTCTCCATTTGTAGACAGTCTGTCTTACCGTGGACACATGAACATCAAGGCTTTTGGAGATACTTTTGTAACCCTTTCCAGCTTCATGCAAGTCAACAATTCTTGATCGTAGGTCTTCTGAGAGCTCTTTTCTGCAAGGCATGGTTCACATCACACAGTGCTTCTTGAAACCAGTAAACCCAAAACAGGTGTGTGTTTTTTAAGGGCAGGACAGCTGTCAGCAACACATCCAATATCATCAAACTGATTGCAGTCAAGGTTGGCTCACTCCTGGCTCCAATTAGCTCTGGGAGAAGTCATTAAGCTAGGGCTTCACATACTTTTTCCTCCCTGCACTGTGAATGTTTACATGTTATGTGCAATTAAACCATGGCAACATCTAATTTTTGTGTAGTATTATGTTCAGCAGACTGTGTTCTTCTATTGTTGTGACTTAGATGACATTCAGAGCACATTTTATGCCCAATTCATGCAAAACTCCACGTAATCCCAAGGGGTTCACATACTTTTTCTTGCAACTGTACATCAGCTAACCCAAATATGTATGCACACTTCTATAAGATAGTTATTGTACTTGCACTGGCATGCTTGTCCAAATCCAGGTACATCAACGCGTTTCGCAATTAGGTAACTTCATCAGGACAATGAGGGTATATGAATACAAACTAAATATAAAGAAAAATAATAATTTACACAAAATATTATAATCAAACAATTTACTTGTTATATGTGTAAATTGTAAGATTTTTTTTTGTGTGTGTAAAATGTTACTTTTCTTTAGATTTATTTTGTATTCATATACCCTCATTGTCCTAATGAAGCTATCTATTTGCAAAACGCGTTGATGTACCTAGATTTGGACAAGCACACCAGTGCATATACAATAACTGTCTTATAGAAGTGTGCATACATATTTGGGCTAGCTGATGTACCAGTCCAGTAGAGGATATCTGCAAAGAATCTGATTTTAAGCATCTATATGTGTATATTGTCTTTTAACAATAGGAGGGTGTATTCCTAAAAAACTCATTTTGTTTTACAAATACATGTCTCCTGGTGTGCCTATAAAGTCTGTTAAATAGGATTTGGTAGAAATCTTATTTTTTTTCTCCTCCAGTTTACTTTTGTTTTACTTTACTATGTTCTTTATGAAAATAAATATCAGCTGTAGTTCTTTTTTCTTCCCATTTTGAAATACAAGAAAATTTAATTTTGAATATAACACTTTAAAAAAAAAAGAACATTGTTGTGCTAAAACATTAGATTTTCAGTATATCTTTTTTTAAACTGAATACAAGAGCTATTTTCCTAAATATATATTTGGTAAAATTTCTATCCAACTTTAAAAAAATGTCTTCACTTCATCGTAGAATTTCTTTTTGTTCTGTTCTTTCTTTGTTAATTTGTAAACTACAAGCAATGGTCACATCTGTTGTATTCAAATTGTGAGACCATCAGGGGACAGTGCAGCACTGAATGAAGTATGAATAACAGCACATTTATTGTTAGTATGGATTCTGGAAAAAATATAATGATTTCTCCCATATTTTTCTGGTAAGTAAAGATTTTAACACACTTGTATTTCAGTCTGGAAGGAAGCAGAATTAAGTATGTATGCTATTAAGCTGCAATAAAACCTCTATTGTCTTGTGCTGGTTCAATCATTAAATCATTGATCTGTTAATACATCTCTAGTAAACTTTGTGGTGTCCAATACAGATTTGTTAGAATAAGTTATTCAACTAATACTGAATAATTGCTGAAAATAAAGGAACATCTGCAAAGCACAAGTTGATGAACATTGTAACCCTCACCGGCTTTTCTCCACTTTCAACTCCCTACTCTCTCCCCCCCCCCCCACCCCCACCCAGTACCTCACTTACCTGCCACGAGATTGCCGAGATTGCCAATCACTTCCAAAATAAGATCGACGCAATCTGTAAGGACATCACCAATGCTCAACCTACCTCCCCACCTAGCCTCCCTCCCACCATAACCCCACCTACTCTCCCCTCCTCTGACCTCGCAACCGCCCTGCCCCCCACCACATCTAACATCCCACACACTTTTACCTCCCCAACACTCCGCTCCTTCAGCCTTGCCACCACTGAGGAGGTCACCAAGGTCTTCTCAGAAGCCCGCCTCACCACTTGCCCCCTTGACCCTGCCCCCACACAACTCCTCCGGGCACCCTCCTCCTCCATCCTATGCTCCCTCACCCACATCTTCAATCTCTCCCTCTCCACTGGTGCATTCCCCTCCCCCCTAAATCATCTCCCTGCTGCCATTTACTTCTAAGCTCCTTCAGCGCTTAGTCTACAATCGCCTAAGTGCTCACCTCACTGACAACAACCTCCTCGATCCACTACAGTCTGGCTTCTGTCCCCTACACTCCACCGAAACCGCCCTACTCAAAATCACTAATGACCTGCTAACCGCCAAAGCTAATGGCCACTACTCAGTCCTTTTACTCCTTGACCTCTCCGCGGCCTTCGACACAGTTGACCACCCCCTCCTCCTTAATAAACTACACTCCCTTGGCATCAGAGACTCCGCTCTCTCCTGGCTCTCCTCCTACCTATCCCAACGCTCCTTCAGCATTACCTATAATGCTACCACCTCCCCCTCTCTCCCCCTCTCTGTTGGGGTCCCCCAAGGCTCTGTCCTCGGGCCCCTTCTCTTCTCCATCTACACCTCCTCCCTCGGCAAACTGATACACTCCCATGGCTTCAACTATCACCTCTACGCCGATGACACGCAAATTTACCTCTCCACCCCTCACCCCTTCAGTCCCCGCCTGTATCACCCACCTGCTGAACAACATATCAGACTGGATGTCGCTCCATTTCCTCATACTGAACCTTTCCAGAACCGAGCTCCTAATCTTGCCCCCAGCCCACCCCACCCCACCCTCTCCATCATGACCAACAACACCACCATCGGTCCCACCCAGCAAGCCAAAGTCCTAGGTGTCACTCTAGACTCAAACCTGTGCTTCCAACCCCATGTCCAATCGTTGGCAAACTCATGCAGACTCCACCTCCACAACATCTCCAAAATACGTACGTTCCTAACCCCAGACACTACTAAACAACTCGTTCACTCCCTCATTATTTCACGTTTGGACTACTGCAACTCCCTTCTCACTGGCCCACCTAATCACAGACTATCCCCGCTTCAGTCTATCCTGAACTCAGCGGCCAGATTCATCCACCTTACCAACCGCTCCTCTTCTGCCACCCCCCTCTGTCATTCCCTCCACTGGCTCCCGATTGCCCAACGCATTAAATTCAAACTACTAACACTGACATACAAAGCCATTCACAACGCTGCCCCAAACTACCTCACCCAACTGATACCCAAATACCGCCCAACCCGTAATCTTCACTCCTCACAAGACCTCCTACTTTCTAGCTCCCTGATACCCAAATACCACCCAACCCGTAATCTTCACTCCTCACAAGACCTCCTACTTTCTAGCTCCCTGGTCTCCACCTCCCACGCCCGACTGCAGGACTTCTCCAGGACTTCCCCCATCCTCTGGAACTCACTACCCCAATCCATCAGACTGTCACCTACCCTCCTCACCTTTAGGCGCACCCTGAAAACCTATCTCTTCAGGGAAGCCTACCCCGCCCTCACCTAACTACCGATCTCCTCCACTCCTCCTACCACTCCATCCCCCACAGCCACTTCCTCCTGTACCACTTTCTTCTCCCTCCTAGATTGTAAGCTCGAAAGAGCAGGGCCCTCGAACCCCTCGTGTATTGTTTTGTTACTGTATTGTCTCATGTTCTGTCCCCCACTATAATGTACAGCGCTGAGCAAACCTTTCTGGCGCTATATAAATACGGAATAATAATAAACATAAGGGCATGTTTATAAAGCAGTGAATGGTACATTCACCAGTCTTTCACTGCAGGTTGGTTAATCACTGTAATTTAAAACACACATCCCAAAAAGATTCTCCTTCAGTGAATGATTGGTTAATGTTACATTTGCCGTCCTCTAAACTTTTCACGTTTGTTAAATTTTATGCAGGTCTTTAGTTGTCTTGGGTAAGTCTTGACTTCCAGTTTTTGCTCTAAAGATGGGGCTTATTTCAAAATAAGACTGATGTCAATTCATCCACAGCTATATGTCTCAATTTGACCACATTTTGTAGAAATGCCTTGGCCAGTAAAATGATCACAACTTACCAGGACTTCACACATATTTAACCACTTTAATTCTCTTACCTTTATACCCCTTAAAGACCAGAGCAATTCATACATTTCCACTATGGGCATGTTTATCCGGCAATGATTTTACAACATTACTTAGATTTAACAGAGTAATGCAGGCCATAGATGGGTCGAAAATCGGCAGATTTTTCGGCCGAAAATAATATCGGCCGATTTTCGGATCGTTAGTGGGCGATTTGGTCGGCCGTTTTTCGGTATTTTGGCCGGTTTTTTTTTCCGGTAAAGTTGGAAAAAAATCGGCCGATTTTGCCGATCGGCCGATTTTCGCGGCAATTAGTGGGCAAATCGGCCGATTTTTTACCGATAGGTCACTGCTCATGCGCAGATTTTTTATCGGTAAAAAATCTGCGCATGAGCAGTGACCTGCAAGAGGAAGACAAAAAGAAGAAAAAGAAGAAGAGGAAGAGGATGAAGAAGAGGATGAAGAAGAAGAAGAGGAAGAAGAAGAGGATGAAGAAGAAGAGGATGAGGATGAAGAAGAAGAAGAAGAAGAGGATGAAGATGATGATGAAGAAGAAGAGGATGAGGATGAAGAAGAAGAAGAGGATGATGAATAAGAAGAGGATGAGGATGAGGAAGAAGAAGAGGATGATGAAGAAGAAGAGGATGAGGAAGAGGATGAAGAAGAAGAGGATGAGGATGAGGATGAAGAAGAAGAAGAAGAAGAAGAAGAGGATGAGGATGAGGATGAAGAAGAGGATGAGGATGAAGAAGAAGAAGAAGAGGAGGAGGATGATGAGGATGAAGAAGAAGAGGAGGAGGAGGATGAGGATGAAGAAGAAGAGGAGGAGGAGGATGATGAAGAAGAAGAAGAGGATGAGGATGATGAAGAAGAAGAGGATGAGGAGGATGATGATGAAGAAGAGGATGAGGATGATGAAGAAGAAGAGGATGAGGATGATGAAGAAGAAGAGGATGAGGATGAGGATGATGAAGAAGAAGAGGATGAGGATGATGAAGAAGAAGAGGATGAGGATGAAGATGAGGATGAAGAAGAAGAAGAGGATGAGGAAGAAGAAAAGGAAGAAGAAGAAGAAGAAGAAGAAGAAGAAGAAGAAGAGGATGAGGATGAAGAAGAAGAGGATGAGGATGAAGAAGAGGATGAGGATGAAGAAGAAGAAGAAGAAGAGGATGAGGATGAAGAAGAAGAAGAGGATGAGGATGAAGAAGAAGAAGAAGTAGGATGAAAATAAGAAGAATTCCAGTCCAGCAAAAAGTGTCTCTGCAGAGAGCTCCGCTATTTCTGACAGTTCTCTGACAGTTCCTTCACATTTACAGCGGTTGAAACATTGTATCTATTTGTTTCCGAATAAAAACATCTGTATCCTAAATGGAAACAAATAGATACAATGTTTCAACCGCTGTAAATGTGAAGGAACTGTCAGAGAACTGTCAGAAATAGCGGAGCTCTCTGCAGGGACACTTTTTGCCGGCTGTAGAAGGGATCAAAATCGGCTGATTTTTTTTTACCATTGATGGTAACGTCGGCCGCTTGAACGACCGAATTTTCGTTTTTTAAAAGAAATATCTGCCGGTTTTCTCCCCATTTATGGCCTGCATAACTCAGAGGGGGAGATTTATTAATACTGGTGCACACGGAATCTGGTGCAGCTGTGCATGGTAACCAATCAGCTTCTAACTTTAGCTTGTTCAATTAAGCTTTGATTACAAAACCCAGAAGCTGATTGGCTACCATGCACAGCTGCACCGAACTCTGTGTGCACCAAGTTTGGCAAATGACTTTGCCAAACCATGGCAAAGTCATTTGCAAATGAAAAATACATTTTTCAATTTTGCACATTTTTTTAGACACTAAAAAAACAACAAACTGAATAAAAAAATAAATTTACGGTAAATAATAATCAACAACAAAAAAAAAGTGGGAACGAGTGAAATGTGGCTGATTATGGTTAAAATAGGGTTAATAGGTTAAATAGGAATGCATTTTATTTAAAAAAATGGAATATTGTATACGCACCTTTCCATAATTTTCCTCTCCTTGGTGCATATGCATGACAAGACACTGTATATTTATGTTGTTGCTCCTCCCCTCAACCTAATAGGACTGGTTAACTATAAATCCAAAAGGAATCTGGCCCTACACTATTTTGCCAAAAGTATTGGGACACCCCTCTAAATCATTGGATTCAGGTGTTCCAATCACCTCCATGGCCACAGGTGTATAAAATCAAGCACCTAGGCATGCAGACTGCTTCTACAAACATTTGTGAAAGAATGGGTCGCTCTCAGGAGCTCAGTGAATTCAAGTCTAGTACCGTGATAGGTCACTACCTGTGCATTAAGTCCATCCGTGAAATTTCCTCTCTACTAAATATTCCACGGTCAACTGTTATTGTATTATAGTATTATAACAAAGTGGAAGCAACTGGGAACAACAGCAACTCAGCCATGAAGTGGTAGGCCACATAAAATGACAGAGCGGGGTCAGTGCATGCTGAAGAACATAGTGCGCGGAAGTCGCCATCTGTCTGCAGAGTAATTAGCTAAAGACCTCCAAACTTTATGTGGCCTTCAGATTAACATAACAAGAGTGCATGGAGAGCTTCATGGAATAGGTTTCCATGGCCGAGCAGCTGCATCCAAACCTTACATCACCAAGTGCAAAGCGTCGGATGCAATGGTGTAAATTACAGCGCCACTGGACTTTGGAGTGATGAGTCATGATTCCCTCTCTTGCAATATGATGGACGTGTCTGGGTTTGGCAATTGCCAGGAGAACGGTACTTACCCTACTGCATTGTGCCAAGTGTAAAGTTTGGTGGAGGGGGATTTATGATGTGAGGTTGTTTATAGGGGTTGGGCTTGGTCCCTTAGTTTAAGTGAAGGGAACTCTTCAGTATACCAAGACATTTTGGATAATTTAATGCTCCCAACTTTGTGGGAACAGTTTAGGGATGGCCCTTTCCTGTTCCATTATGACTGCACACCAGTGCACAAAGCAAGGTCCATAAAGACATGGATGAGCAAGTTTGGGGTGGAGGAACTTTACTGGCCTGCACAGAGTCCTGACCTCAACCTGATAGAACACCATTGGGATGAATTAGAGTGGAGATTGTGAGCCAGGCCTTCTCTACCGACATAAGTTCCTGACCTCACAAGTGCGCTTCTGAAAGAATGTTCAAACATTCCCATAGACACACTCCTAAACTTTGCGGACAACCTTACCAGAAGAGTTGAAGCTGTTATAACTGCAAAGGGTGGGTCAACTCAATCACCACAAGGATGGGAGTCTGTATGCTGCCATGAAGATGCACCAGGAAAGGAAAATTACAGAAAGGTGAGTATACAATTTTCCATTTCCCTGGAGCATCAGGGAAGCATACATTTTGAAATAACCTGCCAGATGGGAGGGTGCAGAAACGGAAAAATAACTTTAATGACAAGAATCGGAAGGGCAAGCCCATACGACAGACCTCCCGAAACTCAGTGTTGTCAGCTGAGCCAGATCTACCCTTTAGTGCAAAATTAAGGTGGAAGGAAGGCAAGATTGCTACTTTGCAGTTTATCTTGAGGATCCACAACAATATGCTGCCCAGGAAGTTGCCACTATGCTCAATGAGTGCTCCTTTAAGTCCTCTGGAATGTAAAGGTCTTGTAGGGAATAAACTTTTTTGATTGTTTTGCATATCTAGAACGTGGTAGTACGTGATGACACTGGCTGATGCTTTTATAGACCATTAGTATAAAACAGATTGTCAGCTTGGTTGTGGTACTACCAGCCAGTGATACAAATATAAAACAGATTGTCAGCTTGTCTGATGGAAAATATGACAGATAAGTAGGCCTTCAGGGCTGTACCAACATCCAGTGGATGTGTATCTCTTAACTCATTAAGGAAGTATAACAAGATAACCTCTTGACTTAAGTGAAAGGATGTTGACATTTTCAGAATAATGCACCCTGAAAGTTTCAAAACTACCCTGTCTGGATAGAACATCTGACACCCTCTTGGCAGAGGTTATCGCAACTAGATACCAGAGTGGATGATTCAGATGGATAGAATGGAGGCCTAGATATTGCTTCAAGAATGATGGCCAGGTTTTCTTTGGGAAATCTTGATTTACTGGGAGGCCTCAGTTTTAAACATGCTTTAGGGAACTGAATTACTAAGACATTCAGGGCCCATTTGATTCCTGTCATGGTGGATCAGGCTGAGATGTGAACTTTTAACGTACTCAAACATAATTCTCTATCAAAATGAAATTCTCATTCCCTTCGCTCTCAAGACCACTATAAAAGGTAAAAGGACTGTCCTGGGAGAGGTGGACAATCCAAAGAGAAGGCTTTGAATTTGGAAATAGTAATAGTGGATCGCGAAGCAAAGATATTTCTGTTAGGCTGGGTGAATAGGGATTTGCAGGTATACATCTGGACTAAAATCTTTCATCTGTCCACTGAAGACAGCAACCTAGTTGTCTGAAAATGATTGTCTAGTAATCACCCTTTGAATCTGCATTGATATCCCATGCAATGGTCGTTACTGCCCAAGGGTCTCAAATGTTTTCCATCCAGGTGTGTCCAAAAAGCCGGAATCTGGCCCCCACCGGGACAAATTGGATGGGCCCACCCTCAAAACTATTTTTGTTGCTCCTGTGTAGCAGTTGCCATAGACTTCTGCAATCTTAGCTGAACAGCTTTGGGTGCTATCCCTATCCAGTCTGGAGGAATTTTTTTCTTTATATCTGTCCAGGAGATGGCATTTGAGTGGCAGACCTTTCTAAATTTTCTACTATTTATCTGAATTAACCCTGATCTGCCTCATGTCACCTTTGAGATTGCTGAATCCAGCTTACCCCTGTAAAGATTTGTGTCATCGTAAGGGATCTTGCACCAGTTAGATTTTGATGCTTGATCCTGCACCCATAAGGGTTTCTCGAAGAAACTGAGGAAAACATGGCGCTAGCCATGCACCTGATCACATCCACAGATTCTTCTGCTTTGAAATCACTTGCCAGCTTCAACTATTGAAGGGAAGTAATATTCCTGTTCTGACCGACCTCCTCCAGGAGATTAAACATCCAACTTGAAATTTTCCGGCCAACTGCCACTAGTGGTCTACAAGCACCCCAGACAGCTGTGTAAGCGTGTTTAAGGTTGAGATCTATATTGAGACCTAAAGTATCCTTGACCACGTCCTTAATTGGAAGGGTGACATGCCTCGCAAGCCGCATTAGTGATGGATACATGCCTGGAAGAAAAAAATATGGATTGACCTTTGGATTTTTTAAAGGATATAACTTGGTCA
The DNA here is from genome assembly GCF_062004578.1 of Staurois parvus. Classification (NCBI taxonomy): domain Eukaryota; kingdom Metazoa; phylum Chordata; class Amphibia; order Anura; family Ranidae; genus Staurois; species Staurois parvus. The sequence continues at coordinate 5,409,406 of NW_028317971.1, read as the reverse complement.
ACCTGCTGTTTATACACATTTTTTTCTGCTGCTTTTGCTACTCCTCTTGAATCAACTCCTCCAGCTCCTCAATGAAGAAAGGACTTTGGCTCTCTTCTGAGATTAGGAAAATATTTCCTGACTTTATGAGGAGTCTCCTGCACTTCCTCCCAGCCAATTGCTTTTTTAACTGCTTTAGCAAAAGGCTCCATTAGAGCATAATCAAAGACTGCGTCCCCTTTAGTTTCCGCATTCTCTGACAAACTGTCTCTGCTGGAAGTGGTTGGCCTTGCCTAGGTACACTGGGAATCACCTTCCCTAACTGAGAGGCCAAAGCTTTCAGCATTGATTTTCTGACTGATTTTTTTATCAGAGCTGTCACTTACCTCACATCTGTTTCTTTCTCTCTTGTCACTTCCTAGAAGCAGGACTGACTGTCAGGAATGGACTTGCCAATAACGGTGGGACTCACCTGCCTTGTGGGCTGCAGTACCAGGGCTGGCCAGTGGGTGCTCTCAGCAATTAGAGACTCACCCCTGCAGTCAGCCAAAACACCTGAAGATGATTGCAGGGGTTGTATTTAAGGAATGGCCAGACTCACAGTCAGGGCTTTGGTGTGTGTTTTTCCATGGGCCCCTGTATCTTGTAACCTGCATTCCTGTTCCTGTTCCTGTTTCTGCCTGACTTGTTGCCGACCCTGCCTGATCCTGACCTCTGCTGACTTCTCCTGTTTGATCCCTGGCTTGTGACCCTGACCATTCTCTCCGCCTGCTCCTCCTGTACCTACCTGCCCGATAGTTATCGACCCGGCCTGCCTGACTACGTTGTGCTCTATATGTGTATGTACCTGTGTATCTATATCAGTTTAGGTTTGGGTTTGTTTCACCTTGTTGTATGTATTTGTGTTAGCTTGGGGTTTGGTGCACTGCGTTTATATTTGTATTGTTAGTCTCAATAAATTATATTATTTACTATATCTGAAGCTTACGTTTCCCTGTGTCAGTCCACACACTTCTGGTCACACCCACATCACTGACACACTATGCCAAGCAGCAATGTAGCTCATCAAACCCAGCAAGTGTTGGCCCCTGGGCACCCAATATGTCCTGTAGATGAGGAAAATTGCTACTGTGAGGGAGATCCTGCATGGTGGTTATGGCAATTGTATTAGGATGATCTTGAACAACTTTACCTAGAGTGCTTGAGATTTGATGTCAATCTGTGACTAGAACATTTTATCAGCCTTGATGCTCAGGATCCTGATGTTCTTGCAGGGCTGAAAAAATATTATGTCAGCGTTAGGACCATGCCATCTATTTTTCACCATGTTCACTACTAACCTAGTGCCTTATCTTGTAGACAGTGGGTGGTTTTCCATACGCTGTGAGGGTATACCAAGACATACACCTGAAATACAATGCAACTAGAGAGCACACAGACAGAAGACCTAGAATGAACCAGAAAGAAAGACACTGAAAGGTACAGACTGCCACCTGAACCATATGAGCAGACAGTGAGTCAGTATGGAAGCTGAAAAACCACCAGTGTAGGAAAGAAAAAAGTAAATTAATATAGTTTTAAATTCGTGAACTGGGCAACGGCAATGATGTCACCCACTCACACATGACCAGAAACGTCCATGACCCTTAGCATCATGTTATAGAAGGCAGAGAACTGGAAAACTTTGTCAGCAGCCAGGCATCACATCTGGACACACATGCGTGGTATGCATCTCTTCCTGCTGCAGCCATACTGGAAGAAGGAGGAAAACTCCCACATCTATGCAAGGAAGCAAAGATCACCAAAGGAAAAAGAGGAAAAACACTGCAATCCAGAAGCTTATTTAAAGCTTATATTCATGAATGCCCCCCCCCCCCGCAGACCACCAGAATGGGACTCCATCTATGTTCCATGACTAATCCAGTCCTAACAGGTGAGGACAGAAAAAAGAGAACCCAGAGGGCTAGATCCCTCTCAGATTTATAGTTAACCCATCAGGCTGAGGGGTGGAGCCACAGCGCAATGTATGTTGCCGAGAAGATGTGCCATGAAATATTTTTTTACTCAAAAGGTTTCTTTAATTGGTGTCATATGCAGATCACATCATACCTTTGATATACAATACAATACAAGTAAATACAATAAATTATTGTACTGTATTACTCAGTGACACTTGATGACTATCTACAAGTGTTATTTTTCACAGGGTAGCTGTTCCTGCTTGATAATACATAGCACTTCCCTGGTGTCATTTTTACAGCCTGTAATTGCTAGTAATAGTTGTGACGGAGTGACTTTTGGGGGTGGGGGGGCCTCTGGGTCAGCTCATGTTCCCCTCATTATGTTTAATCCACCCTGTGCCTGTTAAGGGGTACAGGGTGTGAATGTCCTAGTATTGTGTATTGTTGTGTTGTCCTTTGTTATTGGCAACCTGGCTGTCCATTGTCCTTTTGCCATGTGCTGCCCCATTGTTCTGTGTCTTGGTTGGATGGGGAGGGGTGATGATATGTTTCCTGTAGCCCTCCCCACTGATGGGGTGGGCTGATGATGTGTTTCCTGTTCCTGGTTGTGTTTCGTCGCCCTGTGTATATAACTTGTTGTGTGTGTAAAATAAAGGAGTTGACTTCCTGTTTTAAGAAGAGTCAGGTGCTGTCTATTTCCTGAGGGATTTCAAGGGTGTGATCTGTGGAATTGTGTTCAGACAGTGAAGCTGCGGTATAACGGAATATACCCAAGTGCGGTCTGGGGTCCGTTCCGTTACATTGGTGGCAGCGGTGGGATTGTGCTTCCAAGCTGTGAACACGTCCAAACCACTACCGGGATCCAAGGTTCGGATAGCAGGAGAGGAGAGACAGATACCACCAACAGCTATGGAAGCAGAGGTCTTATGGCGGATGCAGCAAGTGCTGGCTTATTTAGACGGTCCTGTTTCTACATGGGATGAGCGTGGATGGAGGAATGCGTCTGTCCAACAGCTGGATGAGGGTATGTAAGATGGAGCAGTCGGCTCATCCCTCCAATTACAGATCCCAGGATGTATGGATCTATTTGATTTTTCAATGGAGGATGTTGTGGGTGATGGGTCACCTAGCAAAGTGCTGGCACTGGACCCAAGGGCCACCAGCCCGTGCCCTGGACATTTATCCATTCCAGAGACTGGGGATTGTACTGACTTTTCTACTGAGGAGGAACCAGCCGGCGAGCCACCAGCTGAAGCACTGACAACCGGACAGAGGGTCCAGGACCTCTGCCCCACACCTGTGGTAGTATCAGAGGCCCAGGGGGAGAAGGAAGAGGAGGTTGTTGTCCTCCCTCCCCCACAGTCAGCCAAAGTGGAGGAAACTGTTTTCCCTCCCAAGCCAGGATCTGTGCACCAGGGGGACAGTGACAGAGGAATGCCATTCCAGCAGCAGATCCACAGTCTGGGAGTGGAGGAAGCCACCCCCCCTCCCCTACTGTTAGCCGGTGCAGATGTGGGGTCCCCAGCAGAAGTGCTGGCACCAGGGCAGAGAGCCGCTGGCCTCGGCCTAGCAACTACAGCCACCACCTGGATACCCCGGGAATGCTGGGCAGTCGGCCCAGATCCCCCACAGCATGATGGAGTCAGCTCAGCCACCCTGTCTTCTCCACAGCAGCTGAGAGGACTTCAGAGAGAAGGAACAGTCCGTACTTCTCCCCAGCCGCGGGTATGGTCTACGGGAGAGGCAGAGGTTGGCTGGGTGAGTAATGCTTGGTGTGGGACAATTTGCATGGGGTACTGTGTGGGTGCTGGCATTGAGGGACTGGAGGTACAGACTAACTTCAGAGTACATCCGTCTGGGATCTACTCCTGCGTTAGTCTCCTGCCGAAAGGGTAGATATGTGACGGAGTGACTTTTGGGGGTGGGGGGCCGTGTCAGCTCATGTTCCCCTCATTATGTTTAATCCACCCTGTGCCTGTTAAGGGGTACAGGGTGTGAATGTCCTAGTCTTGTGTATTGGTGTGTTGTCCTTTGTTCTTGGCCACCTGGCTGCCCATTGTCCTTTTGCCATGTGCTGCCCCATTGTTCTGTGTCTTGGTTGGATGGGGTGGGCTGATGATGTGTTTCCTGTTCCTGGTTGTGTTTCCCCGCCCTATGTATATAACTTGTTGTGTGTGTAAAATAAAGGAGTTGACTTCCTGTTTTAAGAAGAGTCGGGTGTTGTCTATTTCCTGAGGGATTTCAAGGGTGTGTTCCGTGGATTTGTGTTCAGACAGGGAAGCTGCGGTATAACGGAATATACTCAAGTGCGATCTGGGGTCCGGTTCCGTTACAATAGTGGAGGAATGAGTGTCGGCAGGAGGAGAGGAGCCAAATGTAGGGGCATCTGCCCTAAAAATTTTGTTTAAGTCTTTTAGGACATTTCTCCTATGTTTAAAATCCTCAAGTGGTTAAGAAGAATGTATACAACAAAAACCAACCTTTAGACTTACTGGTAACGGCATTTCTACGAACCTTCCAGAATGGCACATCTGAGAGATGAGGGGCTCCTCCCTACTGGAAACACAATCAATTTACAGCTATTGTAAGTTCCCTCCCTTACTTTTGCCCTCCAGATTGCAATAAAGTAACTACTGAAACCGGTCCACAAGGGGAATCATACATAGGCACTCACCAATTACTACTTTTGGGGTTTCCTCCACTTCCTTACTAGGCCAGGAAGAAGGCCTGCCATCCTGGAAGGTTTGTAGAAATTCCATTACTGGTAAGTCTAATGGTTGTTTTTCTCCTATCACCTTCCAGGATGACACACCTGAGAGGTAACCGCAGGCTTAACTTAGGGTGGGACCAAAGCCTGTAGTCCCTTTCTGGTAATGTTTCAATAAGGTGTCTTAACTGGACCAGGTGGCTGCACTGCAAATCTGTTCCCAGGAGGCCCCCGATTTTTCCATCCAGGATGTGGCCATAGTCATGGTTGAGTGAGCTTTAAGCTTTGTTGATACAGGGATCCCTGAACTCTCACAAGCTAAGGCAATAGCTTAAAATTAATGTTGTGGCAATAACCAGATAGAACAAGATCTAGGATATGTTCAAAAAGAGTGTTCATATGTGGTACACTTAAGTCCGCACAACAGAAGGTATTCCCAATACGGTAGAAATCACATGGTGCAAAAAAGTCCTGGATGCTCCGTGAAGAGATAGTACAATAATGCACTTACCAGAAGTACATACAAACTGAGCGTTGTATGCAACAAATCCGTGAGGTCATCAAGGTCTGGTCACTGGTATGGCGTCATCTGGAGCTGTAGTGGATTCCCAGGAATGGTGTCACTCACGCTTGGGGGCCACATCAAACTCACCAGAGGGTCCAACGTCGTCCAGACTCCTGCAGCTGCTCCACCTTAGATGGCTCGAAATATAACGGATCCTTAATAAACGTTACTACACTATTAGCACTATTTTGCCTCCCGGGCTCGTTATATTTCGAGCCATCTAAGGTGGAGCAGCTGCAGGAGTCTGTTAAGCATTCTTTATGAACATATCCTAGATCTTGTTCTATCTGGTTATTGCCACAACATTAATTTCAAGCGCTGCATTACTAAGACTTTTATTTTCATTACTGAGGTGCCGTGGTATACCTTTTTATGCTAGCAGCTTTTCCTACTAATTTTTCGTTTAGCAAGTATTAAGTTGTCATATCGAGTTGCGCTCATTCCAATCTGTTAAAGTAAGGCAATAGCTTGTCTGATCCACCTGGAGACTGAAGCCTTGGAGGCTTGAAGTCCCTTCCTTGGTCCAGCATAAGAAAGTAACAGATGGTCGGGCCTCCTAAAATCTTTGGCCCTATGCAAATAAGTGAGAAGACATCTCCACACATCAAGACAGTGGAATTTCTCTTCTTTTGCATTCCTAGGATTATCACATTTGGAAGGCAAAGTTATTTCCTGTGTTCTATTAGATAAGGAAGCTACCTTAGGCAGGTACATCGGATCTGGCCTAAGGGTGACTCTATCTGGCAGGATCAACAGAAAAGGTTCTTTGAGAAATTTTGTAGGCCCTAGACTCTTCTAGCCATGGTGATAGCCAACAAAAAAGATAATTTTAATGTCAAAAGGGAACCTCCTTTATTGGTTCAAGAGGGTGCTTCAAGAAGGCTTCTAGCACTCTGGACAGATCCCAGGGCAGAAACCTCTCTTTTCTGGCTAGAGTAATTCTCTCCCTGGCCACCAAAAACTGCTTAACTAAAGGTTCTCTAGCTAATCTAGCATAAAAAAAAAAAGTGAAAGTGAAGCAATTTGTACTCAAAGGGTACTAATTGCAACCCCTCTTTCAACACCATCCTGTAGAAACTCCAAAATCATTGGAATAGAGGTAGAGAATACCTGTTTTCCTTTGCACCAAGAACAAAAGATTTTCCATACTTTTGAGTAAATTTTCCTAGTTACAGGCTTTCTGCTTAGGTGGAGAGTGTCTATAACTCTGTCCGAGCAACCCTTATTCTTTAGGATCTGGCACACACTAGCCAGGCTGTCAATTGGAAGAATTCTGGCTTGGGGTGAAGCACTGGGCTCTGAAGAAGATCTGATAGGATAGGAAGCCTCCAAGGCAGTGCCACCGAGAGGATTTTTAAGGTCACAAACCACACCCTCCTTGGCCACAAGGTGCAATCAGGAGGAAAGGACCCAATCACTGCATGAGCTTCTGGAGAACACTCAGGACTAATGTCGGGGGGGGGGGGAGGCATATGCCAGCCTGAACTGCCAGATCTGTGACAAAGTGTCTAGGTCCTCTGACTCTCTCTCTGAGGATATTGAGAAAAACCTTCTTACCTTCCTGTTCTTGCCATCAGCAAAAAGGTCTATTTATAGGCCACCAAACCGTTGAACCAAGGCCTGAAAGACCTTTGGGTTCAGCTCCCAATCCCCCTGTCTGGTGACTGAGGAAGTCTGCTTCCTGGATGCTTGTCCCTCTTATATGAACTGCTGCCAGGGGAAGGACTTTCCCTTTGGCCCAACCCAGGACTTCCTTGGATAGGTCCAGAAGATGTCTGGATCTGGTTCTACCCTGATTGTTCAAGTAGGCCACCATGGTGGCATTGTTAGAGATGACCTGAACCTCCCTGCCCAAGATACTGTTATCAAATGCCTTCAGGGCTTCGTCTACCGTTCTGAGCTCCCAGGAGTTGGACGAAGACTGGGAAATTGCCCTGTTCCAAGGACCTTGGGCCTTGGTTTTCCCCAGGTGCGCACCCCACCCCCAGGAGCTTGCATCTGTGACAAGATTTAGGGAGTCCCACTAGGCCCAGGGCCTGTCTACCCTGCAAATTGCAGGGGGTTAAACACAATTCTAGTGAAGATTTTACCTGTGGAGTAAAGACCAGATTTTTGTCTAGGGATTATTTTTCATGTCCCAGCAGAACAGAAGGAAGAACTGCAGGTCTCTTTATTGGATAATGCCCACGCTGTGGCCAGGATGACTGCCAACATCAGTCCCAGTACGCTCAAGACCTCCCTTGGGGAGCTTGAAGGTGTCTCTCAGACCCCTCACTGACAGGACTATCTTCTGCAACTTGTACCTCAGTAGAAAGAGCTTTTGAGCTCTTGTGTCCACCACATAGCCTAAAAAGGTTTTGACCAGCTCCAGCTCCAGAGATGATTTCTCTATGCTTACTATCCAGCCCAGAGATTTCAGGGTGGTGATCACCCTCCCCATGTTTGCCTTCACCTGGACTGCAGATGGACCAAAGATTAGAATATCATCTAAATAGGGGATCAAGGATATCCCTTGAAGGTGCAGGAGTGTCACTGCTTCGGCTAGGATTTTTATTTTAAAATCTTTGGGCTGGCTGCTAGTCCAAAAGGAAGAGCCCTGACCTGCCAGTGGGCTGTTTCTTCCCCAATTAATATTGCAAACCTTAAGTATTCCTGATGTTCCAGATGAATTGGGACATGTAAATAGGCATCCTTGAGGTCCAGCGTTGTCATAAAGGCCTTTTTTAGAAGATTTTTGCGTACTGAGTAAATACTCTCCACGAAAAAACTTTTGTACTAAGAATTGTAAGAATTTGTACAGGTTTCTGAGGTTTATAATTAGGTGGTATTTTCCTGAAGGGTTGTGAGCAACAAATACATGGGAGTAAAATCCCTGGTATTGTTGGCTTGGTTAGGGTGATCATTTGTGGGGGCCTCGATGAGAACTCCAGGCGATAGCCCTCTCGTACTAGTTGGCAGATGTAGGCATTGTCTGGTATTTTCTCCCACTGGGAGGCAAAATGTGACAGGTGGTCCACTACCCTGATCCTGGTGTTACTTGGTTTCTTTAGTGCTGGCACCTGGGGAAGAAAACAGCAAATTGCTCCTTTGCCTTTCCCTCCCATTGCCCCATTTCTTATTCAGTTCCTTTTTGGCCCTCTGCTGGTTCTGCCCTGAGGAGCCACAAAAAAAACCTCTTATTTTTCCCTCTTGGGTTTAACTTGGGTTTAACTGGGAATTTCTTCCCCTTCTCTGAGGACCTGGACAACACATTTTCTAACCCTGGGCCAAACAGCAGGGAGCCTTCAAAAGGGAGACCACATAGTTTACCTTTCGAAGTGATGTCACCTTCACATGCTTTAACCCTGATAGTCCTTCTGGCTGCATTAATGAGTGTAGCTGTTTTGGCTGAGGATTTAAAGGCTTTGACCACAGCATCCGCCAGGTAGGCTACTGCCTTCCCTATCACTGAAAAGGAATCTAGCACCTCATCTGGCTTGGTGCCCTGCGACAGGTGTTTGGTCAGTCTTTCCATCCAAAAGTCTGTATTTCTGGCAATGCAGGTTACTGCCAGAGCTGGGGCCATGGCAGATGTGTTAGCGTTTCATGCCGTCCTCAGGAGAGATTGAGACCTTCAGTCCATCAAATCCTTATTGCTCCCTGAATCCTCGAGGGAGAGATCAAACCTCTTGGTAACTTACGACATCACAGCATCCAATCTGGGAAGCTTAAAGAATCTATCTTCCTCCTCCTCTTTAAAGGGGAACCTTCTTTTCCAAGTCTTAGGTCTGGCCGTTCTCCTTTCAGGATCCTTCCATTGTAGGATTAAGTAATTTAAGGATTGGTGGAAGGGGAGCACCCTAGAATGGGCCTTAACTAGGCCCCTATACATTTTATCCTGCGCTTAGGCCTCTCTGGGGGTTTCTGGGATTTTTTCGGTGGCATAAATTGCCTGAAGGAGCCCTTCTGAGTTTCCCAGCAGAAAGAGATACCTGCTGGGCTTAACCTCCTCACCTGCCTCACTACCCAGATCTAGGTCCACCTCCTCTCCTGAGCTGTGGTCTAATTTAAGCTGACTATCTAGCTCTCCCTCGCTTGCCTCCTCATTCCTGGCTTGGGCTGGAGGAAGCATCAGGGAAGATAGGAAGAATAAACTGGGCCCCCTCTGCAATTAAGGCTTTACAGTGAAGACGGACCTTCCTTAGGGGTTAGCTCTTCTTGGCCTGGGCCCTGTGGCTGTGCCACCGAGGTTTGAAAAGACTGGATGGTGGCTACCATCTCTGCTTGCATAGATGCTAGGAAATCTTTCATCAAGCCTGAATCCTCTTTCCCTGCCAGCTTGTTGATACATCTATAGCAAAATGGTTTAGTATGGGACCTAGCTAGCTTCTCCCCACAATAACCACATGTCCTAGAGGAGCTAGAGCCCACAGGTACAGAAGGTGGTCTATCAGGGGCCTCCTGGGTTCCGCTTGGGGATTCTGAAAGAGAGAAGAACACCAATTTCTTAGTCTCTCTCTTCCTATCCCCCTTCGTCTGCCACGCTTTAACATATAGTTAACTAGGGGAGGGGGGATTGGGGTATCCACCCAGTCGGACCAGGCTGACCCAACATGGTCCATCTGGGCCCCCTCTTAGCACTCCCCCTCAAATTGAAAGGCACTCACTTAGTCCTGACTTGAACTTGCCCACAGGCATCCCTTCCTCCTTCTCCATGAGGTGGTCCGGCTAAGTTTCCTGCTGCAAAAGCCAGGTGTGCCATCCTGGAATGTTAGCTGACTGCTCTCAGCCACTCTGCTGTCCTCCTAACTCCCCGGAATCCTCTGGCATCTCTCAGCCCTCTTGCAGGCCGTACTGTGTTCCTGGCCCCGCCCACCTCTGGTCACATGGCTGGAAGATCCTGTGGAGCAAAATTGTGGCTTGGAGTGCATGCCTCCACTTCTTGTTCCTCTGCAAGCTGATGGGTACTGAAGACCATGTGGCGGAAAAGGAGACAGCAGCCAGACGGGGGTTTTTTCACCTTAAAATGGCTGTTCACACTGCCCTGTGACTGGAGCTCTGGTGCCAAGTGAGAGCGACCTGTGAGAAGGAACAAGCCTGCAGGTTAGTTCAGCCCTCCCTGGCCTCCCTATGCCTGCCTCACTGGGGTACCATCCCCAGTCTTCTGGTAACAGAAAACAACAAACATTCTGATGTAGGGAGAAACACAAACAATACTGGAGGGCAAGGGGAAGGGAAGGGACTTATAATAGCTATAAATTGATTGTGTTTCCTGTAAGGAGGAGCCCCTCATCTCTCAGACGTGCCATCCAGGAAGGTGAAAAATTGTTTTTAACCTAAATGTTTATAGTTAGGATTTCTGGTTTTGACAAGCTGGGTTAACTGCTGGAGAATTTTATATCCATGTTAGAGCTAACATATTTATTGATTTAGCTCATTTTAATGAACAAAACATCTAAACAGGGAAGCGCATTTAGGTTAAGGCTAACTGGCTTACCAGTACCTATTTGCATTGTGGGAGGAATCGTACACAAACAATCTGAACATAGTGTTATAGGAAGGAATCGAGAGTGAGTGGACTGATTTTGGCAAAATCGATTTAGTGACAAAAAATTATAGATTTTACGGTCACCATATGTTTACAAAAGTGGAAACTATTGATTGTGTGCTTTGAGCTGCTTAGATGAAATTAACATGAAACAAAATATTCTTTTTTGTTGAGAACATGTGTTTTGGGGTGTACCTAGGGAGATTTAGCTTATTTAATTTAGTGTTCTTTGCATCTCTGTTTTTTTCCTTTTTGTGCATTTGATAATAGTTGAAGGGAATTCTTATAATTTCCAGGAGCCAGTAAAAGCCTGTTTCACCCTTAAATATCACCAAGAACCACCTTGACTTCACTATACCTATTGAATATAATGTATTTTGTCAAAATGGCAAAATTTTACTAAAATCTCTGGATTTCCAAAAGTTTGTGGAAATGAAAAACTCTTTCACTCATCTCTCGCAGGAATGAAACACAGGCCCCATAGCTTGAGAGATAACCACTTTGCCACCAAATATTTTCTTAGCATTAAACATACTCAATCCAATACCCTGTAACTTGACACTTATCTGCAATGGAAAGACCACAAAACCTATCCATACTTTAATGCTTAAAAATATCTTTACATGGAATGTTATGCATTTCATCTGAACTACATTTGTGATGTAATTAATTCTGTGGACGTCTGTATTGCCATGATTTTACATACATGCCTTAAGCATTTCCACTATCAGTACATATTTAAAGCTAATATGCACAATAAATTTGTTATGCATGTTATACATTTTTTCTTGGACATCAGATAGGAAATAAATTAGAGCTTTAGAATAAAAGGGTTTAATATTCAGTCTGTGAACACACCACTTATATTGCAAAAAAAGTACTTGACATCTCCCAAAAGACTATTTTATTTCAGGAAATATATAAATAAATACATAAATGGTATGTATTGTGTGAAAGGGATACTTATACAGTTCAGAGCTATGTATTTAAATAAACTTTTAGCCATTTTGATCGTTTTACTATCTCTGCCTAAGTGTAGACATCCCAAGATGTCTGTAATTATCCTTCACAGCTAGAAAACCCTCTACTGAGAGCCTCTCAAAAAATAAATAGTCTTATTATGTTACCTGGGGTCTGACTTCCATGAATTCACTAACTGATATTTACCAGTCTTTGGACACTGAGGAACTCTATGTCACAAATCCTCCTCAGAATTTCTTTGTCACCTAGACCTCCCAGCTTTTGACTGGATCATGAAGGTGCAGCAGAAAACTTATGAGTTCACTGTTCTGCTCTACTTTGCTATCAGCATGGTCTTTCTTCAAAATAATCATGCGGTGCATTTGTTTCCTAGTGCTGACCCCCACCGTCTATTTGCTTCTGTACATAGAAGTACAGGAGGTCAAATTCTGATACTTTAACTACACTTAATTTTTTCTTTTAAAGCCCAACTGAACTTTTCTGAAATTATATATATATATATATATATATATACACACACACACACGGGGCATTCATTTTTACAGGTATAAAAGGGATGCTAGCGTGGTGGTGCTACATGCAGTAGTAAGTGGAACAGCATGTGGCGATGAAGCTTCTTGTGAACTAAGGCGTAAAACCCACAAATATCTTCAGACTTCTTGGTGTAAATGTTTCAAAGATGGCCATACGTCCAGCAGTGATCATTCTGGCCTTAGTGGTTCCCAGCCCACAGCAGTCATTCATGTGAACATTCAGTGTGTGGAAAGCCTGATCCTGGATAATCAATGCTTAACCTGTTGTGAAATTGCACAAGAGGCAAATCTTTCTGTGAAAACGGTGAACAGAATCATGACAATGTGAAGCAGGATGTCCTAGGATGGTTGAAGTGTATTGACTAATCTTTCTATGCTGAAGCATTCTAGGCATTAGTAAAAATGCTGAGATAAGTGTATAAATGTAGCAGGGGAGTATATCAAACAATACATTCAGTTTCCATTCCTTGAAATTTGTTATTTTATAATATAAACTCAAGTCCCAGTTTGACTTGAATGTCCCTTGTATACAGTATAAATTCAGTGTGCAGTCAAATGAAATCGTCTGTACAGTGTTCCAACATGCTTAGTCACAAATACAGTTCAGGAGGGACACCAACAGGGGGCACACCTTGCCTTCCGGTACTGTGTCTAGGCCCTGTTAAGTCAGCAGGGAATGCTGAGTTTGGCTTGGAAGCAGGTGTAGTAGAGGCATACCATGCACTGTGTCAGGTGGGCAGGATCACTCAGGCTCCTACCCCACAGCTGTCAGAGGATCTTAAGGGAATGCCACATAACCACCTGACTAGATGACTTTCCTCATCCCACTAGTGACAGCTTACCCTGGTGGTTCCAGACAGGGGGAATGAGGGGAGACAGTAGCTTGCTCCAATTGGTGGAGGGCGCTGTCAATCAGAATCACCTGGCCCCACCCATAGCCTCTTGTCTGGCAGCTCAAGATGTCTTGTGAACTTTAGATAGCATCCAATACTAGCAGAAAAGATCTGCCCCAGCCAAGGATGTTAGAATGTTCTCCCCCAGTGATAGACTAAGGCATTTATCATTTTTTTCATTCAACCAGTGGCTTGAAGGAAAAAAAAATCCAATTTCCAACTTCTACTGTGCTATTGTGTTCTGATGGTGGGAAGCCTTTGCAACTGTCACAATACAATGATCAGTGCTACTGGCTATAGCCAGTAGCACTGATTAATAGGAAAAAAACCAACAGGCTGGTTGTACAGATGCCAATCAAACCACACTGCATCAATGTGAAACAACCCTTGTGTACAGAACAATATAACATTTTGCCATTTCCATCTATGGGAATACAGAACAGTAAGTGAACAATGAGTTTGAAAATAACTGCCACCTTGATCTTGTAATTTACAGAAATGATAACATATGCAACCATAAATGGGACGGAAATCAGATATTTGCCTGAAAATTGTTGAAGGGTTTGTATAGTAGCCGGTTAAAGCTGAACTCTGGGCACAAAAGCTCTTATTTGAATATACTATATGTTGCAATTGCCACAAAAGACATAAGTTGGCTTTGTGTGCACCAAATGTTTTTGCAAACCCTTGTCTTTGTAAAAGTACTAGTGACATCATACCTATGCTGTATATACTCAGAGGGCAAGGGCCCAGGAGGCTCCACCCAATGCAGATTGCCTGCAGAAAACTATAGGAGGGTGTGGAGACAAGACCAGTCATCCTGCGCAAGGAGAGAGATCATCAGTGAGCGGTCTTTAATACAGGAAGCTTCTGCACAGAGACAAGCTTTAACACTGGATTGGTGCACAGATTTGGAAGAAATACACAAAGGTTCAAGAAAGAATACACATGCCAAATGTAATTAGACATTTTTTTTATTCCAGAGTTCAGCTTTAATACCCAGAACATCTACTTGTACTTGCATAGTGTATGTGACTTTGGTCCCAAAGACAAATGATGATAGAGCACAACATCTGGGCTACGACCGAGAGGAAATCACATTTCCATTTTCTTGTAATAATGCTCAACTTTCATTATGACTAAAGAAACATTTCTTTTTGTAAGAAATTTAATTTAAACAGGAAGGCAGAAGGCAGCATGTATCTCTGATGTGACAGACTCAGCTGGTTAGATGTTTGGTAGAACATTTTTTTTTTGTTGCTTTCTGCAAATATCTATGTATATCCCCAGACTGTCATCACAAAATAATTTCACACTGCATGCATGGATCATTTTGGTTTTATGTTACAAAATACAGATTTTCACATTTTTACAAGGCGAAGATGAGCATTTATTGTGAAAGATGGATCTTTTAGAACTCAAACATTCTTGAAACTTATGCACTGACATGCAAGAAACATTGGTACCTTGATAAGTAACAGTAAATCAGATCAAGCTTTTAAAAGAAAAAAAATATTGTCATATTACTGTACATTTATATAGTAAAGTCATGCATATTTCAAGGGTAATACTGCTTCAGTAGGCTTTCTTTTCTGATCAGTAGATGTAACTGGGGTGATTTACTAAAGTAAAGAACGTTATTTAGCAAAGGCAATGCTCTCTGTTTAAAGCAAGTCAGTCATACCCTTGTCAGCAATGCAATCCAAACAGCATTATTTTTTTTATTTAATGGAAAAATAATTATTCCAAGGAGGGGGTCAAACTCATATGTCCAGATGGGAAAGGGGGCAATGGCGGATGGAGGGGGAAAAAAAAGAAGGGGGGACAAGAGCAAGGACAAAGGGTATAGAGGAAGGAGTGAAGGGGGTCCACGGCATGAGAAATGGCACAGAAAGTCAGTGTTCAAGAATAGGAGTAGCCACAGATCAGAAAAAAATTATAAATATTGTTTTGTAAAGGTCTAACTCATTTTTCCTTAAAGGTTCAGGTGCTCATAAACATGAACAGACATGGGCCTTGTTTGACAGTTTTGTTTGCTTTCCACCAAAACACGCTGATCAATGCTCACAGCCATTAGCTGCAATCACTGATTGGATTCTGGCTTTCTAGCACGCATGTTCCATTAAAACCGGTCGTTACACCAGTTTTTGGCAGACACGCTGCTGTACACACGAGCCGGAATGTCAGCCGGTTTCTGTTGAACAGGCCTATATTTGACCCGTGTGTACCAGCCTTTAATGTGTCTATTGCTCTTTGTAAATAAGATTGTTTTGAGCGAAAACAACCAGCATCTAAAGCTGACCACAGAGGTGTCAAAATTTGGCTGGTACAGCAGGGACTTACGAAATTTCAATTCAGCTATGGCCCTTATCATTCAAGAGCAGTCTTCCTAAGGATCAACTGCTCTTGAACAGGCTTGTTGGAAAAGTAGGAGTCCCTGCTGCCAGAATACAGTAGCACAGTGGGGACGATTCTAGTCTATTTTGGGTGTTTGGGTGTGTGGATGGAGGAATTGGATCTTCTTTTTTGATCAGCCAGTTAGAAGCCTGCTTGGAACCTTGACTGTTATAAGGAGAAAATCCCCACAACCGGCCCTTCTAAGTTACCTGACCACAATTTAAAGGCCAGGAAGTGCATGATGAGTAATTGGCAGCTATGGCAATGAACAGACCTGTTTTCCACTTTCTTGAACTGCGAATGGTTTGGGTCAAATCAGAACCCACTGCTCATCCCTAATCTTTACTAACAGATAGTGAACAAATCTGTTGAAATTTTCAGTTGAATAAGTGCTGTAAATATTAAGAAAAGTTTAGAACATTACCCTGTACAAACAGTAACAAATGTAACTGATAGTGATGGGCCGAACACCCCCCCTGGTCAGTTCGTGGTCGACCATTTAACCCTAAAGAAAGTTCAACTGTGAACTTTGAACAAGGACAATTCACTAAGTGGTATCTTACTGCATCTGAATATGCGGTAAGATACTGCAGAGCTACTAAAATAGAGCAGAAGTTATATTAATAAGTCATGCAGTATTTTAGTAGTGAAAACATTCTTTACTGTTTCAGCTGTCAGTGGGGTATGTAAAAAGAATTGCCGGCATTGCTCGGCTGTTGAAAGAAAAATAAACGCCCACCATTGTGAGGGTCCTCCCCTTTCATGCCAAGCCCTTTGGGTCTGGTATGGAGTTTGAAGGGAACCCCCATAATCCATACCAAATTCTTATCCAAGCATGCAGCCAGGAGGGGGGAGGGATGAGCAAGTACCCCCCCCAAACCATACCAGGCCACATGCCCTCAACATGGGGAGTGCTTTGGGGCAATGGAGACAAGGGCCTCTTACCCACAACCATGGCCAGTGACTGTGGGATTTATCGGAATCTGGAAGCCCCCTTTAACAAGGGGACCCCCAGATCCCTCTTGCCCCATGTGAATGAGTATGGGGTACATGGTACTGCTACACATTCACACACACGTAAAAAAAAATTAACAGTAAAAAAAATATACAGTAGACAATCTTTGACAAGTCCTTTATTAAAAACAAAAATAAAAAAATAATGTCCCCTGAAGTAGATCCAACATCAATCACAAAGCCTGCCACCATTGAAGACCTGAAAAATGTAAAGGGGAGAAAAAAAAAAACCCACACAACTCCGCTGTCACCCGTCGTCTGACAGCTGCGCCGGCCTGACAGTTCTTAGATACTGTGATGACGTCACAAGGGGGTGAGGTCACCCCCTTATGATGTCATCATGCGCTGTCATTGGCCAAAGCATTGCACCGGTCAGGTGCATTGTTTTGGCCAATCACAATGCATTGTCATGGCGCAGTGTACTGTGGGGCACGACGGGCAAACAGCCCATGGAACGCCCTTACCATTCGTCTGTTCACCGAACACATGAACGGCTGATGTTAGAGTCGAACTTATGTTTGACTCAAACATCTAGCCCAACCCTAGTAACTGACACCAAATAGTAAACATTTATGCAAAAGAAAAAGCTGCTAGCAACACAGTTAGTAGCATGCAGTAGCATTGTGTAGTGAACAGCCACACAAATGGAGCATTCTGCGATTATGCACAACTGATCAATACTACTATGTGGCACTTGTGTAGCTTACTCCACTCTTACGTTTTGTCTCTTGTCTAATGAGGGAAATGACTAAATTACTAAAATGAAGCATGGAAAAATTCGAGGAAAAAAGGAGAAGAGGAGGACCAGAAATACAGTGGCTAGATACAGTCAGAGAAATTATGAACATTCTATTGCATTGTAGGACTCAAATAGAACAGATCATTAAGAAGAAACATTATGTGATTGCCAAGATTCTCCCAGATTTTTCCTGCAAGGCAGATTGAGAACTACTTTTTTTTTTTTCTTATAATGAAAGGTATTTCATCCCATCTGTACTCCTATAAAAGAGATGACAATGCAATTCATTGTACTGTGCACTGTGCATGTTTAGTTGGGTACTACTCCCCCCAAATATGGGATCTCCCATTTTATTTCTTCTAAAACAGGTGTCTTCTCACTACAAATAAAACAATGATTATCCGGAAGCCAGGCAAAAGTGCAAGCTAAGTGAAAGTGAAAGCTATGCATGTTGCAAGTAAGTGAAATATGAAACAGGAAATACTTTATTTAGAGGATGGAAGGGAGCAGGAGACTTACCTGGTTTGGATATGGTACTGTCTATGCCAGAGCAACACTGTCATTTTCAAAAAATAAATGAGAACTGGATTCTATCAGATAAACAAGAAAAAAAAAACACAAAAAAGGTGGTGAGATAAACAACATACACTTTATTGTCAAAAGTATTGGACATCCCTCCATATCCTTGGATTCAGGTGTTCCAATCACCTCCATGGCCACAGGTGTATGAAATCAAGCACCTAGGCATGCAGACTGCTTCTACAAACCTTTGTAAAAGAATGGAGTATTCTCAGGAGCTCAGTGAATTCAAGCCTGGTGCCATGATAGGTCGCCACCTGTGCAATAAGTCTATCCTTGAAATTTCCTTGCTACTAAATATTCCAGTCAACTGTTAGTGGTATTATAACAAACTGGAAGCAACTGGGAATAGCAACTAAATATGACAGAGCAGGGTCAGCGCATGCTGAAACGCACAATGCGCAGAAGTTGACAACTGTCTGCAGAGACAATAGCTAAAGATCTCCAAACTTTATGTGGCCTTCAGATTAGCAGAACGAGAGTGCATAGAGAGCTTCATGGAATGTGTTTCCATGGCCGAGCAGCTGCATCCAAACCTTACATCACCAAGTGCAATGCATCGGATGCAGTGTAAAGCACGCCGCCACTGGACTCGTTTCCTCTGGAGTGATGAATCACACTTCTGTCTGGCACTCCGATGGACGTGTCTGGGTTTCATGGTTGCCAGGACAATGGTACTTGGCTGACTGTATTGTGCCAAGTGTAAAATTTGGTGGAGGGGATTATGGTGTGGGGGGTTGTTTTTCAGGGGTTGTGCTTGGCCCCTTCCTATTCCAACATGACTGCTCACCAGTGCACAAAAGGTCCATAAAGACATGGACAAGCGAGTTTTGGGTGGAGGAACTTGACTGAACTGACCTCAACGCGATAGAACACCTTTGGGATGAATAAGAGCAGAGACTGCAAACCAGGTCTTCTCATCTGACATCAGTGCCTGACCTCACAAATGTGCTTCTGAAAGAATGGTCAAACATTCCCATAGACACACTCTTAAACCTTGTTGACAGCTTTCTCAGAAGAGTTAAAAATGTTATAGCTGCAAAGGGTGCGCCAACTCAATATTGAACCCTACGGGATGCCATTAAAGTTCATGTGTGTGTAAAGGCTGGCGTCCCAATACTTTTGGCGATATAGTGTACATCACAGCAAAGAAAAGAGGCTATGATTTAGAAAAATATATATATTTATATATACACATATATACACACACACTGAAAAGCAAATCTATCTTATTGCACTAATATTTTAGGAGGATGGCAAACATTTTCATAATTCTTTATGTAAATCTCTAGTATAACAAAATTATAACACAATTATAAAATGTAATAATAATAATAATGCAATTATGCTCTGGAGGTCATAGGCCCTCTGACATCATCAAGCCCGGTGCAGAGCCCAGAGCTCTTGGACATGAGGACAGCAAGTGACAGTCCACTGCCAGAGCATTTAGGAGTGGATGAGAGCACTGGCTGCCAGGAGAGGGGGGGGGGGGGGCTTGGTAGGACCAGTTAAGTATAATTGTTGTTTTTTAGCCCCCTAGACCTGAAGGAACCTTCAATCTCACTGCATGGGAGGATTTTTTCTTTCCCCAAAAATGGCTTGTGACATGGGGTAGTTTAGCTCTCATGGTAGATGCATTTATATAGCGAGTCCACGGCAGACAGGAACTATTTTTAGGGACTTGGTAGCCCACTTTTAGTTAAAAGATAGCAAAGTTCAGACAAAGGACTTCACACACAGGGCCTCTTCTCCAGCTTCAGCGAAAAGGCAAAAACTAGAAAATGTTGTGCCACATGGCTCATAAGCTCACTCAGCTTTAATGGCAGTACCTCTCCTGGATACCTGGCTCTATAGGCTTTAGTCTCAGATCCCTGCTGCACGGCCCACCTCTAGCCTATGGATGGGGGTTCTCCTGACACCCCAAAAGGAGCAGACCCAACTCCTGTAACTGAGACCTCTGTCTCTTGGTTTCTGGCTGGATCCTCAATAAGACCTTCTGCCCGACACGGTGGGAGCTGTCTCCAACTGGGAGCCCTGTCAGACATGAGTATATAATGGCACCTCACGGAGGTTTACTCCAGATTGCAGGTGTCTAGCAAAACCTGGACACAGGATTGAGTGTTCCAATCCAGCACTACAGATTCCGAAGAAAATCAAATCCACAGCTTTTTCTGCCCAAAAACACTAGTCTGAAACATCACGTCTATGCAAAATGCAAATCATATGCCACATTTTCCTATCTTCTCACAGTGGCAGAGTCTCCTGTCACATATTTCCCCCTTTGTTTCAGTGTGGAGGGAGGAACACATGAACCCATCACTATGGTTGGGACACCTCTGTGCCAGCCATGAGCTGCGTAGGTCCAACTCTTTTTCCAGGTATGTTTCCAAGCTCTCCCTACCCTGAATCTCCACAGGGTCCTACAGTTCTGTATACACAACCTTCTCCTGTATTCTTGGGGTTCCTGAGCTCATACTTATTTTCTGGAGGGGCCTCTGCCTTCCTTTCTGCTTCTTTTTTACTCACTTTCCTGGTTCTTTAGGGAACCTACTCCTGATACTATGCCTGACAAGGAACCACTTCTTCCCTCTCTGGTATCCGTTTTAACCATCCCAGTAGGTCTTTTAGGTTCACCAGTCCTTTTACAGTTACCCTCGGTGACAAACACCTTATTCACAGAATCGCTCAGTAATGTTTCCCATTTTCCAAAACGGTCAGTACCATCAGTTATTCTTCATCAGTGTTTGTTAGGACCAGACCCAAGGAGGAACCACACAAATGCGAGTGACTATCCCCCATGGGACCTTCACATAGATCTATCTTTCCTGTTGTCCAACTTTCCATGGGCAATTGTCCTACTGACTGACACTGATCAAAGCACAAACCATTGCTTAAGACCTTAATTCTCACGGATTTACCCATTATAATATCACTGTCACCAGTAGTATTGTTAGTAATACCAATCATTAACAGATCACTCTTTTTAATGTCACAATTTTTGATCCCATCAGTACTGTATTTCAGAGTGTCTTTGAGTACTTCAACTTGTACCTCTTTGTAGGTGACTGAAAGAATCTCTGCTGTTGCCGCATATATCCCAGGCCCTTCCTTCCTATGAAGTCTAGGAGATGAGGTAGTATCTGTGCCATTTTCCAACAACTGCTCAGCTTCACCTTGGACAGCACTAGCATAAAAGATCCCTAATCACCACATCGGGTGGAGAGACCTTCGATATCTCTACCAGCTCTCCTAAAAAACCTTCCATACAAACCAGTAACTGGAAGCACCCTCCTAGGGAACTGTGAGATCACTTTCCATACTGCTAATACACATTGTATCAATCTATTCCATGCATGATTATTGTTACCAAGTAAAGCTTGTACTACCTGGCACCACTCACTGGTACTATGCAGTACCACCTTGTTCGACTGTGGTGGAGACACCCATGTGTACAATGAATGTATTCTTACAAATTCAAGCAGTTCCACTAATATACACACCACATCTATATGCAAGACTTTTATAGGGACTTTTCCCTTACTAGAGCTGTGGAGGGGCTTATTCGCTAAAGCTCAAGAGGCAGAGCCATTTAAAGAGACCTCCACCTCAGGAGGTACTTGACACAACTTGTGGCTCCCTTTGAACACTTCAAGGAGCATGTATCATTCATCCTCTCATGTTCAGCAACACTGAGCCTCTCCAAGTCATCACCCATTACATAGTCATTCTGACACTCAACATTACTCATTTGTTAGACTGGAGACAAAACCTCTGCCAAGCATGCAATCTTATCCAATTTATATGACTGGGGGGAACCAATATCAGCAGGGGCCCCTGTACCCTCAATCACTGGCCAATCTAAGATCCTTCTATCTGGCATAGCAGTTGTGTCCACCCCCTTGTTGCAGAACATAGCCTTGTCTAGCATGGCTATCAATTGTTTGGCCCAACTGTCCCAATCCATTGTGTTTCCATCAGGGGTGCTCTGCAGCACCACATCACCTGGGATAGGCATCTGGGACTCTGCAGCACAGACAGTACCTTCCTCATCAACATTACTACATTTACCCACAGTAATATCTTTATCAGCATTCATAGACATGTCAACTGTGTTATAAGCTGGCCATTTTTGCCCATTACCAACAGCAACCTGTGTGCCGCTCAGCACACCACCCTTCCTCTCCAAAAGGATCCTTTTGCCCCCTAGGGCCATGCCACAGTTGTCCTGGGAAAACTCAAGCTAATACACCATGAACTCCTTTGAGGTCTCCAGGGACATCTCTGTTGCACCTATCACAGGGGCAATGGCACACATCTTTCAGTGGTCACCCCTGACTTAGCTGGCTGCAATACCTCATTTTCATCACCATGCACTGCTGGCATTTCATTAACTTCAGCATTTTTAATCTCATTAGTAAACACATTTTATTCAGATTTACCACTTTTCTTCCTGCTACACATAAGACTGCATGAAGACAAGTCCATATCAGTCCTCTATCTTGCTGTGAGTTGCGCAATAACCCATGGTTCCCTACTACACAGCAAGTCTCTTTTGGAAGCAGATCTCCTCACCGGACTTGCCACCACTTCATCGGCATTGAACACATACTCAGGCTCTTTCACACATATAATAGGAACAGCCTTACCATTCCAGTCGGCACGTTTTGTATCCTTCAGTTGAGGGCATTGTCCCTTCTAAGCTGCGTTCTCACAGGTTAATGTCCCCACATGGACAACCGGCAACATTGCAGCATTCTTTCCTGAACTGAGCAATTCACATACGCAACCATAAGATGAAACCACTG
This sequence comes from Staurois parvus, assembly GCF_062004578.1. Classification (NCBI taxonomy): domain Eukaryota; kingdom Metazoa; phylum Chordata; class Amphibia; order Anura; family Ranidae; genus Staurois; species Staurois parvus. The sequence continues at coordinate 5,386,726 of NW_028317971.1, read as the reverse complement.
GTTTCTTGTGCTCTCTGCCACCTCCTGCAGGCTGAACAGACATTTCTCCACGGTTGCCTGAGGTCACAAGGGACAATTTTGCACAAACATCTTCATTGAAAATTTGAGCTGCATCTCCACTGTAGCTCCTCCTTTCTGCACACAAACTGTTGCTATAGGAAACATCATTCTCCCCACAGAACTTTTCTATCGCGCTCTGGACTGGATTGCTTCTAGGTATTTCTCATACTTAGTCATCTCGGTCATGACCCATAAATCAGTACACCAATTGGTACTCTTCTGTGGCCAAATGCCTCTTGCACCAGTCCACAGTCGATTCACACACTGGCGGACTCTCATGAGTTGACAAACTCCGTTCAGGCATGTACTTGTCCTGGTGGTAACAACCCTTTCAGCCACAGAGCTCTGTTTCTCATTTCAACAAACCTTACTTTTTGACATCGTTCTTTTGCGGATCAAGAAAATCTCAGTATACTGTCTCTTTAAGACTTGCAAGACAATACACTTCTCCATACAGACTTCACTGCAATCACATCAGCTGCTGCACACAGCAACTTGTAACAGTTTACAGCAGAACTTTTCCTTTCCTTTCACAGGTACATTACCTGCAACACACAATGCCTTTCACCTGGCTACACTTCCACACACAGCCGACAGTTCCTGACATGGACTCACCATTAGGTGAAGACCTGGATTCCACCGTCAGTTTGCAAGCATTATCCTCCACTATATGTGACATGGGGTAGTTAGCTCTTGTGGTAGATGTGTTTAAATAGCAAGTCCACATCAGACAGGAACTATTTTAAAGGGCTTGGTAGCCCACGTTTATTTAAAAGATAGCAAAAGTTCCCATATAAATGACTTCCCACGCAGGGGATCTTCTCCAGCTTCAACAAAAGGTGAAGACTAGAAAATGCCAAGCTATCTGGCTCACATGCTCACTCAGCTTCAATTGCAGTACCTCTCCTGGATATCTGGCTCTATAGCCTTTAATCACAGAACCTTGCTGCATGGTCCACCTCTGGATGGGGGTTCTCCTGACTCCTGGAACTGAGACCTCTGCTTCGTGCTCAGTGAGACCTTCCCACCCCACTGGGAGTTGTCTCCATCTGGGAGCTCTGAGCTTTTCTCAGACCTGACTATATAATGACACCGCACAGCTCTGTACTCACCCAGATTGCAGGGGTCTAGCAAAGCCTGCACACAGGATTGAATGTTCCAATCCAAAACTACAGAATCTGCGGAAAACCAAATCCACAGCTTTTTCTGCCCAGAACCACTAGTCTGGAACATCCCATCTATGCAAAATGTGAATCTTGTGTCACATTTTCCGGTCTTCTTACAGTAACAGAGTCTCCTCCTGTCACAGGGCTTTAAAAATCTAATAGAGTTCTGTAGCAAGTTGGGTACCAGGGGCAGACTGACCATTTGGAAACTCGGGCACTGCCCGAGGGCCCAGGGTCAGTAGGGGCCCCATGAGATGCCCCTGGTACCTTTTTCATAGGCTTTTTTAAGTTTGGGCAAGGACACAGGGGCCCCATGATCCCCTATTGACCGGGGGCCCCATGAGTTGTCAGTCTGCCCCTGTTGGGTACCCATAGCTTCCTGCAGATGTCAGGCTAGATGAAAGTCTGGCAGGAAGGCTTGTTTTTTTACATACCTACCATGCAGAACTTGTTATGAGGTTTTCCTTCTGCTCATCTTAAGAATGGGGTATAACATGACTTGGCAACAGTCTTTTAATCTACTGTAAATCTTCTTTAGCAGTCTCTTAAATTGTGCAAGTATTAAGCAATTTCTTGCTTAATGTAATTTGGAGCTGGCCAAAAAGATACTGACTCCATAAAGTTGACAGATATGCATTTAATATATTACATTTTTTGGCAGGAGGTGTGAAACTGCTAGCAAACAGTAATAGGTGTAAAGATGAAAATATCTCTACACATCAGATTACAGCAAAAGTTCAATAAAGTAATTTCCTTCAGACAACTCATTAAAATGGAAATAAGCCTTTTTATAATGACTTGAGCAGTAGTTTTCAAACATACACTATGCCTAAGTGCAGCCCCCCCCACAAAAAAAAAAGCTTAATACTTATTTAAATCTGTATTCTTTGTCATCTATCTCTTATGAACTATGAATCTCTAGAAATCCTTGTGATATGACTTTCAGACATAATGATTAGGGATGAGTTGGCCTAGTTTTGGACCAAACTTTGCCGTTTAACACCCATTTGGAGGGAGACGAAAATCATATACAGAAGTGGTGTTTCTAAAACAAAAAAGCATATTGTAATCTTGTATTAATATTTGGTGACAAAGAATAACAGTGAAGTAGCAATGAATCTATAAGTATCTCTAGTAATTCATAACATTTGTGTATGTGCATCTGTCATTAGAAATTCAATTTCTTAGAGTAGGTATACTCCTAATCTCAGTTCCATTGAAATACACTGGCATGATCTTAGTGGGGTGTGTTTATATCTTTGGGTAATAGAAAACACTGACAGCAATGCAAAAATACAAATACAGAATTACTGAGTTCCTTTCATTATTAAGTAAAGGCATTTTTTTTGTTTTGGATAGCTTGGAGAAGGGTTAGAACACCTGTTAGATTTATATTGCTGTTTGTGACCCAGTTAAAGGGATTCACCCTCCCTAATTGTCATGTTTACTGTTATCACAGAGAGTAAAATTTAAAACAAAGTCCAAAATTTTGCATTGTCACCAGAACAGGAAGAGAGGGGTAATCTTCCAATGGGGACACTAGTTCTGGTGACCCTGGTGACAACCAGTGATTCCCTAATTTTTGAGGGATTTCCTCTTACTCCCTGTTTTGTCTATGAGACAGGGAGTTTAGAGAAATTTCTTCCATGCTCTCGCTGCAGATTTCCTGCACTCCCCTGTCGAGTCAGAGCTAGAGCTCTCCAACCAGCTGGACCTATAGGTTTTTCTGAATGGAGATGACTACCTCTGACTCAGCAAGGGGTGTTTCAGACCTTTTGCAGAGACTCAGTTACTTTACATAGAGATCTTCATTACAAAATGCTTTCAAGGGACTGGCTTTTCTACTCAAGCTGTGGCTGTTTTCTAAAACAATGAACTGTAAGACACCTTTTGTTTTGATGTACCAAAAATGTGTTTAGCAGATTTAAACTGAAATCTCTATTGGGCTTTAAGTAGTGGAATATAAAAACCTAAAAACAATTCATGAGGACCGTAGTTTGAGGTTTTCTCTTTCTGTTATATTCTTTAGTGGTTCAACATTTCCCAACAGGTGTAGGACTCACTTTCAGACATCATGATACGTATATCCATCTGCTGATAGTACTGAGCTCTGGGAGCCACTTTGCACAGGCTCAGTTTAGTGTGTACTGCTAGAGAGGGGGAGATGATCACCCTCTAGCTGTCCCAGCAGCAAGTGGGAAGGAGCGGGGGCCAGTCTGATTGTGACATGTTACATATTACACTCAGAATATGTGTGTAACATGTTATGAAAGGTGAACTTACCTTGTAGTGTCGATTAAGAGAGTTTAGTTCCACTTTAAGTAGAGTGCAGTACAGTAAAGCTAGGGTCCATGTACTATATAGTTCTTGCTCCTGCTTGTTTCCTTAATTATTACTGCATTTCTTTGTTAGGACACAAACGTGTGCACACCAAGTAATTACCATGCAATTAACTGCTGATATCTTGAAGTCTGGAGAGAACAAATGATATTTGAAAAGACACAAAAGGCATTCACTGGGGATCCACGTAAAATATAAATATATTTTAAAAGAAACATAATGACTGTACTTCAAACAACATGAGTAATGTGGTTTAATTTTCCTCAAAATACAAAGGAAGCTGAAAGGGAACGGAAGCACCATCATTTGTGAAATAACTTGTTTTTAATTTCTTAAGATGTAATAATTACTTAAGATTGTTTTAATTATGATCATAAACACTTCTGTATTGGAATGTGTCAGGCTGAATTTCATCTTTGTGGACGTAACAGAAATTGTACGTTATATTTCATATCCGGTGCTCACCTTTCCATGTAATAATGCAGCCATGAACCCACTTCCCACAGACCACTAATTCACATACTTTTTCTTCAATTGTGTACATGGATCATCAGACCAGAGCGTGTCTATTCAGAAAAAAGTGATGTTTACAGAGAACGTGTGCATGAAAACTGCCAAATAACAATACCTGATTTCACACTAACAAAGCAAGACTTGGTTTATGCACTGCCACTGACTGACACATTCTCATCCACAATCATCACAAAATAGCGCAACAAACCTTTTCTCTTTTGGTAGACCTGTGTATTGATTCAAAAATTAAAACTACAATAAAAGAATAGATGTGATATGAATATCTGCTGCAAACAGATCACCATGCTCATGGTAATGTATACATGCCATTAAGGACTTAAAAATCTTTTTTTTTTGGGGGGGGGGGGGACTTGCTGTCACTGGAGATGCCAAATGGAAATTTGACTCCAGATTGAAATTTGAGGGAGTATTATTATCTGATTTCACCAGCAGGGTACATTGAAATTTAAGCCTTATGGTTTTTATAGTTGCCAACATTTCAACAGTTGAAAAAAAAAAAAATAATAATCTGTGGGCACCTTTTTTTGCTGTGGGTCCAGCAAGCATGGCATTCATTTAAAATGGGTGTGGTTCCACAAGATGTTTATTGCTAATCTAATGCTCTACTTCAATTACACACACTGTTTTTGAGAGCTGTAGTTAGGGGGTAATGAAAAACTAACGTAAGCAAAAACAAAAAAAAAAGCTGATAGTATCAGTAAATAGAAAATCACTGATCCCACAAGGCTTTACCTACACTGAATTTACACTCATTTGCCACTTTATTAGGTACACCTTGCTAGTATCTGGTTGATCTGGTTGGACCCCCTTTTGCCTTCAGAATTGCCTTCTTTGTGGCATAGATTCAACAAGGTGTTGGAAACATTCCTCAGACATTTTAGTCCATATTGATATTATAGCATCATGCACTTGCTGCAGTTTTGTTGGATGCGCATCCATGATGCGAATCTCCCATTCCACCACATCCCAAAGGTGCTCTATTGGATTGAGATCTGCTTACTGTGGAGGACATTGGAGTACAGTGAACTCATTGTCATGTTCAAGTTCAACCAGTTTGAGATGATTTGAGCTTTGTGGCATTATCCTGCTGGAAGTATCCATAAGAAGATGGGTACACTGGAGTCATAAAAGGGATGGACATGGTCAGCAACAATACTCAGATAGGCCATGGCATTTAAACAATGCTCAGTTGGTATTAAGAGGCCCATAGTGTGCCAAGAAAATATCCCCCACACCATTACACCACCAGCCTGAACCGTTAATACAAGGCAGGATGGATCCATGCTTTTATGTTGTATCTGCTAAATTCTGACCCTATCATCTGAATGTCACAGCTGAAATTGAGACTCATCAGACCAGGCAATGTTTTTCCAATCTTCTATTGTCCAATTTTGGTGAGCCACCTCTGCTGCGGTAGCCCATCTGCTTCAAGGTTCAATGTGTTGGTCATTCATAGATGATATTCTACATACCTTGGTTATTGGAGTTACTGTTGCCTTTCTATCATCTCAAACCAGTGTGCCCATTCTCTTCTGAACCCTGACATCATCAAAATATTTTCCTCAACACAACTGCCGCCCACTGGATATTTTCTCTTTTTTTTGACCATTCTCTGTAAAACCTAGAGATGGTTGTGTGTGAAAATCCCAGATCAGCAGTTTTTGAAATATTCAGACCAGCCTGTCTAGCAACAACAACCATGCCACGTTCAAAGTCACTTAAATCCCCTTTCTTCCCCATTCTGATGCTCAGTTTGAACGTCAGCAAGTCATCTTCACCACATCCAAATGCCTAAATGCATTGACACTCCTGCTATGTGACTGGCTGATTAGCAATTTGTGTTACCAGGCAATTGAACAGATGTACCTAGTAAAGAGGCCAGTGAGTGTATTATACATAGTACCGTTATTCTAAACACTTACTTACAGAGAAGAAGCATGTTAGTGAACTGCTGTATGTCTAATATAATTATAGAAACACTAAGTTCAATATGGGGAAGGGATTTACCATATCCAAGTCTTCCAAAAGAGTATGCAAGCCATTCTGTTTCCCTTATGTACTGTGCATGTGCAAGCCTTTCAAGTGAGCCTTGCAAGAGCAAACCACAAGGCTGTCCCAGGGTGGTAGGGAAAGGTGTGCTTGGATTATGGAAAATCCAGGACACCTTGGGGCAGAGCAAGGAAAAAAAGAATATGACATGTAGTGGGTGTGGCCACACTGCACTGGCAGTTGGAGTGCCTAAAGGGGCATTGTTTAAAAGATTCATAGCCAACTCCTGTAGAACCCCCTAATCTCAGAGGCATGTGAGAGACCCCCAGTGGTGAGTTGGATAGCATTTACCTAAGGGCTGAGTCCTTGGCTACAAATGAGGGATGTGTAACAGTTGGGCATCATTTATGTCAATGACTTTTAGAGATTTTATTCCACAAAGGTAACTTGAAAGGGAGAGCAGAATAGGGAATCCATACTAGGCTACATACTCCATCTTTAGCACTACGGTACAGACAAAGAGCCTGTATGCTGAAACCAGTAACTTGTAATTTCTCTGTAAAGAGCTTTGATGATCCTTCATATGAATCTCCAGTCTCTACAAGAGTTTCTTGTCCTCAGGACCTCCAACAGCAGAGTCACCTCTGGTTTCCTATCCCCAGCATCACCTTTCAGGCACCCATCCTCAATGGGGCTCTTTTTACCCAGGATCTCCAGCAGCAGGACCAACTTTGACTGGCAGACTTCCATTAGCACACTCTCAAACATTTTACCAGGCAAATTCAAAGGCGTTCTAGCCTACGCCTCTTCAGCACCCACATGTTTATTATCTCCCTCAGCATGTACCACTGACATTGTGGGGGTTATTTACTAAAGCTGGAGAGTGCAAAATCAGGCTCACTTCGGTATAAAAACCAATCAGCTTCCAGGTTTTATTGCCAAAGCTTAACTGAACAAGCTGAGGTTAGAAGCTGATTGGTTTCTATGCAGAAGTGAGTCTGATTTTGTACTCTCCAGCTTTAGTAAATAAACCCCTAAAATCTTCTAGTGGTTGGCCAGAGGAAACAAATATTCATAACCCGGTATTACTGTGGCTCTCACTCTATTGCCAGGGTCACCCCCCTAACACAAGGCAGAAACACAATAACACTGAGCTTACAGGAAACCAGATGAGTACAGACCTTTTAAACTGATAAAAATGGTATAAAGTGAGCGCTCCTGACTAAGCAGCTATAGCACTAAAGGTAATCACAGTGTACCCATAAAGAGCAAATAAAAACAGAGTGCAGCGCTAAAAAATAAATGCAAAGGAAAATAGTCCATGGTTAATAAATGAATATATATGAGTAAGTCCCAAGAAATAGCTGATGAAGACCAGGAAACAATGGAAAGAGTGCGCACTCACCGGACGCGCATGGAAAATGCGCATAAAATGAATATCCCCTGGAATCCTTATAGTAGATGAAGAGGGTAAACTCCAATCTGTGGATCAATCAGCCTGGGAAGGTATATGAGAAGTCCGGAGGTCCCCTTAAGGATGGTATGGTAATCAGCCAGAATCCAAAGCTCCGTCCCTCCGGTGGTAGTAGGTGAACACTACAGGGATCCTGCAAATTGATTTAGCTCCCAATAGGAACCAAAAAACCAAACAATTTTATTAGATCAAAATGAAGTGGTAAATACAGGGTAGTAAGGCTGTGTGCAGTAAATGAAATACAGCAGAGTACACAGCGATGGTACTGACCCTAAGTTAAAATGGCTGCCGGGCTATCTCGTGGCTCCGGGCGGGAAATGACGTCATGCTCTGTCGGTTCCTCCTAAGGCCTTTCGTGCCCAAGCACATCATCAGAGGGGATACCTTTTAAACTGCTTGGGCTGGTTACCATTCAGCAAGACTACATTTAGATTTTAGTCATTACTGCTTAGAGCCCTGCTACACCACTATATATAACACAGTTAATCCACAGTTCTTGTAAGTGTATGCAAGATTTTTGGATAGAGCAGGGAAGGGTTATAATGTTTAATTCCATCTCTGCTCTTGCAAGAGCTACTGGCCCCCTCTGTGCTCTGGTGACCATTGTTAGGAATACAGAAAGCAATGGAAATCTAAAATGTTACAACTGTCACCAAAACAGGAGGTAAGGGTTAATGTTTTAAATACACACACCTGTTCTGTTGATATGTAAGGTTTTATGGATTTTCTCTAACTTCCTGTTTTGTCTCCAAGACAGGAAATAAAGGAAAGTCTTGCCAAAAAACTGACATGGATTTTAACTCATCCTACTCTATCCAAATGAAAAAAAGTTTTGACTATATATACACTTTATACATTACTTATTACACAATTAGTTGCCACAAGTGATAAGACGCATATATTTGACAAAAATCATATAAAAAAAAATTCAACTTTTATTACATATGCTTTTTTGAAAACAGAGTGCTAACACTATGTCAGGGTCTGGATCTGCACATGTGACCTTGGTGGTTTCTAGCTTTAGCTGTTCTCGCTGTGCCAGCTGAGATGCTGGACAGCTCCCTGTCTGATCTCTTGCCTTGTCTCATTTCTGGTGAACCTTAAAAACATTTTGCTCCTCCCACAAACTTCCTGTTTTCAGCTATGTCTCTGCACTTACTGTTTGCCAGATTATTGCGCTCTGTCCAGCCAATATCTTGCTCTTTTGTGTACCTGTAGTTGTCATTATCATCACCACCACTTGTTACCGACCTTTGGCTTGTTTCTCGACTACGCTTCTGCTTAATCCCAACCTGCAACTACTGTACTTGATACTGACCTTTGGCTTGTTTACTGAGCATGCTTCTGCTTGATCCTGCTATATCTGCTACTGGATCCTAGCTTGCTCACCTCCTGGTGGGGCGATCCTGAGGACTGTGACCTGGTACTAACATGCAGCAAAACCCATCTCAATCAATGAAAGCTGCATGCATGCAAGTTAGTCGCCAGCTAGCTAATAAAATTGACAGAAGCAGCAATGTGTTTCATTCAAACACTGAAGTTACTTCTGTGAATAGTTCTGTAAAACTGAAATACAATCACAAAAACTGAAATTACAAGGGGCCAATCACAGCTAATCACAACACAGAAACCTGAATGAATCGAATTCCTTCATTTAAATTCTTTGCTATAAGCAATCATAATATGTAAAAAAAAATAAATAAATAAAAAATACTGATCACTTCCACAGAGTAGTACAATGCTACTATTGTACCGCTATACTACTCTGGTCACAGTGCATTATGAAAAAAAAATAATAAAAAATAAAAAAGTAATAAAAAAAATAAAAATTAAAAAAAATATTTTTTTTTGTACTATCACCAGTCAGTGTCCCTGATAATCACCACACCAGTTATAGGATAATGCTGTACTGCACTGGTAAAAGTATGTAAAAAAAAATTATTGTGAAAAAAATTATGACAAAAAATTTCCATAAATTTATAACAAAAAAATTACACCTTCAAAAAACTCGCCATGCCTCTTACCAAATACCTCACACAGTCTAATTTGCAAAAGGGGTCATTTTGGGGATATCTGTACTGTTCTGACATTTTTGGGCCTCAAGAATTTAGATTGGCCATCAGTACTTCAGGATTGATCCATTTTCAGATATATACTATAGTTTGTGGACGCTATAGCTTTCCTACAAACTAATAAACACTGATTTGGGTTATTTTCACCAAAGAAAATAAATCCAGTAGTGATTAAATACCTCCAAAAGAAAACTCTAGTTGTGTTAACAAAATGATAAAAATGTAATTGCATGACCGCGCAGTTGTCAAAGTGTGAGAGTGCTGAAAGCTGAAAATTTGCCTGTGCAGGAAGGGGGTAGAGGTGCCCAATATTGAAGTGTTTAAAATAGTATGCACAAATCTGCCACTTTCATACCTGCCCAATACCTCTAGAGTTAGCACAGTATGATGGCTTATGACAAATAAATTTCCAATTATTGATGTTAATTAATAGATGACTTTTTCACCACCTACAACATTTTACTGTTGTAATTGAGCAGTTATAACTATATGGCATGCAATATGATTTTATTGGAATCAAACTTAAAAGCACACAATAAACAGTACAAAACAAGTAAACGATAGCATTTTTGCCCACTTTTAAGTAAACAACAGAAGTGCAATAGCACACAAAAAACAAAAACAAACAAACAAAAAAACCCATAAAAAGCTAAGCTAAACTTTAACAATGTTGCAAAATATTCGTTATTCATCCATTTTCCAGCCTTATTTCCTTTTCTCTCTATCTACCAATAGCAGGTAGCATAACTCACTTTTTCCTATTGAGACATGAATATCAAGTCATGACTTTTCATTTCTCAATAAAAAAAGCCTCATAATGATTTGGCGCTAAAATTAGAATCTGCTATTTCCTACTGCAATGATGGCATACGATATTCAACACCTCAGAAACTAAATGAAAATTGTAGCTCCTGACAATGACTTTTTAACTCTTCATCAACCACTGCTAGGGTGATTTGCACATCTTCTTTGATTACTTAAAACCTTGAGCGTTTATAAGCTTTTAAGACACTCTATATCTTTCTTGAGATAGTGCAATTGAAAATAAACTCAACGTTGAAAGATAATGCAAATTCCCATCTGACTATAGGAAGCCTCTTTATCCTGGATTCTATCAAGCTCTCTTGAATTCATATGCCAGCCTTGCCAGTGCTTCATACAGAGTAACGGCATGCCATCTACCCTTGAGCATCTCTGGGTCACAAAGGGGTTGTGAAAGCTGAACTTTAGTACAGCATGATCTCCTCTGTGGTTGCTAGGCAATAATTGTGTTCTCAAAGTGACTGATTCAGACCCTTGTCTGCTACATTTCCGCATTTAATTTGCAATTCTAATTTCCTGACAGGCAGAAGCAACCAAGCTGTTCACCTAAGATTGAAAAAGTTATATTGAAATACAAGAAATATCCACCGCCTGCAGCCCTCTTTGATAGTAGAGTGAATGGAAAAAAACAGATTTAATCACAATAGAAAGTTTATGGTCCATTTGAATTTGATCAGTGTACTTCATTACCACTCAGTTCCCACCTAACTGCGCAAGATCTGTCTATCCTGTGGTCTCAATTTCTGTATTGTGAGTTAAGCAGACTCATCCTCAAGGTACTCTTTGCTCAGAAATGTAACTTTGCATTTAGACACAGGGACAATTCCTACTAGGGAAACACTCCTAATTTTCATCATGGCATTGATTCTGTACATCAAGCTGCTACGTTTTGCAAATCTCTATATTTTTCTTCCAACCTGTCATTATTTCCCACTGTACTTTCTTTCAGGGTGAATCAATTGAGATGTTATTTATTCAGTATTCAATATGATGTATGCTATCGAAGCATTTAGAAATGTCCTTTGCATCAACTGCATTGGTAACGCCTCATAGGAAACAAGTACTTTGAAAGTGGCAGTAGAAATGAAAGTCTTTATGTATCTGTTTCTCTTACTTAAAGCAGAGTTCCACTCACTCTGTAAAAAAATAAAAGTCAGCAGCTACAAAAACTGTAGCTGCTGACTTTTAAAAAACAGCCACTCACCTGTCCCATGATGCCGTGGTGCCCCCCCCCCCCCCGCAGCCCATTTCACCGTATTCCAGGCGCCGGCATCTTCAGTGTGGGCACCTGGCTGTGACAGCTTGCGTCTTCACAGCCAGGTGCCCACTGCGCATGCGCAAGTAGCGTTGCGCTTCATGAATGGTTCCATGGTCTTCTGGGACCTGTCACATGTCCCACAAGACTACGGGGAGGGAGAGGACAACTCCCGCTTTTGATCACCTAGGCGATCACAGCAGAGGTGGGAGCGGGTACCTGTCAATTTCGGGTACCCTTTTGCATGGAACTCTGCTGTAAAGGATACGTTCACCTTTGGTAACATGTTCTTGTTCCTGCAGCTGCTCCCTGATCCCCACACTCCCTGTGACAGCAGTACGGGGAGAAGTTCCCCGTACTAGCTGTCACTTTAAAAAACAGAGTTCTGTGAATGAATGAACTACATGTCCAACAGCCTTTGAGGCTATCAGCTTGTAGTTCTCAATGAACTATCATAACCCTGTAGAGCACTGTGGTAGTTCATGCAGTCTTCCTGTCACAGTGTATGTATGAGATGCAAGGTCACACAAATACAATGACATGTTTGCAGGAGTCCTACATGGCAATGCTTTCCAGGCTCAAAAAAAAAAAAATTAGTAAATTTTCGTACCTGCAAATAAATATGCATTTTTTTAAAGATGGACTTTAAAGATAAAATCCCTGTATATTATGACAAAGAAATGATGGATAACATTTGTACCTATAACCTATTTGACCCACCTTCCCAATCTGTTGTAACCTATGATAAATGTATTTCTAAAATGGGAAACCCCATGCTCAACAGTGGGGCACAGGTGGAGTAAATGGGATATGGCAGTGAGTCGCAGCACTAAAGTAGTGGTCTGTATTTGCATAATAGAGCATCCTGGCTTTAAGAGCTCTCAGGACAGTCTAGGACATATCTGTTACAGTGCAAGGCCCTGCCACTGTGTAAAAGTAGTGAAAAGGGACATATGGTTTGCATGTATGCAGAGTACAGAGCTCTGGCATATCAACTGTGAGTTGAGAAAACAGTTTTTTTGCTTTTCTCCAGATTTTGGTATTCCCAGATAGTTTGGAGATCTCATAGATTTTTGAAAGGAAAAAATCTCCAACTCAGTGTCCAAGTCTTGCAGAAGACTAGCGGGCTGTGAGTGCAGGTGCACACAGCCCTTATTATGAAGGACATAGTTCAAAGCTCCCATTTGGAGACAGGTGTGTTCCATCTAGAAGATGGGTATGCTCCATGAGGGGATAGGTGTGCCCTCCCAAAAGCCAGGAGGTCTCAGGCAAGTAGGCAGGAGGACTTCAGATGGTTATCAGGAGATCCCCCTATCGAGAAGCCAGGGCATGGGCTCCTGTAGCACAAAACGCATGCAAGAGGTGCATGGACTGTATTTGAGCACAGAAGGTACTGTGAACCAGCCTGAAGGACTACGCACCAGTGCTGCAAGAGAGAGCTAGAAGGCTAACCATTTATTTTCATGTTTTGTACTGAAAGTAGAATCCTCTGCATGTACAACAGGTCTGTGTTGAACATTTCTTTTGTTTAAATAAAAATGGGATGCCAGTCCCTTGAACAGATTTTCTAACGTGTGTGCACTCACTAAAAACACATCTATCACTGTGCTATTTCCAGAATATCGTACTGTACTGACATGCAGGTGCTGGGAGATACCTGGTAAAACACAGAACTGGCAGTATACCATGCTTGAAACTGATCCCTTTCCATGTTTCCTTGACGCTGTCAAGCTTGGAGCCCTGAATCCACTGTCTGACTTGCCCTACAATCCTTGCATCCATGCTTGCTTTCTCCTGACATGATGACTCTCGCTACCTTCTTTGTTTTAAGGCTTTTTACCTCCCTAGCAGTCTGATTATGTCAGTATTTCTGTGCTCAAAACGGTACTTTTTTTGCATGGAAATTTGTCGTTTTTATATTGTAGGCATGTAATCCTTAGGAATAACTCCTTGAAATCTGTCCGATCAAAAGTCTAGTAAACATCCCAGGTATGGTAAAATTTGAAACACAAACTCATAAATTATAATATAACAAAAAATAATATAATAATAAAATTCAATAATGTAATCAAACCAAAAACACTAAAATTTGAAATAGAGCGCCAAGTTCGCCCATCACTGAGCTTAGTCGCAAAATCGTTTTCAGTGTCAGATGATAAATTTCCCCACAAATCATTATCACTCAATTATGCAAGTGGTTCTAATTTACTATCGCTGTTCTCTAGCTGGTCTAAAACTTGACCTAAAGGGACGCTTTTTGGATGCCATGGACGTTTCTCAGTTTCCAGGCAGAAAGAATAGTGAAAATGCAGGCAGGGCATAGGACAAAGCACTCGGGACAAAATGTATGTGAAATGGTTTGATACAGTAATGTTATACTATGTGATTTTAGTGTATTTAGTGAATGTCACTTTTAAAATTTTTGAATTTCCAGCCGATTCTTTCCCCCATACATCCCATACATCCTGATGTTTGCAGGGAACGGAACCCAGAAGACGGACCCGAGGAGATGGCCAAGGTCACTGCAGGGGGGACATTGTGGGAGTGCAGGACAAGGTAAGTGATCGAGGGAATCCCTGAGCAACGCTGCAGGGTAATCCCGAATGTAGCTCGTTGTTACCGCTTTTGGTAATGAAAGTTAACTCCGAGCTACACTCGAGAATACCGCCAGGGAGGTTAAATTCATTTTAAAAAAACATTACGAAAGGTGCATTATATCCAAGTACATGTCTCATTGTTACAGGTTACCTGGGAATTGGGCAATACACATTGTATGTACTAAACATGAGAAATTACTGTATATCATTATTGAGCTATAAATATCAGTTGCAGAGATATTGTTAGGCATCCTACATATTTAGGGAGAACATTCCATATTAGCGAGAAATTGCATCCTAATTTTATTTAAAAAAGAAGAATGTATGCTGTAGGAAGATGAAGAGAAGTAACATCTGGGAGGAACAGTATCTCATGTATCAATTGTAGACTGACACAAGGGATAGAAAGGAGAATTCAGAAGGCCAAGAAATAGAGTAAGTAATAAGACACTGATATAAAATAACAGATGAACGCTAGATAAAGCTGTCTCAGTTCTTACTGGATGTATGCATGTTTTTCTTATTACACCTTGCATGCTTTCATATGTGTGAATTAAGTTGGATTCCACATTTTCCTGGCCACTATGGCAGTGTAAAAACCAAGCTGGGGTTTGCTTTCCACTTTTGGCCAGCAGCAGGTGGAATAAAAAAGGAAGGGTTGGAGCAAGGGGGTGAAAGAAAAATTTGCCAAATGCTTGTTTTGTTGGTGGTTGGGAGAAGACCTTTACCTGTCGGAGAGGAATTTGTCCTGTTTAGTTAGTGCCTGAATGGTGAGAATTTATTTTCTGCTATGTTCTGTTTGTTTTGCTTGCAACCTTTTCAAATAAAATAGAATTTTAAGAAAGACCTGCCATTTGAACTGCCTTTTTCTGAGGGAAAGGGATCCTTGCTTGAGCTAACCGCAGAGTATACTAATATGTTTCTCATACATCATAATCCAATAGTACTTTTTTTAACGTTGTTCCAGGATAACTTTTCAGATCTCTAGGAACATGCCAGAACTTTTTTGGCAGTTAGTAAACCAAAAGATTTGATACATTGTTGGTGTTTTGGTATATTGTTTACAGGTTGGTTGAGAAGGGCTATTTGTGGGGAAAAGGGTTATCTTTAGCTATATTATGTGGTTGATAAGAGCAGAAACTCTTGACCAGTACTTGCTAACTTCGAGGCATTGCCATCATATATTTTATGTTGACCCCCCCTATCCACAATTGCAAAAACATAGTAAGGAGCAGTGAGGTTCCATCTTATGTAATTTTTAGGGAACTAAATACCATCAGGATAGTACTTTGCTGGCTTTGATTAATGAGGTGTTTATGGAGCATTTCAAAGTTCAATTAGTTCAAATTACCATTTGTCTATTGTTTTTATCTGACTCCAGTTTTAAAAGAGGTGGGTTTTGCTGATGTTTTTGGCTTTACATTTTTTCTGTCACCTAGATAAAAATGTCAAGCCTTAAATTTAAGCATACCTGTGAAATGCCAACAAACTTCAATTCTCAAAACTGTACATAAGTGACACTTTAAAAGCCTGAGTTATCAGTTTAGAAGTAACTGTGAATGATGGCCCTATATTTGTTGCTCTCACTCCGGCATGTGTGGTGATACCCAATATGTGTAGTGCAATTGCCATTTTCCTACAAAAATACATTTGTTTACTTTTTTATGTGTGTGTGTATGTGAAGGCACAGGACTTAAAAACAAATTTAAGTATTTTTTTTAATTATTATATGCTGTTTTATTTATCATCTGCTATTTTATTTTTGGGGGTAGTCAGGTGGTAGGGGGCTTACTTCCACCAGAACACAGGCAGCCAGCCTGCTGCGACAGTTGTGCCCACTTGTCTTGGAATACAAATACTCCCCAGGAGTGAGCTCTCTTAAAAGTGATCCATATTCCACTTTCCAGTGGCTTAGACAGGGCTTTTGCTCATATATAAGGTTTCCTTTTTCTCTTATTTGTCAGGTCTCTGTCATAGTAGATCGCTAACCCAGGGTTTCCCACGGTGCAGGGTCTAAGCCCAAGCCTGATTCTTCACCAGGGCTCCTGATGGTGGGAATGGATTGCAGCAAGCTGAAACCAGGTTGCAGCCCCCAGGTATGCCCAGCTAACGGTGCGGAGACCACTCACGTGTGCAGAGTTCAAATGGCAGGAGATGGAAGGAAATGCAGGAAACAAGCTGAGGTCAGGGCAGGAGGTAGGCAGGCACAGATGGTAGACAAATCTGGAGTCTGAACATGGGAAGTCAGACACTGAATGCATGAATAATAGACCAATGGGAGCTCAGAGAACTGGGAAGTTGCTCCAGGCAATGCAGGCTACACTAAGCATGTCTTATTTAGGTAAGCAAACTGGGAGGCAGGCCTAGAAGTAATGGATAGGAAGGAAATATAATCTCATAGAATAGCAGGCAACACCTATAGGTGAACCCAGAAGCCAAACACCACATGTGAAAGGAATCAGTTCTAAGAGAAACAATGCAGCAAGGAGGTAAGAAAACACACACAAGAAAACTTCAGGCTAAATCATGACATCATTGTGCCTGATTTCCAAACTGTGCTATTCCACAATGCTGTTTCTGCATGGTTTATTGCTGAGTCTATTGTTTGACTTTACAAAGTTTTACTCCTTTTAATAAAGCTCATTTAAACTTTTTCAGGTGTGTTGGTGGTCACTCGGGTCCGGGAAGAGGTCACGTCATAACTGGTGCAGTGCAGGAAGACCCCAACAATTCAGTAGCTCCTCCAGTGGTAGTGTTATACTAAGATCAATTTAATAGAGAAGTTTCTTATCTTCATATGGTTATATGTTTCTTAGAAGTTGCAGTTTGCTGAATAGTTTTACTTGTTTTGAGTTACTCTTTAATAATATGGAACCAGTAAATGAAGAAATCAGGAAAAATGTTCTGTCACCCTTACGAAAGGGACAATTTTTCATCTGTTTGCCATGCTCTCAATTATGGCAACTTCTGCCATGTTGATATATAATAGCACGCCAAATGGGGAAATGTTACAAGAGTTCTTAAAAGAAGCAATCTTTTTTTCCTCTCATTTGCATGTACTCATTCTGCTTTAATTTGCAGTTTGCTGACATTTGTACGTGCTTATGCAGGCCTGAATTATGAATGGAAGCACATTCAGCTTATTCAGTCTTAACCCTTTTCATTGTATCACATCAAAGATGACATTTCCTGTAATCTTTTCTGTGATTTTATCAATCTGGTTGGAGGTAGGGGCTGTACTTAACTCAATTGCTAGTAATATTTAGGAGTTTAGAACGCTAGTCATGAAATGATTCATTTCTTCTGGACATGGCTGATTTTAGTTTTGATTTAAAAAGGCTGTGTCTAGGTTAAAAAGCACAGTCTGTACTTTAAAGTGGCTTTGTTCAAAAACAAAATACAAGTACTACTTTTCTTGAGCCATACTATTAGGTGTTATTCTAGCAAAAATAAAATCTTGCAAAATTACAATTTCCACTTGCAATATAGGTTAAAAATCTCCATTCTTGTGAGCAAATATTTAGAGTTATTATTGTAATTTTATTTTTAAGTAGTTTTTATTCTGTGAGATTTTATTAGTTGCTCTTCCATATTTTGCTTTTGTATAAGATATAGGGAGCTGCCCATTACATGTAGCTCTTTATTTTACAATAATCATTCAACCTCCTTCCTTAATAAATGCATTAGTCACATAGATAATGTATAAGAAAGGGAGCCACCAGAGAAACAAGCTGGAGTTGTGAGAAGGAGCAGTAAGGCACACCACTGCATAATACTGGAAAGTGTAGGCTAGGCACGTAATTCACAAATATAGCTGCTTCCCGGTACATACATAATTAAAAACAATACATGAAAACTATTTTTTAACCATTAAAAAAAAACTATTTCACTGAAACTGCAAGGGTCTTTTCCCCACAACACTGGCCTGTTGGATGTGAGGGTCTGTGGGTGGGAAGCTCATAAGAATCTGAAGAGCAGCCACTAGATACTTCCCTTCCCTATATGAATGAATAAGAGGTACATAGTACACCTACTCACTCACATAAAAGTGTAAAAAAACACACATATATTGATTTTGTTCTTGTAATAAAAAACAAAAAAGCCCCATGATTTACAGTCATCATCAATCACATTGTCCAACGATGTAGATCCACATTAATCATGATACTCAATGTTCACAGACCCGCTGAAAGAAAAAAAAGCCTACCACACATAGCTGTTCCTGATGCTTCCCTTAGCCAATCTGGGTATCCCCTTATTGTTAAAGGGGGCTTCCAGATTTTGGTAAGACCTTTTTGCTCATCCACAGGGAAACAGGGTGCTTTGCCGGAGGGGTCTCATCTTAGACCCTCTATGTTGTGGGCATGTGGCCTGGTATGGTTCAGAAGGGTTTTATATTAAATAAGAGCTGCACTTACCCAATCAAAACCATTTTCAACCTATGACATGAATGAATAACAAACTCAAATTATCAAAACTTCAAACAAATATGATGCTGCACAGTCCCATATAAAGTGTAAGTGCCATAAAGGTGCTGAAACTTGTGTTAAAAATCTAATTAAATAAAGTGCAAAAATCTGTTTCACTCCACCGCAAAACCCATCACTTTGTGTATTGTGCCCCGTGCCCTTCTAGGACCGAACTCACCAAATGGTGTTGACCACCTAGGTTTACACTGAGGTAAGTTAAAAGCACTGGATCACAGCCCTGCTGTGCTTAGAAATTTCCCAGGATCAGTATACATAAAATGTCTTTTGCCCATACAGGAGAGGAATCAGGAAGAAAAAAATCATCATGGCTTAATACGGTTTATTAAAACCATCATTAAAAGCAAAAAATAATCACACTCACAATACTTGGTGTCCCACCTGGCACCCCAGAATCATCTTCCAAAGCTGTATAGTTGATTACCGCTGCTCCAAGCAGCATGGGGGCTGGCATGCATTCCACAAGGCTGAAGTGATGGGTAAACGGGAAGTTTCTGCTCATTTCTTTCCTAACCTGCAAAGCTGCATGATTGGATAAGGGTCCAGATTGTGGTGAACTTCACAACAATAGATAGATGTGAATAATGACTTGTGATGTGCTACACTGCCAAAGATAGTTCAGATTTTTTTTTTTTTTGCGCTGCAGTTTGCAGTTTTTAGTCAGCATTCCAGATCTGCATAAGAGTTCCATGATTCTGAAAGTACTAAAGCTATTGGATCAGCGTGACTGGTATTTTAGTAGAAGTAGTAAGCAAGGTAATCCCACATTTTTCTCTCATGTGAGGTATAATTCAGAGCCCAAGTCCAAGTTGGGCAGTTGCATAGTTACATTGTTCGGTTAAAAAAAGGAATATCTAATTTAACTATTAGCAGCTTGCCTCTTAGGCCAATTTTGTTATCTCTCAAATATATGTTAACGTCTACATTTTTTTTTCTAGAAAATTACTTAGAACCCCCAAATGTTATATATTTTTGAAAGCAGAGGCCCTGGAGAAATAAAATTGTTATTGTTGCAATTTTTTATGTTGCACGATATTTGCAAAGTCATTTTTAAAACGCAAATTTTCAGAAAAAAAAATTTCAATGAATTTTAGTGCACACAAACACAATTTAATTCCCAAATTTGATAATGTATAAAAGATGATGTTGGGCCAAGTAGATATATACCTAACATGTCATGCTTTTGTAGCAGGGCCATTGCTGTTTCCCTTTTAAAGAACTGTTTCCCTTTTAAGACTGCATGTTGTCAGATAGGGTTTGATTGACTCAGCTCTCAGCAGTACTGGAGTGTTTGTGGGAGTTGCAGTTTCATCACAGAGACAGACAATGTAACTTTATACTGCACAGGACTACAGGACCAAGATGCTTTGTCAGGAGGAGGGAGGTAGGTGAGGATGTGTGCCTTTGCAGAGGACATGTGAGGGCTAGTCTGCAGCCCCTTCTGTTGAAGTACACTGACACGGTTTCTAGATCAGCAGCAGTTGCTAAGGACAACGGTTATCTACAGCAGCTGAAGTCAGCGGTGATCATTCGTACCAGTCACCCGCGATGGCAGTTACCGACAGCAACGACATCTCCCACAGCAGAGAGAGGTTAGAGTGTTGTAAATTGCAGAGGAGGCATGTGACCAGGGGCGGACTTACCATTTGGAAACTTGGGCACTGCCCGAGGGCCCGGGGTCAGTAGGGGGCCCCATGAGATGCCCCTGGTACCTTTTTCATAGGCTTTTTTGAGTTTGGGCAAGGACACAGGGGCCCCATGATCCCCTATTGCCCGGGGGCCCCATGAGTTGTCAGTCCGCCCCTGCATGTGACCATCCCAGGTGAGGCACCTGACAACAGGAAACACTAGTCAGAGAGAGAGAGATGCCCATTCATCATCTCTTCAAGGAGTTAACCCCTGAAGACTGTTCTTCTTGGATGTGGTGAGCAACTGCTAACCAGTGACATGTCCGACCGATTCACTAACACAGGCCTGTGCAACACACAGACTCACACAGTGTTACAATCCTACAGCATACAAGTGAATTTGGGACTGAGCCTAAAGAGATGTCAGTTTAGTTGGGGACATATTACTGCTATAGTTGCAGGGGGTTAATACTGATCTATAGCTATATCAGTTAATATTAATATACATTAATATTGTGTTTATAGATGTTATTGTGCCAATTCTAGAAGGTTTGTGTATTCAGTGCATTTAATTGCTATTTTCTAAGTTAATTTGCAGTCTATTTGCAGAGTTTCACCTGTCTTGTTAAACCTGTTATAAAACTTCCCACAAGGTGTACTGGTGTGCTGTGGATCCAATATATATATATGCAATATATATATATATATATATATGGTTCATCACTGAAGTAAGGACATAAGTGCCCGTTAATTCCAGCGGCTCCTTCGGGGGTGAGCGCTACACTTTAAAATTGTGCACACCCGTGGAAAGGTGACAAACTACGGTACATTAAATTATTCTTAGCTGATGCTTTAAAATCCTTTTCGGTTTACTAGTTTAGAATTAAACAGGAGGTCTGGCACTAGGAATATTGCTCTTACTCTGATGTTTGCAACAATACCTCATATGTGTGGTGCAATCAACGTTTACATATGTGTCCGGGACCTATGTATGCATTCGCGTTTGTGCTTGAGCACAGGTAAAAAGGGAACACTTTAAATTTTTTAAATTCTATTATTGATTATTTGCTTTTTTTACACTGTCTAATTTTTTTCATATCAACTTTCTTGCTATCACGAGGGATGAACAACATCCCTTGTGATAGAATGGACAGCAACAGGTACTTTCTACTGAGAGATCTAGAGTCTATTAGACCCCAGATCAGATGCTTTACAAGCCGTTAGCAGCTTTTAAAACAACAAACTAAAACTGGAAGTTACAAAATTCTCATTGCTTCAGGTTTCCCGTTCCACACCCTGTAGAAGTGATCAGGTGACTGTAGAGCCACTTGGATCCCTTCTACAGGAAAGCCTATTGCTACCTGCAGATTTTGGTACCATGATCATGACTGCAGCTACAGCTATGATCCCAGTATATCCACTTCAACCTAAAGAAGAACAGGTACGTCCCAAGGTCATGACTTGGTTTAAAAAAATAAATAAACAGAATAAATACATTAAAACCCTTTATATAGAAAATCCTATACACACAGTTAAAGCAAGGCCCACTTTGCTCCAGTGGTGAAAAAATACATTCCTTCCTGATCCCTCAAAAGAAAATCTCTGACCGGACAATCCCTGGTGTTGTCTATAAAATGTTAATATCCACGTATATTTTGTGCATTTTGGAATGTATCCAGATCTTTTTTTTAAAGCAATCTATTTGATCTGACCAGAACTAGTTCTTCATAAAGTTTGTTCCACATTTTCACAGCCTTTCAGTATGTGGAGGTTAAATCGCTTTCTCTCCAGGTGTAAAGAATGCCCTTCTAATGACCTTAGGGTGAATAAATCCACATCAAGTTCATTATATGGACCACTTATGTATTTATACACGGCTCTTGTATCCTCCCTTATTCAGCTCTTTTCGAGAGAGAATAGATTTAGGTCAGCTAATCCTTTTTATAGGTGAGCTCCTCCATGCCTCTTATCAATTTAGTTGCCTTATTCTGTACTTTTCCTAGTTCCCCAATATCCATTTTGTGAAATGGTGCCCAAAGCTGAACTGCATATTCCAGATAAGACTTTAGTACAGGAGCAAAAACCTCTCTCTCGCTCTCTTTTCCTCTCACCTATACCTCTTTTAATGCAAGAATGTATTTTGATAGCTTTAGGAAACACAGCTTAACAAAACATGTTATTATTAAGTCTGTGATCCACCAGAATACCCAGATCCTTCTTGACCATTAACTCCCTCAGTTCTGCTTCTCCTAGAATATATGATGCATGCATATTTTTAGCCCTCAAGTGCATAACTTTGCAATTAGTAACATTTAACTTCATTTGCCGTATACTGTAATTGCCCAATTAAACAATGCATTAAGGTCTGCTTGTAAGTTGGAGACATCCTGTAATGATGGTATTCTACTACAGAGCTTGGTGTCATCTGCAAAGACTGAAATGGTATTTTTAATCCCAAACTTTAGATCATTTCTACATAGGTTACAAAGTAAGGGTCCCAACTCTAAACTTTGGGGTGCACCACTTATAACTTTAGACTATTCATAGTATGAATCATTAGCCACTACTTTCTGAATAAGGAATTTTAACCAGGTGTCTATCTATAGAAAATCTGAATTTTCTAAGTCTAAAGACTTAACCACTAGCCTACAGGGCACTTATACCCCCTTCCTGCCGAGGCCAATTTCCAGCTTTCAGCGCTGTCGCACTTTGAGTGACAATTGCCCGGTCATGCAACACTGTACCCATATGACATTTTTATCATTTTTTTTGACAGATAGAGCTTTATTTTGGTGGTATTTAATCCCCTCTGGGTTTTTAATTTTTTCTTAAACAAACCAAAAACCACTGAAAATTAAAAAAATATATGTTTTTTCTTAGTTTTTGTTATAAAATTTTGTAAATAAGTGATTTTTCTCCTTCACTGATGTGCGCTAATGAGGCTGCAGTGATGGGCACTGATAGGCTGCACTGATGGACACTGATAGGTGGCACTGATGAGGAGGCACTGGTAGGTGGCACTGATGGGCATTGACAGGCATCACTGATGGGCACTGAAAGGCAGCACTGATAAATGGCACTGATAGACGGCACTGACTGGCACTGTTAGGCGGCACTGACTGGCACTGTTAGGCGGCACTGACTGGCACTGATGAGTGACATTGAAAGGCAGCTCAGATGGGCACTGATATGTGGCATTGATGTGCACTGGTAGGCACTGATATGTGGCATTGATGTGGCACTGATGGGCACTGGCACGAGGCACTGATGGACACTGACAGGTGGCATTGCTGGGGCTACACTGATCATCAGGGCACACTGATCATCAGTGCCCAGATGATCAGTGTACATGTCCCCTCCACGAAAAGCCGATTACTGGCTCTCCGCTCCTCTCGAGCTGTCAGCGTGACAGCTCGAGAGGAGAGAAATGCCGATAACTATTATTTGTGAATCCTTGCTGTCTATTGCTTATAATATTGTTTTCTAGCAAAGACTCTTCTTTGCCATCTTTTATTAAACTCTCAAGTATTTTCCTGACTAGAGAAGTTATTCTAACCAGTCTGTAGTTATTTGTTAAACACTTTGATCCCTTTTTAACCACCCAAATTCAGTTTATATACATTTTCTTCACACAAATAAAGCTTTATTTTGGTGGTATTCGATCACCACTGGGTCTTTTTTATTAAATAAATGTAACAAGACCAAAAATTATATAAAAAATTATTATTTTCTACTTTTTGTTATAAAACATATACAATAAAATCAAATTTCTTCATAAATTTAGGCCATACTGAATTCTGCTACATGTCTTTAGTAAAAAAAAATCCCAATAAGTGTATAATTATTGGTTTGTGTGAAAGTTTATAGTGTTTTCAAACTATGGTTTATATATACTTGAAAATTGATATACTGATGACCCATCTGATTTCTTGGGTCCCTAAAATGCCAGGATAGTACAAATACCCCCCAAATGACCCCTTTTTGGAAATTAGACAGTATAAGGTATTTAGTAAGAGGCATGGTGAGTTTTTTGAAGTTTTTTGTCACAATTTTTTGAAAAATAAAGAAATGAAATAATAAAATGTGTTTTTTCCCACAATTGTTTTTACATACTGTAACCAGTGCAGTGTGGTGATCACGGATACTGACAGTATGTTTAAAAACAAAATTAAATACCTTTTTAAATTTTAAAATTCTTTTTTTTTTTTACTTTGATTGCTGTTACAATGATGATCACTGTAACAGCGATACTTTGAACTCGGAATTGGCTTCATTCATACCAGCTGTGAGTAATATTGTGATCTGTGATTTGGCCCACAGCTATCACATGGTACAAGGTGATTTGATGGGCCCAGGTCATGGGAGCAGCATGGTGCATGCCCCAGGAGGGAGGGGGCCAGTGCGCATGTGTTAAGCAATGTTTGGGTATGTCACTTAGCCTGCCTGTGCTGCTGGCCCACTGTAAATGTACTGTGGGTGGGAACTTGTTAAATATAGGTACCATGCCAGCCTTTTACCAATCTAGTGGTACTGAACCAGTCATTAAACAGTCTCTAAAAGTTAACTACAATGTCTTTGAAATAACAGAGCTCTACTATTTCAGGACAAATGGGTACAAGCCATCTGGTCCAGGTGCTTTATTCACCTTTATCTTGTCTAGATGTTTCTGGACCATATCAGTTTTGAGCCACTGTGGTTCATTTCTATCCCCATTATGGACTTGCGCTCCCCCATTGTCCTTTGTATACATTGAACTGAAGAAGGTAGTTAATAAATTTGCCTTCTATTTGTCCCAAGTCATCAACAAATTATCTTGTAAATGGCCTACAAGCTGAATTTTTATTATTAATTTTCTGAAGAATTGTTGGGGTTTGTTCTACTCTTTCACAGCCTGTTATTCCTATTACATTTTTGTGGCCTTGATTTGTTTTTATACATTTTTGGATATTCTTTGTAACATTCAAATGATGATAGTGCTGCTATAACTTTATATTTTTCAAATGCCCTTTTCTGATTTAATTTTTTATTGCGTGTTATAACTTAGGACATGCACCACATAGGTTTTATTTTTAATCTTTAAACCTATTGCACATGGAAATATATATTGTTAGTTGTTTTCAAACATTTCAATTTCTGTTCTGTGTTCTTTGATAACAACATTCCCTCCTAGTCTAATTCTCTGAGAACAGCCATCGGCACTGAAAAAAATGCTGTATTGAGATTAAGTGTTTTTATCTTTCCAGTATGTGCTTGTTGTTTACACCTTGCATTAAATGAATCATCTTATGGTCACTGCTACCCAGATGTTCTAGAAAAATCCCAGCAAATGTATATTAATTGGTTTGTCTTAAAGTTATAGCGTCTACAAACTGTGGCATATTTATTTGAAAATTGACCAATCCTAATTTACTGACTGCCATTTCTTAAGGCCGTAAAATACCAGGACTAATTCCCCCAAAAATTATCCCTTTGAATAACTTTTTTTGACAATTTTTTTCCATACTGTCGACAAGCAGTAATCTTCATCATGTGTCTGATGTGGTGGCAATCAGGGACACTGACTGGTGACAGTGTGTTAAAAATAAATAAATTTACAATAAATGTTTTAAAGTTTTGTTTTTGATTTTTTACAATTCCTATACACCCCACATCTAAACACAGAGCTTTATGGACTCTTCCCATACTAGCAACATGGAGGGGCTCATCCATTGCAGTTTGAGGGATTGAGATATTTAAAGAGACCTCCACCTCTCTGGAGGTATCCACCATCAGAGCTTGCTGCGACCCGGGAGTTCTATCCAATGCATGTCTCACACCAATTCCCTCTGCTTCAGCATCAGTGAGCCAATACAGGTCACAATATGATACACTGACATTTTTTTTTGCTGTTGGGCTGTGAACAAAACCTCTGCCATACACACTCCCTTGACCGATCCCTCTGACTTAAGGGGGTTAACTTCTGCAGCAACCAACATGCCCTCAACTACTGGTGGCTTTGAAGGCCCTCCATTTGGCACAGTAACGGTCATGTCCACCCCACTGTCACACATAGAAGTTTCCTTTAACCACGCAAATAACTTTATGGCCAGATTATTCCAGTCTATCATGTCTGGGCTCCAGTCACCTCTACCCACATCTGTCTCTGATAATATATGTTCTGCCATTTGAGCACATTTCCTTTGCTGTTCCACCAGAGCAGTATCAGAGCTGGACAACCATTGGCTCCAACACAGGGAGTCCTTGTGCAATTTCCAGGGGCAACTTTGCAGTACCACCTGTGGCTGTCATGGGAAAACCTTCATCACCATTGTCAGAAATACATTCCTTGTCATTCCTGGCTTTCACAGGTTGTCTTAGCTCATTACCAGCTTAAGCTTGTGGTACATTTTTACACACTGTTCACCTCATGTGAAAACACACAGCTACACAGTTATTATGGGAAACTTCAAACTCAGACCCCCTGAGCTCCTGGAGGTCTCCAGGGACATCTCTGTTGCATCTATCTTGGTTGTTAGGGGCAATGGCACACATCTCTCAGTTGTCACTCCTGACATAACTGGTTGCAATACCACATTTTCACCACTGTACACCGACAGCACTTCATTAACTTAATAAAACCTTGTTGTTTCAGCTTTAGCAGGCTGCATTAACCC
Source organism: Staurois parvus (assembly GCF_062004578.1). NCBI lineage: Eukaryota > Metazoa > Chordata > Amphibia > Anura > Ranidae > Staurois > Staurois parvus. The sequence goes on along the minus strand of NW_028317971.1, from coordinate 5,359,649 downwards.
ATTATTTACCTCAGCATTTTTAATTTCATTATGAAGCAACACATTGTGTTCAATTTGACCTCTTGTCTTCCTGCAAGAGTACACTGCCTGAAGACAAGTCCTTAATAGTCCTCAGTCTTGCTATTTGTTCAGCATTAAACCATGATTCCCCACTACACAGCAGCAAGTGTCTTTTGGAAGCTAATCTTCTCATCGGACTTGCCACCACTTTTAAACACATAACTTATGCAGGCCATAGACGCCAATTTTTCGTCCGAAAGAATAATCGGCCAATTTTCGCAGTTAGTGGGGCAATGGCATCGGCCGATTTATGCGGTTCCTCCTCATTTCGTTTATCGGTCATGCTGGAACATTCGTGAAAAGCGGCCGATTTTCGCAATCATTGATGGCAACATCAGTTTACAGAACGAAAGATGTTTCATTTTTTGGACGAAAAATCGGCCAATAAACGAACTGTCTGTGGCCTAAATTTGTCTCTCTCACAATAGGAACAGTCTTACCTTATCCAGTTGGCAGGTGTTGTACTTATCAATTGAGAGTGTTGTCTAGGGTTGCCACCTCATTCCTTTAAAACCGAACACATATTAATAACACAGGTTCTGAGGCTAATTAATTGCAGATAAGGTACTCAGTGAGTTTAGTTACCAGCTTAACCTCCCTGGAGGTATTTCCGAGTCTAGCTCGGGGTAAAATTTCAGCACCACAAGCAGTAACTCCGAACTACACTTGGGAATATCCTGCAGCACTGCACTTACCTTGTCCTGCGCTCCAGCGATGTCCCCCCTGCAGCATCCCCAGCAATGTCCTCCGGCCGATACCAGCATCTGTCTTCCTGGTTCCGTTCCCTGTGACGTCAGGACGTACAGGGACGGAACTGGCGGGAAATTTAAAAATGTGAAAAAGTGACATTCACTAAATACACTAAAATCACTTAGTAAAACATTACTGTATCAAACAATTTCACATACATTTTATCCCTAGTGCTCTGTCCTGTGCCCTGCCTGCATATTTACTGTTCTTTCTGCCTGGAAACTGAGAAATGTCCATGGCGTCCAAAAAGCGTCCCTTTAGGTCAAAAGCGGTTTTAGACCAGATAGAAATCAGCGATAGTAAATTAGAATCACTTGCAGAATTGAGTGATAATGATTCGTAGGGAAATTCGTCATAAGACACTGAAAATGATTTTGCGACTTTGCTCAGTGATGTGCGAACTTTGTGCTATATTTCAAATTTCAGTGTTTTTGGTTTGATTATATTATTGAATTAAATTTATTATTAAATTATTATTTTTATGATTATTTATTAAATTATAATGTATGATTTCGTGTTTTAAATTTTAACATACCCGGGATGTTTACTAGACTCTTGTTCGGACAGATTTCAGTGAGTTATTCCTAAAAATTACAGGCCTACAATAAAAAAACTACATTTCCATGCAAAAAAATGTACCACTTTGAGCACAGAAATACTGACATAATCAGACCGCTAGGGAGGTTAATCAGCCACAGAACCTGTGTAATTAATATGTGTTCAGCTTTAAAGGGATAAGGTGGCAACCCTAGTGTTGTCCCTTCTCTGCTCTCACAGGCTAATGCCCCCACATGGTCGCAGGGCACATTGTAGCTTTCTTAGACCCTTCAACAACTGAGACAGATAAAACTTTGTTTTGGTGGTATTTATTCACCACTGGGATTTTCATTTGTTTGCTATATAAATGAAATATAAATGAAGTCCAAACATTTAAAAAAAAAAGTGTTTTCTTATAAAATTTTGCAAAAAAAAATCTTTCTTCATAAATCTTGGCCAAAATGTATTGAGCTATCTTTTTAGTAAAAAAAAATTAACCCAAATTAGTTTATAACCCAAAAATAACATTTTTCAAACAAAAATTTTTACATTTTTATTTTATTTTTTAAATTATTATTTATATATATATTTTTTTTAACATACTGTCACCCTAGCAGTACAGTGTCACCATAGTGACACTGTACTACTTGTGGGGGGTGATGAAGATTTTTTTTTTCTTTTACACTGATTGCTTTTACACCCATAAAGGCTGTAAAAGCAATCATTTCTCTTTCTCTCTGGCTGCATCCTTACAGCCATTGAGAACTACTGTGAGAGCTGTGATTGGTCACAGCTTGTCACATGGTACAAGGCTGTTGTGAATAGCCACGTACCATGCGACCTCTGTGATCATTCACAGATTTCACTAGTAGTAAGCAATGATGTCAGCAAGTGACATCTTGCTTACTACTATTCATGTGACCACTGATTGGCCAATTAATGATCATATGATCGGGACCTCTGTGTGAGGACACATCGGGCACCGGATCGCGATGCCGCTTGCTCCCAGGGAGCATGGACAGGCAGGGAATGCGTGAGAACGCTTCTAAACAGCCATCCGCTCCTCTCCAGCAGTTTATGTACATCGGACGTATGGGAAGTGGTTAGACAAGAGCTGCAGTTGCCAGGTGCGTCAGCATTTTGTTTTCTATGGAGATGGTGTTGCGGATCTAATGATACCCAATATAATGGTCTAACTGGTGTGTCAATAGGTGTGTTGGAGTATTTTACTATGCTTTACGAACACACCCTTGAAGGGATGGTTCACCTTCGCCAGGGAGCTGCCTATGCAGGTGGAGGGTGTCTGTGGAGAATGGACAGTGTGTCTTTGACTAAAGTTGAATAATAGGGCAGCACAGTGGCTAAATGGTTAGCACTTCCACCTGGCCATACTAGGGTCGTTCGTTTGAATCCCAACCACAGCACCACCTGCCTGGAGTTTGCATGTTCTCACTGTGCCTGCATGGGTTTCCTCACACACTTCACAGACATGCTGGTAGGTTAATTGGATCCTATCTAAAGTGGCCCCTGTATGTCTATGTATGATTGCAAGTTATGGACTTTAGATTGCATGCCCCTTGAGGTCAGGAACTGATGTGAATGTACTGTATATATGTATGTAAAATGCTGCATACATTGACAGTGCTATATAAGCATCCAAATAAAAAGTAGGACAATTTTGGGGTACTGTCTTTTTAAGACAATGCAATTCTCTATACAGACTTCACTGCAATCATATCAGCTGCTGCACACAGCAACTTGTAACACAGTTCACAGCAGAACTTTTTTCTTTCACAGGTACATCACCTGAATATGCAATGCCTTTCACCTGGCTGCACTTCCACACACAGCCAACAGTTCTTGACATGGACTCACCATTGGAGTGAAGACCTAGACTCCACATGGGGTAGTTAGCTCTCGCAGTAGAAGAGTTATTTTAGAGGGTCCGTGGCAGACAAGAACTATTTTTAAGGGCTTGGTAGCCCACTTTTGATTAAAAGAAAGCAAAAGTTCACAAATGAATGACTTACTCTTACAACTGCAATGGATACTCAGCAGAAATCTGCTTTTTTTTTTAACCTAGAAGCTCAGGAAAGTATGGATGCTTAGTTTCTTCCCCATACCATCTCTTTAATCCTAACATGTGGGCAATTGCTTTTTTTGAGTTCTCTGAAAGTGCCAAGAGCTTTTGCAAACTGCACAGACAACTCTGTCACTTGTAGGAGTCCTGAGATTGGTATACTGTATGTAGTTATGACTAAGGAACCTATTAATGGAAAACAATACATATTATTTCACCTAAATTTGATCTTTGTTTTTTTACCAGTGTAAGTATGACATAAGTGAGGTTACAAAATGAGTCAACAGTAGTCAGATTAGTGAAACAAAGAATTTTGTTGAAATGGTCCAAACTGAAAGAAAAAAAAGGCACAGTCTTGAGGATTTTCCCCCTCCTGATCTTCCATCCATTGAAAATTTTTAGAGAAAAAAAATGAAAGTCTTAAAATCAGTAAATGCAATCTACAACTAAATTATAAATATGGCTGGCCATTTTCAACTTAAAACCTGTGAAACTGCCAGGCTGTATATAGCCTGAAATGATCAGTAACACACACACACACACACACACACACATATATATATATATATATATATATATATATATATATATAGTTCCACCAGGGGGAACCCTTAACCACTCAATAGCAGCAATGCAATACTGTTAAATAGACATGATCATCACTTGCTATCTCACTTGATAAAGGTGTTGGTTTGTGTTACACTGAAATAAAATGTACATTGTTGTTCCTGTTAACAGCTTGGCTGCAACTAATGGGCTTGGGAAGATAATCTTGTGCATATGTTACTCCAGACCTTAATATCTTTGTTAAGGGGAAATGTGATACAAGATATTACATGCATTGTTAAAAGAAATACACAGCTTTTTCAGAGAATTAGTGATTATGATTAGATATTATATACCCCAACAAACATTACATGATATGTTTTATGCAAAGCAGTCCTGGGTCAAGGTTCTCAGACACTCGAAGCAAAATTTTTAAGTTATTGAAGTTATCCTTTACTCTATTTTGTCCAGTTCTAAGTACATACTGTATATTATCATTTGCACTTCCTTCCTTGCCCCCCTCCCCCAGCATGGAGGACCTTACATCCCAAATACTTGTGTCATGTACCTGGTCGAGGCCGAGCTGAGGAGAGGGCTGCCCTTACACCTCTTGTCCTGTTTGCCATGGGAATGGTAACAGGGTATAACAGGGCTCAGAGTGGCACGGGTGCCTGCAGGAGATCTGGTACCAGATCTCTTGATAGCAGATGCGGAGCTGAAGAAGATCAATTGGCAACAGGCTCTCGGATGCATGGTCAGGCAGGCAGAGGTCAGCAACAACTGGACAGCAGTAGTGCCAAATCAGAAACCAGGAGCAGAGTAAGAGCCAGGCCAAGGTCAGTGTCAGACGAGCAGGGAGGGTACTAGAACAGCAGTAATGAAGCAAGGTCAGATCACAAGCTGAAGTCAGAAACAGGAGTTCAGGAACAAGCAGGATTCAGCAATTATCCTAAGTCCTGTAGGGCTTTAAATAGGCTACTGGGCACCAGAACAAGCACACTCACGATAATGCTCATGTGCACACGCATGTATGTGCATGTATTGATGCTCGCAGGGTCCTAATTTTATGCACAGTTCTATTGAGCACATGCACATTTCTTTGAGCACAGGCATTTCTTTGAGCATGAAAATTCCTTTGAACATGCACTTGAGTATGGGTTTCCTGAAAACATGTTTCTTTAAATGTATCTCTTTATGACGCAAAGTGAGGACTAGATTGCAGAAATTTTATCCTGCAAACAGTAATATTTCATGCTGATGTATTATCTGTATACATTAACCACTTGCGGACCACCCCATGTATATATACTGCGGCAGGGCAGTGCGGGGACCTTTCTCCGTTGAATCACGCACATAACATAAGAAAAAAGGTAAAGAAGAAAGGTAAGTACCACAAATGGTAGCAAGTCAGACAGATAGTACAAATTGACACAACCTCAAAGTGAAAACACCAATGATTACACCGTAAGGCCCTGTGCCTCCACATACCCAGCCCATATTCTATCAAATTTAGCTGGACAATTGCAGCTCATATATGTAAGTTTATACAATGGAAGAGCACAGTTGACTGCCGAGTTCCAACCCAAGACCATGGGCGGGGTAGACAGCTTCCATCTCTGCAAAATTTCTCTTCTAGCTTGTCTTCGACAAAGACAGATGGTCTGTGTGCCATTTATCGTAAAGCGACTGCATTCTAAGATGTAGATAGGGGTAGCAACAGGGAATGGAGAGAGGATAAAGGCTTAGTTAAGTCCTCCATTAACAACAAGTCCTCCATTAACAAGTTTTCTAGACGATCAGTCTGGATGGCAGGGGGAGAAGGAAATTGGCCGGCCACAGCGTGTCGCAATTGTAAAAACCGGAAAAACATCCAGTTAGACAAGTCATGGTTGTGTTTGAGTTCATCAAAGTAGAGCAGAAAACAACAGGATTTGGTATCATGTGCAAATGGGGGAGTGTAGGATTGCCCCAGAGTGGGGTGTGAGGGGAGTAGGTGTTTTTTACACTATACTGAACCCTAGCCTGCCTCCACACCCTCAGGGTTGTCAGCATAGGAACTGTGATGGCTGAGTTGGACTTCGGACCTCTATGAATTAAGTTACTGAGTTCTGCATAAGAGACCAATATCGCCGCCTCCAGGATCACCGCTGCATTATCTCTAGGGCAGGAGAGCCACCAGCGCACCATGACCAGAACAGCTGCCCAATAATATAAAATCAACTTAGGAAGTGCCAGGCTTCCATGATTAATTGGTAAGTGCAAGGTAGATTGGGAAAGTCTAGGGGTCCTCCCAGCCCAGAGAAACACAAGCGATACCATCCACCGGACGGAAAAAGGACTGCGGGATTTGTCCCGGCATATGCCGAAAACAGTAGAGAATCTTAGGTAGAAATACCATTTTAAAAAGATTCACTCCGCCTTTGGTGCTAATAGGAAAGGAAGACTAGGCATTGCATTTAGTCTGCAACTGTTATAGGAGAGGGTGAAGACTGTCCAAAAGGTATTTCGTCAAGTCGCGCTGTACCGTCACACCCAAGTATTTAAATTTGGAGACCGATCTACTAGGAGCAAAGGAGACGTCAGGCAAAGGTCCCGGCCCTACAGTAGAGGAAATATTATTGATTTCTCCCAATTTATGCAGGTCCCGGAGTATCTACCAAAATGATCAATGAGGTACAGCACCGCTCTAAGAGACGAATTTACGTCCTTCAGATATAAGAGAGTATCGTCCGCATACAGGGAAACTCTATCCTCCCAGTCGCCCGGTAGCCCGTGCAAGGTCCTGGAGGAGAGAAGCAGGCAAGCCAAAGGCTCGATCACCAGGGTGGACAGACCCGGTGAAAGCGGGCAACCCTGTGGAGTGCCCCTATGAATAGCAAAAGGGGGAGAAAGGATATTATTAGTACGTACTCTCACAAATGGCGCACTGTACAAGGTAAAAACCATTTACATTTACAACCACTTTAAATATTTTCTTTTTCTTTTGCCAAGTGTCTGTTTTGCAATATCTTCTCTATAAATATTTTCTTTTCTTTCATTAAATCAATATTTAAAAATAAAGATAAATCTGTTAACGATTTAACATAAAATTAAAGAACATATTGCCTCTTTGAAGAAAGCTACCAAATTCTAATTTCAGGTACTTTCATGTCTGGGTGTGGCAGTGAGTGTCACAGATATTGCTACAGCACAAACTGTGAATAGTGCATATTTCCATTAAAACATGTTGTGGATACTGTTTGTGAGTGTAAAGGTTTAACTGAGGAGTTAAGCCTGCCATAGATTATTCAAATCTCAGCCGGTTCAACAGGGACCAGCCAAAATTTGAACCATCTATGGGCAGACATTTTCTTGCGTTGTATTTCTTTTCTTTCACTAAATCAGTATTTAAAAATTGCTAAGAATAATCGCTTAATGCTATAACATGACATTAAAGAATATATTGCCTCTTTGAAGAAATCTACCAAATTCTAATTTCAGGTACTTTCCAGTCTGGGGGTGGCAGTGAGTGTCACAGATATTGCTGCAGCAGATACTGTGATTAGCACATGTTTCCATTAAAACATGTTGTAGCTACCGTTTGTGAGTGTAAAGGTTTAACTGAGTAGTTAAGCCCATCAAAGATTATTCGAATCTCAGCCAGTTCAACAGGGACTGGATGAAATTCAAGCCATCTATGGCCAGACTGATTGTAACCAATTCAATTGTTGTATGACTTTGGTACAAGCAGCATGTCTGATTTTTACATACGATTATTGTCAGTGGCTATAGCCACTAGTAATAATCACTGTGTTCACCTGGCAGGACAACACAATAGCTCCATGGGAGGGATTCCCCTATCAACACTTACCATGTTGTTGGGAGAGTCAAGCAATTTTCTTTCCTGCAACTCGTGGTTGCAGGAAAGAAAATCACATCCTATATGGCCTGCTTAATTTTACCCTAGTTATGGTTACTCCCAGTCTGCAGGAGCTTAGATTGCTGTCTCATAAACTGAAAAGTCTCTGCCCGGGGTGAAGTTGATGATGTAGTGGTAGTGTCATCACAGGAAGGTGTCTTTAATTCAAATCAGGAAAGCAGTGTAGGGTGAGGAACTCTGCTACAAATATTACAGTACAGTAAGTGAGCATTATCTCCCAAGAATACGAAGTGTGTTCCTGGCAGGAACACCAGGTAAAAATAAAGGAAAAAAAGGTTGAAAAAATAAATTTAATGCAAACACAACTAAGGACTGGTTAGCTGCAACATATTTTTTTGTTTTTGGGTATATATGTTTTAAAGTTCCTCTAGCATGTTGCCAATAAGTCTCTATTGCACAGTAAGCTTTTGTGTTCCTGCTAAGTTCAGAGACTGCCTTCACAGTGAAGTCACAACCTTTATAGTTGCTCTGCATGTATACTTTAGCTGATGATTATCTTGTTTATCATTGCCTCCAGCAGAGAATCTATCACCAAGTGAGTGGCTCTATCTTCTGTCAGCTAGGTGTTAATGGAGGGCTGCTAATAAAAAAAACCCAAGTGTGTATAACATGCTATCAATTACATAAATATCACCCAATAATCTCTGACTAGAAGTAAACCTGAATGACAAGATGGTAGCAGCAAAAAATTATTTATTTTTTGCTACATTTGCTTCCATCCATTACTGAAACTGTTCAATAAAAACAGAAAGAACAACTATGAGATAACATACAGGTTTTAATCATTTCATGAACTTTAAGGACAGGATGTCTGGGTGGCCTGCACTCCCCCAATATACCATTACACTAGTTCTATACTGTCAACTAGCCACTGTTTATCTAACAGCCATCTGTAACAATTCATTTTGTTTCCAGAGGTAACAAAGAAGTAAAGGAATTAAAGTGGATTTAAATCCTAGTAGATGAAGATGATCTTCTCTCTATTGTCAATGACAATAGAGATCCTCAAAGAGTGCTGTGAGATGATTGTAGAAAGCTATTCAACTTGTTGGTTTAAAATGGAGGAGTTAAGATGAATGCCTATTATCCTCTACCACAATGAAATACAATTGCATCTGAGTGAACATTTTGTTAAAATGTTATTGGTAAAGTAGGCAGCACAAATAATCATAGCATTAATCTAAAATTACATGCCTTCCTCTAGAAAAAAAATGTATTAAATATTAATATATCACAATTATTAAAAACAATTATTAAAATTATTATTGCTAGCATTAGACAAAAATATAAAAAATATCATGAATCTATCTATCTATCTATCTATCTATTTATCTATCTATCTCTCTATCTATCTATCATGTTTCTCTTTAATGCTGTTGCTGTTTATTTGTAGTTTAACATTTATGCAAGTGTTTGTACATCCCGGGGCTATGGCAGATAATACCGGAAGCCTATGAGTTAATAATATAAAGGTTTATATCATTTTCTAAAGGAAGGAAATCCTAGGGTCATGGAGGATAATGAAAGGTCCCCAGTGTGAGATTCAGTGTTAATCACCACCCATCAACAACTGGCCTTAGTGTGGATTAGTGGATGGATTAAATTCAGTTTATAAGAATACACAGCAAGATAAAGTATACGCTGGTAAGCTTGTGCAGTTCTATTTTTATAGAAGCTTTCAGTGGGAAATATAGTAATTCTTTAGGCACATGAAATGGATTCAGACTGGGTGGTATTTACAGTTCAGCCTAGCGAAGGAAAGGGATGCCACTATGAATGTGTAATTTCATCACTGAAACGCTACCTGCTCAACTGTTAAAGCTAGTCTATATTTCAAATCCTCACACATTATTAACATAATGTTAATTTAATTTACTTATTGAAATTAGTGCAGTCACATTGTTGGAACTTGTAATTATTATAAATTAAACCATGGGCATAACAAAAGATTATGGGTCCCCAAAGGAAAATTTTAATGGGCTCCCCAGTTGAGTTCTCTCTGTAGCACATGCCAGCTTCAGCTATGACAATATTACCATAAAGTATGCCCAAAAGAGGACAGATAGCCAGAGAGCCAGCATAGTCAGTACACTATAAGGGACAAGTGCTGAGAATATAATTGATGAAGGAAGAGGATCACTAGAGCAGGGAATTAACTGTTAACTTTGATTTTTAAGGTAACTACTCCATCTTCAGTAGCTTCCTTGTTTTTTCAGCTAGCATGTTCTGAAAGAGGAGGTATAATAGTAATGTTAAAAAACATATAAAAAGAGTTGTAGCAGCAACAGTATTCGTTTTTAGCTAAGGAAACACACTGTTTTTTTTACAATGTTAGAAAAACTGTTTTAGGCAAAAAGGGTTGATTTGTGAGTGAGGGTAAAAAATGAACACTGCCAAGACAGCTCAGGGAAAGAATGTGAGATTAGGGGCTAACCACAATCCTAAAGCCTCCTCCTTTGTGTCTGATATCAGCTCTTCTAAACTGTTAACTTTGGGGTCTGCAATAACAGCAATCTCTCCAACTCTTAATGTTACTGGATATGTGTTATCTTTACATTCACACATATTTTGTGTTTAATTTGCCAAGCCAGTCCAGTTCTTTGAAAGACTTTCAAAACATACTTTGGCTAAGTGTTTTGAATCAATACAATTCCACTCAAGAAGAATACACAATTTCCTGATAGGAGGCATCTACTACAACAATGTACACATAAAAGCCAAGGTTTCGTTTTCCATCTGTACCAATTCTGTTAATATTATCTGAGTCACGGGCATTTAGTAATGCGATCAAATTGTTTCCTATTATGTAAAAAGTACTACTTATTAAAACTATGCAAACCAGATAAGTACAATCTAGCAAAATTCCTTATACAGTTGGGAAAGTCTTGATAGGGTTTAACTTATATAACCCTAAAGAAGACCCTTGCTTCTGCTTTCTCTCTATAATTCAAAACACACCAGGGTCCCAAGCTCTGCATACTCTTTCTTTTAAACTCACACCATAATGTGAGTTGAGTGCAGTTACAAATGAGTAAATTCCTGCTTATCGTGATGCAATCATTAGTATAAAATATATTATAACTGCATATAAGAACTTATTTGGAAAGTAAAGCCACCCAAAACTGTGCACTGTGTCAGAGGGAACAGAGCCTGTGCAGAGATCGGGGGCTTCTGCTGTGTCCATGAGAGCAAGAGGACTGAGCTGCAGAGAGAACAGTTGCTGTGCTGGGACCAAAGTGAGAGACTGAGCCACACAGAGAGCTAGGGTGTCTTAGAACCTAAACTGGGGAGACCTGTTGCCATGTGCAATCACATTAGAGGGGTTCTGATTGTGAGGAATAAGACTTCTGCCTAGCATACTGAACCTTATTCATTGCATATTGGGAGTCATGAACAGGACTACCCACCTTACTGCCCACAATTAGCATCAATTGAAACTCTCCTTACTTGGCAGCCTATCAGCCATACCTACAGTGTACAGTCTTAAAGGAACAGGTATGTGTGCACCACCTACAGAAGGGATTTAAAAAAGCAGGCCAACACTTATCACTAGGTGCCAGGTACTTTTCAGCCACCTCCAGGGGTGGCCCTTTGCAAAGAATGCATACTGTTTACCCACTAACTAAAGGGCTGTATGTGTAAAGTGCATCCAGGACTGTTTGAGAAGTTATTACTAAGAATTACAGTGAAGTATTTTTATGCTATTCATGCTCTCATGGTTGATGCTATTCTTACTGATACTGTGTAGACTAGTGTAATGGGGTTAGACTTATTGCGGCAGCAGCTAATGGCCCTAATTGAGGCTAACTTGCCTGTCAGTTAATCTAACATTCTGTTGATCGGTTTTGTTTGTTCTTGCTTACCTTTGAATAATAGAGTCATCTTTAATTCTCAAGATGCTTGTGATCTATTTTCTGTGTACTATCATAGAGCAGTAGAATATTAATACACAGGTGAGTAACCTATAACCAGGTGTGTTGGTGGGGATCGTGTAGGTTAAAGAGTCGTGGCAGAACAGAGGACCCAACAAACCAAGTGGCTCTTGTGGGGGTAGCACTAAACAGGGATTGTAAGAGGCTGATATAAAGTCAAATTCAAGTACTTACACTGCTTGCATTAAAAACATACATTCAATGATGCATTTATGAATACCCATTTGTGTCTTATATCTGTCTGGATCGTTAACATTTTGGATAATTTAAACACTTGAAAGTTTTTTTATACCTTGTCTCTTAAACTCTATTCGGGGAATATTTGCACTTGAGTTCCTGCTGTGGCTGTTAGGGGGGGGGTTTACCCTCCATCACAATTGCTTCTCACTCCCTACTTTTGGGGATGTAGTAAACCCTAGCAAGCATCAGAAGTAAACAGAATTCAATGAAAGATCTATCTTTATGAATATGAATATGAATGCATCAGTAGGTAAAACATCACCATATTGTGCAAACTTCTGTTCAGCAAAGGTACAAAGTGTACTGACACTCTGGTAATACAAAATAACCAACATACTAAGGTGAAGATACTTTTCTCTGTCTCTTTCTTTTTAGCTAACTCAATTTGTGTAATACACAATTCAGCAGTTTAAAGTAAAAGCTCTAGTTGCATACAAACATAAGGACTGTAAATGCGTCATTGTTGCATGTGGTCATTATAGTCTCAAAGTGGTATTAAACCCCAAACCAAAAATGTATTTTATTGCAGTTTACAATCATTAGCTGTTTTTACCTGGTGATCTGTCCAGTAATGCACCTCTTGTATTAGTGATACACCATGCTAGAGCAGTGAGGACAATAGGTACAGCAGACAGTAGCATTGTCAGTCTGGGGGGGCTGGGGTGTATTAGCAGTAGGGATGGGCTTGATATTCCACTCGAAAATCACCGAACACACAAACGGTAAGGGCATTCAACAGGCTATTCGCCTGCTGCGCCCCGCACTGTGCTCTCAGAGTATATTGTGAGAGCAAGCACTGGCCAAAGCAATGCACCTGACCACAGGTCAGGTGCAATGCTTTGGCAAATCACAGCACAATTTGGTGGAGTTCGTGGTGACGTCACCGCTAGCTTGCCCAATTGTTTACATCTGACCAGTAAATGTCAGATTATGGTGAATGCTCGGCGGGTGCGGATGGGTTGGCGGGCGTCAGTTTTTTTTTTATTTAGGCGAATCAGGATTGTCGTGACAGTGCTGGACACCATGATTGATGATGGATTACAACGATGGAAGCCTTTTTTTGGCTTACTCATTTATAAGGGGGGCAGCATCAGTGTGCCGATTATTTAAAGGGTTACCCTGACGCTAATGGGCCCCTTTGCCCGCAGACCCCCACAACCACCGGGCCAAGGTTGCGAGGGAGAGGCCCTTGTCCCCATTTGTATGGGGACACATCCCAATGTCAAGGGCACAGGGAGGGGGTGCACTCGGTCATGGTCCTCCTTTCCTGCCCTACCAGGCCTGTGCTCGGATCAAGGGTCTGGTAGGAATTTAGGGGGGACCCCACACTTTCTTCCCCCATTTTTGGGGGGTGGGGTTCCCCTTAAAAGTCTTACCAGGCCTCAATGGCCTGGTAGGGATTTTAGGGGAAACCCCACACACTTTTTTAAAAAACTATTTTCACTGTGGGCTCCCTCCTAACCTTCCTAGTAGACCTAAAGGGTACGGATTAGGGGGGGACCCCACGCTGTTTTTTTTTCTTTTATAAAAATGTAATTTAAAAACAAAATGTCAGTACTGCTGCAGCAGGTTCTATAAATTGTACAGATGTGCAAGTAGTTTAAGGGGACCCCCAAGGCGTGAGATTTAAAGGAATTTTTCATTTTTTATTCCTTTAAGCAATGAAAAATGACTGCCCCTTTAACTGCTTCCCAACAACGCTATAGCCGAAAGATGGCTACAGCGTAGTTGTCCAGTTCATGGACATCCTCCCAGAATGCGCCCCCTGTGGGCCCCCAGCGCTGTCGGTGATCGCTGCGGACACAGCTGATCATGTGATTAGGTAAAAGGCCAATCACAGCGGCCTTTTACCACATGATCAGCTGTGTTCAATGACACAGCAGATCACAATGTAAATATAGTTGGCAGCACTTTCCCAGCTGTCAAAGGGTTGTGACTATCAGTCACTGTTTCTCTGCTCTGCTGCTTCAGCAGTCATTGGAACGTTGGGTTGTGCAGGGGGTGGGAGCAGCTGGCTCAGGCTCTCAGTGGCATGCTAATAGGCTAATCCAGTTACCAAACAGGCATATGGGCAGATCCCAACATTATTGGACTTTCTTTGTGATGTCTGTGATGAATCAGGGTCACAAGAGTGCATTCCGATGGCCCACAGGTGAAGTATGGCCAAAAGAGCTTTGACCATTTTTCTACTTTAATAAAAACTGGGTGATAATTATTTGCTGCTTGCTGTAGTTGCAACTGTGGTTTGGAGCTGCAGGCAGGATTTTTTGTGTTTAACTGTTTTATGTTAACAGAAGAAAACTAGACAAGACTTTCCTAAATACAGAGGCTGATACCAGGTGGCAAACAATCCTAGGAACCATAGTAATGTGCAGCTTGATGCCTAAGTCATAAGCTATAGCTGGCTGTTGTTTCTTCTGCCTATAATAGCCCCTGTTCCCTCAGGGAGGCAGGCATACCAGTACCTAGATTGACCTCAGGCCTAAGAGAATGATGCTATAGTTGCTGGTGAGATGGCACCAGGACCAAGAGACTGAGACAAGGAAGGGTACTTGTAGTCTTAAGCCAGGTCAGGCACAAAACTATAGGGGACCAGGAAGCTAAAGCTGAGCATAGATAGATCAAATCTCGAATGGTTCAGCAGGGACTGGCCGAGATTAGATCCATGTGTGCACAGGCTGGTTGTACCCAAGTCGATTCATTGATTGATTTGGGTACAATCAGCTTGTTAGATTTCTTACATGCAATTATTATTAGCAGCTATAGCTGCTAGCAGTAATCATTGTGTTCTGCTGGTCGGGAAGGCTCCCTTCTGGCACAACACAATAGCTATGCAGGTGGGATTCAGTCAGTGTTGATGGGGTAATCAAGTGATTTTCTTTCCTTGCATCTGTGGTTGAAGAAAAAAATATGAGATCATGCATGGCTTGCCTAACACTATCACAAGCACAAAGTCACAGGCTGGTGATATTTAAATATGGAGCCTCCTGTGCTGAGGCCCAATCCAGCTAGGGATCCTGTGGTTAGACTCATTAGCCTGAAGCTAATGGTACAGCTAGGAGTCTGAGAAGACTCATCCACCCTCAGCTGATGGGAGGAGTTGGATGGCTGTTTAACACCTATACTGTCTATAAACCCAGAACTGATCTTGGATTGTATAAGACAGGCGATGTTTGGGAGTCTGTAGAAGCCGATAGATTTTTAATGGAGGCTACAAACAGTGATCAGTCAAAAGAATAATCTGCTTGTACAAAAAATATTTTAGTCCAGTGCAGACCCTGGTATTAAATATTTTAAAATAAAAGTCAAAGGAAAATGTACAGTGAAACATTTCATAGAAACATGTATTATAAAATTGCATATGATACATACCACAAGTTACTTTGTACATTTTAACAGCTAAATAATAGTTATGATTTGATGATTGTGGAAATTATTATTGTATTATTGATTCAGAAAATGTTCTATGATTTCCATTCACCATATGTAATTTAGGATTCATTTACAACTACAGTAAATGGTCCCTTGTAGATTAATTTTTTTGGCAACTGTATTTTTTTATGAGATATAAACTACAAAAATATTTTCTATGCTCCTGAAGAGCAGTTTTAAAAACAACAAAAACATACTAAAGATTGGTGCAAATGCAATGTACCTTCAGCAATCAATTTGTTATCCTAACTTATTCCAGAGCAAGCGAAGGTTAATTTGTGAGGATACTGTAAATTTGGTACAACGGTCTGATTGTTTATGTGCATATTTTGAGATGCCATTGCCCTAGGCATTGTGACTGCATATGTCCTAATTTACTAACCCTGCACTCATACTGTTTCTGTTTCTTCCTACTGGAAAAGTAGGTTAAAGTGCTTTAAGTAAAAAGTAATTTTATCAAGTAGGTCTATATGTTGCAATATGTTCTGTACCGATTAGCCTATGTGTAGATGTATATTCTCTAATATAGTAAACTTAGTGAAGAAATGCAGCGCAACAATAAAATATAAAATAAATATCATGGTGCTTGCAAGCTTATACATGCGTGTATAAATAATGACAATCAATCTGCCGTGCTTGTGAAAATGAATATATGCTACTCATAATCTCTTCCAATAAGTACATATAGACTCCCATAAATACTGCACATAAACAGTGCTATCAATACAATATAAATCGTGCAATAAATATAATTTGTAGTGAACTGTCCCTTTAAATCCATAATAACATTGCATGGACCAGTGTAGTCACACTTCCTATATATTGTGATACAAATACTCCATAAAAAGTGCAACTTAATACAATCTCAATAATGGTGAACTGTCTCTTTAAATCCGCAGTAACTTCACGTGGACCAGTGTTGTCAAACTACTGTGTATGGTGCTCCTGTTTCACCCCTTAATGCTCTTCCACCTCCAACACACTTTTGCGCTCACCTCAAAGTTTGACCCCGAATAACAGGTCAAACGGAACTTTTTCCCTTTTAACCTGGGAGGGTATAATGGTACACAGATCTCCCCACTCTTTTACAGCACTTTTAAGCAGATCCAAATCGCTTCATATCCATGTAAAAAAGTGCTCAATATACTGTAGTATGTATGCTAAAATCAGCCTGTATTTAAAACAATATGTATCAACTCACATTAAAATGTGTCCTCCTGGGACACCACAGGGTTACAAAACTCACTATACAGTGCTCTCAGCAAAGTGTATGCTGTAATCCCTCCTTCAAAATGGCGGCATGTTGACTTGTATGAATGAGTATAAATGGAAGGCTTGACATCCAATGGGCTACTCCTAATGAAGTCACGTGATGTGATGTAACATGTAGGGTACGCTGATGACATCAAGTCGTAAACCGGAACCACGTGTTGTCATTTTGAAACTACAATCAAATCAACCCTATCTAAGCAATGGCCAATTAATAAATCTGCCACAGAGTCTGTAACCTTCATGTGAAAGTATTTGTAAATCCACGGTGGCAAAGCTTTCTTTACAAAGTGTCTCAAAACAACTGACATTGAGGAGTTGAGGAGGTCCATTTTAAATAAAGTTCTGCCAGAACAGTCATGCCCTCAAACAGGTATAAGCAAAGTTGAACACACAAGATGTCCATTGGGATACAGTCTGCGCTTTGATGGTCACTCTGGCTAGCTGGATTGATATTGTTGTAGCTTTGCATTGGGCCTGAATATAGGCCTTATGAGAGGCTGAATTCACAGCCTTCATGGTTCCCGTACTCCCTTGACTGAGCGTTTTTTCTTCAGTAACAGCAGTTTAACTTTCGCCTAAAATTGGATTAGCTTTTGCTATATATTAAATCATGTTCCAAAGGCAGTCTTTCACTAGTGCTGAGTTTTTACTAGCGGGTCTCCTGTCATTTCATCTGTTAAAGCACCAAACTTAAGCACAAAGTAACAACCAACTCTTTTAAAGCTGCTGTAAAGTTTACTGTGGATTTCCCATTATGTTGTCTACATTTCTAAAATGTATATTGTTTTGTGACCACATTTACTTTAGGCACAAAGAGGTTCTTCAATCACTTCCCGCCCGCAATGTAGTGCGGACAGGCAGCTTGTACCAGCAGTATTCTGTCTGTATTAACACAGGAGGCACTGCACCCCCCCCGTGACTGCTGTGTCCACCGAACAAAGTGCAATATGGATCCCAGGAAACAGGACCTGGTGGTCTTGTGATCGCTATGCAATCACATGATCACAATGTCAGCAAAGCTGGTATTAATTGATCTGATTCATACCAGTTTTGCTTCCCTTCCTAGTGAGCTGTGATAGGCCCACAGCACTCACATGGTACATGGGCCAATCACAGCATCCATTACCATGTGATCAGCTGTTGCCAATCACAGATCACTAGTATTTTGAATTGTCATTATCTTAACCCATTCCTGACAGTTCAAAGCAAGCATTGCTTTGCAGGAGCAATAATCTTTATTGTTCCTGCAAAGCAAAATGTAATAAAAAAAAAACTCTGAACACCCACCCCCAATAATAGTACAATGTTACTATGGTAATACTGAACAACTCTGATAAATGTATTTTTTTTAAATAATATTAAATAATAATGTAAAAAAAAAATTAAATATTGAGAATTTTTTTTAATTGTTTAAGGTTTTTTTTAACTACTTACCAACTACCCACCCACAATGTGGCAAGCGGCAGCTCTGGGCAAAGTAATCTACCTTTATGTCGCTTTCTATTTATGGGTATGAGCATGCATGTGTGTGTCCTCCACTGCACCCCCTTTTGGTCCAGGGAGAGAAGAGAGAACACCACACTGTGACTAAAAGCAATACATTTCACACCCACATTAGATTAGCACATTTAACACTTTCATCACCCCTGTTAAGCCTTTGATCATCCGGTCACCCAATCAGTGCCATTGTCAGTATATAGAATTTTTCATTGATCATTGTATTACTGTCACTAACGACATCAGATAGCATCAGGGTCAGTTAGCGACAGGGTCAGTTAGTGCCCCTCCCAGCCAGGGTCAGCTAGCGATAGATTGCTTGTTCACTACTGCTCTCACTCTATAGGTCGTTGATCACGCCCATTACTTGTATAGTGTTTGTACAAATCAATATATTGATCATGAACAGAACTATACTAGTGCCTTAGTATAGTGTTCCCAAAAATGCTGTGTTAGCTGGATCAGCCCCGTTTGCTGCCAGCACTAGCATTTAGCCCCTCTGCTGTTTTTCACTGAAGATATGCATCAATTGATTGTGGGCCAAAGCAATTTATATGCACAACAATACATTGCTGCCTACCCAAATTAAGCTCTTGACAGATAATTTGCATGGATTCCAAATGTAAAACTTTTTTGGGCATAATCCTCAACATGGGCATTACAAAAAAGAATGAATTGTGGTCATATTGGTCCACAGACCCGAGTCATCATATGCACATATTATCTGCTGTTACATACTGTATATGTCCAACAAGGACCAGAAACTGGTAAGGCGGAGGACTTTGAGTGGTTATTCCGGGATGATGCCTGCCACTACAGTCATCATCCTGGTATTGTTTTATTCAACTGGAGGTCGGCTTTAATGTAAAAGTAATCATAGTGTCTAATTAACTGCTGGATTGCTTTTACAAGCAGTGAGAAGGTACGTCCTCCCTCGCCGCCTTCCACAGCTTTGTCCTGCTTTCACGTCCCACCAGTGAACCCGAGAATTCCTCCAGTGATTCCACCGGCTGACCTTAGAAATGATCAGAGACTGAAATGGCTCCAATCATCTCTATGGTCTAAGAAACTGGAATCAACAAGAATTTCATCATTTCGGTTTCAGTGAATATAAACAGTGTCATTTTAAAATTGGCAAAGCATCTGATCACACCAATTCCAGATTTCTCAGAAAAGAGTACCTGTCACTGCCTATTGCTACCACAGAGTATATTTATATTCCCTGTGATAAGAATAAAAGTGATAAAAAAAATTAAAAGGACAGTGTAAAAATAAAAAACGTTTTAGTAAATCTACCCCAAAGTGTGGCTTTGCTTTTGCATTCTTTTTCATATTGCTCTGCTCATGTGTAGATTTCCCTTTTTTGCAATTTAGGAATAGAGCATACTACAGAACACCTCACCCTCACCTCATACCCATAATATAGATATAGGTGTTCTGTAGTACACAGAAATATTTGATGACAGTGCAGCACAGGCAAAAAAACACAGGAAGCTTCAATACTTGCTATGGGGGTACTCGCACAGGGTTGATCCTGAGCTAAGCTGTGTGTGTCCATAGACACATACAGCACACCTCGGCCCCACCCGCTCTCTGCTCACTGGCTGTGATTGACAGTAGTAGGAGCCATTGTGAAGAGAGCCACTGCTCTTAGGCACAGCGACCAAGATCTGGCACAGGTAAGTATGGGGGGGGGGGGGGCGCTGCACACAATAGGTTTTTGTACCTCAATGAAGAGAATGCATTAAGGTGAAAAATAATTTCCTACCTTCATAACCATTTTAATAAATACTTGAACAGATTCTTTTTAAGCCAGACATTTGTGGGGGGTTTTAAAAGTGTGACATAACAATAGACACTTTTTCCCTTTTTTTTATAGCACACTCAGGACTTAACTAAATTGCAGGAAGATACTGTTTCCTTATTGCCATCTGGCAATCTTATGTTATTTTACTTACTAGTATTACTACTTGAGCTTTCTAATTTCACTGACCAGTGAACTTGTCGTGAATAAGAGAGGCATTTAAAAATTGTACAATAAAAGCTTGCTCAAGCATTGTTGTAGTCTGAATGCTTTCATATTTTAAGAAACAGAGTTACAACCTGCTGTGGTGATTTCTAGTGAGCCCTGGTATTAGATTTTATAATTACAGCACGCAATTACATTAAAATTACAGTACCTTTATTTATTATTAATTGTATACATTTACCATTAGTGTTCTTACTTTTCTGCTGTCAGATACTTTACATCAGTGATAGCCCAAAGATCAGTGTTTTATGCCACCCTGGATTTGCCCTATATGATTTTAACTAACTGTATCTAAAACACTTTTTTTTACATTTTTGATTTATAATCATTACTTAAGGATTTTGCAAGAAAAAAAAAAAAGCTTGCAATTCTTATGTTATTTTATTGTTCCAGACACTAAATCCAGACCTGCACTGTTCTATTTAAAAAAGGTTTTGTTTTTCTTTTTTGCCTTTTTAAAAGTTCATGGCCAAGACTGAAAGGTTGATATGTTTGCAATGTCTGTGTCTAGAGCAGCACAATGACATGGAAGAGTTTGCCATTATATACCATTCTGTGGATTCTTTTGTTTAAGAGTCCAATAAATCTGGTGAGTGCAGTATGTGTTGGAAGTCACGGGTGGTGTGAACGCACTGAATTTTGAATATTTAAGGAGCACATTGGAATTGGACATTCTTTTGGATTTATTTAAAAATAAATTTTTTTTGGATTGGGACATTTTTTAATTTTTTATTTATATTTTGTGACACATTTATTTAGTTAGTTATTTGTTTTTTTACAAAGAGTAGCAGCATTTGAATTTAGGATACACATATATGTTTTTAATATTAATATTTTTTGGCGCAGGGGTTGTTTTATTTATACATTTTTTTGTGGATTTTTTTGGCCAGTGATATTAAATATTTGTACGCCAAATCAAATGATCCCACTCAATTTATATCAGAAAAGGCCTGATATTAATGTTTCTCTGAAATTACACATGGGATGATAAAAGTGCAACTCATGTGCATGAAATCACTGCACCTAGAAAGCCTATACCTCATCTAACTTAACCACTTGCCCTCCAGAGGAATTATTTACCCCTTCCTGACCAGGCCATTGTTTGCGTTATGGCGCTGCGCTATTTCAACTACAGTTTTTTTCACACAAATAGAACTTTCTTTTGGTGGCAGTTGATCACCTCTGGGTTTTTAATTTTTTGCGCTATAAACAAAAAAATACCGAAAATTTTGAACCCCTCCCCCTGATTTCTTCTCATTTCTGTTATAAAAAATATCCAATAAACTCAAATTTTGTCATATATTTAGGCCAAAATGTATTTTGCTACATGTCTTTGGTCAAAAAAATACCAATAGCTGTATATTAATTGGTTTGTGTGAAAGTTATAGCATCTTCAAACTGTGGTATAGATATTGGAATTTACACCATTTTTTGCTATATGGCACTGCGGTGGTTTAACCGCTTCCTTCCACTGCCCTATAGCACTGTATTGGGATGTCAGTGACACCAAGTCAGTTCCCAGTCAGTGTTATACTGTCCGCCGCAGGCCCGCAGTCCCACTGTAAGTCGCTGATTGCTGCCATTACTAGTAAAAAAAATTTGCAGTATCTATACCACCATTTGTAAACACTATAAATTTCACCAATTAATTTACATGTATTGGGATTTTTTTTAGCAAAGACATGTAGCAGAATACATTTTGGCATAAATTTATGATGAAATTTGATTTTTTTAATTTTTTTACTGGACATGTTTAATAGCAAAAAGTCAAAAATATTGTTTTTTTTCTCAAAATTGTTGGTCTTTTTTTTTATAGC
The DNA here is from genome assembly GCF_062004578.1 of Staurois parvus. Taxonomy (NCBI): domain Eukaryota; kingdom Metazoa; phylum Chordata; class Amphibia; order Anura; family Ranidae; genus Staurois; species Staurois parvus. The sequence continues at coordinate 5,337,538 of NW_028317971.1, read as the reverse complement.
GCAAAAAATAAAAACCACACAGGCAAGCGAATACCACCAAAATAAAGCTCAATTTTATTTTTTGTGTTATAAACAAAAAAGATCGCAAATTTTTTTTTAAAAAAACCTATATTTTCTCATTTCTGTCATAAAAAGTATCCAATAAACTCAAATTTTGCCATAAATTAAGGACAAAATGTGTTTTGCTACATGTCTTTGATACAAAAACCCCAATAACTGCATATTCATTGGTTTGTGTGAAAGATATACTGTCTACAAACTATGGTATAGATACTGAAATTTACACAGCTTGAGGTGCTAAAATGCTAGGGCAGTACAAACACCCCCAAATGACCCCTTTTCAGAAAGTAGACACCCTAAGCTATTTGCTGAGAGGCATATTGAGTCCATGGAAGATTTATTTTTTTTCCACAAGTTTTTGGAAAATGACAATTTTTTTTTTACACAGTTGTCATCTAAATGGTATATTGCTCACACATGCCATGGGCATATTTGGAATTACAGCCCAAAATATATTCTGCTACTTCTCCTGAGTATGGGGATACCACAATTAGGGAGCCTAGCCACATACAGGAGCCTGAAATCGAGTGACCACTTTGAAAGCCTGATGGTGTGTAAATTCCTCATTTCACTTCCTTACCACCTATCACAGTTTCAGAGGCTCTGAAATTCCAGGATAACACAATCCCCCCACAAATTACCCCTTTTTGTAAAGCAGACATCCCAGACTATTTACTAAGAGACATGTTGAGTCAATGGAATACTTTATTTTTTACCACAAAGTTGTCACTTAAATGATATATTGCTCACAGATGCCATGGGTATATGTGGAATTAAAGCACACAATTACATTAAAATTACAGTACCTTTATTTATTATAAATTATATCTTCAATACTTTTTCCATTAGTGTTCTTACCTTTCTGCTGTCAGATACAGTACACTAGTAATAGCCCAAAGATCAGTGTTTTATGCCACCCTGGATTTGCCCTATAAGATTGTAACTAACTGTATCTAAAACACTTTTTTTTTATTTTTGTCCTGTATGTGGCTAGACTGCCAAAAAGTCTCTCACGTGTGGTATCCCCATGCTCGGGAGAAGTAGCAGAATGTATTTTGGGAAGTAATGTCACATATACCCATGGCATGTGTGAGCAATAAATATCAGTAACTCAATAAAACAACTTTTTGAAATCTGTGCAAAAACAATTATAAAATAAATATGCCAAAGCATAGGGGCGATCCACCCACTGGGCACCCCAGGCCCCCATGCTTGGGTATATATGTTCTTCTTATATTCTGAGAGCAAGATTCTGCTGCTGTTAGAATAAACAGATTGGTGCTGCAGCTGAATGGCATTCCTGCAAAGAAAACATCAATGGTTAACAATAAAACAGTAAAAAATAAAGCAGTAACTCAACAACAATAAAAAAAACTAGTTTTGTTTTTTTAATTATTTGATTTTTTTTTACTTTTTATTTATTTTTATTTTTTTTACTTTTAACCAGATAGTAGGGTCTTTCAAAATGCTATAGCCAGTTTCCTGACCACCTAACATCTTTCGAGACCCTGAGCACATGACTGTGCCATGCTGTACCCTATACTAATAGTCCACTAGTGTATGGTAGTGATGGAAGCAATCCTTGAGGCAGAGACCAGGTTGGCCAGGACAGGAGGGACAAAAAAAAGTGGGTTTCATGCCTAATTCTTTGTCTGCTACGGAAACAACATCTTTTTTGGGGTGTCTTTTGGGTTAAGGTACCAGAAAGGGCATCGTGAAATTGCCTTTCATGCAACTGGCTAACTGCATCTAGGTTGGGTTTTTGGGCCACAGCACCTTCTGGATACAAAAGGGCCGTGATGATCTCTTCCTGAAATTTTAGGAAGGATCCACTTTTTTCCAGTTGCTTTGTAAAGCACAAAAGGATTACATAGAGCCAATTGAAATAAATAAACAGACACTTTTTTGTACCAGCATCTGGCTTTTCAGAAAACTAAGTATGGCTTCATCATCTGGTCGTTGAAGTCCTCCTCTTCCATGTTAAGGTTATAGTTGTGGATACAGAGGGGCTTTTCAACAACACCAGCTGCTATGGAAATTTGGATGGTCGTGTCTGCGGGAATGGAAGACAGGACAAAAACATCCCATTTGTCTTCTCACTTCACTGAGAGCAATTCATCATTTTTCAGACTTTTTCCCCCTAAGACAGGTATTTACAAGCCGTTGGGGGAAGGCCCGGTGATTAGGTCACACGGTGCCACATGCGCCAATTCCAAGATTGTATAAATGTCTAAATAGTGGCATGCTTGTATAAAATTTGTCATGTATAAGTGGTACCCCATATGGAAAAATGGCGACGCCAAGTCCCAAACTATCTTGCCACTGCTCCCTATGTAGTCTGGGTATCTGGGGGGCTCCACATGACCATTTCCCTCATAAATCATAAAATTACCTCTCACAGGTCTTATACATTTTGACCCCATATTTGGCACCCTTGCTGGGGAGAAATTGTTTGAATGCAAGGTGGCCAGAAAAACTAATGAGACTCATCAACACAGATGTTTTGCTGGGGAGTAAAGACATCTGCTAATTTTTGACTTAGGAGATTTACAAGGGGACAAATTTTGTGGAGCCAGTCAAATTCAGAGTCACCCTGAGGACGACAGAGTGCATTGTCACAGAAATACATAAATCACATTATATTCTCATATCTATGCCTGGCCATGGCAGGAGAGAACACGAGCATATCATGAATCTGCTCTGTGAACCAATACAACTGCAGTTCATTTTATTTAGTAATGCCCATGTTGAGGGTTAGGCCCAAAATAACTTTTTGTGCATATAAATTATTGTGCATATAATTTGCTTTGATCTACAATCAATCCATACAGATCTTCCATGAAAAACAGCTCAAAAAAATCAAGGGGAGTTGCTGTTTGCACCTGGGTTGGGCAGTGAATGTAGGTGGTACGGGTGCTGCACAATTTTTGGGCTGTCAATCAGGATTTGCAAGCAGACCTGGAAGGACACTATGGGCTCTACGGGCCTGTGTTTGAATTCTTGGTGGCTGCAGAACACTACTTGTCCTAGCCACTGCACCACCTTGTACTGCACTTATGGGACTCGCCATGTCACCAAGTGATACTGCAGTGCTGCTATGTAAAAGACCAGGATGTACTAGGCTGCTGGTGCTCACCATTTTACCAAATGGTAGAGCGGCACTAGTACAGGCACATATGAGAATCATCTTGCAATTGTAACACCTCAGCAACCTGGGAAAGGGGTTGCGTATGCCTGACCTTAGCAGGGACCTCTACTCCATTGTCTGAGCTACCTGTCAGGGTGCAGCTGCTGTCTACAGGTTCGTATTCTGATCCTGACTGTCAGTGAGGCTTCCCATTCACTCTCACCTGACATGGTCAGAATTCTGTAGGCCTCTTCACTTTTTGTTGGACAATTTGGCCACTAAATTTATACAATGAAGGAAATAAGTATTTGATCCCATGCTGATTTTGAATGTTTGCCCACTCACAAAGAAATGATCAGTCTAAAAATCAGTGCATAATTTGTTAGACATGCATTTCTTTTTAAATGATTGTTGCTATTCTGTCTCTCAGTGTTACAGTACACCTACCATTCGATATTGATCATTACAGACACTATACTAGCAATGGAGGTTTACTGTGTATGTGAGTGTGTTCCTGGCTCACATATCAAAGGGTTAAATGTGATAACTAATGTAATGGCAGGCAATTTGATGCTATCTGGGAGGGATGCTAATGCTATCTGAAGTCACCTGTGACTCTAATACTGTGATCAGTAAAAAAAATCTGTACACTGTACTAATGACACTGATGACAGGGCAGTAAAAGGGTTAACTGGGGGGTGATCAGGGGGTTAAATTTTTCTGTAAATGTGTGTTGTTTTTACTCACATATATCTGTTTTCTTCTCTCTCCGGAATGGACTTTGCCCAGGGAGAGAAGATTGCATCATTTCCTGTGCCTGTGTTCTGTATACACAGGTACAAGAAGATCTCTGATAGGGCAGTGATCAATTAGCAGATCCAGGTCAAACATCACTGGCCTGAATCTCCTGATTGATTGGTACAGCACCAAATCCTGGCACCGCTGGTTCTGGGCCAAGATCACGGCGGGAGCACGGATCATGTATATGTATATACATGTGGTTTTGTGCAGTGAGTCTGCCCTGCAGCAGTAATCATGTTATAGGGCAGGGTTAAAGTGGTTAATGTGATTGTGAATGCTGTTTTATTTTTTAAATAACAAAAATGTTATACCTACCTGCTCTGCACAGAGTGGCCCCGAACCTCCTCTTCTCGAGTCTCCCGCCTGCATTCCTGGTTCCTCCTCTCTGCTTTCTATGGAGGCACTCATGTGGGTTCACGCTCAGCAAAGCCCGAGAGACCAGGAACTGAGGGGAGAGAAGAGCTGCAGACGTTCACAGCACTGGATCAAAAAAGGGCTCAGATAATTAAAGGGGGAGTTAGGGAAATGCTAATTCCTAAACATTTTTAACCTTAATGCAAGGAATGCATTAAGGTAAATAATGTTTAGGCTTTAAAACCACGTTAATTAGGCCACTCAGGTAGGTGCAGGTGTGGATGAGAACCAGGGAAAATGTCAACATTTTAATGCATATGATTAATGGGAGCATAGTAAAATACCCATATACATTTTATATATACTGTATTAGTGTACAAATCAAGAACATTTTTTTTTTCATGTATTAATGCTTGGTTTCAAGACAGATCTACAACTTTTAAGAAAACTGTTGAAAGTTCTATTAAAAACGTTCTTGTTAGAAGAGCTACCCACCTATTACATATTATGCAATTAATATTACAATAACAAATTTCTGTGGTTTTAGAAAACAGACAATTTGTTAGCAACACTGTCTGACTTGACAAAGACGCTTACAATCTAATGAAACTGAGTAATATTAACACCTTACTATTTTTTAAAACTGTTTCCAGGTTTTGTTTCTAATGCTAGCATGCTTGGCAGGGAGTTGGCATTTGTTGAGACAATTCTTCATTAGTGTTTGAAAAATATTGATACTTAGCAGAATTTTTTGTTCTTATTTTAATAAACATGTTATACTTACCTACTCTGTATTGCACAGAACAGCCCCTTGCCTCCTCTTCTGGGGTCCCCTGCTGGCACTATCCATCACTTCTCTTCTCTGAGTGCCCCAATAACAAGCCATGTGTTATGGGGGCACCTTTGCGGGCTCACTCTTGAGCTGGCCTGAGTGCATCCACAGACACACTCAGCATGGTTCTGTCCCTGCCCCCCCGATCCATTCTCACAAGATTAGAATGACACCAGAAAGAGCCCATGGCTCCAGTTGCTGACTCTGTGTCCTGAGTGAAGAGGAAGAGAGAACAGTGCTGGATTGAAAGAGCAGCCAGGTAAGTATTTCAAGGGAGGCGGGGGGTGGGGGCTGAGGGAGCAGAACATGGAAGGTTTTATAACTCAATGCAAAGAATGCATTAAGGTTAAAAACCTTATGCTTTTAGAAACACTTTAAGTATGATATGCTCCAAAGGGCCTGCTGTATCACACGCAACGAGTGAAATGTGCATTGACCTATGCGCTAATTCTGATTACATTGTAGTAGTACATTTTATTACTGGCTGTTTACTACCCCAAGTGCAGTACAACATTCCTAATTGTAAAAGATAATTAAAGAAATGCTGTGGCTAAAATAAATACAAGATCCCTGGTGAACGAAACATAGCATATTCACCTTTCCTGCTACCCAGTCTGCCATTTTCTACAGTAATAAGCAAACATGTCTGGCTGAAGGTCCTGCAGAATCCAACACCTGACCCATCTCTGCACTCTATGGTTCCTCTAAATTCTCATATAAACTTTAACACATTATGCAACTTCAAAAGTAATTTTCCATTTTAAAAAAAATCTGCATACTTCAAATTAAAGAAACACCTGGTGATGTATCCATGAAGGACCATGTCTAGACAATTTAATGATAAAGTACATCGATTTCACTCCCTCTTTCCCACTTGTGCTTCTGTGTTGTTATTCTATCACATGACCTTTCAATGGAAACAACAAAAGTCTGTTTTAACACAGGCATGGTCCACTGTTGTCACTAGAGATGAGCGAATCGAACTAGGCGAAGTGGAATTCGTTTCGAATATTAGGAAAATTTCGATTTGCGACGAATCCGAAAATTAGCATACTTCGGATGCGCGAATCGAAATTTTTCCTAAAATGGCGGCGACATGTGCGGCGATGGAGCGGGGATGTCTGGGAAGGCGCGCAGACAAGGCGCGCTGACCCATAATGCATTCATTCATGACATGTTATCGCATTAGCCAATCAGCAGCCAGCCAGCCAGCACTGTGTAATGGTCGAGCTATAAATGGCGGCCATTTTAGAATTCTCCATTTGCCTCCAGTCATTCAAGAGAGGCAGAGCTGTCTGTATTGAGGGAGAGAGTTAGGGACACAGAAACGTTACTTAGGGCCAGAGAAACGTTACTTAGGGCCAGAGAAACCTTACTTAGGGCCAGAGAAACTTTACTTAGGGCCACAGAAACGTTACTTAGGGCCACAGAAACGTTACTTAGGGCCACAGAAACGTTACTTAGGGCCACAGAATCGTTACTTAGGGACACAGAAATGTTACTTAGGGCCACAGAAACGTTACTTAGGGCCACAGAAACGTTACTTAGGGCCACAGAATCGTTACTTAGGGTCACAGAATCGATACTTAGGGCCACAGAAACGTTACTTAGGGCCACAGAAACATTACTTAGGGCCACAGAAACGTTACTTAGGGCCACAGAAACTTTACTTAGGGACACAGAATCGTTACTTAGGGCCACAGAAACGTTACTTAGGGCCACAGAAACGTTACTTAGGGCCACAGAAACGTTACTTAGGGCCACAGAATTGTTACTGAGGGACACAGAATTGTTACTCAGGGACAGACACAGAATTGTTACTCAGGGACAGACACAGAATTGTTACTGAGGGACAGACACAGAATTGTTACTGAGGGACAGACACAGAATTGTTACTGAGGGACACAGAATTGTTACTGAGGGACACAGAATTGTTACTGAGGGACACAGAATTGTTACTGAGGGACACAGAATTGTTACTCAGGGACAGACACAGAATTGTTACTGAGGGACAGACACAGAATTGTTACTGAGGGACACAGAATTGTTACTGAGGGACACAGAATTGTTACTCAGGGACAGACACAGAATTGTTACTGAGGGACACAGAATTGTTACTGAGGGACACAGAATTGTTACTCAGGGACACAGAATTGTTACTGAGGGACACAGAATTGTTACTGAAGGACACAGAATTGTTACTCAGGGACAGACACAGAATTGTTACTGAGGGACAGACACAGAATTGTTACTGAGGGACAGACACAGAATTGTTACTGAGGGACACAGAATTGTTACTGAGGGACACAGAATTGTTACTGAGGGACACAGAATTGTTACTGAGGGACACAGAATTGTTACTGAGGGACACAGAATTGTTACTGAGGGACACAGAATTGGTACTGAGGGACACAGAATTGTTACTGAGGGACAGACACAGAATTGTTACTCAGGGACAGACACAGAATTGTTACTGAGGGACACAGAATTGTTACTCAGGGACACAGAATTGTTACTGAGGGACACAGAATTGTTACTCAGGGACAGACACAGAATTGTTACTGAGGGACACAGAATTGTTACTGAGGGACACAGAATTGTTACTCAGGGACACAGAATTGTTACTGAGGGACACAGAATTGTTACTCAGGGACAGACACAGAATTGTTACTGAGGGACACAGAATTGTTACTGAGGGACACAGAATTGTTACTGAGGGACACAGAATTGTTACTCAGGGACAGACACAGAATTGTTACTCAGGGACAGACACAGAATTGTTACTGAGGGACACAGAATTGTTACTGAGGGACACAGAAGTGTTACTGAGGGACACAGAATTGTTACTGAGGGACACAGAATTGTTACTCAGGGACAGACACAGAATTGTTACTCAGGGACAGACACAGAATTGTTACTCAGGGACACATAATCGTTGAATTAAAGAGTATGTCAGACAACATGCAGAGGAGTGGCAGAGGAGGCAATGTTTTAGGAGCGAGAAGACGTGGCAGCAGAGGAAGGGGTCGAGGCAGCACTAGTCGCAGCCAGAGGCCATTGCTCCCGGTGTCATCCAGCGGTCGTGTCTCCACCGACAACCCTGCCGTCATCGATTGGTTGGCTCGGTCGTCTTCCTCTTCCCAGGTCACCTCTGACACCTACAGCCAACGGTCGGTGGGTACGTCAGACACAACCGTTAGTTGGCATGGCCCGGGAGCAAGCCCACTGAAATCACGTGTCCTCGACCTGCCCCTGTCCTTTGGTGTTCCCTCACCAAGCGAAGTATCGCATGCTGTGGGCTCAGCCCCACTGTACAGTGAGGAAGAGCTAACAGAGGGCGGTCAGGAACGGGGGGAGACATCCGCCTCTTCAGCAGCCAGGCGAAGAAGTACTGGCGAGGAGAGTGGCTCGGTAGCCGGTCTAGAGACAGGTCTGTCTCCTGACCCACACGCAGCCGAGGGGGCTAGTAGTGAGGCGGAGACCCTAATTGATGATGATGAGGCTGATCGCACTTGGCAGCCTCGTCGTCATCAGGCTATTGCTTCCGCATCATCAGGAGAAGAGGGTGGCAGCTTGGCAGCGAGCAAAACAGTCGGTGGGTTGCCCAGGAGGCAGCAGGGTCGCAGCAGTGTCAGTGGAGGCAAACGGCCACGGAGTAGAGCACCAGCTCCACTGCAGCCTACCACCACGGCCAGTAGTGGTGCCGGTGTGCACGGAGGAAGTAGCAGTCAGCCAGTGAGGAGTATCGGGGGCAAAGTTTCCTACTCGGCGGTGTGGCAATTTTTCGTCAAGCCGCCCGAGGAAGTAAACGTAGCCGTATGTCGACTATGTGGCCAGAAAGTCAAGCGTGGCCAGGGGGCCCATGTTGGGACTACAGCGTTGCGTCAGCATATGCAGCGTCGCCATTTGGTGGCCTGGGAAAACCGTGATAAAGATACGGCGGTTCTGCCTGCCCCAGCCCCCGCTCCATCACCCGCTCCGTTACTTGCTCCGTCACCCGACGTCAATCGCCCTCTATCAGCCAGTCAAGGCTCCAACACCTCTGCTGAGGAGAGTTGTCGCTCGTTGGCATCTTCCGCTCGTTCAGATGCTCCTTCTCCTGCTACTCCTCTTCACGGATTCCGTCAGCAGTCTTTCTTGGAATCCGTTTCCAAGAGACAACAGTTTGCGAGCACGCACCCGACGGTGCAAAAGCTGAACGTCCTCCTGTCCAAGTTGCTGGTGCTGCAGTCCCTCCCTTTCCAAGTGGTGGACTCAGCACCTTTCCGAGAAATGATGGCTTGTGCCGCGCCGCGGTGGAGAGTGCCAAGCCGGAATGTCTTCGCCAAAAAGGCAGTGCCAGCCCTGCATTCACATGTGGAAGAGATGGTGGGCCAGTCTTTGAGCATGTCGGTCTCTGCCAAAGTGCACGGCAGCGCCGACGTGTGGAGCTGTAACTACGGTCAGGGAGAGTACATGTCATTTACGGCCCACTGGGTGAACGTGGTGCCGGCACAGCCGCACCAGCAACTTGGACAGGTCACGCCGCTTTTGCCTCCACGTTTGCACGTCCTTGGTCCACAAAAGATGTCCGCCTCTACCACCTCTTCTTCCTTCGTGTCCTCAGCCGCCACCCCCGTGCCAAGTCCCATTACCCGACCGGCATATCACATGTGCAGGGCGCAACGGTGTCACGCTGTGCTGCACCTGGTATGCCTTGGCGAACGTAGTCACACAGGGGAGGAACTTCTCAGTGTAATGAACAGAGAAATCGACAGATGGCTGTCTCCGCGCAAACTGAAAATCGGAACCATGTTGACCGACAACGGAAAGAACATGGTGTCTGCTCTGCGTCAAGGAAGGTTGTGATCAATCTGGTTGTCAAGCGGTTCCTAAAATCCACCATCCCACTGCAAGACATCCTTAAAATGTCACGTAAACTTTGCATGCATTTCAGCCATTCCTACACCGCAAAGCACACCCTCCTTGAGCTGCAGCGGCAGAACGGAATTCCACAGCATCGCCTGATCTGCGACGTTGCAACAAGGTGGAATTCAACCCTACACATGTTAGACCACCTTTACGAACAGCGAAAGGCCATCACCGATTTCCTGATGTTACAAGCGGATAAAGGTACTCCCCTGTGTAACTTCAATGTCAGCCATTGGCAGCTCATGCGTGACACCTGCCGCTTGCTCAGGCCCTTTGAGGAGGCCACGCTATTCGTGAGTCGGCAGGACTATGGGATGAACGACGTCATTCCTCTGTTGCACGTCCTGGAACAAATGCTGTTAACAATGGCTGGTCAGGGTGCGGTAGACGTGGCGCACAGATCTCAATGCCACATGACCCCTGTGGGAGCAGGACAGGAAGAAGAGGAGGAGGTAGAGGAGGACATTTGTGCTCAGGAATTATTGAGTGAAATGGGTGGTTTTTCCACTCAGCGGACAGGAGTGGAGGAGCAGGAGCATCTGGTAGAGGAGGAGGAGGAGGAGACCGAGGACCCAGACGCACCGTGGCAGTATGCTGTGGAGATGGAGGCAGGGAGTCCCTCGCATTCCTTGGCACAAATGGCCCATAGCATGCTCGGTTGCTTGCGTAGCGACAGCCGAATAATACCATCAGACAGAGAGATGACTTTTGGCTGTCCACCTTGTTGGACCCTTGCTACCATTCAAAAATGGTGGCCTTTTTCACACCTGCTGAGAGGGAGGCCAAAAAAACGTACTATAAAAACCACCTATGTAGTCAGTTGGTCTCTGCCTTTGTGCGCCAACGTCCATCCTCAGACACTGTGGGCCCTGTGCGCTCGCGTTCCGCTGCCATGGCAGCAGGGGAGGGGTGGGGTGGTAGGATCAGTGGCAGCTCCACCAGCAGCGGCTGCCTCAGTCTGCAGTCGATGATGAGTAGCTTTCTTCACCAGCGCAGTGAGGAAACTACTAACCAGCCGCAGCAGCAGCAGCATCAGGTGGACCTGGAGCAGGACCTCAAACAACAGGCTTGGGCCTACTTGGACAGCACCCTGCCAACCGAGGTAGGCAATCCCCTTGATTACTGGGCAACGAAACTTGACCTTTGGCCCCAACTAGCTGAATTTGCCCTTGAAAGGCTGTCATGCCCGGCCAGTAGCGTGGCATCTGAGCGCGTGTTTAGTGCGGCAGGAGGTACTGTAACTCCGCGGAGGACACGACTGTCCACCCAAAGTGTGGAGAGACTCACGTTTGTGAAAATGAATCAGGCGTGGATTAGTCTGGATTTCAAACCACCAGTTCCTGACACAACTGACTAAATCCGCCATGAATCATGCCCCAAACATGTGCCACTTTCAGGTCTCCTCACACTGCTGGTGTGTTCCATTTTGTCATAGGGTGCTGGCAGATTACGGGCCTCCCATAGCTGCTGCCAGGCCCCTAATCTGCCATGGGCCCCTGTACCGCCTCCTCATGCTGCTACCAGGTCCAGAGTCTCTCATGGGTCCCTGTACGGCCTCCCATTGCTGCTGTCTCCATCGCCACACTCTGCCATGTGCCACTTTCAGGTCTCCTCACACACTGCTGGTGTGTTCCATTTTTTGTCATAGGGTGCTGGCAGATTACGGCCTCCCATAGCTGCTGCCAGGCCCCTAATCTGCCATGGGCCCCTGTACCGCCTCCTCATGCTGCTGCCAGGTCCACAGTGTGTCATGCCATGTGCCACTTTCAGGTCTCCTCACACTGCTGGTGTGTTCCATTTTGTCATAGAGTGCTGGCAGATTACGGGCCTCCCATTGCTGCTGCCAGGCCCCTAATTTGCCATGGGCCCCTGTACCGCCTCCTCATGCTGCTGCCAGGTCCACAGTGTCTCATGGGTCTCTGTACGGCCTCCCATTGCTGCTGTCTCCATCGCCACACTCTGCCATGTGCCACTTTCAGGTCTCCTCACACACTGCTGGTGTGTTCCATTTTTTGTCATAGGGTGCTGGCAGATTACGGGCCTCCCATTGCTGCTGCCAGGCCCGTAATCTGCCGTGGGCCCCTGTACCGCCTCCTCATGCTGCTGCCAGGTCCAGAGTCTTTCATGGGTCCCTGTACGGCCTCCCATTGCTGCTGTCTCCATCGCCACACTCTGCCATGTGCCACTTTCAGGTCTCCTCACACACTGCTGGTGTGTTCCATTTTTTGTCATAGAGTGCTGGCAGATTACGGGCCTCCCATAGCTGCTGCCAGGCCCCTAATCTGCCATGGGCCCCTGTACCGCCTCCTCATGCTGCTGCCAGGTCCACAGTGTGTCATGCCATGTGCAACTTTCAGGTCTCCTCACACTGCTGGTGTGTTCCATTTTGTCATAGAGTGCTGGCAGATTACGGGCCTCCCATTGCTGCTGCCAGGCCCGTAATCTGCCATGGGCCCCTGTACTGCCTCCTCATGCTGCTGCCAGGTTCACAGTGTCTCATGGGTCCCTGTACGGCCTCCCATTGCTGCTGTCTCCATCGCCACACTCTGCCATGTGCCACTTTCAGGTCTCCTCACACACTGCTGGTGTGTTCCATTTTTTGTCATAGGGTGCTGGCAGATTACGGGCCTCCCATTGCTGCTGCCAGGCCCGTAATCTGCCATGGGCCCCCGTACCGCCTCCTCATGCTGCTGCCAGGTCCAGAGTCTCTCATGGGTCCCTGTACGGCCTCCCATTGCTGCTGTCTCCATCGCCACACTCTGCCATGTGCCACTTTCAGGTCTCCTCACACTGCTGGTGTGTTCCATTTTTTGTCATAGGGTGCTGGCAGATTACGGGCCTCCCATTGCTGCTGCCAGGCCCCTAATCTGCCATGGGCCCCTGTACCGCCTCCTCATGCTGCTGCCAGGTCCAGAGTCTCTCATGGGTCCCTGTACGGCCTCCCATTGCTGCTGTCTCCATCGCCACACTCTGCCATGTGCCACTTTCAGGTCTCCTCACACACTGCTGGTGTGTTCCATTTTTTGTCATAGGGTGCTGGCAGATTACGGGCCTCCCATTGCTGCTGCCAGGCCCCTAATCTGCCATGGGCCCCTGTACCGCCTCCTCATGCTGCTGCCAAGTCCACAGTGTCTCATGGGTCCCTGTACGGCCTCCCATTGCTGCTGTCTCCATCGCCACACTCTGCCATGTGCCACTTTCAGGTCTCCTCACACACTGCTGGTGTGTTCCATTTTTTGTCATAGGGTGCTGGCAGATTACGGGCCTCCCATAGCTGCTGCCAGGCCCCTAATCTGCCATGGGCCCCTGTACCGCCTCCTCATGCTGCTGCCAGGTCCACAGTGTCTCATGGGTCCCTGTACGGCCTCCCATTGCTGCTGTCTCCATCGCCACACTCTGCCATGTGCCACTTTCAGGTCTCCTCACACACTGCTGGTGTGTTCCATTTTTTGTCATAGGGTGCTGGCAGATTACGGGCCTCCCATAGCTGCTGCCAGGCCCCTAATCTGCCATGGGCCCCTGTACCGCCTCCTCATGCTGCTGCCAGGTCCACAGTGTGTCATGCCATGTGCCACTTTCAGGTCTCCTCACACTGCTGATGTGTTCCATTTTGTCATAGGGTACTGGCTGATTACGGGCCTCCCATAGCTGCTGCCAGGCCCCTAATCTGCCATGGGCCCCTGTACCGCCTCCTCATACTGCTGCCAGGTCCAGAGTCTCTCATGGGTCCCTGTACGGCCTCCCATTGCTGCTGTCTCCATCGCCACACTCTGCCATGTGCCACTTTCAGGTCTCCTCACACACTGCTGGTGTGTTCCATTTTTTGTCATAGGGTGCTGGCAGATTACGGGCCTCCCATAGCTGCTGCCAGGCCCCTAATCTGCCATGGGCCCCTGTACCGCCTCCTCATGCTGCTGCCAGGTCCACAGTGTGTCATGCCATGTGCCACTTTCAGGTCTCCTCACACTGCTGGTGTGTTCCATTTTGTCATAGAGTGCTGGCAGATTACGGGCCTCCCATTGCTGCTGCCAGGCCCCTAATCTGCCATGGGCCCCTGTACCACCTCCTCATGCTGCTGCCAGGTCCACAGTGTCTCATGGGTCCCTCTACGGCCTCCCATTGCTGCTGTCTCCATCGCCACACTCTGCCATGTGCCACTTTCAGGTCTCCTCACACACTGCTGGTGTGTTCCATTTTTTGTCATAGGGTGCTGGCAGATTACGGGCCTCCCATAGCTGCTGCCAGGCCCCTAATCTGCCATGGGCCCCTGTACCGCCTCCTCATGCTGCTGCCAGGTCCACAGTGTGTCATGCCATGTGCCACTTTCAGGTCTCCTCACACTGCTGGTGTGTTTCATTTTGTCATAGGGTGCTGGCAGATTACGGGCCTCCCATAGCTGCTGCCAGGCCCCTAATCTGCCATGGGCCCCTGTACCGCCTCCTCATGCTGCTGCCAGGTCCACAGTGTGTCATGCCATGTGCCACTTTCAGGTCTCCTCACACTGCTGGTGTGTTTCATTTTGTCATAGGGTGCTGGCAGATTACGGGCCTCCCATAGCTGCTGCCAGGCCCCTAATCTGCCATGGGCCCCTGTACCGCCTCCTAACGCTGCTGCCAGGTCCACAGTGTGTCATGCCATGTGCCACTTTCAGGTCTCCTCACACTGCTGGTGTGTTCCATTTTGTCATAGAGTGCTGGCAGATTACGGGCCTCCCATTGCTGCTGCCAGGCCCCTAATCTGCCATGGGCCCCTGTACCGCCTCCTCATGCTGCTGCCAGGTCCACAGTGTCTCATGGGTCCCTGTACGGCCTCCCATTGCTGCTGTCTCCATCGCCACACTCTGCCATGTGCCACTTTCAGGTCTCCTCACACACTGCTGGTGTGTTCCATTTTTTGTCATAGGGTGCTGGCAGATTACGGGCCTCCCATAGCTGCTGCCAGGCCCCTAATCTGCCATGTGCCCCTGTACCGCCTCCTCATGCTGCTGCCAGGTCCAGAGTCTCTCATGGGTCCCTGTACGGCCACCCATTGCTGCTGTCTCCATCGCCACACTCTGCCATGTGCCACTTTCAGGTCTCCTCACACTGCTGGTGTGTTCCATTTTTTGTCATAGGGTGCTGGCAGATTACGGGCCTCCCATTGCTGCTGCCAGGCCCCTAATCTGCCATGGGCCCCTGTACCGCCTCCTCCTCCCCATTGCTGCTGCCAGGAGGCAGCAGGGTCGCAGCAGTGTCAGTGGAGGCAAACGGCCACGGAGTAGAGCACCAGCTCCACTGCAGCCTACCACCACGGCCAGTAGTGGTGCCGGTGTGCACAGAGGAAGTAGCAGTCAGCCAGTGAGGAGTAGCGGGGGCAAAGTTTCCTACTCGGCGGTGTGGCAATTTTTCGTCAAGCCGCCCGAGGAAGTAAACGTAGCCGTATGTCGACTATGTGGCCAGAAAGTCAAGCGTGGCCAGGGGGCCCATGTTGGGACTACAGCGTTGCGTCAGCATATGCAGCGTCGCCATTCGGTGGCCTGGGAAAACCGTGATAAAGATACAGCGGTTCTGCCTGCCCCAGCCCAGGGTTCCATTTTGTCATAGGGTGCTGGCAGATTACGGGCCTCCCATTGCTGCTGCCAGGCCTTAATCTGCCATGGGCCCCTGTACCGCCTCCTCATGCTGCTGCCAGGTCTACCGTGTCTCATGGGTCCCTGTACCGCCTCCCATTGCTGCTGTCTCCATCGCCACACTCTGCCATGTGCCACTTTCAGGTCTCCTCACACTGCTGGTGGGTTTCCATTTTGTCATAGGGTGCTGTATGGCCTCCCATTGCTGCTGCCAGGCCCGTAATCTGCCATGGGCCCCCGTACCGACTCCTCATGCTGCTGCCAGGCCCGTAATCTGTCATGGGCCCCTGTTGTCGCTTGTTGGCATATTCCGCTCGTTCAGATGCTCCTTCTCCTGCTACTCCTCTTCACGGATTCCGTCAGCAGTCTTTCTTGGAATCCGTTTCCAGGAGACAACAGTTTGCGAGCACGCACCCGACGGTGCAGAAGCTGAACGTCCTCCTGTCCAAGTTGCTGCTGCCAGGCTCGTAATCTGTTATGCGCCCCTGTACCGCCTCCTCATGCTGCTGCCAGGTCCAGAGTTTGTCATGGGCCCCCGTACCGACTCCTCATGCTGCTGCCAGGCCCGTAATCTGTCATGGGCCCCTGTACCGCCTCCTCATGCTGCTGCCAGGTCCAGAGTGTGTCATGGATCCCTGTACGGCCTCCCATTGCTGCTGCCAGGCCCGTAATCTGTCATGGGCCCCTGTACCGCCTCCTCATGCTGCTGCCAGGTCCAGAGTGTGTCATGGGTCCCTGTACGGCCTCCCATTGCTGCTACCAGGCCCGTAATCTGCCATGGGCCCCCGTACCGCCTCCTCATGCTGCTGCCAGGTCCACAGTGTCTCATGTGTCCCTGTACGGCCTCCCATTGCTGCTGTCTCCATCGCCACACTCTGCCATGTGCCACTTTCAGGTCTCCTCACACTGCTGGTGGGTTCCATTTTGTCATAGGGTGCTGTATGGCCTCCCATTGCTGCTGCCTCCACCGCCACTCTGTGGCTCCACACTCTGGTTTTGGCCCCGTGACTGCCCAAATGAGTGAAGTGTGCGGTGATTCTAAGATCGACGGCACTCATCTGCATGTCATACTGATTGACAGTATTATTTCTCTTCCCCAGCAGACTCCAAGGGCATTTAAATTAAAGGTACAGTGTTCTGCACTAATATAAAGGCTCTCTGAAGCCTAGAAACACCCTTTTATAAGTTAAATTCGCAGCGAATATATTCGACTCGAATCAAATTTTTTTCACGAATTCGCCGAATCAGTCGAATCGAATTTTTGAATAATTCGCTCATCTCTAGTTGTCACCTTTAGAATATCAACCAGGGAAATGCCAGTATTCCCATCACTGATTATTACATTTCTTTGTGGGAAGTGGCTGCAAAGACGGCACAGGAGGTCAGAAGCTCCAAGATGAAAAGACATAAAAAAAATGTACTGTATGTAAATAAATTTAATTGTGCTTTAGCAAACTAAATACCATTCAGTTTAAACTTTAAAGTACATACCTTAAAGTACATACTGTATTTTTTTCGATATATAAAACAAATAAAGCATGATTGGCCCACTGTATTACACTTTGTTCTTATTCTTTAGACAAGGAGTTCTCAGGGTATTATTCTTCCTATTTCATGCATTTATTTTCTGCCTGCTCATTTAGTATGTACATACTGTATGTTGTAGATATGTTTTTTTTTTCGCCATCTAAAATATAAGGCCATGACAAAACAGTTTTGTTGTCTTCCTAACATTTTGCTTTCCTATATCCAGAAGGATCCTTGCATTGCTCAGTGGGTTTGCTGGGTGCAAAACCTTCCATTCCATATATTTATATACCGTATTTTTCGCTCCATAAGACGCACCTGACTATAAGACTCGCCTAGGTTTTAGAGGAGAAAAACAAGAAAAAAAATATTCTGAACCAATGGACTGCAGACATAGTACAGGGGATGACCAGAGACTGCGGACATAGTACAGGGGATGACCAGAGACTGCGGACATAGTACAGGGGATGACCAGAGACTGCGGACACAGTACAGGGAATGACCAGAGACTGCGGACATACTACAGGGAATGACCAGAGACTGCAGACATACTACAGGAGATGACCAGAGACTGCAGACATACTACAGGAGATGACCAGAGACTGCGGACATACTACAGGGAATGACCAGAGACTGCAGACATACTACAGGAGATGACCAGAGACTGTGGACATAGGACAGGAGATGACCAAGAGACTGTAGACATACTACAGGAGATGACCAGAGACTGCAGACACAGTACAGGGAATGACCAGGGACTGCGGACATAGTACAGGGAATGACCAGAGACTGCGGACATAGTACAGGGAATGACCAGAGACTGTGGACATAGTACAGGAGATGACCAGAGACTGCGGACACAGTACAGGAGATGACCAGAGACTGCGGACATAGTACAGGGAATGACCAGAGACTGTGGACATAGTACAGATGACCAGAGACTGCAGACAGTGCAGGGGATGACCAGAGACTGCAGACAGTAAAGGAGATTACCAGAGACTGCGGACCTTTGGGGAGGGAGGGAGAAGGGGTACCTGAATTTGACAGGTACCCGCTCCCACTTCCATGGAGTTGTCCTTCCTTCTTCCTCCCGCGGTGGCTTCTGTGACATCCGGGTGCCCACTGCACATGCACGAGAAGCGTTGCGCTTTGTGAATGGCCCGGAGCCTTCTAGGACCTGTCATGTGTCCCAGAAGACACTGGACCATTCGCAAAGTGCAGCGCTTCTCGCGCATGCGCAGTGGGCACCCGGCTGTCACAGAAGCTGCTGCGGGAAGACTGTAGTGCTGGAGCGAGGAACAGGTAAGGTCATGCAGGAGAGAACAGCTGAGCGGCCGGCCCAATATTCTGACACGGCGGCGGCAGAAATACCGGTCCGGCCGCTTTACATTCGCTCCATAAGACGCACTGACACACACCGACTGAAAAAAGTGTGTCTTATGGAGCGAAAAATACGGTAGTTGGCTGTTTGTATTACAGCATTTGCAACACAGAACATTTTAGCAAAAAAGAAAAAATTATTCTGAATAAGTATATCATATCAGGAAAAAAATTAATTTCCTGTGTGTAAAGTCTTATTACTGCAACATTTCTGTTGATGGGTCTGGGTTGTTGCACACAAAATGATCCTCAAGTCCAATAAATTAATGGAAATGGTGTGTCATAAACAATGAGTTTGAGAGCTAACAAACGCACTGACTTCTTATACACAGACACCAATATCAATTTAAAAAGTCACAGATGTGGGAAAATAACCTTTAATTGTCATTTTAAACCATGAGTGTCACCTTGTTTCTCTGTACCGAGGCCAAACATTCCAGGGTATGTAAACTTTTGATTATGGCTATTTGGGTGATTTCTGTTATCATTATGATTTAAAAAGGAGCCAAACAACTATGTGATAATAAATGGCTTCATACTGTTTGATCACTATCCTTAAATAAAAGACAATTTTTTGGCACGATCAGTCATATTTTAAATATAAATGCCAAAATTTCACAATTTCTGCCAGGGTATGCACACTTATGAGCACAGCTGTTTATACACAGTATGTCTACACTATAAACAAAACTAAAGTGGGCATGGTTAGTTGTAAGTAGGGCAAAACAGGGAACTCTTAAGGCATCAGCATACTAAGACATTTTGGAAACTTTCATGCTCCCAACTTTGTGGGAACAGTTTGGGCCTGGCCCCTTCCTATTCTACCATGATTGCGCACCAGTACACAAAGCAAGGTCCATAAAGACACGGACAAGTGAGTTTGGGGTGGAGGAACTTAACTGACCTGCACAGAGTCCTGACCTCAACCTGATAGACCACCTTTGGGTTGAATTAGAGTGGAAACTGTGAGCCAGGCCTTCTTGTCCGACATCAGTGCCTGACCTCACAAATGTGCTTCTTGAAGAATGGTCAAACATTCCTATAGACACACTGCTAATCCCTGTGGACAGCCTTCCCAGAGGAGTTGAAGCTGTTATACCTGCAAAGGTGGGCTAACTCAATATTGAACCCTACGGACTAAGACTGGGATGCCATTAAAGTTCATGTGCGTGTAGGCGTCCCAATACGTTTGGCAATATAGTGTATACTTCGGGCTCGTTCTATTTATATGTCTGCCACCTGGTACAGATTTATAGCCATTGAGGCCTTACTGTAATTTTTGGCCAAGGCACTATTTTTTATTTAGTCTATCACTAGCATTAACAAAGCAGTCTTAGTTTTTCCATCTGCCTGTAAAAGTTTTATTACCAGTAAGTTGATGGTTTTAAACTTCCTTTAACATATCAAGCTGTGCAACAGAAGTGGAAGTTAGAGTCTTGAGACAAACCATTTACCACTGATATGGGTGCTTACTGTGGTCAACTTTTGTAAATCCCGAAAGGAAGAATATTGTTTCTGTAACTGTTTAAAAAGTGTTAGCTGGAGTTTGACTTTAATTTGGTAGTCACTTACTAAAAGACTATCTAAATCTATTACTCTAGCTAACACTACTCTCTTCATATAATACTGCTGTCCAAGGGTGTCTGTAAGACACGTGCATTGTGTTACAAATCGATTTTCAGAGATCCAGATGTATAATGAATTTCAATGAATCAAAAAAAAGTTAAAACGAAATGAATGCATGCATTGGTTTAATTTGTTTCATGACATCACATGATGGTATAGTTCAGGCCAATGAGGTTAATGTATTACATTTTTAAATTTGTTAGATAACACTGTTCAACAGGTAAAAAGTTTTGGGCATAAAATTAGCTAATCTTACATAATTTTGGGGTGCTGAAAATGAAAATGACCCTAAAAAATGTTGATTGGCTCTAGTTTCCATGATATATTCACCCATCTAATGACGTAAGCCATTCAAAATTATGATGCAACTTCAGCTGCATATTGCGCAATTGATACTGGTGACTAATAGAAAATTGCATGTATACTGAGATGATGCAATATTAGCCTTTAATTGCATCACTTCACTGCATAAAAGCTGCAGTATCTGTAGCTGATTGTAGTTCGACAGCGTCTTTACATTTCGTTTTATGCTTATATAGGCTACTCAGTAATGCCTCGAACTTGTGTGAATAAAGCAGATAATTTCTGCTATATCTGCGGTGAAATAACTTTTATCTCACAAAAAAGGAGGATAACAGGAATGATTAAGAAAGCCTACAACTTGTATTTTGGCTGCAAGATAGGAGACCAGGACAAGAGCTGGGCACCACATATATGCTGCAATTCTTGTGGGACGGCACTGGAGCAATCGTTGAATGGAAAAAAGGCATCTATGCCTTTCACTGTGCCAATGATTTGGAGAGAGCCAACAGATCATGTTAGTAATTGTTACTTTTGTATGGTGCCTCCAATTGTAAAAGGGCTAAATAAGAAGAAAAAGTTATCTGTGCACTATCCAAATATTCCATCGGCAATACGTCCAGTTCCTCATGGAGAGGGGCTACAAATTCCTAAAGCACCAGAATCCTTCGTGGTTGAGTAAAGTGAGGAAGAACCTGAAGCGTGTAGTCACGTGCAGTTGTAAGAGATAGCCCTTTCCTCGAATACAAGAGAAAAGCCAAGAGAAGCAAAACCGACACAAACTGAAGACAAAACTAGTGAGAATCCTAAGTATTAAAATGATCCAACTTAGCTTATGGCTATAATTTTTCTTGGTAATCCAATGCAATATATTATGCCATTTAGGCTTTGTTATGTAGTCAATATCACTTGCTTTATATTTGTGGAAAGACATCTATATATATAATTATTGTGCATTATGTAGTCATTACGCCTATAGTAGAAAACTTTCCGTTTACAGAAAAACTAGAGCCAATTGACAAATTTCATTGTTATATTTGAACTCAGAATGTGAAATTCATTAAGAAATGGATCCTTTTGTTTCCAAAACTGGCAAAAAATAAAAATTTGTTGAACAGTGTAATTCGGATTTATTTGTTTATCAGATGCACATGACGCCAGTCAATATTGTTCATACAGCTCCCGCCATTTCTCTTGGTGGGTTGGACTAGCATCCAAAACATATTGAATACTTGTGATTCGAATCTATCCAATTCAATAGTATCTAATATATACCAATCTTCCAGAAAAACTGCAAAATGCATCCAAAGCATAAATTTCCAGCATGTACATGTCTAGTGTCTGGGCTATTCCTTCATAGATAAAGGAGCCACCGTAAGACAGGAAGTCAGTTACTGTTTATTTTATTTTCACCAAGTGAAAATAAAGAAAAAAAAATTAAAATAGAAAATTAAAACAGCCACAGCATCTAAGATTGGTAAGATGCAATATACTGTGTACTACATTTTTGGGGGTTTACTCTTAACCCGGATAGTGACATCTGGATACAGTAATTCCTTTTTTATTGTTTTTGTTGGCAATTTGTTTATTATAATACTGTTTAAAATTAGGCTAAATATTCACCAACTTAGTAAATGATAATATACTGAAAGATAAGAAAATATTTTGAAACTCAAACTGTTACTGTGCACTGACTTTGGCAAAGGGCTCTGAAGTAGTCACAACCTATAGCATAGCATCTGCATGATTTTTTGCTTGCAAAGGATACAAATCAATCAGCAGATCCAGAAATATTAACTACTCAAATTATATGCAAATATTTACATTTCTTGTAAAAGTCAAGCATGTTTCAACCCTATTTTGCATCACAAGTCTTCTTATTGGTCTTCGAATGTAATGGATTAACTGTAAAGATGAAAAGGATGCAGTGACAGTGACAAGCTTGACTTTTACAAGTAAAGCTACAGTACATTTTCCTATAATTATATTTCCCATATCTCTGCATCTATTAATTGTTATGGCATGTGGTAGGGAGAGTAACACTCAGTTTGAACTTTATAGGTGTGTCACAGGTTCACTTTAAATTACTAAGCCTATAATTATATTATTTAGTAGACAAGCATTGATGCTAGGAATTCAGCTGCCACTACTATTTCTACTATTAAATGTTTTTAAATATTTAGAAAAAAATTATTAGTCAAAACAGATTAGAATATTTAGTACTTATAGTAGCAATAATGAATGCCATTTGTATAAAATGATGTTTCTTTTATATCATTAATTTAAAAACTTGACAATTAAGTGTAGGCAAAAACAAAGAAAACTAAGAAATATGAAGTTAATATTTTATTTGAAGCTACCTACTGTTGCTGCAAAACATAAATAAATAAAAAGTGAGGGAAAATTAAAGCATCACTTTGAACTTCCCTTGAGCTATCAGATGAGAAAATAATATTGCTGGATATTGATTACTCAATATTATCTCCGATGCAGCATGCAAAAGTACAGATGGTAATGAAATGGAAAAAGAAAGATTTATCTTATGAATAACATTTGTATTGTGTACATGAGTATTTTCTGGATAGTGAATCTTTAATATTATATGTCTGGTTTATAGCTATCATTTCTGTTAAGCCTGTTGGAACAATAAAATTGTGTGTAAATTAAGTTTTTTGTTTTGTTTTTTTTACATAAACACCAAGTGTTGAAAGCCACGTACTAAACATTTTGCAAGTCTGGATTTGTCTTTGTCATAATACGTTTTGATAATCTAAACTATGAGTGAATATCAACTTTGCATGTACCCAACACAGATTTTTAAAGACTTCTAAAATGTGTTTTTTTATCAGACCCTAAATCATTATTGGTAAAATAAATATTTGTACCTAAGTTGGGCTCCATTCAAATTTAAAAAGTAGAATCTCTTTTTATGGTGGAAAAATATCCAGTTCATTAAGTCCTGGAGAATGTACCTGTGTCACACATTTTAATGGAATTATACAAATAATCAGTGTTTCTCCTCAGCATTTCACAACTGGGCAGGCCTAAACCAGGTACAAAACTCATGATTCATGAGGAATGTTCTCTCTTTTGTGCTAATCAACCTGCTCTCTCAATCAACATGATGTAATGAAAGAGTGGGTGTTGTCCTGTTCTGTATTTTAAACAATAAGAAAAGGAAGTTATGTGGTAATTGGTTCTATAGTCTTTTTTGTTTGTATAAAATATTATAATGTTGAGGGATCTTATGGTGGTCCTAGTAGTAGGGAATATTCCAGTTCTAGGTGATATTAACATTGTTTTGAGGCTAGGGTATATTATTGAGGTGCTACATTTTAAACACTAAATTAGGACACTGGAGAAAGGGATTGTTATTATGCGTATGGGAGATAATATAGTATTGTTGTTGTTTTTATATAGAGACAGGGATATTATTGTGGTTTCCAGGCTTTATATTATGTTGCTGGTAGTAGCAGATATTATACTGCTGAATTATATTGCTATGTTAGTGCTGGGAAATTATATTATAATGATATCTTATTAAATGGTTCTACATATAAGCAGAAAAGAAAGAATGAGACATTAGATTCCTTAGGCCAGTCTTTCTCAAACTTTTAATCTCCAAAGAACCCTTGAAATAACTTTCAAATCAAGGGGAACCCCTGCTAAAATCAAATCAGTTTTGAAAATTCAGTTGGGAAAAAAATGCACCTCATCAGCTGCCAGTGGGAATAATGTCCCTCTTACAGTGGTGGTCTAAATGCAACACTTGAGAGACAGCTAATAAAAATCATTGGTTTCATGCTGCTGGTTTTGCTAAACAACATTGGTTCCAGAACTATGCAGGCACCATCATAGATCAGTTAGACACAGCTCAAGGAACCCCTAGTTTCACACAACCTTAGCTGAGAATGACTGCTTTAGGTATAAAGCTTGTACATTTCAAACCAATTATTCTTCAGAAGGAGGGACCACACCACCTAAACACCAAATAAAATTAAGAAAAGATCAACATCTGCATCTTAGACTTAACATTTCACTAGTAGATAATCTGATCTAAATGATACAGTTTGAAGACTATAACTAAGAAAAAGTATGTCTGTTTGTTATACAGTGTGTAAATATAGGGCTTTTTTTTCCTCAGAGAATAGGTACAGGAACTCCCCTCTTCTGAGTCTTCCCTTGTCTCTACCCCCTACCCACCTCTAAGCAACATCCCATTGTCCCTTGGTTCCACCCCCCTACCCACCTCCAAGCATTGTCCTTTGGTTCCACTCCTACCCACCTCCAAGTATCGTCCCTTGGTTCCACCCCTTACCCACCTTCCAGTACCGCCTATTTTTAAGAATACAGAACCAATTATTATTTTGTAGTGCTAAGTAATGTGTGTGGAATTTGGTAATGATAACAAGAAAAGCAGCCAACAACAATAGATAACCCCCACAACAATAGACTCTCCCAGAAACAATGGACCCCAGGAACAAAATACCACCCCAGCAACAATAGATCCACTCTAGCAACAATAGACCTCCAGGTCGCAACAACAGATCTCCCAGCAGCCAGCATCAATAGACCTCTCCCTCAACAGTAGGTCTCTCCAAGCAACAATTGACCCCCTAGCAAAATAAGACCCCTCCCCCCCAGCAATTTCATACATTCAAAAATGTAGGTGCTGGAACTGCATTCCCCTATTTTCCTGCTGAAAAAAAAACCCTGTGTGAATATGCACAGGAGAGAAAATACATTTGCATGTAAAAAGAAATATTCAATGCCTTAGAGAGTGAACATTTTTCTGGTGATATTGCTTGAACTATAGTGCTTATGGTACACCATAAACTGTACACTGTCAAATTACTGGAAGACATAGTCCTGCTTTTTGGTAAGAGGACCAAGTTTCACTAAGTGGATCTATCCACATGCTTATAGAGTTGTGAAATATATAAATATTGGCTCAGCCTCTAAAATAATTATTTTGTCTGAAAATAATGCTTTTTTGGACGTATTCCCGTGTTTAATTTGTCTGCAACAATTAGATGATATTAAATTATGATTAAACTCACACATAAAAATTCTCCAGTAAAGCTAGAATCAGCATCACTTACATTTTTTTTCCTGTAAAACTTTTTTTTGTTAAACAATCAGGAGTTCTTTATTAAAGAAAGGTATTGCAAATAAATTTAGAACAGAAAAACAACAGTTGACATGGCATAACATAGAAGTTGAAAGGATTACACAAGGTATCTGAAAAAAATCCAGCATCACCACTTTCCTGTAAATTTTCCTTTTTCCTTTTAATATTTGGAGCTTGTGTAATGCATGCCAAATAGCAATGAAGAAAAAGTTGAAGACACAGTGTTACTATTACTATTGTCAATAAAAGATGTAATGAGCAGAATAAAGAGTTGTTCACAGTGCAGGTGAGCATTATTACTGGATACGGTGCTGCACTGTGAGTTGGCTTTGCAAGACAACATTGTCACCCTATAAGTGAAAGTGACTTGTTGAAGAAATTAAGCTGCTTATTTTGACTGGATAGGAAAGTTGCAGATGAACATTAAAGAATCCAAGATCACTGCTAAGTATTCTGTCAAAAAATGATTTTTAGACTACTTGGGATTACATACACTTTTTGTAAAGCTTTTTGTACAGTGTATTAATAGGTAAGTGCACTTTTATTGCACTGTCTGCTGTTGCCTGAGCTCCACTCCCTTCCGAGCGAGTTTGTAATCATTATGATATTACACTCACCAGCATGTCCAGTAAAGTACCTTCTGCAATGGTCACCAGCCTGCTATAATCCACAGGGCTCCTCAAGAAATGTTTTTTTTAAGGTGTCCAGCACCAAAGGGATTCAAATAGGTCTTTATAGAAATAATAGCTCTTTTATTTTGTAAAAAAAAAACACCATAAAACTCATGCTTTTTTTGGTGCTTTTTTTTTTACAAAATAATATTATTTCTATAAAACCTATTTGAATCCCTTGGTGCTGGACAGCATAATTCTGACATTTCAAGCCTAATCCAGGTTCTTAATCCTAGAGAGTAGCTCCTATAATTGCTAACCTTGTAATTTGATACATCTTTGCCACAGTGCACAGCAAGAAATGGAGGACTTCAAATGTATTCCGTGCTTTAATTTTCTATTTTTTTTTCTTCTTAGAGCCCATTAGTATGAATAATAAAGCCCTCACTGGACCCCACCAATCTGAACAATTTAAGACCCATCTCCTTGCTCCCACTCACCTCTAAACATCTAGAACGCTTAATCTACAACTGTCTTAGCTCCTAATTCAATGAAAACAACCTTCTTAACCCCCTACAGTCTTGCTTTTGTTTGCAGCACTCCACAGAAACTGTCCTACTAAAATTCACTAATGATTTACTGATTGCTAAAACCAATGGCCACTGCTCCATACTCTTACTACTAGACCTCTAAGCAGCCTTTGGTACTGTTGACCACCCATTTCTTCTCAGATTCCACTGCCTTGGTCTCAGAGTTTCAAATTTATCTTGGTTCTCCTCCTACCTGTCACAGCTCTCCTTCAGTGTTACCTTTAACTCTGTCTCCTCCTCTCCATGTCCTCTTTCTGTAAGGGTGCCCCAAGGCTCTGTTCTTGGACCCCTTCTCTTCTCTATATATGCCTCCTCTCTTGGTCACCTGATAACCTTCCATGGTTTCAAATACCACCTCTATGCCGATGACACCCAACTCTATCTCTCTACTCCTCACCTCACTCTTTAA
The DNA here is from genome assembly GCF_062004578.1 of Staurois parvus. Lineage (NCBI taxonomy): Eukaryota > Metazoa > Chordata > Amphibia > Anura > Ranidae > Staurois > Staurois parvus. The sequence continues at coordinate 5,310,271 of NW_028317971.1, read as the reverse complement.
GTCTGCTCTTGCATGATTAACTTACTGACATATCAGCATGGATGTCGCACCACTTCCTTACACTAAATCTCTCTAAAACCTAGGTGATAATATTCCTTCTCCCTCGTGCACTCCTACATGACTTTTCCATCAAGATCAATAATACAACTATCAGTCCCTCCCCTCAAGCAAGGGTACTTTGTGTAATCCTAGACTCTGATCTATTCTTTTGGCCCCAAATCCAATTGCTGTCAAAAGCTTGTAACCTCCATAACATCTCTTAAATTTGCCCATTCTCACTTGTTATCTCTTGCCTTGACTATTGCAAATCCATTCTCATAGGCCTACCCCTCTGTAGTCTATCCCCTCTTCAGTTTATCATGAATGCTGCTGCCAGGATCATCTACCTTAACAACCGCTCAGTGTCTGCCACCCCTCTTTGTCAGTCCCTCAACTGGCTTCCGATTGCCGAGTGAATTAAATTAAAAATACTAACAACAACATACAAAGCCATCCTCAACTTTGCCCCAAGCTACATCACCAATCTCCTGCTCTCAATCTCCCTTGCCTCCTCTTCCCATGCTCATATCCAGGACTTTGCCAGAGCCTCTCCTATCTTGTGGAACGCTCTACCTCAATCTGTCCAGCTATCCCCTACTCTGGCTGCCTTTAGGCGATCCCTGAAAATTCATCTCTTCAGGGAAGCCTATCACGCCTCAGAATAGACATTTATCACTTCCATCAGCTCATCCCCAACAATCAGGGCTGGTGCTTCCACTTAGCAAGCTAGGCAGCCACCTAGGGGCACGTGGGCGCAGCATAGGCCAGCACTCTCTCTGTGTGGGACTCCACCCTGTCATGAATGATTCTTCAGCTGAGGGGAGGGGTGGCAGAGGGGAAGAAGAAAGGACAGAGGAATATGTTTGGGGCCAATCTAGCAGCTGAGCTGCTGCTCCTTCCAGTGTTCCTCTCAGACTCAGTGCCTTACTGCCAGATGGCTGGAGGCTGCTGATCACTGTGGAGTTCCATCCCTTCTCTTCCCATTCAACAGCGGAGGTGGAGGAGGAGCTGCGCCTGCGGAGGAAGGTAATTCCCGACTCGGATGTCTTGTGTCTGTGTGGATGTGACCCGTCCGACCATGCATCAAATGTGCAATGTGTCAGTGAGTGATGACATCATCAAGATCCCATAGCCTGCTCTTCTAGTGCTTGCTTGGCCTGCTGATCTGTGTCAGTGTTGGTGTGTTGTGTTGTGTCAGATCTGTCACTGTGTGGAATCGCTCAGTTCAGGTGTTCTCTGTGTGTGGGTGTGTGGGTTAGGCTGCCTGCTGTCACAGCGTTTTAATCCCCCCACCCCCATCACTGGAGAAATTCCAGCCTGGGATCTGCCAGACCTATCTTATGGCACCTATTTTTGCAAATTAAAAGAAATTTAGCAGTTTCATGTTGTGTTTATGCAATATTTTCTACTGTTTTTAAAAATTGTTTTTTTTGGGGGGTCTTGCCTAGGGCGCAAAATAGTCTAGCACTGGCCCTTCCCACAGTTATAACATTTTGTACTACTTGCCCCATGCTATTAGATTGTAAGCTGTTATGAGTAGGGCCCTCCTAATCCTCTTGTTTAGATTGTATTGTAACTGTACTGTCTCCCTTTACAGTGTTAAAAGATGGGTAAACTGTTGGCGAAATGTAATTGATACGATATGTAATTGATATGATCGATACCTAGCAAACATTTCCCAAAATTTAAAAAATTTGTTAGCAGTAAGATGGAGGAAATAATAAAGTTGCCATAAAAATCTATAGGTATTGGAGATTTAAGCACAAGTAGCTTTCAATGCCCAGTAATTCGCAATATGTAACAAGTAAGTGATATAAATGAGAATGCATCATGTGTAGGATATTATTAAGTGCCATCAATTCAAGTTCGAGTCTTAGTGACTATGAATGATGAATAAAAGCTCTAAAAAGAAGGCTGCTTGTGATTATCTGGTGAGATCTTCCAGTGTCATTCCCACAGCTGTTATCAATGTGTCCAACCACCTAGTAGTCAGTCTTCCTCTTTGCCTGGTTCCTTAGATCTTCCCAAACATTATTTCCTTCTCCAGTGATCTCTTTCTTCTGACAGTATGACCAAAATATGACAGCCCTAACTTCATAATTTGGACTTCTAGTGACATAGCAGGTTTGATTTCTACCAAAATCAATCTATTAGTTCTATGGGCTGTCTATATAGGTAGGATATTCACCCAATAATGGGGACGGTTTGTCTAATTTTGCCCAAAGTTTGAAAACCTGTCCACAGCTGAAATAAGATCTGGTTTGACTGACAAGCCTTAAAATTGATTTGGCAAAGTTCCCTCTATGGTTTATTCACATTTGCTCACTAAATAGAACTTGCTTCTAACTAACTAATCAGGAATTGCTGTTAGAACTTATAAATTGAATTGTGTTGCACAAGGAATGGAATTAAAACAAGATAGAAACAAATGCAAATAGGCTAAAACTGACTAGTTACAAAAATCATGATACTAATTTAGAAGATGATATCATGAAATGAAAGGATATTAAGAGATCTTCAGGACTATAAGGATAGCATTATGTATGAGTGGGAGTGATGCTAAATTAACATAGGAAAAACTACATTCTATTTAAAAGAAAAAGAATAATACATGTGGATTTTAGCTCCCCTGACAACTCAGATGCTTAATCAGAAACATCAAATGCAGCTGAATCTGGCAGCTCAGCATCTTTGAATAAATCTGTCAATTCAGTCTTTGCTAAAGATTCATCATTGGAGATTCCAAGAAAATAAGGAAATGCCAACATATTACAAATATCCAAAGTGGACAAAAAATATTCACATCAGAAAAAAAAGAACAAAAAGTAGACAAAGTCATTGAATTAAGCCTAAAATCAAACAATTGACATATTTCAGCTTACCAATTCTTAAATGTGAGGGTTGTATTATTTTTCTTGTTATAGGCTATTTTCCTCTTTATTTTCACCTGGTAATCCAGCCAGTAAGACATTATTGGAGGAGCAACAGAGACACCTTTCGATAGCAGCATTGTCAGTCTGGGGACATGGTAGTGTTGGATGCACAGCAGATTTAGGTGGACTTGACTAACAAATTAAAGCTCAACTCCAGCCAACAATTTTTAAGCAGGTAGAGCAACAGTTTTTTCCTTTTGCTTTTACTTTAACGAATAAACACTAACCATTGTAACCACCTCTGTCAGTGGTAAATGGTTTGTCTCAACCCTTTAAGGTCTCATGTACTCTGCAGCTGATAAACTCACGTTTAGGAGATGTTCAGTGTTTTTTTTAGTAGTCCCTGAACTCACCCCAATGTTTTCCTATGTGTTCATGTACACAGAAAACTTACGTTCAGCAGTAGATTTTATCAGCTTTTCAAACGTAAAACGCTTGAAAACGTGTGTAAACGTGGCTAAATGCGGCTAACCGCATTTAAAGGTGTTTGCGTTCGAACATTTGTTTAACTCTTCCATTTCCAAGTGATGTCCAGAGCCTTTTTTCATCATGAAAAATGCATGCAAAGTGTTTTCCAGGTACTCAAATGGACCTGGCACACCATACTTTGAGGTTTTGTATGACAAAAATATGTTAGACACTGTTGCAATAATTTCTGCACAGCAATGAGCTGGAACACATCCAAACACCAAAAAAAAAAAAAAGATCGCTAATCTCAACAAATACTGCTCTCTCTGCTTCTCTCAAAATGTCTGAAATAGTTAATTTTTTACTGTTTTTCAGTGCTTTCTTGGCATTTTGGAAGGTCTCCTGAGGTTATCTTAAAAAACGCTTCTAAACGCAAACGCGGTATGCAAACGCTGCTAAACAGACGTTTTTTAATCTACATTTTCCAGCAGTCATTTTCCATTGTTCAGAAGTGACCCGTGTACATGGGGCCTAACTGCCATTACTGCTGGAAAGATTGGTCTTTTAAAAGGAAGTTGAAATATAATATTTTTTTGTTTTGGGGTTTAATACCTGTTAAATTATCTAATGTAGACCTTAATTAAAATTAAAGTGAGGTGACTGGCCTCAGGTGATACACAGAGATTACGTGAATCCTTCTACACAATTTGTACTTGTTTATCTGCAATCTTCTCTTTTCTATATCCGTTCAAAGTCCAGAATATATAAAGCTTGTCTGAGCTGTCAGAAGAAATAGGGCAGTGAGTTCAAATTACACTCTGCAGATTTCAGTGAGGGTAGCTGATTGGAGAGAAGGGACACCCCCCCACCTTCACACAACACACAGGAACAAAGCTGCAGCTGTTATGCACCTTTTTTCTGTTGGTGTTGGGAAAACATCTCAGAAGTGATTGATGCTGATCACAGAGCAGCAAAGCAGCAGAAAGAAATGAAAGAAATGACACTTAGTGCTCTTAATTGAGACAAGTACACACTATAGAGGTTTACAACCACTTTAAAAATCTGCCCTCTCGGAGTGGCATGGCTTGACCTCAGCCAAGATGGCAGCTTAGAACCGGAGCACTGGCACCCAGCAGAGAACTACAGTAGCTAACAGCTTTCAGGAGCTTTATAATTTTACCCCGACCCAGCGGTCTGACTCCCTTATCTCCGGGCAACATGCCCAGGAAAAGAAAAGAGGGTCACCGACCCCAAAAATTGATGGCCTACTTTTCCCAGCTTTAGCAGCGGCGTGGCCAAGATGACGCCAGCTCACATTGTGGAAATCCAGTTGGTACTCGATCTCCACACAGATATCAGAATAACTTCCATAGGAACAATCCAGGTTCTGCTGAAGCATCACAAGCCTCCACACCTTCATTAAGAAGCCCAAAGAAGTCCAGAATCAGAATGGTTGACTCTAATCTGCAGCAATGTGAGGTGATTTTTAACCCTAACTCACAGGAGGATACTAGAGAATTGCAAGAATCCATTACAGCTTTTCCCACTTCTAATCAACCAATTTTAGACACTATTAACTACTATGCTGATTTCTCTCAGAGCACTATTCATACTGATATGATGGCTTGTATGAGGAAGTTCAACACTGAGCTCACTGCTGTAGGGGACAGAGTGCATCATATTGAGACAAAAGATGGGGGAATATGCCGCCACAATTAATGAGCTAATAGACGCACATGATATCACTGAAGAAGAACAGGTCTGGTTAAAGGCAAAACTCACTGATCTGGAAGACAGGTCCAGGCGGAATAATGTTAAAATTAGAAGAATTTCAGAAACAGTTCAACCAGCGGCACTCCGCTCATTCGTTACTACAATGTTCTCATCCCTAATACCAGACCTATCTCCACTGGAATTAATGATAGACAGGATTCGCCGCATTCTAAAGCCTTTGCATATACCAGAGCATTTACCAAGAGATGTTTTACTCCGCATACACTTTTTCCATGTCAAAGAGCTCTTAATGTTACTAATGCATAAGGAGGTACATCGCTCTACTAATTACTCTGAACTTCAATTTTATACTGATCTATCACAGTATACGCTGCTACTCTGCAAGAATCTGAACAACATTACTAAAGCCGTACGGAACCACAATACTGGGTATAAGTGGGGATATGCTACGAAGCTCATAATTGCTAAAGATGGTTCCACTTATATCATTAGCTCTACCAACAAAGGCCTACAACTATTGAAATCCTGGAATATCATTCCAGGGGATACACCGAAAACTGCATCTCTCAGCAGTCCTAATAGAATCACACCTGACTAGCAACGTGTGTGTAACTCCTGACCGTAACATCTTATCCTGCGGGCTATCCTAAACAAATGAACATATAGCCCCAATAAAGTGAACATCACCAATAGGAGCTCGAGCCTATGATTTTGCTCCAATATACCTGAGCAGAATTATTCTGCACCTGGGTTTTTTCAAACCTTCTGTTCTCACAAGTGTTACTTGATTTCATGGGTGTTGTGTTCAATTGAACTCTTGTTTTCTTATGCAACAAGACCTCTGACTGTCCTACCAGTTTTCTTACTCTTTAGTATGATTACCCAAGCACCAACAAATGGTTATCACATACCTACCATTCCCTTACACCAGCTGACAGTCACCAGTTGGTCTCTCTGTACGCACCAGCAGTCTATTAATATCAGCATACTAAATAGATCTCGATATGCCTATTAAAATTTTTTCTGTCAATGCACATGGCTTGAACCATCCTGCCAAGAGGGCATCATTGTGGAAGGAGGCAAACTTAATGCATTGTGACATCTTGTGTGTCCAAGAAACCCACTTTCACAAAGAAGCGGCACCTAGATGCACCCATAACAACTTTCAACATTGCTTCACCGCGAGCATGCCTGCTAAAAAGAGAGGTGTAATGATCGCTGTCAAGGACTCATTTCAACTACATATGGAGATGCGCGACCCAGCAGGGCATTACCTAATTATAGTTTGTGAGAGAAATAACACTCAAATTAAGTTGGTGGCTGTTTATGCACCAAATACACACAAAATCCGCTTCCTGAATAGTTTTATACGAAAAATCAGGAAAATACAGCAAGGATCCATTCTGCTTTGTGGAGACTTTAATATCACCCCAGATCCTCAAATTGACTCTACATCAGCTACTTCCACCAAAACTCCATCTCTGTTACCCTTTATGCGTTCTCATGATCTATATGATCCTTGGTGTTGTACTAACACAAATGAAAGGGATTATACTTTTATGTCTAATAGGCGTTGTACCTACACTAGAATCAATTTATTTTTGACAGACAGGTGGCTTCTGCATAAAATAAGTCAAGCTAAAATCAATGATATCACATGGTCAGATCATGTGTTGATACTTCTTACAGTAGCTGACGCATATTCTAAAACTTCCACAATGGTGTGGTGTGCCAACCCACAACTTATGCAAAATCCTGCCACAAAAAAAATTTTGGAAAGCCACCTGACTGATTATCTTGAACTCAACTCCCTTCTACTGACAATCCTTTTATCTTATGGAATACACACAAGACTTATATCCGAAGTATCTTTATCAAAGTGGATGACTTTTTATACCTCCGGTAACAAAGCGGGTCAACCCCAAGTCCCACAACAAAGTTTATGACCCTCAGCATATTGCAGATGTATTTAGCAAGTACTACAGCTCCCTATATAATTTGAGTCAAGATAATCAAGTCTATCAACCTTCCCTAGCTGACATAGTTATTGCAGCTCTCTCCATTTCAGCTCCAAAAACTGAATTCTGCTTTCTCATTACCTAAAGTGCTCCAGGTCATAGATACATTACCCAGTAACAAATTCCCTGGCCCTGAAGGCCTGACTGGGGAATATTACAAACAATTTAAAAGTATAATATCTCCTTTTCTCAAAAAAGTATATGATGTAGCTGCTTTGTCGACATCCTTTCCCCCAGAGATGTTAGAAACTATGGTAGTGACATTACCTAAACCAGGGAAGCCACCGAACACTCCCCTTAACTTTAGACCTATATCTCTCCTGAACAACAACATAAAAATTTACTCAAAAATGCTTGCGCTTTGTTTGGTAATTATTTTACCCACTCTAATTTACCCAGACCAATCTGGATTTACCAAAGGGAGGCAGCCTTCCGACGCCAGTAGGCAGTTGATCAATATCATTCACCTTGTGAGGAAGAATCGGACGCCTGCTCTGCTGCTAGCTTTGGATGCGGAAAAGGCATTTGATAGAGTGAACTGGTTGTTTCTGCAAAAAGTGCTTATTAAATTCGGCTTTCAGGAGCATATGCTATCAGCTATTTTGGCCTTCCATCTGCACGAGTATATACCTCAGGAGCATTAGCGAAACCCTTCCAAATAACTAATGGCACCTGTCAGGGATGCCCTCTATCTCCAATAATTTTCAATCTTATGATGGAACCCTTGGATTTTAGCATTAGACAACACCCTGACATCACTGGTTTCCTGTTCAAAGGTAACAAACATGTTATAAGCCTGTTTGCAGACAATGTTATTTTAATGCTGACTAAACCATTCAATTCTTTAGAATATGTGGCACAGTTACTACAAAAGTACGTCATGGTATCATATTACAAAGTGAATGACACTAAATCCCATATACTCGACTTGGGGGTATCACCACAACATAGTTACAAACCCAAAAAACATATGTTTATAGCGAGCATACAAAATACTATAAACTAGACAATTAAATTCAAATAAGATATAGTAAAATTATAAAATATGTATAAGAAATGTCCAGCTGCCAATTGCACCAACCAAGGATATCCAGGACCTGGTACGTATCAATAAATAAATAAATAGGTGCAGCGCTAAAGTATAAATAAGCATATGGTGCCAAATTGCACCCAATATAACAGAAACAGTCAATAGGTGCAAAAGACTTGAAAGCTTGACATGCAGTAGTCAGCAGGAAGTGAATCCTCCTTTGCAATATATAATAGTGACTCTGTGCTTCAATCTGTATAAATTGTGCACTCGCCAGATGCACAAGGAATTAGTGCATTAAATATAAGCTCTCTGTGGGGTCCCCTTTAAGGTAGATCAGTCAGCCTGTCAGGAGTATGGATCCTCTGTCCGGACACCAGCCTCTAGTACAGCTCCTCTTCCACTGAGGGTCTCACCGAGCATATGGCTCAAAGCCAAGCCCTTCTGTCATTCTGAAGAAATAGCTGTGACGGGAGTCACTTTGGGTGGGGGGCCCATGGAACCCAGCTTACTTTGGAGAGGTGGGGAGACCCCTGTCTCAGCTCCCCATATCCCTCTTATGGGTCGTTTCCATTACAATAGCTGTTTGTTCATCTGTGTCATCATGTGTCCATGGACATATTAATGATACCATACTGACACTTCACACCCACTACACATATGAAAATATGTTAGCCACTATTGATGCAAAAATACGCTGCCTTCAGCAAGAACTGGCAGGTTTGGACTGAGTGGTACACATCCCAAAGGAAAACATGTCGGTAAACCTTATTTTTTTTGCTATTTTATCATATTCTCTAGCAAATTGGCATATGTCTTGGGCCTTGAGTCATAAATTGTTTAATTACTTTTGTATAGTTAATTTGTATACTTGTATTTTCTAATTTCTATTCCACAAGTGACTTGTATTTTATATCTATACGTTACACAGTTGGCACTGGAACACTCCAGGTTGCCTATAGCACAGTGTATTCTTACTGGATAGCGATGTTTTGTACCGGATTAAAATACCATATAACATGTAATGTTTCTTCAGTTGGTTAATGTATACTTTTTTTTTTTTACCTTGTTTTACTAAAACGTGAAACAACAATAAAAATATACTGAAATTAAAAATCTGCCCTCTCTAAAGGTCTGTCTCTCTCTCTAACATACCCTGCTTGAAAACTAGATGTTATCCAGGCTGGGTGACTGAAACAGGCCAATGCAAGTATCTATAAGGGTCAGGGAAAAAATCTTACCAATTGTATGTTGCATAAGAAGGCTGAAAGTAAATTTTGTTTGTTGACAGTTGAATACATAGCGTTTTGAAATGCTTGGTTGTAGCCTTGCCACCAGTAGGAGTTAGGAATTATATAGTTTCCCTTTTTGTTCCATGATTCATCTAAAAAAAAAAGATGTGGGGTTACCACTTGTGGATATTGCAGTGTTCACACTAAAACAAAGGTGGTACATTTAGCAGTGTCTGCTGATACTTATATTCTTCATTGTTTCATAAATTGTGGGACCAAAAATAAAATAAGATTTGACTTATTCCTGGAGGTGACATTTGTAGCATACCTTTAGAAAGGGAGGCTCTGTGCATTCTTAAACTTTAGTCCAGGTTCCCACAGGAGTAAATCATAGATTGTATTTTAGTTTGCATTTGAAATGAAAGTCTTTCACATCCCTATAGCACTATCCCATGATTCCCTTGTAATGTTTTTTTTTTTTTCTATTTGTGAATGACCTATTTATTGGCATGTATGTTGTATGTATCAATGATTGTTGTACTGTTCACTGTGTGTTGGGAAGGTATTTTAGCACTGTTTAGTAAGGTGCAGGGATGAACTGAACCTACCTGTGTTTGGTTTGGGGCCAGTTCAGCAAACATCACAAAAGTTGGGGTGTTAAATCCTAACCCCATTGACGTCAATCAGAGCAAAATAGTAAACATCAGTTCTGGCATTTTTGTAGACTAGTGGAAAGGGGATTATCAATGGAATAACATGGGGTTCTTGGAACTGTCCTGATGAACATGTACCAAAGCAAAACAATTTTTAGAAAATTTCATTTGGCTGGAAGCAGTGATTTTAATATTGCTTAAAGTGAAACAATAAAAATGCAACATTTATTTAAATACCATGCTTGGGAGATATCCTTAGCCTGCCTATTGATTGGCACATCTGTATAATGTATACCACCTACTACCACAAAACACTTAACATTTACATAGGAAAATGCTATTTAAATGTCCTGTAACTGACAACTTTGGCTGACTACTTCTCTTTGTTTAGGATTTGGTATGAATGTCAAGGGGGATACCACAAAAAAAAACATTGTGGGGGTCCCCCTCAATTTCCATACCAGATCCTCATCTGAGCATGCAGTGAGTTAATGTGTGCAGTGGTTTAAAGAAGATAGCCATACCTTATTGGTGGAGGGTAGGGTGTGGCAGGGTGGGGTTAAATTAGGGCGGAGGTGGTTTGGTAGGAGGTGGTCTTCCTTACAAAACCAATTGAATCAGGGTCAGTGTTGGATGAGCTTCTACTGCCCCCCCCCTCCCCCCATTGATTTCGGCAATCATTCCCGACTTGCTATTGTTGCCAACTTTCTGTTGGCCCTGAGTGTTAATACATTCTAGTTCTGTTCATGTTGGGTATGAATTGGGCATTTTCGGATGGTTTTGTAATGTCATAGCAGCGGGCAGAGGTCTCAAGGTTTTTGAAGGCGGGGATGGTAAAAGGTTTGGGAGAAAAAGGGTTGGGCCAATCTCAGGTATGGGTGTACCTTCCCTACTAAGTGCGGCAGTAATGGAATGGGGATGTATCGGACGGTAACTTAGTAGGGAGTTGTCCCCGAGTCGGTGTATGTGCGGCTGGGGGCCTTAATATGGAAGCTGCTGGCAGATACAGCCAGTTATTAGTTTGCATGTGCCTTCAAAATCCTAAGATCTATTAGAAGGTGAGCCAGTTATGTTATTTTGTTATGGTTTACATATAATGCTATATAAAAGGTGTACTTTTGTTATGGAAGTTATTAAATTGGCTGCTACAGCCATTTAAATCCAAACAAAGATGTTGGTGTTTATTATTCTAATGGTGGTCTGCAGGGGTACTAAAATTGTGTTGGGTCACGGCAGCCAGGACATACGGCAATACTCCCAGTCATGCACTAGTTCATTGCATTCATTATTTTTTTTATTTTTTTTATGTTTTGGGTTGTTGCAGGGGTCTTCAGGCTCTCTCATGCACATTCATCCAAATTCAGCACCAGTCTGAGTTGCCCAAAAGGTCTGTTACTACCTTGAACTTTCTCATTTGTGTCACCCATTTCCAGACAACAGAATTTCCTGTCTTACCAGTATTTGTCTCCACATTTTTGGTGTTCATCTCTGTATCATATATTTCTAAAATAAAGCCAGATGTCCATTTGATAGTTTTGTGCTATTTCCAACATTCACAATCTTAATATTATACTGTTTCCTAGCAAATCAAAGCAAATTTTATGACTGACCTTGTAGTGTAAGTTGTTGGTTAAAAATAACAGTGTGGAAGATTACGGTCACTGCTGCCTTTTTACTGCTTTTTTGTGGCTTCATTCCAGAGTTTTCACATGACTTCCTGGTTATTTGCCATTATAGCTACACCAGGAGCAGTAACACAGATCACAAGATGGTAAATTTCTGCTTTTGTGGACCCATACGTATAAGGAATGCTTGTTTTTCTGACACACAGGAGTTACAATCTTTTACAAGAACTGAATTTGCCATTTTCCTGAAAGTAGAACCAAAGGAAATATTTTATTGGTTGCATTGATTATAGAAGGCTTGGAATCCATGTCAGATTTTTATCGCTGCCTGTATCTCTGTTAGTCACTTTCTCTATTGTCTTGGTGACCATTCTCACTTAGAGTGAAAGTGCAAGAAAATAACCAAATTAGAGTTGGCACCACAATAGAAATAGAAGGGACATTTTTCAATGGGGACACAAGTTCTGATGATTCTTCTGGAAACCACTGAATTCCCTACCTTTGGAGGGATTTTACCACACTTCCTGTTGTGACTAAGGTACAGAATGTGGAGGTGAATCTCCCCAACAGGACACAGATCCCCCCCAAAAATGCAAAACATGACAGGGTTTCTAAGCCACCCTTACCCTAGCCAAAGTGCCTAAAAATGTCTTTAGTTTTAGTTTTAAGTTCTGTTACTAACCATCAAGCAAAATGCAACCATGTCCAGTCATCATTGCATAGCAAAGTGAGAATTCAGAGCCCTGATCCCAACATCATCGAATTTGTCTGTGATTACATGGAGAGACAAGGATTTGAGGCAGACTACATCCACAAAATATATGTGGCTAGTTCTCCAAGATGTTTGTGTAGCGCTACCCCTTTAGGGCCGCTGAGTATTTTCGGATTCCCTGTCTATCCTGAGCTCAGTTTGGAAACTCAACCCTTTCTGACACTACCTAAACCTTTGACCAGGAGGCCCCCCTCCCTGGCTCGAAACCATAAAAATAGGCTCACGCACAGTTTAGAGTAAACTGATGTTCTGTTTATTTGAAATCAGAATGTGAAGAGTGCAAGCACAACAAATGACATTACTATACGTGCGTAGGATAAAAGTTGAACATGCGAATCAAGTGTTGCAACACAGTACCACTTTGATAAATTTATAAATGTCCTGAAAATCAGAATTTAAACAGCAGTCCCAGCTCTGAGATATTTCTATCCAAGTGAGCTTGAAGGAACTATCAACTCTCAGACTAACTCACACTTGGATTTTCAGTCACTGGGGACTGGGTTTAACTCTGCAAATGGATTCTTTGCTTAGATGTGTCAATGTCCCTTTTGTTTGTTTTCTTTACTTAACACAGAGGTGTCCAATCTTCTGCGCTCTCGATGGGGCCCTAGTTGGTGCAGATAAAGGTTCAGATTTTTCCTGGTGTAAAAGCATGATTTACGCAAGGTAGTGTAGACCTGGAGAAAAAGGAACTTCTCCTTTAAGTGAAGTTGGGTTGTGATGATATCTCTTCAACACAAAGAACAAAGTTTAAGGATTAAACTAAGATTGTAGAAATGTAGTTTTGTCTGCAGGATCCATACAGTATATTGTAGCCAAGTCCTGTGATTAAAATGTTGATAATGCAATTATCATTAGGACACGGCTAGATAGGCTGGACGATCTAGGCCTTAGTGTGAGTAACTTAGAAAAAAAGTGTGCTGAACTGAAAAGAAGGCAACTGAAATTAACAATGTCACTTGCAACTGGTAATGATTTGAGTATGGGGCTCTCTCACCTCGTCTTTAGCCTTAGTAATATGGCAGATAGTCTCTCAGCAGGGGGCTGCATGTTCTCTTGGTTCCTTTGATAGAAAAGCAATGCAGATGACAGTACTTCAATTTTCCTGCCTACAGGATGGTCTGTTCTGCTTATCAGTGATGCCAGCAGTCTGAGATTCCTCCTCAATTCTTCACTCTCAGTGGTCTCTCTCTCTAACAGGTTAGGGTTTCTGGAGCCATCCCACCTCTCCAGAAACGTGAGAGCTTTCTGGAGGAGGGGAGGAGGCCAAGATCTGCATGTTTGATGGACCCTGGCCAAAGCCCTGCCAAGAGGCTGGGCATGGTGACCAGGGTAACCCTCAAATATGACTGAGCCTGGGAGGAGGGGAAGTGTCGAGTGGAAGATGGAGTGAGGAAGGCTGGAGTATGGCATCTGGGAGGGTACCCCCGGGTGCCTACCTAGAGGCCACTGCAGAAAAAAAGAAGACTTCTAATGTGCCACCATCTCCTGGGTAGAACATCCTGAGCAGAAGGGAAGGAGCCAGCCCAGCAAAGGCCTGAAAGCAGCCACCATCCCACTAAGCTGACAGGAAAGGACAGTGTGAGTACTCTTACACGCCCTGGGCTGGATAAGGGGAGAGGGCAGTCAGGTGAATGAACCAACTAGCTTCTCATCCAGGACTGCTTGTGTTAAATTGCAGCTTCTGGGCCCAGGGAATACCCTCAGTGCAGCTGGGTGAAAAGGAGTAATCATCCAGGGTCTGAGGAAGTACACTAGGAAGAGTCTTTGGAGCTCTTCAAGGAAAGAGACTGTTGCTATCCACATTTTTGTACATAGTTACTAACGAGTTTGTCCATAGGTTCTGCAATACCTCAGGACTCCCATGTATCCCTAGACCCCATCCAACTTCCTAACCCCTTAATAAAATCACAAAACCAAGCTCAAGGACTGTTCTTTGACTCCAGTGTGCAAGGTGGCAAATGTGTGTTGCCTGGGCGTGCAGAATTTACGGGGACCCAAAACTCAGCAACTCCTAAGGGGGTAGTGCTATATGTATATATATATATATATATATATATATATATATATGTATATACATTCATTCAGTATGTATATTATATGTGTATATTTATGTTTAAGATTTCCACATAGTGTAAAAATGGCCTTACCTGCAGACTGCAAATAAGTCTTTGGAAGGGAAGTTGTAGCTTCTGCTCCCTCCTCTGCTTCTGAGGATACATCCTCTCTTAGAGGTGTCAAGGAACTAGGTATTTCTAGAAAGAAAGTAAACAAAGAAAACAAAGGAATACATTAAAACCTAACAGCTATTTCAGATAAATATGGATAAAAAAACAAACATAAAAAAAGTACATACTATAGCTAAAAGGTGGAAATAATTTTCAAATTTATCTCCAAACACTACAACCAATTTTGGCCTCTAATACCTGTACATTTGGCTGACTATGCAGGATCCTTTAATAAAGGAGTGAGTTATGTAAAGTTTGGAAGCTAAAGTTCATTTTTCCAGCCACTCTTTCACTGATCTTAGTGGATAGAGTGCTTAAACATTATCAAACAATACAGAATCATCTTGAGAGATGAAGACAGCTCCGAAAATTCACTGAGACAAGTGTACATACTCTTCAGTTTTCTACGTGTTCAAATGTTAAATGTAATCTGCAGCCCTACGTACATTGTTATGGAATTTAAGGATTGAATAGAGGAAGTTAATAACACCTGTTATTTATTCCTGCCGTATGGCCTTCACTTAGAGATTTTTCCTATGTCTTTATGGTCTTGTGGTAAGATTAAACCAAACAGATTCTGCTGTTGATACTTCCACAGGGAACTAGAGCAAAATAAAACTTAAAAAAAATAAACTTTTTTTCTATCTGCATTTGTGTGGCACAGTAATTTGAATTTCGTGTCTGTTAGAAAAATTGGACACAGAAAAGTGATGCAGGGGAATGATGTGTAAAGGAATAAGTGACACAATAAAGGCTCTCACTTTGATGTTCAAAATATGGTTAAGGGTTAGACCCCCATCTAACCCCTAACAATATTTTGAACATCAAAGTGAGAGATCTGAATACACTTTCAATAAAGCCAAACATGGCAGAGGAACATATCTAAATTTGGCTTACACTCACTGTCTTCCTCCTCCTCCCCCTCTTGGGTCAATCGGCTGGACAGTGGCTCTGCCTTTTCTTCAGCCTCTGCTTCCTACTCAGCCTCTTCTTCCTCTGAGGAGCTGGCACCTTCCTGCAGTGAGGTTGAGGGCTATAAGGGACTGTTTCCTCCTTTTTCTCTAAGGAAGAACTGGTGTCTACCTTGGTGGAGCTGCTGGACCCCTACTGCAGCTACTTTTCCTCTGAAGAACAGAGTGGACTCCAGAAGCATGATCATCCTCCACTGCTACCTAAACATCTAGTTTTGGAGATGTTTATGACTGGGTGAAGCTAGGAAGAAACAATTCTTTAAATGTACATTACTAGGTATGCTAGAAGTTTGAAAGCTAAATACATAGGTGGGTTTTCAAGGTATGAAACAGAAATTCAACAAACATTAAAAAATATAATTCAAACAACCACCCTAAAAAAACAGATTTATTTACATGGCAGCTACCTCTGCTGAATATAGCACAGACAAAAAACTAGAGAGAGAGAGAAAGAGATAGAAAGAGAGTGACTGCTGCAGGGGAATGGAAGGAACAATGACAATGGCTGCAGCATGGGAGCCTATGGGTGGCATCACAGTTCCAGAAATTCACAGCCAGTAATGAGCACTCCCTTACATGGGGAAGCTGGATCTGCTGGAACATGTGAAGAGACTGGATAAAAAAAAGGTATACAGTATACACAGATCTTTTTATACATGCTATATAGGATAGCTAGGGAGAGGGGGATGTTTTTAAAAATTAGCCTTTACAACTTAGATAAACTCAGGATACACCACACTTACAATATGTAGGTTCCAGCTCTAATTAAACCTTGCTTTGGAGAATAAAAAAACACAGCTGTAGAGGGTCTAATAGTGTATCTTAAGTATAAGATTTTGTGGAGAATACCTTGTCCACTTAGAGAATTTAACAAGAAACATAGCAGCATAATTTTGAGCCAAAGAAAGAGACATATTCACTTGCAGTCCTGCATAGCTCAGCATAAGGAAGTAAGATATTAAAGCATTATGCACTCTCTTTTAGAATAGGTATTACAAGGATATACATTATTCATGTATATGAAATAGACCCAAACACTGTATAAGAATTTTATTTTTTACAACACACCAAAATATGAAAATGGCACAAATAAATTTAGGAAGTCACAAAAACATTCCAGGGAAACCATGTGAAGACCCATATAAAAACAAGCTTCAAACTATTAACAAGCTTCACACTATAAACTATGTAATAGAAGAACAAACTGGTAAGAAAACTATTACACTTTCATATTAGAAAGTGCTCTAAAAATGCAGGAATTAAAAACAAACAAATAATTAACATTGGTGTATTACCTATCTTGCAAAGAATTTTTGGGTAAAAATATTGCATGAAGTTTGAGATCAAAATATCAAAATATTGCGATTTTTTTTTTAAATGTACATTTTTTTGTCAGTTAATAATTGGTGTCATGCTTGCAAAGATGTATTATTGTAGACATCTACTGCACCTTGTAATGTAGCTTCATCCCTACATCAACATATACATAAAATACAATACATTTACCTTGGGACTTTATTTGAGGTGCATCACAAATAACTAACTATTGTACATGATTACCGATTTATTGATCAATAGATACAAATCTCATTACATATAAAACACAATTAAAATTGATATAGTAAGCTGATTTGTAGGTGTTTTTTTTCACATGTCAGTATGCATTATTCATAGTTAAAATTTTACTATACTTATACATTCCAGGTGTCATTACATAATTGGATTAAAAAATGCATCCGAAAACTCAAAGTGTTTCACGAAACTGTTCACTTCCTCAAGATATCTATAAAATAGAACATTGATTACTGAATATATAATAAACTTGATAATATCACATAGTAAATTAGGCTATTCCAACCCCAAGGGCCACCAAAGGGACCCAATACTTACAAATCAGCTAAAAATTAACCATGGCAACATTTTCGAATGGTGACCGCCAGGGATGTCTGCTCCGGGAGCTGTGAAAGTATGACTTGCAAAGTAAGACCAAAGGGACAAACAGAGGACAGATTCAATGTAGGTAGAATAAAGGCCCATGCAGTCCATGATATCACCCAAAGTAAGTACATTTCCATGAAAAAAACGTAGTGCTATTGCTTGCCTTACTGTCTTGATTCCTCACAGAGATACTGCTGGCCAGTAACTATCTTGATCCAGAGATTAGTTTCACTACAGAAAAGCCAAATGTTTAGTTAATTTTTGCATTGGCTTTTTGGCTGTTTTTTTAGTAAAAACGAATAAATGTATTTGAACCCTTTTATCCCTTGGTTTAGCGCTCCTTCCATTTGTGCATGTTTTTCTTATGGCTTAAATTATGGCAATAAAAACTAGAATAAGTAGACTTATAGAAAAGTGCACAAACCTAATCTAACAGTTTTATTCAGCCCTTGTGTTGGTTTACACCTGCTGTGGTGAAATAGTGGTATGATCGGCAGTTCCCACACTGCCATATATCCAGATCCTTCATGATTCCCAAATGGGTTACTTTAGGGCTTTTAAAATAAAGATTAATTTTGTAGACTTAGCTGAAACATATTATTCCAAAAAAAGCAGTTTTTGAAGGCCTCAAAATTTCTTTTAGGTACCCATGGGTATACAACATTGAGTACACAGATTCGTATTCCCCACATTCATTGACATCTTTCTGTTAAACAGAGATTTAATCTTGCATGATCCCTGGATAAGATTAGAAAAGAGGAGAATTCCTCAACACCCTCATTTCAGTCTCCCAGATGAGTGGAACTTGCATTTTCATAGAAACGTATAAAAGAAAAAAAATTCCCAGTGTGCACTTCCTCTTTTATGGGACTGAAGGGACCTGTACTGCCCTGTGCTACTGTAAAAAAAAAATCAGTAGCCCCTATTTCCGTACACATTTGAAAACTGTGCACATTTAAAAGGGACCACAACTGGCTATGTGTTGCCAAATCACTAGAGCCCCCGCTCTGCTTCTTCTTGGATAGGACAGTGACCCATTGCTGGTAGATAGACGTTTTCACCATATTGTGCCCAACTCTTGTCCTTAGGTCCACCCACAACATCCCTGGCCTTGAGCCTTTATATTCAATAGGAAAAGAATGTCCAAACAAGCAGTATATTTTCTGTGCTTTACTGTAGCTTGTAGACATTTAATATCACATTGACATACTGACAGAACTCTTTGACATATGTTGCCATACACAAGAGCAAACCTTCTGTAGTAGTCAGTCAGGTGAAGAATTCCAGTACATCATTATTAAGCTATCTTTCCTTGGGAGCACCACAGTGTAGCACTACCCCCTTATGAGTTGCTAAAGTTTTGGCTCCCCTTATAGTCTTGCACAACCAGGCCACATGTATTTTTACACTGACTTGCATGCAGGAGTCAGTAACCTGTCCTTGGGCTTATTTTTTGGATTTTTATTAGGGGGATTTCAACTTGGATGGGGTAAGGGGTGTATGGGACACCCAATGGAACTGAGAAACTGAACTTTGTACAAGTAGTCACAGTAAACAGTCTCTTCTTGAGGGCTAGCCAGCATCTTCTGTAGTACCACCCCAGACCCTAGATACTCCTTATCCAGCTGTTCTGGGTGAATCCCTGAGAAGGGGTTCTGGTGTCTGCACATGAATAGTAAAACCATCCTGGGTGGCAGGCTAATCCAGCTTCCCAACACAGTGCTCCCTTCCCCTTATTGGCCCAGGGGGGTGCAAGTCTACTCACTCAGTCCTTCTCCTGTGCTGCTGATGGGTTGGTGGCTGCTACCATGCCTTTTAGCTTGGCTGCTCCTTCCCTGATACACAGGTGGTCCTCACTGTGGGGGCTGGTGAAGGTCTGAGCTTTCCTCCTTCCAAGCTCCACTGCCTGTAGGTGAGCCCCTGTCAGGACCTGGTCTTGAACCCGGGATGCCTACGGTGTCTGGCAGTAACTGTTCTCACTGAGCTACCCGGAATGCTGGACAGCACTGTGCCCGATCCATTGGATAATCTTTCCTTGTTTTCTGCTGAACCTTGAACTCTTTGCTCTTCCCATGAACTTCCTGATTTAAGCCATATCTTTGCACTTCCTTTTTGCCAGATTATTGTGCCTTCTCCAGCCAACATCTTGCTCTTGTCCCTCCTGCTGCCATCAGTGCTTTTGCTAGCAGTCATTACCAACATTTGGCTTGTTCCTTGACCATACTTCTGCCTGATCTCAATCTGCAAATACTTGTCACCGACCTTTGTTTTTTTTACTGACTATGCTTCTGTTTGATCCCTATCTGTTATCTTCACTACTGGATCCTGGCTTGCTCACCTCCTGGTGTGGCAATCCTGAGGACCGTGACCTGGTACTAACACTCAGCAAAACCCATCTCCACCATCAGGAGCTCTGGTGAATACTGCTTAGTGCTTAGAACCCGCAACTCAGGTGAGCCTGCGTCATCTTCCAAGGTGACCTGCTTGTGTACCATCCTGTTGGTTGGTGGGAGCTTTTCCGCTGTTGTAGATACTGGCCCCTTGCCAAGCCTCCTGTTGAGGATTGGCCAAGATCCTTTAAAATTACAGATTAGCCACTTCTCAGATCCACCCACTGCTTCTAGACCTTTCTCCAAGGTTCTAGAGCAGGGGGAAATTCCAGAGGGCTGGTCTGCATAGCCTCTCAGCTCTCACCACAATTTGACCCCCGATAGCTATCACACCCAGGCTGATACTCAACCCTCCTTGCTAAAAATTGGAGTCTAGCTTCCCCTAGCTGACTAGGAGGGTACTACGACAGTGTTGGGCCCAACATCCATGTATACTAGACTCCACAGCATTCCACTTCCATCAAACCAAGATTAACAAGATGCTTTACTGTAACATACCAGTCTGTCTCTATGTCCCATACTTTAGTTCTGCCCAGCCAAGCATGATCCCCGATGTTACTCTCACTCCCAGGTGTACTAGTACTCACTCCACAGAAGAGTAATCCTGGCCTAAAATGCCATTTGAATTCCTGCTCACAGTCACAGTCAGTAGTAGTAGTTGACTACATCCACATGGCTGTGGGGTTTTTGCCATGCCCCATCTCAAAAGTCTCCTCCCCTCCTGGCATTTATATGGCACTAACTTCACCCATTACATCACTACAGAAAGGCTTTGTTTAAAAGAGAATCTAACACCTAGCTAACTGCAACTGCTCAAACACAGTTCCAAATTGGAAATTTACTCACAATATATATTACCCTATGTCACCCCCACATCTGTCTTATGTTCTGGGATTCTGAGTTGTTCACACGTGTAAAAACATAGTCTAGGCATACCTATCAAGCCTAATACAGATACTTTGACAGAAAGAAAAAGACTTGCAAGCTTTTTATGTCAGAAGAAGCATACTATGTCTCCGCTGCAAAAAAGGATTTGTATCTGTCTGCAATTTTTTGACACTCCTGGCATCTGCTGGGTGGCGGGATAAATGAGCTCCTGTGTGCATCATTCTAGTGCAGCCAATTAGGATGGCTGAAGATCCCAAATTCAGGGAGCTCATGGAAACCACATCACTAGAGAGGAAGTGATTATAGTTCTGTTATAAGAGGGCTTTGTGACTTTAGCATACTTGCAATGTATGCTGGATAGAGTTAGCTGTTTACGGATTGATTTACTTGTTACAACTATGCACAGAATCTGACAAGCACAAGGAGTTAGGCAGGTTTTCAGAAAAGAGCCACAAATATTGTAATTAAAACAAATAACCATAGAACGTGTTCATTTCATGCTCCACTGCATGTTGCATTACCCAATCTGTGATAAATTGTGTGTACAAATTTTCATTATGGGAAGCTTTAATTAAAACTAGTGGCTGCAGAATACTTTTACAACAGAAGACACATGAAAACAACGGAAACCTTCAAAACTACAGCAATAGCAGAGACACTGGTGACAACAACCAGTTCTAGAAAAAAAAGAAACTTTGTAGTGAATGTAATAGTTTTTCTAAAGAAACTGACAAATTAATTCCACCATTTATTTTAGAAACAATGCAAATCTTATATCTATCTAAACTGCTTCCCATTGGCCTTTATTTTAAGAATGCGCACTATCTAGGCCACTAAGTATAATGCATTATCCACATACCAAAGAAATATGAACACATTATATGGAGAAATTTTGATTTACAGCAGTGTGTTGCAGTCCATATATCTTTATGAGATTACTCGGAAGTATCCGTGCTTCAGCTACACACAGTCCATCAGTGAAAACTCATAGCACTCTGCCCAGCACTCAGCAGAAGATTAAATTACATCATTCACTGGTTGCTTCTGTTCAGTTTTTGGAATTATTTAATCAGGACTGCAGCCATAAATTACAAGGTAAAAATTAATAGCCAATTAAGGCTCCATGCACACTAGGAGCTTTAAAAAACACAGAAAAAAATGCTGGTTAAAAATGCTGATACTAGCGATTTTTTTGCTGGAGTTTTTCAGTTTTTGTGCCAGAGTTTTGCTGCCATTTAGCAGTGAACAGTGGTTACTAAGTAACGTGCGGCTGCCCGAATCCTTAACAACTGATGACTAATCAGCTGTAAGTGGGATTCCCAGCATGCCCTGTCGATGATGTGAGAAGAGGTGGGGTCACCAGGTGACATCATTGGGTAGTCCCACCCCCTTGGTTTATTTACGAAACAGAACAGTCAGACAGCGGGAGCCAGTGCTGGGTGTGGAGCTTTTTTTTTTCTTTTTTCGGGTCGACGGCAGCATGATTAACTTTGGACATGTTTTTGTTTTTTTAATACAGGACTTGTCAAAAACTGTTTTTGTGTTTTTTCTCTATTTTTGACAGACCCTCCACAACCACCGCCCAGGGCTGTGGGGAAGAGGCCCTTGTCCACAGCAACATGGGGACAACGCCCCCCCCATGTTGAGGGCATCTGGCTTGGTATGGCCAGGAATGGGGGCACTTCCTTGTTCCCCCCCCCCATTTCCTGGCCTGCCAGTCTGCATGTTTGGATAGGGGTCTGGCATGGATGTTGGGGAGACCTCATGCAGTTTTTTTAGACTGTGGTGTGGGGTCCCCTCCAAATCCATACCAGACCTCAGGGTCTGGTGTGGATTTTGGGATGGACCCCACTGAATTTTTTAAAACTTTTTAGCTTTAGATTCCTCTTAAAATCCTTACCTGACCCGAAGGCCTGGTAGATATTGGAGGGGAGCCCACATGCAGTTTTTTTTTTAATTTAATGCTTTCATGACAGCTGACGAGTCATCCTTAACTACCCGATGCTTACCACCTCTTAGCAGCGGTTAGAAGTACGTAGGAGTGATTATTTATTCAGACAGAAAATTGCTCTCAAAAACACAAACCAGAGTATTTTCTTCTGCTCCTAAATGCATGTTATGTGCAATTAAACCATGGCAACATCTAATGTTTGTGTAGTATTATGTTCAGCAGACTGTGTTCTTCTATTGTTGTGGCTTAGATGACATTCAGAGCACATTTTATGCCCAATTCATGCAAAACTCCACGTAATCCCAAAGGGTTCACATACTTTTTCTTGCAACTGTACATTCCAATGGATTTTATGTTTCCCATCAATTGGTACTACTCAGGGAAGCATCAAAAATGTTTGAAAAATACAAAAAAATCTAAAATGTAAAAGCTCAAATATTATGCAACTAATTACTGAGATTCAAAAAGTTGCCATGAATACCAGCAATCAATGCCCATGCCTTTTTCTCAACTCACCAATGATTACAAAAAAGTGGATTAGTGTCCCTCCAAGATGTCCAACAATGTGAAATAGTCATTCCAACAGGACCCAGAAGTGGTGTTTTACACGTTGCTTCCAAGTCATTAACAGGAAGGGGAGATCAGTGAATAGGTGTTTGCTGATCTCCCTCCCTTCTATTGGTGGCACCCATCATGCAGGTCTGCAGAGCCTTGGAAGCATGGCAGGGCACATGGGCGATGTTCAAGTGATCTGAAGACTGCTCAGCTATTGGGTCAGCTGCTCAGCTGTGGGAAGAAGTAGGGGATGAATTCTGGGAAAAGATACATTTTCCAAACTGTATCGATGCCTTAGATGGCAAACATCTTAACTTGCTCAAGCCTTCAAATTTGGGTTCAAGATTTTAGAACTATAAAAAGTTCTTTGCTACAGTACATATGATGCTGTGAAACTCAAATATGCGCTTCCTGGTTGTGGATTTGGAAGTACTTGGAAGTTCCTCTGAATCCCAGGTTTTCCAAAGCTTAAGCATGGGAAAAAGACTGTACAGTGGAGCTCTCAATGTCATGTCAGCAAGACCCCTACCTGGCACATCTGACCAGACCTACTCCTGGTTGCGGCCCTAATCTAGGCATGTACTGTACACCCGGAAAAGTGCATGATGTCACACATGCAACACATGTCGTTCTAGCATGCTGCATTTTTGACAATTTCTTGGGCAGCAAAGGAATGCACTGGCAAAAAAAATACATTAACATTTAGCACACAAGATTCTTTGAGTTTTGTAAACTTACTTCCAACTTGTCAACCTATGGGTGTACGCAGCCAGTGTGCAGATTTCTTTGAAAGTAATAAAGGTCAAGTGTATTGGCAAAATTAATATTTATAATCCATCTTTAATGTCTCATCCCTTATCTTGTTTGCTAATGTTATTAACCACTTGCCTACTGGGCATTTTTTTCTCCCTTCCTGCCCTGACCAATTTTCAGCTTTCAGTGCTCTCCTACTTTGAATGACAATTGCGTGGTCATGCAACGCTGTACCCATACTAAATTTTTATAATTTTTTTGAGACAGATAGAGCTTTCTTTTGGTGGTATTTGATCACCACTGGGGGGTTTTATTTTTTGCTAAACAAACTAAAAAAAGACCAAAAATTTTGAAAAAAAGTTTTTCTTAGTTTCTGTTATAAAGTTTTGTAAATAAGTCATTTTTCTCCTTCAATGATGAACACTGATATGCTGCACTGATGGCCACTGATGAGACTGCACACACTGATGGATGGCATAGATGGGCATGGTTAGGCGGCACTGATTGGCAGCACTAATGGGCACTGATAGGCAGCACTGATGGTCATTGTTTCAACTGATGGGCACTGATTGCCAGTACAGATGGGCACTGATAGGCATTATTGGCCACACTGATGGGGCTAGACTGATCACCAGGACACTGATGATCAGTGCCCTGATGATCAGTGTAGATGTCTCCCTGCAAAATGCTGCTTACTGGCTCTCCTCACGCGCTGTCAGCGTGAGGAGAGACCTGCCGATAACCGGCATTTGCTATTTACCCAGTGATCAGCTGTTATTGGACACAGCTGGTCACAAGGTAAAAGTGGCTGTGATTTTCCCGTTCCTTAGTCATGTGATCAGAAGGACACAGCGATTACAGATTGCTCACAGTGTGCACCCCAGGGGGGTGCGGTTCAGAGAGGACGTCCATGGACGCCCTCCCATAACTAGCCGACCGCACTGTAGCCATCTTTTGGCTATAGAGCGGTCGGAAACTAGTTAAAACTATTGTAATTTTTTGGAGATGTAGAAATACAAACCTACACAAATATGCCCAATATGCCTTCTTTGGAATTAAAACATTCTTATCTAAACACTGGCAATTTTGTTAGAAGTATTTAAATTTATGAATTTTTACTTTTTT
The DNA here is from genome assembly GCF_062004578.1 of Staurois parvus. NCBI lineage: Eukaryota > Metazoa > Chordata > Amphibia > Anura > Ranidae > Staurois > Staurois parvus. The sequence goes on along the minus strand of NW_028317971.1, from coordinate 5,285,028 downwards.
TTTTACAAAAAGGTAACATTACAGTAAATTTAAACAAAAAGATTAATGACAAATTGTTACAAATCCTAGTAATAAGGCCTAAGCACACTGGGAATTAAAAGTGTGGTTGTTAGAGCCATTTGCCCTCTATGTTAGCCTATGGGGGGTTATTTACTAAGCCTGCATGATGCAAAATCTGGTGCAGCTCTGCATAGAAACCAATCAGTGTCCATATTTTATTGTCAAAACTTAATTAAACAAGCTGATGTTAGAAGCTGATTGGCTACCATGCACAGCTGCACTTGATTCTGGGTGCTCCAATTTAAGTAAATTCCTCCCTATGTGTCCTTACATACATAAACGTTTACAGATCTTTAGAGGCAGAAAAAAATTATCACTTTTTGTGTTCAGCAGAGGAGCATTTGGGCAGAAAAATTGCCTGACATGCCTAAACACACCTAAACAGGTGCGTTTAGCACTTGAGTGCTCATTCCCTTCAGTAATATAAATAAATAATATTCTGGCCAATTAAATAAATGAACACTAAAACACTCAATGCACCTGATCTTCTCTTTAGGCACATTTTTAATACTGATTTTCTCGTGCCAGGAGAAAGGCATTCAGAATAGCAAAGTAGGTTATGCTGGCTGGAACATTTGTGTTGGGACTGGAACTGTGCAAGCATTAGGGGTTGTATGGGCCAAGGTTGGCGTTTTAAGAACGGAAGTCCCTCCTGACAAGTGAACATGATGGAAGTGGCATGCATGTATGCCATGTAACCATCTGCTTTAATATATTAACGCATATGACATTAAGTGAAAGTTAACTCTAATATCAGATTTGTTAATATAATATAGTAGAACTACTTAAAAACCACACTCACAATGTTAGGCATAAGCAGGCTTAACAGTATATAGAGTGTGTTTGAATGCTGTGGCTCACCACTACCTGCATTGTCAGGCTCACAGTTCAGATGAGTCAGATGATGTCTGGTAAAAGAGCTCTGTCCTACACATTACATCAAAAGGCGACTTCTTCAAAGGGGCCTTTAAAGACATGGGGGATGAGTAGCTGGACTCCAAATAGTAACATATGCTCTTATTTAAAGTATACATCTATTGCTAACAGGCACTTTACAATAAATGCATATACATTTGTTTTTTACTCACCACGTGTTTCTTTGTCAGCCATTGAAAATGATTCCCAACAAAATCACAATATTACAGCATGGGTGTCCTGTATCTTGGCCCAGGCATGAATGATTGCAATAATGGCCTCATGGGTTTTATCTCAGGCAGTCATTGTGGGGATGCTGGGATACTATGTCTGTGTATGCAGCTCAAAGGTATACATCACGGGTGTCAAACTGGCGGCCCTCCAGCTGTTTCCAAACTACCATGAGGCATTGCAAAATTGACAGTTACAAGCATGACTCCCAAAGGCAGAGGCATGATGGGACTTGTAGTTTTGCAACAGCTAGAGGGCCACCAGTTTGACATCCCTGGTCTACATATTTTGTTCCCTATAAAATGTCTGGAAGAAAAACTTAACCAGGCCCTATGTGGAAGTGAATATGCATTTACTCCTTTGTTGCATCTACAGTTGTGTTCAAAATAATAGCGTGTTTAAAAAAAGCGAGTAAAGCTCAAAATCCTTAAAATAGCTTTTATTTTCATACATGCAAAAGCATTGGGAACACTGCACAGTCTATTCCAAATCAAACCATGAAGAAAAATGTTCCAAATGTGTTGTTACTTTACAGAAAGTGAAGAAAAAGGAATATAAGGCCGTTCAAAAAAGTAGCAGTGTCTGCATTTTTCTTTACAAACTCAAACATTTACTGTATAAACTGAAAAATGCTTGAAGATTTAGCTTTCCTGTGAATCACTGAGCTAATAGTTGTATAACTGCTTCACAGTTGTATGGGCCAAGGTTGGCGTTTTAAGAACGGAAGTCCCTCCTGACAAGTGAACATGATGGAAGTGGCATGCATGTATGCCATGTAACCATCTGCTTTAATATATTAACGCATATGACATTAAGTGAAAGTTAACTCTAATATCAGATTTGTTAATATAATATAGTAGAACTACTTAAAAACCACACTCACAATGTTAGGCATAAGCAGGCTTAACAGTATATAGAGTGTGTTTGAATGCTGTGGCTCACCACTACCTGCATTGTCAGGCTCACAGTTCAGATGAGTCAGATGATGTCTGGTAAAAGAGCTCTGTCCTACACATTACATCAAAAGGCGACTTCTTCAAAGGGGCCTTTAAAGACATGGGGGATGAGTAGCTGGACTCCAAATAGTAACATATGCTCTTATTTAAAGTATACATCTATTGCTAACAGGCACTTTACAATAAATGCATATACATTTGTTTTTTACTCACCACGTGTTTCTTTGTCAGCCATTGAAAATGATTCCCAACAAAATCACAATATTACAGCATGGGTGTCCTGTATCTTGGCCCAGGCATGAATGATTGCAATAATGGCCTCATGGGTTTTATCTCAGGCAGTCATTGTGGGGATGCTGGGATACTATGTCTGTGTATGCAGCTCAAAGGTATACATCACGGGTGTCAAACTGGCGGCCCTCCAGCTGTTTCCAAACTACCATGAGGCATTGCAAAATTGACAGTTACAAGCATGACTCCCAAAGGCAGAGGCATGATGGGACTTGTAGTTTTGCAACAGCTAGAGGGCCACCAGTTTGACATCCCTGGTCTACATATTTTGTTCCCTATAAAATGTCTGGAAGAAAAACTTAACCAGGCCCTATGTGGAAGTGAATATGCATTTACTCCTTTGTTGCATCTACAGTTGTGTTCAAAATAATAGCGTGTTTAAAAAAAGCGAGTAAAGCTCAAAATCCTTAAAATAGCTTTTATTTTCATACATGCAAAAGCATTGGGAACACTGCACAGTCTATTCCAAATCAAACCATGAAGAAAAATGTTCCAAATGTGTTGTTACTTTACAGAAAGTGAAGAAAAAGGAATATAAGGCCGTTCAAAAAAGTAGCAGTGTCTGCATTTTTCTTTACAAACTCAAACATTTACTGTATAAACTGAAAAATGCTTGAAGATTTAGCTTTCCTGTGAATCACTGAGCTAATAGTTGTATAACTGCTTCACATCTGTGTTGCATGGAGTTGACCAACTTCTGTTAGTTGTGATCAGGTTTTCCAGCCCAGGACTACATTCCACAATTCCTCTGCATTTCTTGGCTTTACCTAGAAACAGCATTTTTTATGTCACCTCACAAGTTTCCTATTGGATTAAGGTCCAGGGATTGGGCTTTCCACTCCATAATGTTAACCTTGTTGGTCTGAAACCAATATGGTGCTCGCTTTCTGGTGTGTTTGGGGTCGTTTTCTTGTTGAAACACTCATTTCAAGGGCATTTCCTCTTCGGCATAAGGCAACATGATTGATGTATTCAAACTGATCCATAATCCCTGGTATGCGATAAATAAGCCCAGCACCATAGTATGAGATCCCCATATGCTTGCGCCACCATACTTCACTGTCTTCACAATGTACAAAAGTTAACAGGTAACTTTAGACCTTCTTTGATCATCTTGGATCTGAGTCTTTGCCGATCCATTTGAATGGTAGTTTTCCATTTTCTTCCACATCTTTCTTGTTTTGGTTGCCATCTCAAAGCATTTGAGATAATTTTAGCTAAGCAGCCTACCAGTTTCTGCACTTCTTTATATGGTTTTCCCCTCTCCAATCAACTTTTTAATCAAAGTGTTGTGTTCTGAACAGTATCTGGAACAACCCATTTTACTCAGATTTTAAGAGAGAAATGCACTATGCCCAGCATGTACAACATTTGCTGCCTTCATCCTTAAATAGGGGCAAGCTGTTTGACACCTGTTTTTCACAGACTGAATGACCTCACTAATCAAACTCCACACTGCTGTTATTTTGAACGCACCCCTTTCAATTAATGATTCAATTACACAGAATCAGCAGCATTCATGTCATGACTGTTGGGTCTATTACGTTTCTATTACTCTACTACACCTACTAGTAAATTGTTTGCCATGTAGAAATAAATTTTACCAAAAACCGCGATTGATCTGGTTAGCGATGTTGAACTGCTATTATTTTGAACACAACTGTATTTGCAATGCATCTAATCACATTACCTGTGATTAGCTTTGGCCAGATGCTTAAAATCAAGCTTAGATGCAAACTTTTTGAATTACACTAATCACACCTGATCCATATTCAATTAATTACATGTATTTGGCTAAATTAAATTGAAAACTTTAAGCCTGGTAAAAAAAACAGATTAGAATAAAAAAAAAAAAATGCTTTTTTGCCTAGAAAATGGCTAACAGTGATCTCTAAGATTTGTTGTCTTTGGATTTAGTACCCAAGTTTCAGTACAGTTCAGTGAACCTGGCCTGAACCAAACCCAGGTACAATTGTCTCGTCGCTGTTTCAGAGTCTATCACTATACTGTGGACTAACTTCTCAGGCATAGGGTTTGAGATTTGTGGAATGATTTGGTAGAGGTGCATTCCAAGGCCTACCTCACAAATGTTGGTCCCATTTTGGTGCATTTATTTTAGTTTGGGCAAACTATGATGGTTGCCATATTGTTGAAGCAGTAAAGCAGGTATTGAAACCCAGTAGAAAAATGAGCAGTTTTTTGAATAATTATTAAAGTGGTTGTTAATGCAGACAGTTTTTTTTACCTTCTTGCATGAAGGTAAAAAAGCCTTCTGAGTGCACCCCCAGCCCCCCAATACTCCCCTGAGCTCAATCTCTATCCAGCGATGTGCATGAGAGCAGAGGCTCTCAACTGCCTCTCTTATTATTGGCTTATAGACAGCAGCAGGAGCCACTAAACATACAGAACCCATACGAGTGCCCCCATAGCTGTGGTGCTATGGTGGACACTCAGTTGGGGGAGGGGCCAGGATGGCCTGCGGGAGACCCTAGAAGGGGAAGATTGGGGCTACTCTGTGCAAAACCATTGTGAAAAGCAGGTAAGTATAACATGTCTTTATATATATATATATATATATATATATATATATATATATATATATATATACATACACCGTATTTTTCGCTCCATAAGATGCACTTTTTCCCCCCCAAAAAAGGGGGGAAAATGTCAGTGCATCTTATGGAGTGAATGTAAAGCGGCCAGTCCGGTATTTCTCCCGCCACCATGTTGGAATATCGGGCCGGCCGCTCAGCTCTTCTCTTCTGCAGGACCTTACCTGTTCCTCGCTCCAGCGCTGCAGTCTTCCCGCGGCGGCTTCTGTGACAGCCGGGTGCTCACTGCACATGCGCGAGAAGCGTTGCGCTTTGTGAATGGTCCGGCTGTCACGATCACAGGATCGCCACCCTCAACATGCGACAATCGCACGACAGCGACCAACAATACGTCATGCCCGCGGCGTCAGACCCCAGACCTTCTCACCAAACTCGTGACCAAAGGACCGGCCGATCTAAAACCGCGATGTGACGTGCGTAACAATGCCACACCCAGCTGCACCCTACACAGCAATTGTCCAGCTACTGGACTACACTCGGTGCCTGTAGTCTGAATGCGCTTGTTACTGGGTTGGGTTAATTACGCAACTAACCCTTTCACACTGCCACCACCTTCTTTTGTACAGAGAAAAAGGAAACTCTCTTTGTCAAATATACACTATAATGATTGAAATAATGGTCTATATGACGCGGTCCGAAGGCCCGTTATACAGAGATTAAAACAAACAGTAGCGTCTCTTCAAAGGCAAGAATTCGTAAATTGCAATTAAGCGCTTAGAAACAGTTTAACACTTTCAGAAAGAGAGATTTATTACTAAAAGAGTCAAACAGGTGCAATAAAATATTTACAGAAAAAGATATAACTAAGATATATATTTATATATACATAGAAAACAGCACAGCAAAGAGATAACAGGGAGAAGTTAAATGGTTAAGTTACTTGCCATGTTCAGCCTTAAGGTAAGCAGATCCAAGTTGCAGAGCGAAGGGTCTTTGATCTCCTACTGATACGATGTTAAAACTGGGAGATGTGTTTAGCTTACTTTAGGCCTACAGCGTGTGTTTTTTAAAGTCCCCCAGCAAGGGGGGTGGCTCTGAGTAACTGGCCAATTTCTGTTTAAGGAGGGATGTCGGGTGGACTCTGAATTAAAACCAACAGCTTCATAATCCATGATATGAAACATAGGTGACAGCTGACCTGAGGAATGTGCATTTAAATTCTGTCACCTGGCTTGTAGGGTTTATGAGGTTCCAATTTCTTGAGTCCTGGGAACAGCTGCCTTATCTTGGTTAGGAGGTGCGAGCTTACACGGGCTTTGGGACAGAGAGTCTGCTGTCTCTATGGGGGGCTTTGTAATTCTGGGCCCCCTGCTGTTCCAGCCTGCCAGTGACTCTTTTAACACACACATCTGTCCCTGTGCCTCTCAGGAAGGGAGGGGGTAGGGAATGAAGGATTGAGGGAGAAATGTATGCTCTTATCAAATTGGATGTGCCTTGACAAAATGGTGGCACTGCGTCCATATCTGAGCGCAAGATTGCTACACCGGCGTCTTCTGGGACACCTGACAGGTCCCAGAAGGCTCTGGGCCATTCACAAAGCGCAGCACTTCTCGCACATGCGCAGTGGGCACCCGGCTGTCACAGAAGCCGCCGTGGGAAGAAGGAAGGACAACTCCATGGAAGTGGGAGCGGGTACCTGTCAAATTCAGGTACCCGCGCCCCCTCCCCAAAGGTACGCAGTCTGTTAATCTCCTTTACTGTCTGCAGTCTCTGGTCATCCCCTGCACTGTCTGCAGATTGTTAATTTGCACACACTAAAAAGTATTTTTCCTAAGAAATTAATTCAAGATCATGTTGCAAAATGAATACACCCCAATGAAAGTCTTAGGAGCAAAGCTAAATTTTAGACAACAAAATCCTAATTAACAACAATTAAACTACAGGTGTCTAATTATTCATTATACAAGTGTCCAACAGACAGTTGATAATAAAAGGGCGTTACCTAACAAAAAAAACTCCTTCCCATTTCATACTGTCAGCAATGGCACCACATGGAAGAGAAAGTCACAAGGCCTGAGAAAGAAAAAATATTGTTTATACAACAAAGGTGAAGGCTACAAGAAGATCAGCAAAGCTTTACTTATCAGTCAGAATACTGTAGCAAAAGTGATACAAAAATTTAACAAAGATGGAACTGCAACCATCTCAGAGAGACGTCCAGGCCATCTACGGACATTAACACCTTGAAAGGAGCATTTTCTGATGATAAAGATTGAAGAAAATCACTATGCAAGTTCACTGTAGCTAGCTAAAAAAAGTAGAAAGCCAAACTGGGGTGATTGTTTTCTGTGACACAATATGGCGTGCACTGCAGAGGAATGGCATGCATGGGTGTTGTCCATGAAGTAAGTCTTTCCTAAAGCCCATGCACAAAAAAGTCCACCTAGAATTTGCCAAGGCAAATGCTGAAAAAGACTACTGGGACTCTGTACTCTGCAGTGATGAGACCAAGATAAATGCTTTTGGAACTGGTTTCAAAACTGTATGGCATCGCAATGGTGAGGAGTACAAAGAAATATGCATGGTGCCTACAGTGAAACTTGGTTGTGTCCTTCTGTGGGGCTGCATGAGTACTGCTGGTGTTGGGGAGCTGTATTTCATTGATGGTATCATGAATTCACAGATGTGTTGCTCTATATTGAAAGAGAAGACGCTACCATTACTCCATGCCCTTGGTCGTCGTGCACTTTTTCAACATGACAATGATCAAAAACACACTTCTAAGGCAACTGTTGCATGTCCGGAGAAGAACAGGGTGAAAGTGATTGTGTCCAAATATGTCTCCTGATCTGAACCCAATCGAACACCTATGGGGAATTCTGAAGAAACAAGTTGAGCATCTCTCCATCCAGCATCCAGGCCCTAATAGAGGTTGTTTTTGAAGAATGGAAAAAGAAAGATCGATAAGACTTGGTGCTGTCCTTACAAATCATGCAGGTCATACAAAATACTAAATGTAGTAGTTTTTGTTGTGGGAAGTATTCATTTTTGCAACTAATTTGAGAAAATCTTCTCTCCCTGGATCACATTCCGTTTCAGAGAGATACAAAGCAGATCCAAGTGAGTAAAAGCAGCACACGTCCAAAGTAAAAGCGCTGCTAGGTCACATTTTACACATTTAAGTACATAGACCCCTGGAGGACGAAGGGAGAAAATCCTATCCATCCATTACACACACAAGGATCAGCAAGTCCAAGAGACCCCCAGTGGGAGAAGTGTATTATTACAGTTTATCCATCATCATTTTTATACAGGATTACAGTATGAAAATTACTATCTTGTCCACATACGGACACAACAGCAATTTTAGCCTTACTTAACGATTTGGCTAAAAGTGAGGTGAGCACATAAATTATCTATACACATCAAGATCAGAATCACTGAGTGGACTATAATTTATAATTGCTAGAATTGCACGTTTGAATTTTATATTGTATATTGATTATTTATTATATTGGTGTATAAATATGAAGAGATATTTTGAGCACAACTACCTTTTTAGTACAGATTGAAATATTATTTTAAAGATTGGCAAAGGCATATTATTAATTTTGTAGATTGACACAGGTATTATATCACATATTTAATGGTGGTAAAAATAAATTTAGGTTTTATTATGATTAGTTAATATTGGTGGAGCGTGACACTTAATAAATTATATATTAATCACTCTTGCACAGTTTTATGGGTATGTGTATAAAGTGTTGGTGAACCACAACAATAGGAATTAGCACTTATTATTCATAATTAATTAATTTATTTTATTTAATACTACATAATAGCTCACAAGTATACACACATATTATTTATCATGGGAGGGGTGGACTTCAACGGCCAGATGATGAAGCCATACTTAGTTTCTGCTGGTACAAAAAAGTGTCTGTATATTTATTTCAATTGGCTCTGTACAACACTTTGTGCTTTATAAAGCAACTGGCCAAAGTGGATCCTTCCTAAAATTTCATTAAGAGATCATCACAGCCCTTTTGTATCCAGAAGGTGGTGTGGCCCAAACCCCCAAAACAGATGCAATGAGTTGGCCGTATGAGAGGCATTTTACTGATGCCTTTCCTGGTACCCCAACCCAAAAGTCACCCCCAAAAAAGATGTGGTGTTTGTAGCAGACATAGAATTAGGTGTGAGACCCGCCTTTTTGGTCCCTTCTGACCTGGTCTCTGCCTCAAGGATTTCTTCTGTTGCCACCACTGTAGCAATCGTGCACACAGAGGTGGACGTGGTCATCCATGTTGCTACAAACCCTCCATCTTGTATCTCTCTCCTACTCCAAATCCCCCCTCCCTTTCTGTTAAGTGACATGTGGTCTGGATGAGGCAGAGGTCACAGGCAGTCAAGGCTCAGTGGGAGAGCTCCAGGGCTATAAAACCACAACTGAGCTGGTGCCTAGATGTCTGTTAACTTCTCAGTCTGGGATATCATAAAGCCATAAACCAAGTCCTTCACTGAGCTCAAAGACATTCCAGATAAACAGTAAACCAGACATCACATTCAACATCCATTTTCCCCTAGGATTATGAAAGACGTACCTAAAAACCAGGCATATATTCAGACCGGTCACTTTAATACAAGTCGTCTGATATTATATCCCCTATCTGACCTCTACAGGAGAGCAGAAAATTATATCTCCTCAACCATCCCCCACAGGTATGTCACATTATTATACAGGATTTATATTTCATATCTAGACGTTCAGCAGATGCGTCTGCATATAAATCTACTAATGGCAAGGCTGCTAAATGCACCGAGGGTAAGTTATGGGACATGATATAAGCTGTGAGGGATTTTGGGTCTAGCTGGGGTCTCCACCTACACCTCCGTCCCAAAATGAGGCGATTGGTTCTCTGCTTCAAGGAGACACCCTGCTGAAAAGCTGTTATGCTGGGAGCAGAAAGCTAAGCTGAGTTGAGCTAAGTTGAAGATTCTCCTTTTTAACATCGGAACTAACTTTGGGAGATAAGGCACCCTTTTGGCTCAGGAAAATTGATCTGCTTAAACCAGGACTTTTGGCAAGTACTTTACCTCCCTAAATTCCTTTCTGTTATCTCTTTGCTGTGTTATTGCTCTCTGTATATTTATATATATATATATTGGCTACATCTTTTTTTTTCTGTAAATATTTTTATTGCACCCTTTTGACATTTTTAGTAATAAATCTTACTTTCTGAAAGTGTTGAACTGTTTCTAAAGCTCTTTAATGCAAACTAAGAACCCCTGTCTCTGAAGAGCGCTACTGTGTGCGTTTAAACCTCTGTATATCCTGCCTGTGGTGACATTGGTATACAGGCAATTATTCAGCATCATAGTGTTATTGCTGATATTGCAGAGTTTCCTCTTTCTCTGTACAAAAAGGAGGTGGTGGCAGTGTGAAGGGTTAATTGCTTAATTCACCTGACCCAGTAACAATCGCTCCCAGGCTGCAAGTACACAGATTGTGCTCCATTAGCTGGAAAATCTTTGTGCAGGGTGCAGCTGGGCGTGGCATTGTTACGCACGTGACAACACAGTTTTAGATTGGCTAGTCCTTCGGTCACGAGTTTGTGTGAAGGGCTGGGTCTGACGCTGCGTCCGTCTCAACCACAAACTAGTGGAGTATAGGGTACAGCACAGTCTAGGGCACATATTTACACAGGGTTTCGAAAGATGTTAGGTAGTCAGGAAACTGGCTATCACATTTTGAGAGACCCTAACATTCCGAAATGTGCACAGTTTAAAAAAAAAAGTTAAACGTTTAAAAAAAAATAGAAAGTAAAGAGTAAAAAAAAATTTAAAAAAACAAAAATAGTTGTCGTTTTATTGAGTTACTGTTTTATTGTTACTGTTTTACTGTTAACCATTGTTTTTTTCTTTGCCGGAATGCCATCCACCTGCAGCACCAATCTGATTATTCTGACAGCAACAGGGTGTGCCCTCAGAATATATGTCAGTGAGTGCAGGGCTGCTAGATGAGATTTATTATCTGCAGTTAAAACAAAGACCATATATATCCAAGCATGGGTGCCTGGGTGGTCAGTGGGTGGAACGCTCTTATGTTTCAGCATATATTTAAAAACAATTTTTTGACAGATTTCTTCATCCACATTGATCGATGTGAATAGAGGAATCTGAAAACATTTCATGTATGCCCATTAGAAGTGGGTGGACACAGGGCAGTATATTCTATGGTGGGCATACCACACACTTTTTCTGGCAGAGATTTCTTCTCTTTTTTTCATTCAGCCTACAGACATATATGCCCAGTGATGTACTGGTACATTGGTACATCACTGGACTTTGAGTGGTTATACATGGGTGATGTCTGCAGCTGTAGAAATCATCCTGGTATTTATTTTTTTCAGGTGGTGGTCTCTTTTATGTAAAATCAAATCTAGTGGCTAATTAGCTGCAGGATTGCTTTTACAAGCTGCATTCCACGGCTTTCTTTGACAACCCAGTCCCTTTGGGGAACCTGAGAATGCAGCCGGCATATTAGCCAGCTGACCATAGAGCTGATTGGAGAACAGAATGGCTCCAATCATCTCTATAGTCTAATAAACTGGAAGCTATGAGCATTTCAACATTTTGGGTTCACTAGATATAAACAGCATCATTTTTAAATTGGGAAAGCATCTGATCACACCAATCAGATGATTTAAGGGCAGCGGTGATATCTAGAGTCTAATAGACCCCAGATTTCTCAGAAAAGAATACCTGTCACTGCCTATTCCCATTACAGGGGATACTTAAATTCCCTGTGATAACAATAAAAGTGATTTTAAAAAAATTAAAGGAACAGTGTAAAAATATTGCTGCAAATGTCAGATAAAGGGCAGTATTTCTAGCACTAGACCTCCTGTGTAAATCTAAAGTGGTAGCCTAGCCTGTAAATGGTTTTAAAGCGCCATGTATGGATGTTAAAAATGTATGTAGTTTGTTGCCGTTACATGAGGCGTGCGCTGTTTTAAAGTATGTCATGTTTGGCATCTATTTACTTGGCATAACATCACCATTTATATTTTACCAAACAATTGGCTAATATATTGTGTTTTTGTGCATTAAAATTCAAAAAAGTGTATTTATTTTTAAATTTGGGTTTGAAATATCGCTGCACAGGTAGTGTGTGACATAAACTATTGAAACACTCATCATTTTACTCTCTATGGTGTCTGTTTTAAAAAATTATATAGTGTTTGGGGTTTCAAAGTAATTTGCAAGCAAAAACACAGATTTTTTTCATGGGAACAAAACGTGTCAGGAAAGGCTTGGTCTTCAAATGGTTAGAAGAGTGAGTGATGTGTGGCATAAGCTTCTAATGCTGGGCATAAAATGCAAAGATAATAACCCTCCCCAAATTACTATTTTTGAAAAGTAGACACCCCAAACTATTTGCTGGAAGGCATGTTAAGTCAATACAAAATTTTTACCACAAGTTTTTGGAAAATTAAAAAAAAATACCATACATGTAGTATCCCCAAACTCAGGAGAAGTAGCAAAATATATTTAGGGGTGTAATTCCAAATATACCCATGACATGTGTGAGCAATATAACATTTAAATGACAATTTTGTGTAAAAAAAAAAAATATGTCATTTTCCAAAAACTTGAAGCAAAAAAAATCTTCCATGGACTCAGCATGCCTTTCAGCAAATAACTTAGGGTGTCTATATTCTGAAAGGGGTCATATGGGGTTTTTTGTACTTGCATTTTAGCACCTCAAGAAATGTGATCGGCAGAAAGTAAAAGCTCTGTAATTTCCAGTATCTATATACCATAGTTTGTAGACACTATAACTTTCAAACAAACCAATTAATATACACTTATTGGGATTTTTTTTTACCAAAGACATGTAGCATTTTTACCTAAATTTATAATGAAATTTGAGTTTATTGGATATTTCGTATAACAGTAATTAGAAAATATAATTACTTTTAACATTTTTGATATTTTTTGATAATACAATCAAAAAGCTCTATTTGTGTGAAAAAAAATTACATAAATTTAATTTATGTACAGCGTTGCATGACTGTGAAATTGTCAGGTAAACCAGCGCAGTGCCATATAGCAAAAATGGTGTAAATTCCAGTATCTATACCATAGTTTGTAGACGCAATAGCTTTCACATAAACCAATTAATATACACTTATTGGGATTTTATTTTTACCAACGCCATGTAGCACAAAACATTGTGGCCTACATTTATGATAAAATTTGAGTTTATTGAATATTTTTTTATAATAGAAATGAGAAAAAAATTTTTCAAAATTGTGGTCTTTTTTTGTTTATTGCTCAAAAAATAAAAAACCCAGAGGGGATCAAATACCATCAAAAGAAAGCTCTATTTGTGTGAAAAAAGACATACATTTCATTTGGGTATAGCATTGTATGGCCGCAGGATCACCAGTTGAAATAGTGCAGTGTCAAATAGCAAAAAATGGGCTGGTCAGGTAGGGGCGTAAATCTTCCTGAGGGCAAGTGATTAGGATGAGTTGTGGGTGGTGAGGAGGCGGCTGAAGGTTACATTGATGCAGCTAGCATGCATGGATGCTCATAAAATACATTTTTAACATTTTATTGTGTTATCTTCCATGCTGCTGCTTGGTTTATACATAATGGTGATGGAATCTGCTTAATAGTCAAGCTTAACCTCAGAGAACATGATAAAAATCAAACACAATTATGGTGATATATGCCGTGACTTTAACCATCTCCCCTCATTATCAATGTTGTCCATGATTTATTTTATCACCCTATGTAATAATTCACAAGAAGCCTTCCTAACATGTATGCATATGGATTAAACTTTACATAAATATGCATTTTCCAAATTGCATTGTTCCCAAGGTGGAAATAAACATTCTGTATTTGCTTTGTGTAATGTATGATAACACTTTAGTGCTTCCAATCTTTTATCTTTTTAGTACACATTTGCTATACAAATACTACCACATAAAGTTGATGTATGAATTATGCCCTAAATGCACTTCTGCGTGCTTGAAACTGTGACTCATATTTTGTGCTTAATATTGATTTTATATTTTATGCATATGTCTGTATATCTGTTTTTAACCCGAGATGGTTTTTTTTTTTTTTTTTGCTGACTTGCCGAAAAAGAGATACCGCTGTTGCTTTGTTGGGTATTCAGCTACGAATCGAAATTTGGGCAAAATTTTTGTTATTCAGAAATTTAGATATATACAAATCTCCAAACCATAATAGTAACGAATTTCAATTAATCCAAAATAAAATTATAATGAAAACAACAAATTCATTCTTATTCATGTTTCATTCATTTGTCACTTCAGAGGGCTTTTTTTAAGTTTAATAATATGTGTCACATTCTGTATTATTATGATTGTTCAAAGCCAAAATCACAAAACATCAAGTCGCAAGCAAGTGGCAAGGTATCCAAGTTGCATCAAAATTGCAAGAAAGTTGCAAGGTATCCAAGTCGCTTCAAAGTCAAAAGCAAATCGCAATGCAATGCAAGCACAATAAAATAAGCATTTCCCAGTAAAGTATTTATTAACATTTTTAAACTATAACTAAAGGATTTTTTTTAGTTTTGAATAGAGTGGAGAGGGATTAGAACACCTGTCAGGCTTTTAATCCTGTCTGTGCCCCCTTTAGTGTGATTTACCCTCTCTGTTAGTCTTGTTTGTTATTTTCATTGAAAGTGAAAGTAAAAGAAAACTCCAAATGTTGGGTTGTCACCAAAACCAGAATAGAGTGGAAATCTTCTAATGGGAATAGTATTTCTGACGCCCCGGTGAAAGCCAGGGATTTCCCTCACTTTAGAAGGATTTCCTCTCAGTTCTTTTTTTTTTTTAAAAAAAGACAAATCTCCCTAGTGGGACACAGATGGCACAAAAAAATCTTATTTGTATTATAACTCTCCTTTACTGTCCAAAAATGAAAAAAAAAGGTTTGCCTTTAGTTCTACTTGGGCAAAAATAGACTGTGTACTTCACAAGTTGCTTCATTTTTTAAACTCTGGAGCAACTTCATTTTCAAAGTGCTCAGTCTGTGTGCCTTTAGTAAATCCACTCCAATACATTTAGTAAACCCACTTTAACAAAGCATTAGCAGTTTATACCTTTCAATGCAGCAGGCTTCTGCTCTCCCAGTATTGCTTCCCTGAACTTCCAGACTTCACGGAACATGAGAATAGCAATGCATAAACTGAGAGCAGGTTACCTATTTATATAGGTGGCCTATTTTTCCCTGAGGGTACAGCCACATACCAGAAGCTAGAGATGTGCATGATGAAAACATTTGTTTTGTTTTGGATTCAATTGTTAAGTCAATCATTTTGTTTTCAAATTCATATTCAGACTCAGATAATTTTTTTGTTATAATTTATTTTGGGCTCATTGAAATTCAGTACTACTGTGACTCAGAAATTCAGATATATCTAAATCTCAGAATAATGAAAGTGTCATCTGAATTTTGATTTGCAATTAAATGAATCGCAGATGTCTAATATATGTCCTGTTAGGTGGTTCCAGTGTGAACGTTCATAAAGTGTTCTTAAAGCGGAGTTCCACTCACTCTGTAAAAAAATAAAAGTCAGCAGCTACAAAAACTATAGCTGCTGATTTTTAAAAAAACAGCCACTCACCTGTCCCCTGATCCCGCGATGCCCCTGCTGAAGCCCGTTTCACCAGCCGTCCTTTTTTTTTTTTTTTTAAATTTAAATATTTATTACATTTTTCATATTAATACAAAAACCCAAAAAGGGAAATAATTCTCATACAAGTAGACATTTATAACATTTCTACCTTTCCCTTACTAAAAACTCTTTTCCTTCCCGTCCCACTACCCCCCCTTCCCGCCCCTCCTCCCCCCTCCTCCCCCTCTGCAGACTCTAGCCCTTTCTAATCTCTTGAGGCTTATTAATTTTTTGCTAACATCCTAGTTCATATTTTCCTATATTTCTCTTTCAATCCTGCTCTTTCCCACTTTTCCCATCTCCTGGAATAAACTCTCATCCTATCTTCTTGCATATGGTATGATCTTTCCATTCTACCTATCTGGTTTACTCTATTAATCCAGTCTACCTCCTTCGGTACCTCAGCTTTCCGCCAAAACTTGGGTATCAACCCTTTCGCCGCATTCAAGAAGTACCAAATACCTGAATCTTTATATTTATTTACAGATGTCTCCACATTGTGTAGGAGGCACGTCGTTGGGTCTAACCCTATGTCAATTTCAGTTATTTCTTCAATTAATTTGACTATTATCTTCCAAAAAGCCTGGATTTTCGGACATTCCCACCATATGTGAAACACTGTGCCTATCTCTCCACATCCTCTCCAACACATATTTGAGTTTTCCCCATTCATCTTGTGCTCTACACTCGGTGTAATGTGCCATTGTGTCACACACTTATAATTAACCTCAACCTCTCTCATACTAACTTTATCGTGTATCAATCTAAACATCTTTCTCTGTCTATCTTCATCAAACCCAACTCCCATATCTCTTTCCCATTTTGTCATAAAAATTAACTTTGTGTTTGTGTCTAATTCTGTGAGTATTCTATACACTTTTGAGATACCGTGCTTCCCATCCCTTCGTGTCTCTAACAACCTTTCAAACATATTCCACTCCTGTGTTATTCTCAGGGGTTTCGGTAGATTTCCAATAAAACTTTTCAATTGATGATATTTCCACTCATCTATTCTAATAAAAATATCTCCCTTCTCTATTAACTCTTTAAGTGATCTCAATTCTCCCTCCACCAAAACATCTCTCAATTGGGTATCCTCCTTTCTAAATCATCTCCCTGATATCTTATTCTTTCCCGGGGGGAAGTACTCAGTATTTGTGAGAGGCATTGATATAGAATTAAATTCCCATTTCATGTTTTTGTGTAAATTGTCCCATACCCTAAAGACATTTAAAGTGTAGATACTTGTGCTTTCTTTAATTCCCCTGTACTGTGGTGGAACCCATATCATTTGACTCAATCTATTGCCACTAAGATCATTTTCAATTGTTACCCAACTTTTCCCCTTATGGTTAAATGTCCAGTCATATATTCTTGCTAAAACCACTGCTTTATAGTATCTCTTGACATCTGGTAGGCCCAATCCCCCTTTCTCTTTAGTCCTACTCAATGTTTCATATGCTATTCTAGGTTTTTTATTCTTCCATATATATCTTGTTAACATTTTTTTCATTATCTTAAAGAAGGCTTCTGGAATTTTAATTGGTACCATTTGAAATCTATACAGTATTTTAGGCATAATTACCATTTTGACTAGGTTTATGCGTCCTATCCAGGATGGATTTCCTCCTTCTAGTCTTTTTAAATCTTCCCTGATCTCATTTATCAAAGAGATATAGTTTAATCTATACAAATGCTTAGATGAGGCAGTGAGTTTTATTCCTAGGTATTTTATCTCTTTTTCTCTCCATATAAAGGGGAATTCTTTTTGTAGTTTTTCTTTTTCATTCTTTGGTATATTAATATTCAGGATCTCTGTTTTCGTTGGATTAATTTTTTAAATGTGATAGTTCACCGTACTCCTTCAGAATCTTCATTATATTTGGGAGAGTTATTCGGGGATTCCCCACATAGAACAATAAGTCGTCCGCAAAGGCCGCTACTCTATGTTCTATGGATTCTATCTGGATTCCCTTTACCGATCCACTATTTCTTATTATTGACAACAGAGGTTCGAGTGACAATACATATAGCAGAGGGGACAGTGGACAGCCCTGTCTTGTACCATTAGACATTCCGATGGGTTCTGATCTCTCCCCATTTACCGTGATGATTGCAGTAGGCTCCCTATATAATTTACTTATCCACTCTCGCATTCTATCACCTATCCCCAGCACTTTTAAGTTGTCCATCATAAAGCCCCAGTCCACTCTATCAAATGCCTTCTCTGCATCAATTGACAAGAGCACCACCGGGGCTTTCCCTTTTCTACTTTTCTGAATAAGCATCAGGGTTCTCAAGCCGTTATCTCTACCTTCTCTCCCCGGTACAAAGCCCACCTGGTCTCCATGGATCCATTCAGGCATCAGATCCCTCAACCTGTTTGCTAACACCTTTGCATACAGTTTAGTGTCTGTGTTCAATAATGAGATAGGTCTATAGCTGGAGCACTGAGATGGATCTTTTCCCTCTTTGTGAATAAGTACTACATGGGCCTGTAGGGATTCTCTCCTCACTTCCATCCCACCTCCCAGAGCATTCATATATTTCTCCAGCTTGGGTAGCAGTACTTCACTAAATTTCTTATAGTACTTAACTGTATATCCATCCGGGCCTGGGCTTCCCCCCCCCGTGCTTCTTAATGCTATTTTAATTTCTTCCTGGGAGATTTCTGCATCTAGGGAGTTCAACTGTGCTTCACTTAGTTTTGGTAATCCCACATTTTTTAAGTATGTCATCTTTTTTTCATTAATTCCCTCTTGGGCTTCTTTTAGAGGGCCTTGGGGACTAATATTATATAACTTTTTGTAATACTCCGTAAACACTTTAATAATCTCTTTATTTGAGTGGACCAACTCCCCCTTTGAACTTTTTATCTTTTCTATATAGTTCCTATTTTTCTTTTTATTCAAAGCTCTCATTAGATATCTTCCTGGTCTGTCCCCCCATCTATATCTCTCGTTCAAAACCCTGTTGTATACTCTTCTCTTCTCCTCATCCATCAACCTCTCTAGCTCATCTTTTTTATCCAATAACCTCTGTCTCGTATCTTTTGTTATTTTCTTCTTATGGATCTGCTCCAAGTCCAATATTTCTTTTAAGAGCCCACTGACCCTCTCTCTTGTTTCCTTTTTCTTCCTTGCTCCTGCCGCAATCAAGATTCCTCTTATGAATACCTTGTGGCTTTCCCAGACTGTAGCTATCGATACTTCCTCTGTTTCGTTCTCCTTAAAGTATACCTTAATCTCTTTCTCGATTTTCTGAACTACATCCTCATCCAGAAGAAGAACCTCATTTAACCTCCACCCTAATCCTCCCGTCCACCTTCTTCCCCATCCCATTTTCATTACAACAGGAGCATGATCCGAGAACGTCCTTGTCTCTATGTCAATTTTAACCAGATGATCTATAAGTTGATGGTCTATTAAGATGTAATCTAATCTCGAGTATATCTCATGTGCATTAGAGAAGAAGGTATAGTCTCTGTCTTTCATATGCTTTATTCTCCAAGTGTCCACTAGTTGATATTCATGCATCACTTTTTTCAGAGCTCTCAGAGACCTACTCCCCTCTCTTTGCACGGAAGAGGTATTATCCTTTTGTGGGTCCATACAGAAATTTAGGTCTCCAGCTACTATCAAGCGCCCTTTTTTAAATTCCATTAATTTTTTCAGCAGACCCTTCATATACATCTCCGGGTTTTTATTAGGGCGGTATATATTGGCTAAAGTACACTCAATCCCCTGGAGTCTACCTTTTAAGAATAAAAACCTCCCCTCCGGGTCGGTTCTTCTATCCTCCAGCTCAAATCTCATATTCTTTGCCAAACCTATTGCAACCCCTTTTGCTCTTTTAATTGGAGAATCTGCATAGTACCATGTTGGGTAGTGTTTGGATTTCAATTTCCCGTTTGCCTCTATCTCAAAATGCGTCTCCTGTAAAAATACCACTGACGTAGCCCTATGATGTAACTCATTAAACAACCTAAATCTCTTCCCTGGACAACTCAACCCGTTCACATTATAGGTTATAAACTGTATTTCTTCCATCATTCCCAATTAACTCCATCTCTCTTCCAGATTGCCTCTTCCTCTTTATCCCTTCTGTCATGCAGAGTATTGACCCAATACCTCCTCCCCTCCCTCCCTCCCTCCCTCCCACCCAACTCTTGTCCCCTCCCTCCCCCCTTTCCCCCTACCCCTTTTTAGGCTTGTAAAGTGCCTACTAATCATTTGTGGGATCATTCCCACCCTTGATTTAAGACTTTGGGGTTGACCTCCGCCCATGGGCGGCTCACCTCTCCTCCATCCTCCCCAGTTTACCTCTCTCTAAAAATTTGACTCAGAAAAAAGAAGAAATCAGTCCGGAAGAAATACCCTATTTTCAGAAGGGGGTGAGTGGGAGATGAGGAGAATTGAAGGGAGAGAGAAAAAAAAAAAATATTTGAGTCTCTATTTCTCCCCTCCCTCTCTCCCCCGCCCCAAACCCCCCCCCCTCTTTCTCCCCTAACCCGCAGCCAGTCCTCTTTTCTTATGTCTTCTACTTCTCCTTTTTCTTCTTCCCATCCTTCTATTTCCATTCTTTGCAAGTCCAATCTCTCACAAAAGACTCTCAGTTCCTCTGGAAATCTCAGATAGGCTGTAACTCCGTTTCTCCATCCAATTAGGCATTCTGGGGTTCCCCATCTATACTGCACCTTCTGCTTTCTCATTTGTTCCAATAAAGGTCTCAAGGATCTTCTTCTCCATAGGGTCTCTGATGTTAAGTCCGCATAGATTTGGATATCTAAATCTCTATAATTCATTATTGATCTTCCTTTAATCTTCCTCCAAATCTTATCTTTGTCCCCAGATTTTTGAAATTGAACAACTGTGTCCCTCGGTCTCTCCTTCCCCATGATCTGTTTGAACTTTCCTGTTCTGAACACTCCATCCAGATTAATCCCTTCAGATTCCGCTCTATCCATTATGGAGTTTAGAATTTTACTAACTAGTTCATACAGTGATTCCCCTTTTACAGACTCTGGGATTCCTCGTACCCTAAGATTACTCCTTCTTTCTTTATTCTCTTGAACCTCCATCCTATAAAGAAGTTTTTTCTGAATAAAGTCCATATTTATTATCTTCCTTTCTAGTTTAACAATGGTTTGGGCCTGATTTTTAACTTTCTCCTCTGTTTCCTCCACTCTCAGCAACAGGTGCCCCAAATCATTCCGAATAGATGTCATTTCTTGCTTTATAATTTTCTCCAGACTTTTTCTATCATCTCTTTTTTATTTGGTACATGTAGTTCACCCTCAGGTTCGTTTTTCTCCAGCCTTTCCACCGTTTGTTGACTACAGCTGCTATTCATGTCCAGTGATAATCTAGGGTTACTACCCAAACTGATTTCCATTTCACCTTTTTCACTAGCATCTTGGGGCCTTTCTGGAGTACTATTTCCTTGAGTAGTATATTTCTTGATCGTTCCCGTTTGGGACCCTTTGAGCCCTGCTCCTTTAATTCCTTTATTCTTCATGTCCTCTATGGGTCTTGTTTTGTTCTATGACCCCTTATACAAATGTATGTCATATGTCTATGGCTTGTTAACCCAGCCTTGCCTTGCTATTTTTCCTTTTATTTTACTTTTCTGTGTCTCCTTATTCCTCTTCTCTTCTCCACCTCTTCTTGACCCTTGGGAATCCCCCCTCCTCTCCTTCACCTTTTTCCTCCCCTCTGCCACAGGAGATTATAGTACACACACAATATTCCAGTATGTAAAAAGCCCCAGCCGCTCTCACTCACCCTTCTCTTTACTTGTAAGAGGCTCTGGTCATCGGGTAGAGGGATTTTCTCAGTCCTAGGGGGATTCCCCTGGGTCTCCTTTGGCCTTTTGGTCACTTGGGGGTCATCACAAGGCAACAGGATGCTTCTCCTAATTTTCCAGGGTCCAGGGCCAGTCTGCTCGCCGGGGAGCGAGGCCAGGAGTAAGCCGGCACTTCTCTCTCTGCTCGGGATGCCGGCCAGTCTCACCTCCTCCCAGAGATCCTCCGCGGCTAGTCACATGGTCCCGCCGCGTCTCCTCGTCTCCCGGCTGACCAGGCTCCTGCCTCTCTTCACGGGCCACTCACCTCCCCTGCTCTCCGACCTCTCCTCCTCGGCCCACCTAACTCCGGTGAGTCTGCCCCTTCATTTTTTTAGCTTCAGAGGGTCCCTGGGAAGGATGGAAAGCGGAGCCTAGCAGAATGCTAGTACCTCATGCTCTGCTCGGCCGCCATGTTGGGGCTCCTCCCATTTCCCCGCTGATGTCACCAGCCGTCCTGTATTCCAGGCGCCGGCATCTTCAGTGTGGGCACCTGGCTGTGACAGCTTGCGGCTTCACAGCTGGGTGCCCACTGCGGATGCACGAGTAGTGCGGCGCTTCCTGAATGGCCCCATCGTCTCCAGGGACCCACGTGTCCCACAAGACTATGGGGAGGGAGGGTAGGAGGACAACGTCCACTTCCGAGCAGCTAGGCGATCGTAGCGAAAGTGGGAGCGGGTACCTGTCAAATTCACGTAGCCGCTCCACCCCCCCCCCCCACTTCCCAAAGGTGTCAAACCAATCTTTAAAGCAGAACTTCCCATTTTCGGTGGAACTCCGCTTTAATTCCAGATCCATTTTATAGCTATCTTTATCTGTGTAAGATAATTCCAGAACAAAAGAAATAGGTACAAAGTACACTGTTCTACATGCAATAAACACATTTGATAGAATCGATTGTAAATGGTTAGCATGTGGGGGATGAGCAATCAACAGATCATTAGTCCTCTCTTCCACCCCTGGATTACTAACAGACCAGGGGAAGAAGGATAATACACACCTACTCCTGTGCTGCACTATACCCCAGGGCTCTCCACAACTAATGACAAGAGCATGTCTTGCTGTTGTATGTGCCTTCTTCCTGTGTAATGTGTAATCCAGTGCTTTCTGATTGGCTTAAAGCATATCTAAACCAAAAATAATAAAAATGTATGCCATTGCAGCTTGCCAATCCTGAAATGTGGTGATTTGTGTTCACTTTTTTCTTTATTTTCACCTAGTGATCTAGCCAGAAAGTCTAGTATTTTCCAAATTTCTATAACAGACCATTCTGTCCAGAAGAAGTGGAAGTTGGAGTGTTGAGTCGAACCATTTACCACTGACAAGGGTGCATACACTGGTCAGCTCTTAACCTCCCTAGCGGTATGATTATTTCCGATTTTTGGTGCTGAAAGCGGTACCATTATTCTGCATGGAAATATGTAGTTTTTTTATTGTAGGCTGTAATATTTAGGAATAACTCACTGAAATCTGCCCGAACAAGAGTCTATTAAACATCCCGGGTATGATAAAATTTGAAACACAAAATCATAAATTATAATTTAACCTCCTTGGCGGTATTCCCGAGTGTAGCTCGGGGTAACATTTCAGTACCAAAAGCGGTAACCCCGAGCTACACTCGGGCTTACCCTGCGGCACTGCTCCGGCAAGTGTTCTTCACTTACCTTACCCTGCGCTCCCACGATGTGTCCCCTGCAGCGTCCCCGGCCATCTCCTTCGGCCGATGCCGGCATCCGGCTTCTGTGTCCTGTCCCTGTGACGTCGGGACGTACGGGCGCCGCCGCCGCCGCCGGCGGCGGGAAATTTAAAAATTTAAAAAAATGTCATTTTTTTTTTTTTACATTTTACATAGTAAAACATTGCTGTCTCAACCAATTTCACATACATATTGTCCCTAGTGCTTTGTCCTGCGCCCTGCCTGCATTTTGTCTGTTCTTTCTGCCTGGAAACTGAGAAATGTCCACGGCGTCCAAAAAGTGTCCCTTTAGGTCAAAAGCGGTTTAGATCAGCTAGAGAACAGCGATAGTAAATCAGAACCACTTGCAGAATTGAGTGATAATGATTCGTGGGGGAAATTTGTCATCAGACACTGAAAACGATTTTGCGACTGAGCTCAGCAATGTGCGAACTTGGCGTTCTATTTCACATTTCAGTGTTTTTGGTTTGATTATATTATTGAATTAAATTTTTTATTATTTTTATATTATTTTTATGATTATTTATTAAATTATAATTTATGATTTTGTGTTTCAAATTTTATCATACCCGGGATGCTTACTAGACTCTTGTTCGGACAGATTTCAGTGAGTTTTTCCTAAAAATTACAGCCTACAATAAAAAAAATACATATTTCCATGCAAAAAAATGGTACCGCTTTCAGCACCAAAAATCTGAAATAATCATACCGCCAGGGAGGTTAATAAATAATCATAAAAAATAATAATATAATAATATTACATTTAATTCAATAATATAATCAAACCAAAAACACTGAAATTTGAAATAGAGCGCCAAGTTCGCACATTGCTGAGCAAAGTCGCAAAATCGTTTTCAGTGTCTGATGACGAATTTCCCCACGAATCATTATCATTCAATTCTGCAAGTGGTTCTGATTTACTATCGCTGTTCTCTAGCTGGTCTAAAACCGATTTTGACCTAAAGGGACGCTTTTTGGACGCCGTGGACTCTTCTATCTAAATTTTTTTTAAATTCTCAAATTTCCCGCCGCCGGCGGCGCCCGTACCACCTGACATCACAGGGACCGGAACACAGGAGCCGGATGCCGGCATCAGCCAGAGGAGATGGCCGGGGATGCTGCAGGGGACACACCGCGGGAGCGAAGGACAAGGTAAGTGCTGCAGGGACTCCCTATGCAGCACTGCATGGTAAGCCCGAGTGTAGCTCGGGGTTACCACTTTTGGTATAGAAATTTTACCCCGAGCTACACTCGGGAATACCGTTAGGGAGGTTAATTATGAAAAATGTTAATCCCTACAGGAAAAAAAAATCTGTTGCCGTACCTGCTTAAAATGTGTTAGCTAGAGTTCAATTTGTTGGTCAACTCCAGCAAAAGTTGCCAGTGTTTCTAACACTACCCTCTCCACAGGTTGACATTGCTGCTTTCCAAAGGTGACCCATTGTTCCTCTGTAGATTGGAGCCACCCTAACCCAGGAAATATGTTACTGGCTGGATCATGAGGTGAAAATAAAGGAGCAGAGGGGTGGTGATATCAGAATCTCCACCTCATCCAATATGAAAATGTTTTTCATTCACTAAAAAGAAACACAAAGTGTTCTATGAATGGCGAAGCTACCGAGTGAGCAACATGCTGTGGTCAGTGTGTAAAGGGGAAACCACTCATGCAGAACCCAAAAGATCACAGCTCTCACTGTATGTAGTGATTTACACAATTTCCAGTGGCCTTCCAAATATCAGATATGCATGTTACATTGAGCTCAGTTGGCTCAAGTTTTCAAAAAATATAATTCCTGGATTTCAGCTCTAACCACTTCAATAACGGGCACTTTCACCCCATTCCTGCCCAGGCCAATTTTCAGCTTTCAGAGCTGTCAATTTAAAAAACAATTGCACAGTTATGCAACACTGTACCCAAATGACATTTTTATCATTTTTTTCACACAAATAGAGATTTCTTTTGGTGATATTTAATCACCACTGGGTTTTTATTTTTCGGTAAACAAAATGAAACTGAAAATTTGGGGGAAAAAAAGCATTTTTCTTTGTGTCTGTTAAAAAATGTTGTAAATAAATAATCGTTCTTCATAAATTTAGGCAAACATGTATTCTGCTACATTTCTTTGTGAAAATAACCCAAATCAGTGCTTATTATTAGTAAGTAGGAAAGTCACAAACTTTGGTATATATCTGAGAATTGATCAATCCTGGTGTACTGATGGCCTATCTCATTATTGGAGGCCCAAAAATGTTAGGACAGTACAAATACTCCCCAAATGACCCCTTTTTGGAAAGTAGACAGTTCAAGGTATTTAGTAAGAGGCATGGCAAGTTTTGTGAAGTTGTGATTTTTTTTGGAACACGAAATTAAAAAAAAAAGTTAAAAAATTTTTTTTCATACTATCACCAGTGCAGTACATCATATAACTGCTGTGGCAGTGATCAAGGACACTGATGGGTGACAGTATGAAAAAAAATGAAAAATAATAATAATTATAATTACTAATTAATATTTTTTTTTTTTGTTACATTTCTTTCTTTTTTTAACAAATTGTGACCAGAGAGTGGTCACGCTTTTTCTACATAATGTGTAGAAAAAAAATCCTGATCACTTTGAGAGTAGTACAATGTTACTATGGTAACATTGTACTACTCTCAAAGTGATCAGGATTTTTTTTCTACACATTATAATTGCTTGTAGCAGCGAATTTCAATGTTATAAGCAAGCATTTTAATGAAGGAAATTGATTCATTTAGTAAGTATTGTTGTTATTAGCTGTGATTGGCTACAGCTAATCACATGGAACAGATGGGTTGTGATTAGCCCTGTCTGTGCCATGTGATCCCTGTGGCCAATCGTGGCAAACAATACAATTGTACATAGTGAAAGGGATAAAAGGAAGCCATTCACTGTTTACTAGTGTCATGTGATCTGCTGTGATTGGTCACAGCAGTCACATGGTACCAGCAGTGGGCCAGTACAGTGATCTGTCATCAGCTATGTCAGGGGGACACAACAGGTGACAGATAGCACCCGCAGCGTGGCCACATGGCCATCAGCAGGGTGTGTTCTGAGAGGTTGTCATATGACATCTACCCGGAACAAGGAAAGCTGTCATATTACAAAAAGGCAAGCAGGAAATAGTTAAGGCAGCCCATTCATTTTGAATGAACTGTCAATGCATCAGAATGAAACAAACATGCAGCATTTTTTCTTACACAAGACACTACAACTCAGGGTTGTCAATTGTGGTGCACTACAATGCTTTATCGTTAGAGCTGCATTGCCTTGGTGAAATGTAGGGCCATTCATGAATGGTACTGCCGCACACTGATACCCATAGCATGCGTTAATGTTTGTTGTGGTTACCGCATCACATCTGGGGGCATTGTGAAGGTTCACAGAATAAACCCCATTCCCCTCCAAGCAGCATATATTTATTCAACAAACATGGCAAACTAGACTTGAGTGCATCAACCTTGGTCAATAAAAGATGTGAAATACCACCAACAGTGGTTTTTATATTCTATATGCACCCTGTTCTTAAATGTAGTTGCTACCTCCACAATGTACAGAAAGCTATAGGCTGCCTTTGCCATATATATAGTTAATAAGTAAATAACACAAATATTCCAGAATCACTTAACAGATGCCATAAGTGATTGAGTGTTTTTCATTTTAATCAAATTGCTTTTTAACTGAGTGCAGAGTGAATGCAAGCTATTATCTTTGGCCATGATCACTAATGCACTACCCTTCTTAGTTTATGCCCTTTTACTTGATATAAAGTATTCAAATCATATATAAATGCAAACATGCAGGAAAACTGATGTTCTACAAATTAAGCATCCTCATGAAAAGTTATCAAGAAAGTAATTTTATATATCATTTATGCAAGTATGTTGGCCATCATGTATTGAAACTTGCACTAAAATATATCATATTAAAAAAAAAACTTGTACAAAAAAAGCTTTTAATTTAAGAGCTTAAACTTAAATGTTAGTTCATCTTTATGAAAAATGTAAAGGTGAACCAACGATGGACACCCTCCCTTCCCCCTGGTCCCCGCTGTACCTACCTTTGGTGTCTCAGAGCTGTTAGCATACATTTCTTCTGTAAAGTGAACTAAAACTTTAAGTGTATAAACCATGATAAACTAATCAATGATCACCCGATTTTGACTGGTACCAGCTCCCACTTCTGCTGTGATTGCCTAGGCGATTGGATGCAGAAGTTCTCTTCCCCTTTCCCTCCCTGTAGGCTCCACTAGACGCAGTACTGCTAGGACATGCGCAGTGGGCACACGGCTGTGAAGCCGCAAGCTGTCATAGCCGGGTGTTCAGACTTAAGATGCTGGTGTGGGGGAGAGGATGGTCAGTGAAACCAGCTGCAGTGAGTACACCGCTGGATCGAGGGACAGGTGCTCGGCTGTTATTTTTAAAATCGGCAGCTACAGTTTTTGTACCTGATGACTTTTTTTTTACATTTTGATTGGAGTTCGGAGTTCTGTATTAAGTATCCATGCCAGTTCCAGAGGGTTTTACCCCCTTTATGACCAGGCCATTTTTTGCTATTTAGTGTTGCGCTGTTTTCACTAGTAATTGCGCAGTCATGCAATGCTCAACCCAAACAAATAATTTTTATCATTTTTTTCACACTAATAGAGCTTTCTTTTGGTGGTATTTAATAACCACTGGGTTTTAATTTTTTTATTATATAAAGGAAAAAAGACAAAACATTTTTGAAAAAAACTGTATTTTTTATTTTCTGCTATAAAACATAACCAATGAAAAAAATCTAAAAGTCAAATATCTTCATAAATTTAGGCCAAATGTATTCTGCTACATGTCTTTGGTAAAACAAAAAATTCTAATAAGTGTATATATATTGGTTTGCGTAGAAGTTATAATGTCTACAAACTATAGTATATATACTGGAATTTCTATTTATTTTTTTAAAACTATTAATGGCGGTGATCGGAGACTTATAGTGGTACTGTGATAATGCGGTGGCAATCTGACACTAACTGACACTGGGTGGGAACTAACTACTACTGACATCACCCGTGACACTAATAGTGGTCAGTGATAATACTGTACTATACACTGTGCTAATGACACTGATGGGAAGGGGTTAACATCTTGAGTAATCAAGGGGTTAACTGTGTGCCTAACAAGCATTAATGCGTGTATTATGTGCTGCTTTTTACTATATATCCTCCCTCTGTATAGCGCTCTGTGGCAACACATGGCTCTGGGCTGTGATTGGACATAGCCCATCATCAGGTCCCAGCCATGAGTCATTGGTTGGGACCTGCTGACGAACACCTGCTGTGTACAATCATAGCAGAAGTCGGCGAACAGGGACATGCATGCACCGGGTATTAAGAAGGGGCCAGCGATGCATAGGTATGTCACTGTGCCTGTAGGGGCCACCCACCCACAGTACATTGTGGGCAGGCAGTTAGCAAGTTGGTATAAAAACTCTTTATTGAATAGGACTAAAATGTTTAATTTTCTATAATGTAGAGTATAACCTGTAAAGCAGTATAAAATAAAATATGGATGCACCAATCCAAGATAAAATAACATGTGCAGTATGTATCTCAGCTTACTGTTATGATATGTATAACAAGTAAATAAAACATTCATTTTAAAGCTGAAAATCCAGGAATTATATTTTTTTCATATTTACATTGGACCAGTAGGCATGATGTAAATGTCCTTGCCTTACATCCAGAAAGCCACTGGGGATGCTGTAAATCACAGTGATATTCCATGCTACATACAGGGAGAGCTGTGATCATCCTGATTGGATGCAAGTGCCTTCCCCTCTGCACACTGAACACAGGGGTAGCTTGGTTAGCACCTCTGCTATCCATAGAATCCTTTTTTTTTTCCAGTGAATACAAGGCATTCTCTGATTGGACCAGGTGAAGAGGAGAGGCAGTGATGTAACAATCTCCACCCCATCCAATGAGAGAATGCCTTGTGTTCATTGAAAAAATACAAGGTGTTCTATGAATGACAGAAGTGCTGAGTGACTGACCTGCTGTGTTTAGTGTGCAGCGGGAAAGCTGCTCACACAGAACACAGAAGAGTATGGCTATCGATGTATGGAGCGCAAACTTCTACAGTGATTTACAGCATTCCTAGCACCCCTCCAGATATCAGTTTTGATACTTACTGTATGTATAGCAAAAGTATGCAAAAAAAAGAATTTCTGTGGATCAGCTTTAAGCTGCCTATACACACATCGATCTCCCAGCTTGCATGCTGAACTAAAAAAATGGAACAGTTTCCTCCATCCATGCTAAATAGCACAGACGGACAAATCTCTCCTGCCAGCTATTGTATTCTACACTGGCACCCATGGCTGTGGGAATATTTGAACAATGACTGAATCTGCTTGGGTGCAATCACTATTCAACCAACTATTTTCCACCTGGCTTCTTCAACAAAAAATGAATAAATGGTCAACTTTTGCTGAGATTTGTGATGCAGACAGGGGCTCCCATGAGTTAAATGTTGGCCAATTCAGGAAAATCGACCAAAACTGAAGCTGCGTATGGCACCCTTTAGTCTTTTATGAAAACAACACCAAGTAGCAAGTAAAATGGTTTGACAAACTGTTAGACAATCCAGAAAACAACACAGCTGTGCTAAAGTCATCAAATGTCCTACATTTACTTTAGGGTCCTTTCACAGGGGGGCTTCTATTTTTTTCAACAGTTCTGTCATGGTTTTTCCAAGAAAAAATGGATTAGTTCACATCAATTTTTCATCAGTTTACATCCGTTTTTCATCAGTTTACATCTGTTTTTTTACATCCTTTACCAATGCAAAAATTAACCATATGTCTGTTTACATCCGCTTTTTGTCCATTTACATCTGGTTACATCAGTTTTTCATCCGTTTCCATCTTTTTTTTTAACGGAAAAAACTAGGGTTTTCTTCCATTCAAAAAAACAGGTGTTAACTGATGTGAACATTAACCTCCCTAGCAGTCTGATTATGTCCATATTTCTGTGCTCAAAGCGGTACATTTTTTTGCATGGAAATATGTTTTTTTTATTGTTGGCCTGTAATTTTTAGGAATAACTCACTGAAATCTGTCCGAACAAGAGTAATAGTAAACATCCCGAGTAATTTGAAACACAAAATCATCAATTATAATTTAATTATCATAAAAAATAATATAATAATAATAAATTTAATTCAATAATATAATCAAACCAAAAACACTGAAATTTGAAATATAGCGCCAAGTTCACACATCACTGAGCAAAGTCGCAAAATCGTTTTCAGTGTCTGATGACGAATTTCCCCACGAATCATTATCACTCAATTCTGCAAGTTGTTCTGATTTACTATCGCTGTTCTCTAGCTGGTCTAAAACCACTTTTGACCTAAAGGGACGCTTTTTGGACGCCATGGATGTTTCTCAGTTTCCAGGCAGGAAGAACAGTAAAAATGCAGGCGGGGCACAGGACAAAGCACTCGGGACAAATTTTATGTGAAATGGTTTGATACAGTAATGTTTTACTAAGTGATTTTAGTGTATTTAGTGAATGTCACTTTTTGTCATTTTCAAATTTTCCGCCGCTCCATCCCCGGTACATCCCGACGCTCGCAGGGAACGGAACCCAGATGACAAATCCGCCGGAGGACATTGCTGGGGACACTGCAGGAGTGACATCACAGGAGCGCAGGATAAGGTAAGTGAAGAACAGATCCCAGAGCAACGCCGCATGGTAAGCCCGAGTGTAGCTCGGGGTTACCGCTTGTGGTACTGAAACTTTACCCCGAGCTACACTCGGGAATACCGCCAGGGGGGTTAATTAAATAATTAAACAGATGATCATTCATCTACATCCGCTAGTCCATAGACATACATTGGTGTCCGTTTTTCATCCATAAATGGACAGATAAAATACGGACATACTGAACTCCCATTTGTTAGGGACCTTACTCTGTGTTCTTTGTAAATCCCACATCATCCATTGCACACAAGAACTTTTAGTAGGTGCAATTGCAACCAGCTTCTAATCATTCTGTCTTTCCAAACTGTCCTCTGGAGAACTATGATTACTGTAAACTGCCATTGGACCAGCTTATCGCCTTATGGTGTTCATAATGACTTTTTTTCCAGAGATTGGAATTGAGAATCTGTGGACTGCAAAATGGCATACTTGACATTCAATGTTCTCAGAATACTAGGTTGCCAGCATCCAGAGGATTATAAATAGCAGGATGTGCTGGGGTGTGCAAGCACTGCCTGGAAAAAAACAAATACTATTGGCAGGTAGCTGTGTCCACAGCGTAAATTTCTGTTATAAATATTACAGTCTGACTGAAGTGTATCTGTTATCATGACTATGCTCTCGGGAAACCAAACTTTTTTTTTTAAACAAGTGTGCTACATAACAATTCTGTGTATAGTTTGTTGTGGTCCAGCAGGTCTCTCCTGAGTACATATTACATTTGTGGCCACTGATAACATTACAATACCATTTAAATCATTGGAACATTGAAACACTATTTAATAATAGCCCATTTGACTAGGCAAAAGCTGAGCCAGTGTTTTTAGTCTCCTGTCCCTTGCATATCTATTTTGTTAGCTTTCTCTCATTGGACCCTCTTGGCTTGCGAATAGCTTCATGAGTTTACAGTAAGTCACGGCACAAGCTGAGAATGTTGTTTATTATAGAAGTCACTTGATGAAACTTCGAGGATGCTGGTGACTTCAGGCATTCAGCACTTGCATATTGTATTCTTAAATAGGGAATGTAGAATGTAATGGTAGAAACGTATCCCTAAGGCAGTTTACAGTTTTTCAACAATTTGTAAAATGCAAACCTTTTTCACCCAATGTGTTTGTATACCAACTGGGTTTATTTACTGTGCTGTTTTTCAGCTTGCACCTTTTTCCTCTCTGCATTTACACAACTTTTGCTGGTGACAGCTTGATGCCTCTGTTTCACACCAAGCTGGAGATCAGCATTAAGGGCCAGTTTAGGTTAGTTTTACGACCATGAATTGGTGGACTTAACCTCGGTTTTAGGGTTAAAGCACAACTGTATGACTGTATTTAAATATACCCAGTTCCAATCCCACCTGCTTAGACCCCCCAAAACCTACATAAATCTGCTGTCATGTGATCCTCCACAGCACCTCTTCTATTAGCAGCAATTAGCAGTGATTACAAGCTGCTGCAAACAGTAATGGAAAGCTGATCTCTGCTCTCTGTGTTGCTCAGCTAAAAAATCTTGCATGTCTTGATGCCACTCTTGAAGACTTCAGGACCTGTGAGAACTCCAGTAGGGACTTAGCAATGGACTCTTTTGGCAAGCCAGGCAGGCAAATGCTAGGGGGGGGGGGTTAAAGCACCACTTAAGGGTACTTTAACACCCTTGGGTGAGGATGAGGATTGGGTGTTAGTCATATTAAACTAACCTGTAAACTAACCAATTTATTTTTAATCAACTTGTCCTGCATTGTGAGGCCAATCCCTCTGCTGGTCGTTCTACACTGAAAGATACTGGTGAAATGTCGTCAGCAGCAAAAGCTATTTATCCACTCCCAATGGAGGGTGGGGAGTTCATGGAGAGCAATAATATCTAACTAGTGCAAACTAGACCTTGCAAGCAATGTTCAGGGCAGGAGACACTTCTGAGCCTGGTATGTATATTGAGCTCAATACATGCTTTTGTCCACAAAGTCAGAGGAAAGATCAGAGGACAACAAATATATGTGGTTACAGTGCTCCTTCATTACCTGTTAGAAAACATACAGAGTGGACTGATAACTGATCATTAGACATGTGCAATTCGTTTAGTTACAAATAGAAATTTGGACACAATTTTCATTATTTGGAGATATGAATGTATCGGAATCTCTGAATCCCAATAGTAAGGAATTTCAACAAATCTGAAATAAATTATAACGAAAGCAATGTATTAATTTGCTTCATTTGGATGTCATGATGCGATTGTTTGGGCTCTTTGTTAATGTTTGAAGCATCCAAAATAAAGTAACGACATAACAAAGTATACAAATTGATTCGGATCCTTTAATTTTATTCAGATGAAAGCAGCGCAGTAGTCTTTGACTCCTGGATAATCAGCCAATTATTTTTGCATTAACATTTTATTATTATTATTATTATTATTATTATTATACAGGATTTAGATAGCGCCAACGGTTTGCTCAGTGCTTTACATTATATTGGGAGACAATACAGTTACAATACAGTTCAATACAAGAGAGAATTGAGGGCCCTGCTCCTTGGAGCTTACAATCTAGGAGGGAGGGGTGAATGGTACAATAGGTAATAACTGTGGGGGATGGAGTGGTTGGAAGAGTAGAGGATTCCATTATTAGCAGAGGGCGGGATAGGCTTCCCTGAAGAGATAGGTTTTCAGTGATCGCCTAAAAGTAAGTAGAGTAGGCGATAGTCTGATAGATTGGGGTAGGGAGTTCTAGAGGATGGGGGACACCCTTGAAAAGTCTTGGAAACGAGCATGGGAGGAGGAGATAAGGGAGCTAGAGAGTAGGAGGTCTTGCGAGGAGCAGAGAGTATGGTTTGGGTGATATTTAGAGATAAGATCGGTTATGTAAATTGGGGCAGTGTTGTGGATGGTTTTATATGTCATTTTTAGTGTTTTGAATTTTATCCGTTGGGCAACTGGGAGCCAGTGGAGGGATTGGCAGAGAGGGGTGGCAGATACAGAACGGTTAGTAAGGTGGATGAGTCTGGCAGCAGCGTTCATAATAGACTAGAGTGGGGATAACCTGCGATGAGGTAGGCCAATGAGGAGGGAGTTACAGTAGTCAAGGCGTGATATGATAAGGGAGTGAATAAGTAGCTTAGTGATTTCCGGGGTTAAGAATGGTCGTATCATGGAGATGTTGCGGAGGTGAAGTCTACATGATTTTGTCAGCGATTGGATCTGGGGCTAGAAGGACAGATGGGAGTCTAGGGTTACACCTAGTACCCTGGCATGAGGGGATGGACTGATGATTGTGTTACCGATATTTATGGTGAAGTCAATGGAGGTGGCACGGGCATGGGGGAATACTAAGAGCTCAGTTTTGGAAAGGTTGAGTTTGAGGAAGTGGAGTGACATCCAAGGCGATATGTCACTTAGTAGGCTAGCGATGCGAGTGGAGACTGAAGAACATTTTTCATTATAATAAAAAAAATGCATTAATGCACTAAATGGAAACATATTGCAATGAATACAGCAAGGTAAAAATGTGAAATGAGATGATTCCTACTTACTGTGTTTGGGTTGGATGGCGGTGGATCCATTAGAATCTCATAACAGTGAATGAATCCAAAATTAGCTTAGTTCCATTTGTTACTTTCGGATACACGTGACTCCAGTCAATATCATCCAATCAGCTCATTCTTTGTAGGTTGGACTAGCAGGGATGACTCAGAGTGCATACGTAATCTCCCAAAATAACGAATTAACATGTTAAAATGAATATAGTCAATCTTCCAAAATAACTTCAAAAAATACAAATCAATTTGGAACAATGAATATAAGTTAAGTCTGAAAATCAATCATTCTAACATAACGAATATGACAAAACAAAATTATTTACTTAACGGATTAATCTGAAATGAAACACATTTTTTCTTTGGGCACATCACTACTAATCATGGGCACCACATCCATATTGCATATTTATTGATACTTTGTAAAAACCTTACAAATTAAAAAAAACTCCATTGTATTAATTACACATATTTAGCCAAATTTAATCCCATATAATGAGGTCTAACATTATCTCTAGTAGCCTGCCTACAACCATGTAGTTAATAAATTACATAATCTTTTTTATAATAATTGCTGACATGGGTAGAAACCCTTTGGGATTTAGAGGAAGAACTTCCCACATGGATGCAATTTCATGTAATACAATATACTGTAGAAGTGACACATTTTGTTGTGAGCTTCTTCAGAAATAGAAATAATTTTAGACTTGTTTACATTTTAATCTTTTACTCACTAAAATGAGTAAATGTAAAATGTTACAGCTCTAAATTATGTGTAATACGTATAAATATAAGACATTAATTGGGTGCACTTGTATGTTATCATAGGTTATCCTTTTTTTTTTTGCTAAAGCTAATCATTGTATTGTATCACATAAAAGCTGCATTCATGTGAAATTAGGTTCTAGTTTTTGAACTTTAAATATATTATACCCATGCTAGCAATGAATGGAAATAAATATGTGATGTATTAAATGCAATATTTGGTAGTAGGCAGGGGTGGACTGACAACTCATGGGGCCCCCCGGGCAATAGGGGATCATGGGGCCCTTGTGCCCTTGCCCAAACTCAAAAAAGCCTATGAAAAAGGTACCAGGGGCATCTCATGGGGCCCCCTACTGACCCCGGGCCCTCAGGCAGTGCCCGAGTTTCTAAATGGTCAGTCCGCCCCTGGTAGTAGGAAGGCTACTAGGAATAATGTTAGATCTCATTATAAAGATCCTAATTTTGCTTAATATGTACTATATAAATTTGAAAATGTATTAATTAATGCCTGGCACAGAAAAAAAGTAAATATTGTGTGTCTTGTTCATTACCTGTTAGAATAAGTCCCCATTCACACCTGAGAGCTTTGTAGTTTGTAGCTCAAAACTAAAAAATGTTTAACAAGCAAAAACCCTTTGTATTCAATAGCCCATGTTCACATCTTAACATACTGCCACATGTTGCCGAATGTCTGCTGCTCCAAACAGCTACCTTTCAGGCAGAATTGAGCATTTTGGCTCCATAGATTTCAAAGAAAACACCTGAAAACACTGGATTTGAGTATTTTTTTCAGACATTTAGGATATATTAACTGATCTCCTCCCCTAGTGATTTCCATTGGCTAAAACAAAAGGTGTAAATGCAGCCTTAGGGTTAAAATTTGAGAAATGGTGGAGTTCAAGTTGGTATAATTGCACGCTGGACCACATTTTAACCAATTGCCCTCCAGAGGATTTACCCCCCTTCCTGACCAGGTCATTTTTTGTGATACAGTGCTGTGTTACTTTAACTGACAACTGCGTGGTCATGCAACGCTGCACCCAAATAAAAATAACATCCTTTTTTCCCACAAATAGAGATTTCTTTTGGTGATATTTGATTGTCTATTATTATTATTATATAGTATTTATATAGTGCCAAAAGGTTTGCTCAGCGCTGTACAAAATAGAGGGGGGCAGTACATGAGACAATACAGTAACAAAACAATATACGAGGGGTTCGAGGGCCCTGCTCTTTCGAGCTTACAATCTGTGCATTGTTTATTTTTTGTGCTATAAACAAAAAAAGGCCAACAATTTTGAGAAAAAAACAATATTTTTGATTTTTTGCTATTAAACATGTCCAGTAAAAAAAATTTAAAAATCAAATTTCGTCATAAATTTAGGCCAAAATGTATTCTGCTACATGTCTTTGCTAACAAAAAATCCCAATACGTGTAAATGAATTTGTATTTTAGCGGTATAGATACTGGATTTTTTTTTGTTGTTTTTACTAGTAATGGTGGCGATCAGCAACCTATAGCGGGACTGTAGAACTGCAGCGGGCATTCTGACACTGGTGGGAACTGATTGGTGTCACTGACATCCCCAGTGACACCAATACAGTGATCAGTGTTAATAAAAAGCACTGTCACTGTACTAATGGCACTGGGTAGGAAGTGGTTAACATCTGGGGCAATCAAAGGGTTAACTGAGTGCTGTTTTACTATGTTAGGTGTGTGTGTGTGTGTGTGTGTGTGTGTGTGTGTGTGTGTGTGTGTGTGTGTTTCACTGTAAGCACACTGCTGTGTATGGCTCTGCTGTTTTTGGGGTCTAAGTGCCCCCTTAATCAAGGCTAGAAAAAACAAAAGAAGATTTTTATATCAATCTGATATTGGTACAGCATGCCCTCCATGGGGTCATAATTAAAAAAAAATAGTCAATAGTAATAGCAGTGTCAAAATAATTACACAAAAATGAGAACATGATACAAAAATCTTCTTTTGTTCTTTCTAGCCCTGATGAAGGGGGCACTTAGACTCTAAAAACTCCTTGACTACCTTTTGAATTGTACCCCTGACCTTTCATGGAATAAAATTACATCTGGATCTCTTAGCAGTGGTGTGTTATGTCAATTTCAACTCTTGTCATATTTTAAACTAGACCTTTTTAGGGTCTTCTCCGTGCTATAACAAGGTTTTAGTTTTCTTTTGGTTGGTAGGATGATATGAAGATGGCCAAGTTTTAAGGTTTGTCATGCAGAAACAAGACTGGCTAGTCAAGACTGTAGTAAGCCATTTCTGAGTATACTGCTACAGGATAATAAGTTTTAATTTTTATTGTACGGTTAGAAAATAAGTTTTACTTGCATTGCTAGTACATCAGTTACTTGGAGATGTTACTTATAAACAGGTACTTTGTCACTGTAACCAGGTACAATTTTTCCTTTTATTTTCAACTCAGTTGAGTAGTATAAGTAAAAGTTTTTTAGTAATGTTCTTGTACAATGGCCATCAATCTCAGCACTTCTACCATCTGTTAATAGGTGCACTTGCCATTTAGCACAAGCCCTGAAGATAAGCATTAATCTAATCTATCCCTTGGGAATCAAGCAGCAGTAAGCATTAGGCTCATGTTCAATACTGCAAATGAATCTGACTGCATGCTAGTTTTCACTCCCTTCTAATACAGCTAAACAAAGCAGCAGTGTGATGTATACATACAAAATCATCCTTTTTACCCTCTTTTCATTTGCTTGGTAATTACAAAGCATTTTTATCCTTAAGAAGAATCTTTGTCCTGCTGTTGTCCACATTGTGTTAGAATACTAACAGTGCCCAGATGTATTCAATGTTGGACTGAGGCCTGACCTTTATCATTCACAGAACTGAAGAATCTGAACATCTGACATTGAACAACAATTTAGGATCATATGAGGAATAACAAAAGTGGTCATATGATAATAACTGCTTGCATGCATAGATATACAGTAGCTTTTTACAGCTTAATCTTTCATATAAGCCTCTGTTAAATTTTGCCTTCCAGTTTGTGCTTTTATCATGTATTGTTCTGCTGTGATTGTATTGCTTCATGCCTGCCAAAGTCACTCAAAAGCATCCCAAAATGATCCTAAACTCATTGGGAACTAGTGATGGGCCAAACACCTGTTCGGTTCGCGGTCAAACATTTGAACCTAATGAATGTTCGACTTTAAACTTAATGCAAGTCTATGGGAGTCAAATTTGTAAATTCAAAAGTTCCCATTTTGAAGGTTTATATGGAAGTTATTGGCCATAAAAGGGGTATGGGGGCTCGGGTACTGCTCTAAAGGAATTGAATCAGTGAAATTTGTTTTTAAAAAGTACTGTTTTAAAGGGGCAGTCATTTTTCATTGCCTAAAGTACAAGAAAAATTCCTTTAATTATCATGCCTTGGGGATCCCCTTAAACTACCTGCAAAGTTGTACAACTGTACAATGTATAGAACTTGCTGCAGCAGGACTGACATTTTTTTTTAAATTACATTTTTATTTTTATTTACCAGATCCAGGGTAATTTTTTGTAAAAGCCTGGTAGGACTTTTAAGGGGAA
The DNA here is from genome assembly GCF_062004578.1 of Staurois parvus. Taxonomy (NCBI): domain Eukaryota; kingdom Metazoa; phylum Chordata; class Amphibia; order Anura; family Ranidae; genus Staurois; species Staurois parvus. Next base: position 5,246,140 of record NW_028317971.1, on the reverse strand, counting down.
CACCACCCCCAAAAAATGGGGGGGAAGCATGGGGTCCCCCTACATTTTTACCAGACCATTGATCCAAGCACAGGCATGGTGGGGAGTAATGAGCACCCCCCCCCCACTCAGCAGCTTACCAGGCCATGTGCCCTTGGTATTGGGACGGTGTCCCTATGCCGATGGGGACAAGGGCCTCTTCTTCACAACCCTGGCCCGGTGATTGTGGGGGTCTGCGAGTTGAGGAGCTCATTAGCATCAGGGTGATTCTGCCCTCCCTCGAGAATGAGTAAGGGGTACTCGTACCCCTACCCATTCTTTAACCATTAGCCGCCCAGCCTATAGCCGTTTGGCGGCCGCAAAAATGCTCTAGCTTTCCGGGTGCACGCCATTTGGCGTCCTCCCGCACATGCGCAGTTCACGCTGTTGCAGAGCCGCGCAGCGGCGTGATCTGTCACCAGCCGTGTACCTCGGACACGGCCGATGACAGATCTGAGTACCGGCCCCCGTTGCCGGTACCATGTGACCTGTTGTGACCAATCACAGCAGGTCACATGACAGTTGTATACAATGGATGGCTTCATTCATGCCATCCATTGTACACTAGTGCCTAGCTGGGAATGGTCACAGCAGGTCACATGCACGTGTCATGTGATTAGCTGTGGCCAAATCACAGCTAAGCACAAAAAAAAAAAAAAACCTGAATGAATCGATTTCATTCAGGTAAATGCTTGTGCAAATTGTGTAAAAAAAAAAAAAAATACTGATCACTTCCCCAAAGTAGAACAACGTTACTATGGTAACATTGTACTACATTGGTCATAGTAAAATATGAAAAAAAATCTTTAAAAAAAAATGTAATAAAAAATAAAACAAATAAAAAAATTTAAATTTTTTTTTCATGCTGTCACCAGTCAGTGTCCCTGATCACCGCCATGCCAGTTATATGATGACGCTGTACTGCACTGGTGACAGTATGTAAAAAAAAAATAGTGAAAATAATTTTTTACATTTTTTCATTTTCCGAAAAATTATGGCAAAAAAAATACAACTTCAAAAAACTCGCCATTCCTCTTATGAAGTACGTCGGACTGTCTACTCTGCAAAAAGGGGTAATTTGGGGATATCTGTACTATTCTGACATTCTTGGACCTCAAGAAATTACATTGGCTGTCAGTACTTCAGGATTGATCAATTTTCAGATCTATCCCATAGTTTGTGAACTCTATAACTTTCCTACAAACTAAATAATACATCCTAATTTGGGTTTTTTTTCACCAAAGACATGTAGCAGAATACATCTTGGCCTAAATTTATGAAGAACAATTATTTATTTGTAAACTTTTATAACAGAAACAAAGAAAAACGTGTTTTTTTGTTCAAAATTTTTGGTCTTTTTTTGTTAATTTAGCAAAAAATAAAAACCCCAGCGGTGATTAAATACCACCAAAAGAAAGCTCTAGTTGTGTGAAGAAAATGATAAAATTTTAGTTTGGGTACAGTGTTGTATGACCGCGCAATTGTCATTCAAAGTGTGAGAGCGCTGAAACGTGAAAAATGGCCTGGGCAGGAAGGTGTAAAATTGCCCGGTATTGAAATGGTTAATACTTAAAATGGTGTACATCAACACAATGGCGGTTATCTAGATCTTTTCTACATATATATGAAAATGTAGCTATACGGAAGTACTAAGTGCCTATCTAATTTCTTGAGGCCCAAAACATGTTTTTTTATACAAAGTCGTCAATTTATAAGATATTTCTAACACATAGCATTGACATACTAAGAAATACACCCCAAAATACATTTTGCAACTCCTCCTGAGTATGGCGATACCATGTGTGAGACTTTTTCACATGATGTGCAGTGGGAAACTTTTGCAGATGTTGTTGTGCACTGGGACACTGACAGATGTTGATGGTACACTGGGCTACTATTTCAGATGTTGTGCACTGGGACACTGTAACAGATGCTGATGTGCACTGGGACACTGATGGATGTTGACGGTCCACTGGGACACCAACAGATGTTGATGTTGCAATTGGACAGTGACAGATGTTGATGTTGAAATGGAACACTATTGCAGATGTTGATGGGACACTGGTATACTGTGACAGATGTTTTTGTGCACTGGTAATTTGACAGATGTTGATCGGACACTGGGACAGATGTTTTTGTGCATTGGTACACTGTGACAGATGTTGAAGTTCCACTAGGGACACCGTCTGATGTGAACGATCCACTAGGGACACCGACAGATGTTGATGTTGCAATGTGACACTATTGTAGATGTTGATGTGCACTGGTACACTGACAGATGTTTTTGTGCTCTGGTACACTCTGACAGATGTTGATGGTATAACGGTACACTGTGACAGATGGTTTTGTGCACTATTACACTGTGATAGATGTTCTTGTGCACTGTGGCAGATGTTGATGAGATGCTGAAAATCTGAGACAGATGTTTTTGTGCACTGGTACACTGTGAAAGATGCTGAGGGTACATGCATACGCTGTGACAGATGTTGAGGGTCCACGGGCACACTGACAGATGTTGACGGTAGATTGGCACACTGTGACAGATGTTTTTGTGCACTGGTATACTGTGACAGATGTTGATGGGACACTGAAACAGATGTTGATTTGCTCTTGGACACTAAAATATGGTGATTGGTGTACTGTTTACATATGGCTGAACTGTGTGGGATCTGTGTGTAGCTGCACAGTAAAATCAGCAGCTACACACAGATTCCTGACAGGCTAAAGCAATCCACTCTCCCCTTCCTCACTGAGCTCTCTGTGTGAGAAGGAGAGCCAATACAGAGGCACATTTCCCTGTTTACACTGTGTGATAGCCATGATTGGTCACAGACATCGCATGGTCGGGAGGCCAATCAGTGAGCCCATGTCCCAATCTGAGAGACAGAGCCATAACAGAATCGCACAAGTATGAGAAGTGGGAGGACATATCTATATATCCACTCAGAACTTTGCTTGTCCTACCCATTTATATGCAGTGGCCAGGCGGGAAGTGGTGAAAGGAGCTTCCATAATCCACAGGATCCAGTTAAAGCCTTATATACTCTAAACACCAAAAATTAATTTTATTTCACCTTCCCCTTTGACTGCAATACATTGTCCCAAAGTGACTAAATTTCATCCAAATTTACTGCTTTTCATCACAATTTTGAGGCAATGAAAACTCTTCATTTCATTCATCCCTAATAGAGGGTCTGCAGCTGGTGGTTAATTCGCAAATTTTTGTTTTATAATCTTAACTCACAATAAATAGCAAGCAACTAATGTTATCCACAATATATTTGCAGTAGTGATAATCTTGGAGTCTCAAACAAATGTATCATAGATTTCACTTAATCAAGAACTTTAACAGATCGTGTCAATGGAGCCTCTTGCTACAAGATTTTTCACTCTGACAGTGAGGAGACCAGCAACCATGGAAATATGGCCAACACAGCCAACAGCTGCTTAGAATGAATTTCTGTATTTGTAGCCCTTGGCTCCATTTAACTGAAGTCTCCCATTTAAAGTTCTTTTCTTAAATAGTTTCACATAAAAACTGAATAAAAACTTTAATGTTGTCTAGAAGAGGATTTGGATTCAGAGACACGCCATGCTTTTCAATTGCTTCTCTAAATGTCCTTTTTGAGGCATATTATAAACAAACTGTATGATGTGCCGAGGTGTTAGACTGTGAAAGGTATTGGAGCTTGTCTGGCATTTCTGTGTCTGCTTGTTTTGAAAAAGGAGATTGAATGTCACAAACAGACATAATGAATTCTTAGGAGGTCTCATTGCTAGATGTAAGTTAGCACAGAAATATAATATTTCAAGGTTGAAAGCCTCAAAAACTCATGCAAGAGCTGTTGTTATAATTGCTGATCATATTACTAATTAAAAGCATTATGTATTTTCTAAGCTGGAATCTGTAAGGAGTAATAGATAACTTGTTTGAGAAAAAGCAAAGCACTAATATAAAATATAAACCATTAGGATTAGGGAAACAAGTGCAATCTGGCATAGTTTTGGACAGTTTGTAGGTAATTCTATTAAAAAATGATTTAAAGTAATTCTGTAATAGTTTATAATATGTACAAATAGAGTTTGAAGTAGAGTCTAAGTGACTGTTTCTTCAAAGTATAAACTATGAGCACTGCACACACAGCCAGCAAGAGAGGTGCACAGAGCTGCTGTCAACCACCACTGTGGAGAATAAGAGGAGTGGCTTTTGTGTGTACTGCTCTCTTGCCCTTGTGTGCACCATTTGGAACATTGTATGTACAGTTATAGTAGAGGAATGCGCTCATAGAGGGGACTCCTATGGGACCACGAGATGGCAGCAGAACATGGCGGTGGCCCCTGACGATGTCCTTTGTGTGACGAAATGCGTAGGGTAGAGTTACGACATGTGATGTCATTGCGCAACTCCATGGACCACGGCCATCTTGTTGGTTGGAAACACTATACAAACTTGCAGATTTTTACCTCTGCTATTGTAAGTGCATTACTTGAATAAATTGCATTCTTCATTTAACTACTACACTATGAGCGGTTATACTTTTTCCCTATGTGGTGTTTACTGTGTGGAGAAGTATTTTCCATCCTAGGCCACATTGTTTAACCACCTCCCACCCATATAAGGAAATGATGGGTGCAAGGTGGTTCTCTCGTTCTGGGAGGACGTCATATGACGTATTCCCATTCTAACCATGCATGCACGGCTCTGGGAGCGTGCAGCGTGGTGATCGGCAGTGCACATGTGCATGGCATCCCTCGGATACAGCAGATCACCGATCAATGGAAAGAGCCGAAGATGTCGGCTCGGTCATGTGATCAGCTGTGTCCAATCACAGCTGATCTCATGTAAATAGGGAAATGCCAGTTATCGGCATTTCTCTCCTCACGAGCTGTCATGCTGACAGCTCGAGAGGAGAGGAGAGCCGGTAATCGGCATTCCTCGGAGGGGACATGTACACTGATCATCAGGGCACTGATTCCGTCTATCAGTGCCAGTTAGTGCCGCCTATCAGTGCCACCTATCAATGCCACCTATCAGTGCCATATATGAGTGCTGCCTTTCAGTGCCAACAGTGATGTCTGTCAATGCCCATCAGTGCCATCTACCAGTGCCTCCTCATCAGTGCCCATCAGTGCCACCTATCAGTGCCCATCACTGCAGCTTCTTTAGCGCATATCAGTGAAGGAGAAAAATCACTTATTTACAAAATCTTAAAACAAAAACTAAGAAAAAAACTAATTTTTTTCAAAATTTTCAGTTGTTTTTGGTTTGTTTAGCAAAAAATAAAAAACCCAGAGGTGATTAAATACCACCAAAGGAAAGCTCTATCTGTCTCAAAAAATGAGAAAATTTTCATATGGGTAGTGTTGCATGACCGCGCAATTGTCATTCAAAGTGCGACAGTACTGAAAGCTGAAAATTGGCCTGGGCAGGAAGGGGGTATAAGTGCCCAGTAGGCAAGTGGTTAAAGAGAAGTCCCTATATCATCTGGATTTCTTGGGACATCCATTTGGGAGTCTTGGATTCATCTGCTGGGCTTGATATCTGCTTTGTTTGACCAATCCTTCGGGTGGGCAAACCTTCCAGTAAGAGGCCAAATGATTGGGTGAAAGGTGATTCTCTCCTTCTGGTCTTTGGTTCACTTGGCTCATCACAACTGTAACATGTGGACTTTTATATAGACTTTATTCAATATATTATATTGTTTCACAATCATCCTACTTCTGTGGGGATCTGGACACTATATTTTTTTTGTTAATTATTATTTTAAGCGCTACACTAAGTTTTTTTTAAATTACCAGCACCATGATTACTGGAACTGTTGCTCTGAATTCTTGAAAGCCATTCAATTAAGCTGTTGATGGCCAATGAATGTTAGGTGTATTACCTAATGCAATGTAAAACACAGGAGATTTATTATAATATAACAAAGTAATTTATAAATTTCAATTTGTTTGAGCAAAAATTATATTAAGGCAAAGATACAATACATTGTACTATACATTGCAGGTGTAATACAGAGATTATGTTGGAAGCAGTACCGCTTCTGTTCATTCAAAGACAATGCAGGTCCAGGCTTAAGGATAAAACAATGAATGATATACTAGAGCCCTTCTCTATATCACATAAATATGTTTCTGAGAGCAGAGAGATAAGGGAAAAGTACCTCATGCATCAAAAGAGCGAAGGTCACAGAATGGCACGTATATATTGGTGTCTGTAATAAAGAGTTATGAAAAGAACGCTTCAAGTCTGATTGTATTCCCTGGTCTAAAGACTTTGCAAAGACCAGAAGGAAAAGGAGCAAAAAGAAGGGTATAGACAAGAGAGGGCAAAAAAGGGAAAGATAAGAAAATCTGATTTTAAAAAGGAATAAGGTAAGTCATAAGGGGATGGGTGAGAAGGGTGAGGGGGGAGCTGGAGAAAGGGATCAGCAAAACAGAGGAAAGGGAAAGATAAAAGGGGAGAAGCCCCTCCTAGGGGCTACCAAGAGGAAAGAAAAATTAGAAATCAGGGTTAAGGGTGATTGGAAGATTTCTGCATTCTGGACTCATCAATGGAAGAAAAGTGTAATATGATGTGGAGATGGGGAATAGTCAAGTCATGGCTACAAAACCCAGAGAAATTTGTCACGAGTGTCAAAAATTGCCATCAGCTTCTCATTTATAAGTGTTCCCTGAATTTTGCTTTTTACCTCAAAGAAATTAAATAAATCATTGACTCCCATGCATAAGAAGTTGTCTGCTTAGTAGTTGCAAACATATAGGATATTAGGGTCCTACTGTTACGGGAACCATTCTGTTATGATCCGCCAGGTGGTGCCTCAGGCTGCCAACTGACAGACCTACTCAGAGAGTGGGGTCTAAGCCCGGGCTGTGCTTTCACCAGGGCCCCTGATGGTGGGGATGGACTTGAAACAGTCCCGGGCCAGGTCACGACCTCCGAGTAGGCCCACCAGTGGCTGAGGGGACCTCCGGGGACAGGTACCGGGAGAGCCAGATGTGAAGAGGATGGCGGCCCCAGCAGGTTAGTAATGGATCGTGGGCCCGTGAGGGTAAGCGGGGTACAGAATCGGTGGGCAAAGAGTAGTCGGGTCACACGCAGGATCAGCAGGGTAAGTCAGTCCGTAGAATGGTCAGGGCAATCCGGGTCAATCACAGGAGCAGGCAGAGTAGTCAGGACAATCCGGGTCAATCACAGGAGCAGGCAGCTTAGTCAGGGCAATCCGGGTCAATCACAGGGACAGGCAGCGTAGTCAGCGTCAATCAGGGTCACTAGACGGGTGCAGGAACTCAGAATCACAGAAAGACCTTGCGGCAATCTGTGACAGTGCAGGACATCTTTACATAATGCGCCCTGCACTGTCATTGGCCGGCTAGGACGCGCACCCGGCTGTCATTGAACGCCTGAGGCGCGCCCGCGGCTCCTACTGCGCATGCGCGGCGTCCTGTCAGCCGCAGCTCGCCGGGACCTAGTGCCTGTGTCCCGGCGCGATCTGCCGCCAGTGCGCATGCGCAGGGGACGGCGCCGTGATCCGGGACTACGGGGCCGCGATCCCTGACACATTCACAGGTGGTTTATGTAGAAGTGCCTCCCTGTGATCCTTATGAAGGTTGATCAAAAATGAGGTAATGGTCATGATGTATACTCCATAAATTATGCTCGTAAGGGCAAATCCACCAAATGTGAGTCATAGTACCAGCATCTGGACTGCCCTTGAAGCAGGCTGGAAGATAAGAAGGAATAATTCTCACAAGACATGCAGGGGTACAGTACCAATGTGATAAGACCTAATAGGAACTGTCTACATGTTGTGAGAACTTCTGGAAATTGTGAACCAAATTACATTCCAGTCCTGAGGAGGGAGAAATTTAATAATTATAACTCCAGCAAGCACAGTACATAGAAGTTTGATAGGAAAGGTTACTTGCACTAGTAGAGTACAATAAGAAATCTACACCTTTCATGAAGAGGTTAGATCTACATAGATATTTGGACACTGTCAGTTCTAGTGGGTCTCCTTAATTTCGAATAAATAGAATGAAGCTGTTGTATTTATCAAAAAAGATCTGCTTTTGGGATTTTGTGTGAAGTTTTACGTTGTTGGAAAGTTCAAATCTCTTCAATTGTATTGGTGGGGTATATTCTGCCCAGGTGGAAAAAGAGGGAATCACACAAGATGGAACAGGGGAGGGGGTTTGAGGAAATAAGGCCAGTTGTCACGTTCCTGGTGGTAGACTGAATTGATGAGGTTGGTTCTCTTGTATTCAGGCCAAGCCCCACTGAAGGTGGAACAGATGGTGCTGAATGACAGGAGGAACACAAGTGTCGGCAAGTGTTGACAGCTGAACTTGCAGCAGAAGATGCAAGCTAGAGAGGTCAGGCAGGACATTAAGCAAGACGCAGAGGTGATGCAAGCTGGAACAGCCAAAGTAAAAGGGACAATCTGCATGTACTGCAGGTTCTGGATGTGTGTCGTGTCTAAGGTCTCAGCAGGCTTTAGGCAAGAACACACTGTGATGGCTGGAGCTAATATGAAGGACAACTGATGCAGGCACTGAGAAGTAGTATGAAGTCAGAGACAGGAGCAAGGTCATAGAGGCAGCCAAGGTCAGTGGCAGATGGTGTCAGGGCTCCCGGGTATGACCAGAGGTATGTGACTGACACAGGGAAACGCAGGCTTCAGATAAGTTATAAACAATATAATTTATTAAAGACTAACAATACAAACATAAACGCAGTGCAATACTAAAACATAACACAGTGCAAACGAACCAAACCAAACCACCCACAGATAACAAAACATACAATGCAAGCTTCGTCAGGCAGGCCAGATCATAAACAGGAGGTCAGAACGTATGGGGTAAAGCAGGAGAATGGTCAGACAAAGCCAGGGATCAGAGCAGGAGAATGGTCAGACCAAGCCAGGGATCAGAGCAGGAGAATGGTCAGACAAAGCCAGGGATCAGAGCAGGAGAATGGTCAGACAAAGCCAGGGATCAGAGCAGGAGAATGGTCAGACAAAGCCAGGGATCAGAGCAGGGTCAGCAACGAATCAGACAGGAACAGGGTTGCAGGAACAGGATACAGGGCCCAGGAGAAACACACACCAAGGCAGAGTCTGCAGGTCTGGCCATCCCTTAAATACACCAGAATAGGCAGTTTCAGGTGTTTGGCTGGCTGCAAGGTTGAGTCTCTGATTGCTGGGAGCACCCGCTGGCCAGCCCTGGTACTGCAGCCCATAAGGCAGGTGAGTCCCACCATTGCTGGCCAGTCCATTCCTGACAGATGGGCAACAAGGTACAGAAGCGTAAGCAGAAGCATGGTCAGAAACAGAGTCAAGGTCAGGAACAGATGGGTAGAGGTACAAGCAGAATCCCGGATCAGGTCAGTAATAAGCCAGGTCATTAGCGGAAATCAGATACAGGGTACACTCAGAACACAGGAGAAGCTGAAGACCTGTCATCCGCATTGACAGTGAGAAAGAGCATCCCTTAAATAGCCAGTTTGGCGCCAACAAGAACTGTGGACACGTTCCAACGTGCTCACACATGTGTGTGTGCTTATGCTTAATTATATGAGCGATGCCATGCACGTGTGCACATCTATACACCAGACACCTTACTGGAATTCCCTTACAAGCCAAGTATAACTATAAGTTTGTAAAGCTTTGCCAATCAGCTCTTCATAAATAAGAAATCAGGGTTCAAGCAAACGTCATTTTTATACTGACAAAAAAGGATAGGGGGCGTTGTATTCAGACTGTCTGCATGACGTAGAACAGCCATCGGGAGTATGTTCATTTTAATTAAAGCTTCCTGCTTAATTCACGAACAAGAGAAATATTTTGTGCAGTAAGAGGAAAAAGACTAGATGTATAATGTGATGTCTAGTATATTAACCACACAAGTAAAGTCCTTTAAGTCCAAAGGTGGTTAAAGGATAATCCAACAATGTTTGACTTAGTGGCAGCATATTTCAAAAGAGCTAGAAGAGACTGTGTGAACCATAAAAGAGAGAGAAGCAGCACAATAAAAGCAAATAATGTATTTCCACAAAATTGGCAACTCACAATAGTAGTAGTCAAATGAGCGCTTATCAATGTAGTGTCAACCGCTGTGCAACTCCTGGATGGTCCCGCTGCAGGCAGGTCTCCAAGGCATTGTCCTTGGCTGTGCTGGTGGTTCCCAGTACTTCTTGGTCGGTGTGGATCCACAGGGCAGGCAATAGATTGCTGGTGCCATGTAGGTCTCCTGCAGATCTTTCAGTATATCTGCATGCCTGTACAGGATGTACAAGCAAGCAGATATACTGACAGGAAGATTATATGAAGTACCAGGGCACTCCAGAGCACCATGGTAGTTCAATGAAAACTACAAGCCGACAGCTGGTAAGGCTGTCGAGACTTGTAGTGCATTCATTCACAGAACTCTGTGAATGAATGATGCAGCCGTGTGGGCGGAGCCCCACATGGGCATGCTGTTTTCAAATCTGGGGGAGCGTCTGCAGCATTAGGAACATGTTACATGTTCCACACTTAAATATGGGTGGAACATGTAACATGTTCCCAAAGGTGAACTTATCCTTTAATGGAATGTTGAAACCACTGCCTGAAATAATACACCAAATTGAAATGTTGACAAAAGTTCCCCCACCTTGTGGAAAAACTATATCTGTTTATCAATAGGCCAGTTAATGTTGATCAATGTGATTGGTCTCAATCCCAATAAACTTTTAAGGAAAAGAAAGCAACCATCTTGGTCAACCATCTTAGCAAGCATTTGAAACAGCATATGTCTGGATAATAAAATGAAAACTCCTCAGGTTTTGGAGATATTGTTTATAGCGTGATACACCGTTGTGAATGTCTTGTTGGTAAGTTTCGGGATGAAATCTGAACTATTCTATTAACTTTTTAACTGTCATTTTTTAAAAGTAGCACAGCTGTGTGGAGCTCTGCCTACACAGCCACGCCATTCATTCAGTTTCCTCTGAATGAATAAACTACAAGTACCATCATTCATTCAGCAGACCTACCTGTAGTTTGAATGAACTGTGGTCATGCTTTCTAGGCTTCTGTTTTAAAAAATCATCAATGCACTTTTTATTCCTACAATGTGCACTTATAATTTTTTTATGTGAAGGTGAATTTAGCCTTTAACATATAAATAGCTGCTCTAACAAAAGCTTCCTAAGCTATTTTCTAAGCTAAATTATATCAAGACTTTATCTTAGATGTACTAGTCACTGCAGCCGGCTGTGTAGTTTAAATGTAAAATTATATGATTGTTAGCATACGATACAAGGGTAACAGTACAGGCAAAAATTTGTAGACAATGGAAGATGTGAACCAAGATGGTTCTTTTGAATCCATTTAAATTATAGCCTTAAACAATTCTATTACAAGGGTCTTTTTAATGTAGTAATTAGCATTTTAAACCACTTATTAGCTATCACTCTTAATGAATTTATTTTCTTTTAGCTTGCTTGATAGCTCCTAATTGGATTAAAGGAAATATTGGTAACAAAGTCAAAATACCAGTAAATCCTGAACATTTGCATTCATTAAGTCCTTCAAGATATATAATTATAATTCCATGTGTTTAAAACCCTTGGAAGCCTTAGGCAAAATTAATGTCCTACAGTCCACTTACAATAATTTACAAAGACCTTTTTTTACTACATATGTAAAACGTAGACAGCCCAGGCACCTGTCAGTCAATCTTTTACAAAATCTGTATAAAACTATAACTATTCAGTGAGCTAGGTCAGCAGTAAGAACATGTGTGCGGCATAAGATGACACATCACTTTGAGGCAAAAGGCCTTTTATTCCCCAGTGCAGAGAAAAAAAAAGTACAATTTTGTTGGCCAATTTGCTGCAGTAGTCATTTTTTTAACTTCCTCTGCATTGCAGTAGAGATATTGAGTGTTTTCTCTTGAGTTAACATGACTGTTTATAAAATGAATCTACGTAGTATGGTGTAATGTGTGATTGATTAAGAGGTTCAAACACACTTATGCAGTGTTTAAGTGTTTTGCCCCTGCAGCTCTATCACTACACAATAAAGCATGTGCAAAACTTCCTAATTCTATACATGTACATTCAGTGGCGGACTGACAACTCATGGGGCCCCTGGGCAATAGGGGATCATGGGGCCCCTGTGTCCTTGCCCACACTCAAAAAAGCCTATAAAAAAGGTACCAGGGGCATTTCATGGGGCCCCCTACTGACCCGGGCCCTCGGGCAGTGTCTGAGTGCTCGAATGGTCAGTCCGCCCCTGTGTGCATTGCAATTTAAAAAAAATTAGTTGAACGCATCTAGGTAACAAAACACACAAAAGGGCTTCAATATCCCTTATTGGTAGAGCTTGTGTTCTTTGCCAGAAGTTCATATGCATCATGCATTTTGACAAACAGCTACATTGTTCTTGTATTGTATTTCTTATATGTGCATGATGCTCATGTTGATACATACTGTAATGTGCATGCTCATCTATGATAATATAACAGACATGCTGTCATTGAGCCATGCAAGGCATCCATAGATTGGCATGGTCTAGCCTGCAGACTTCTGTTTGTGAAACTCTTACCTGATTGCTACAGTGTTCTGCTGGATCTATGACTCCATTTCACATGTGGTGTTTGGCTGTTCACTTATGGGCATCACCTGCTATACTGTGGGTTTAAATCCTTTTCCTTTCTATTCTATCTGGGTCATCTCCCTGTTTGATTGCCTATTTATACACATGCTCAGTAGAGCACTCCTTGCCTGAGCAACTTCATAGTTCTCTGAGAGCCTTTCTGTGCAGGCAATAGGGGATCATAGAGCCCCTGTGTCCTCGCCCACACTCAAACCACACTCAAAAAAGCCTATGAAAGGTACCAGGGGCATCTCATGGGGCCCCCTACTGACCCCAGGCCCTTGGGCACTGCCCAAGTACGTGAAAGGTCAGTCCACCCCTGTTTCTGTGTACTAATGTGTATCCTGTCTGACTACCCATGTACTGATCTCGGCTTTGTCTATGGTCTATGCTTGCCTGCCACCTGCCGTGACCTCAGCTTGTTTGCTGGTTTTCCCTTCTGTCTCCTGCTGTTGTAGTCTACACTCACTTAGTGGTTTCTGCATTCTAGCTGGGCGTACCTTGGGGCCTGGTTCCAGCTTGCTGCAAGGCCATCTCCACCATCAGGGTCCCTAGTAAAGAAGCAGACTGGGGCTTAGACTCCACGCCCTGAGGAACCCCAAGTTGGCAAACTTAAAATATAAGAGTATTAGTTATGCAATGTCTCCTTTTTTGGCCACAAGATAGAGATATGGAGATGTTGACCTTTCATTCCTGAAAATTCAGAGACACAAAGGACACACTGGGAAGTAAAGTTTGTCAGCAGCATCAGGACACTGTATTTCTAACAGTTGGACTGCACTTCCCAGAAGTTTCGGAGCACAAGCATGGTTACAGGGGACAGGGTTTGGAGAGGAGGGTCCTGGGATTCGCCATCACAAAGAGAGCCATGCTACCCAACACCACCAAAGAGAGGATGTGCGGTGGGGAGAGATTACTGTCTGGCACTGCACTGCCAAGGGAAGCTGAAGGACAGAGTTGCTGTCAGTAAACATCCCTTACTGTGTCAGTTGGAGATGCAGGTGCCATGCGTTTCCTTCACCTATGGAGTGGTGGATGCACATCTCACGTTTTGCTCTGGTTTCTTTATTACAACTGTTTTTATACTTTTGTAATGTGATTTTTGATGTTTACTTTTATCTCGATTGTAAGAGATTGTTCAATCTATGAGTTTTGTGATTATTAATTGCTAATTACCTCACTCCAGCTTGCATACACCTGTGTCTGATATCTTCTATTTAAATTGTCTGCTGGGGGGTGGTAGTAAGTCATGAGCAAGGCCGTTATGGTAGAAATGTGTTGACTGTTTGTGCTGTATACACCAATGTCTTAATAATGCTGATGGCCTGCTGCACTTGACTGTGATGCCGGTGATCTTCCTTTTTTCAGTTCTTCAGCTTCACAATCCATGCCAGAGCACCAGCCATTCAGCCGTGGATGTTTAATATAGGAGGTAGAAGTGCTGCTTTTTGTTTCTAGGTGGAGATACAATGTTTATATTATCTTTTTTTTTCTTTTTTGCATATGTATGTATGTATGAATGCATGTATGTGTTTTTGCAAATGTTTTTAGAATATGTCACAATTGATGTCATGAAAGTTATATGTTTAGTTTTGCAGGAGAGTGTAGAGAAGACAATATCTGAGTTGCATAAAAAAAGATTTTAAGAGGGGTTAGACCAGGGGTGGGCAAACTTTTTGACTTGAGGGCCGCAATGGGTTCATATATTGGACCCGGGGGCCGGACCAAGAGTAGATGAATGATGTGTATGTGTCATCCATAGTAAGTATAGTAATATTCCCCCATAGTAAGCAAAGTAATTAATCCCCCATATAGTAATTCATCCCCCATATAGTAATTCATCCCCCATAGTAATTCATCCCCCAAGTAATTCATCCCCCATAGTAATTCATCCCCCATATAGTAATTCATCCCCCATAGTAATTCATCCCCCATAGTAATTAATCCCCCATATAGTAATTCTTCCCCCATAGTAATTCATCCCCCATAGAAATTCATCCCCCATAGTAATTCATCCCCCATATAGTAATTCATCCCCCATAGTAATTCATCCCCCATAGTAATTCATCCCCCATATAGTAATTCATCCCCCATAGTAATTCATCCCCCATAGTAATTCATCCCCCATATAGTAATTCATCCCCCATAGTAATTCATCCCCCATATAGTAATTCACCCCCCCTATAGTAATTCATCCCCCCTATAGTAATTCATTTCCCATATTAATTCATCCCCCATATTAAGTCCCCAAGTCCCCCCTGTGTCAATTCACTTACCTTTGCCCCGCGCGTTCCTCTCGTCGTGTTCCCGCGCCGTTCCGGTCTTCAGGGCGGACTGTGAGAGGAGCCTAGCTCCCCTCACGTTCGTCACGCTGCCCCGCCTACATACATCCTGACAGCCATCCTGACAGTATCACGCTCTGCGGGCCGGATTAAAAGGTCCGCCGGGCCGGATTAAAAGGTCCGCCGGGCCGTATACGGCCCGCGGGCCGTAGTTTGCCCATTGCTGGGTTAGACCCTCTGCTGAGTTCTGTTTTGAACTAGTTACCATTGATGCTGAGACAGAAATTGAAGATACATTCACATTTTTTATACTTTTAATCAGTACAAGAAGTGTAAATATTTAAATAAGAACACCTGTTCCCAGGAATACTGGGAGGGGAATTCCTATCTTCTTGAAAGAGAACTTGTCCCAGTGGTACCCAAGTGTAAAAAACAAATTTGACAGGTATTTTAACCTTGTTCTAGCCAAAACTAAATGTTTTGACTACATTGAAGATTTGATGCTGGCTTTTAAACCATCAAGTGTTTTTAGTGCTTTATAGAAACATAGAAGAGTGACAGCAGAAAAATACCAAATGCTCTATGGAGTCTGCTTCTCTTTGTTTTTATTTATTTATTTTTAACTTTTTTGAGTATAGATCCGTGTTTATTCTAAGAATAAAATGAGGGCCAGTTCACACCAGACCACTGTGCAAAAAAAAACATATTCTGTATGTGTTTCCTGCACCGCATTCAAAATGCATTGCACTTGTGATCTGCAGCATGTGTCAGTGTTAACTTATAGATACCCCAAATGCAGCTCACAGTAGTACTATGTGATCTGGTTGCTGTGTGTTTTTTTAAAGTAGCACATACACTACTTTTGGTGCAATCCAGAGTGTTTTCAGCCCTTACAAATACCTGGGCTGAAATCACACTGCACCCAGATTACATGTGGATCGCATAGGAACACACAGAGCATTCCTGTGTGATTCATAATATGGACCAGTCATCATTAGTTCATGCTTTATGTTGTTTTATGTACTGTATGTATTAATGCTCCTCCCAGGGTGTAGGAGGGGAGCTATGCTTTGGGTTGCAACTTGCAATCTTGGCTCATAATGGTTTGCTTGTTGCTTTGCAAAATCAAAGAACTTGATTGAAGTTACTGCTACAGCTTGTACTGTATCCATTTAAAGAACCCTATCGCAACCCCCAAATCTTTTTCCCCTCTGTAGTTTTGTTCAACATTGTACCCCCAGTATTGTACTCTTATCATAGAATTCATTTTCCCTAAATGCATTATTTTGCATTTAGAAAGGTTGAACTGCAGACCAATCTTCCAGCAATGCCAGATCATGTTCCATCTTACAAACACCTCCAGGAATACCAACCGTATTGCATACCTTTGTATCATAGGTAAAAAATGGTGGTATATATACTGGAATTTTTTTTTTGTTATAATAGTAATGGCAGCGATCAGCGACTTATAGCGGGACTACGGTGGTTATTCTGACACTGGGTGGGAACTGACTAACTGCCACTGACATCCCCAGTGACATTAATACAGTGATCAGAGCTAATAAAAAGCACTGACACTGTACTAATGACACTGGGCAGGAAGGGGTTAACATCTGGGGCTCTCAAAGGGTTAACTGTGTGCTGTTTAACATTATGTGCTGTGTGTGTTTTACTAGGGAGACATGCTGCTTTGTATATATCTGCTGTGAAATACAAAGCAGCATGTCCTTGCTGGCAGGAGAGAGACCTGTTATTTGCAAACAGGTCTCTCCCCTGTCAGCTCTCCCTAACATTTGCTGGGTGCTGACGGGGAATCTCTGGCCGGGACCCGGTAATTGACATCCCTAGCCGCCAATGGCAGTGCGGGTAAGGCGGTGAATGTGCACGCGTGCCCCCTACCCAATAATGCAAATCATGTGTGTATATATACGTGATTTTGCACAACCCTGCCGTCCTGTAGCAGCACTTCTACTATGGTGCGGCAAGCAAGTGGTTAAAACAACATAAATACCACAGTGCTTCTTCAGTGTACTTTGCCTCATCCAATGTTGTAAAATGCCTGGTTGATCCTGCCTGCTCCTGTGTCCCCCTGTGTGTACTGACCATAGTAATCAGGGCTGCTGATCCATCTGTGTTCTTAGAGTCTCTCCCCGTCCATCCCTGCCTGTTACTTCTGTATGCGAGAGATGATCTCCCCTCCCCCCTCCCTCCTCTCCTCTCCCTCTCCCTCTCCCTCTCTTCTCCCTCTCCTCTCCCTCTCTTCTCCCTCTCCTCTCCTCTCCCTCTCTTCTCCCTCTCCTCTCCTCTCCCTCTCCTCTCCCTCTCCCTTTCCCTCTCCCAAAAGCCAAAAACAGCAGCTGTAAGAACGTCAAGTGTGCATGAGGGCAAAATCTGACTTTACGACCACTCTAAGCCTTCATGCACACTTGACATTTTTGCAGTTGCTGTTTTTGGCGTTTGACGTTTTTTCTACAGCTAGTAAGCCCCCCAGCATGTTATCCTATGTGTCCATGCACACATAGACTGTAATCAAAGTTTTTTGGCTGGAAAAAACCCCCCAGAACTAGTGGGTTTCTAGAGGAGTTTTTTAGCAGTATAAATGCTGAAATGCTGAAAAACGTGGACAAATGCCACAAACCAGTGTTTTTGGATGTTTTTTTAACAAAAAAAAATTTTTGGTACCAAAAATATATTTTTTTGGTCTAAATAATGCAAACGTGGGAACGCGCGGCTAGACGCTAATGCAAGAATGCTAAAAAATCTGGAAAACTCATGTTTTTAATGTGACTTTACACAGCTAATGTTACCAGCATTATCAAAATGTCATGTTTGCATGAGAGCTAAAGCTTGCATTGCCAAATAGATGGGCTAGATGTATGTATTTCAATCAGAATGGTTTTTACTTAACCAGTTGGTCACATAAGACCAATGATTGCGATAACAATGAGTTCAGTATAGGTGGTCTATTTTTAGCTGGTATCCATAGTATTGAGTTCATCTTTATTGGGTGACAGGATGTTGTCTCAATAGATATTCATAGGAGCAGTTTCTTTTTAAGGTGCAAAAAGTTAATTGTGCAGAATAATAGTATGCCATTATGTTGGGCATTTCTGCTTCATTTGTTTTGCTGTATAGACTGTTTGTCTATGGATTATATGCCACCTTCCTTCCTACATACTTTTCAAATAGACACTTTGAATATACCGAATGTATCTTGTGTTAATCATCACTGATAAGCAATGTGGTAAAGTCCTGCATAAGTAAAATAATTCTTATAGCATATTCATTTTAATAGAATTCATTCTTTTGAATCAGGAAAGTGGGGAGCCAGGCGATCTCTGTTGAAAGCTTCTAATTATGGAAGTGTAGTTTGCTTTGTATACATTTGAAAGGTGAGATTGATGCCTAAATAAAGCATTGTAGTTGTAGACCATTTGAATTCAGAGGTAGATTTTATGGAAGTAATAACATTTTATTGAATGTTGATATTAAGGGTTTGACATCTGGCTTTATTTAATGCTAATGTTCTCAAATTGCAGCTTTTGAATATGGTACCTGTTTTTTAAAGCATATTTGCCATCATTTATTTTCCACTACATCCACCCTTTCAAAAAAAAGAGTTGCCAGCATCTGACTTTGTTCTTGTTTCTGTTATTTTAACTGCATCAATAAAACAGAAAATGTCATATTATCCACAAATATTTACTCATTAACATTAACAATCTAAAGCTGATCATACAGTGTTAGGTTTTTTTTGCTTTCTTATTCATTCAGCCTGTGGGCTTAATAAAAAAAGAATTAAAAAAAAAAAAAGATTCTTCCATCTACACAAACAAGGTGGATGGAGGAATTCCACTCTCCAGAACATTGTTTTCTAACAGCTACATCTGCCATTGTCGAAATATACAGACCAGCGGCTACAGCCACTAATTGAGAAAAATTTCCCTACATATCTCTTTGACAGAAGTCAATCAAACGATCAACTTCTGGCAAGCAGGGTCAGCCACACACTAAATTTCGATCAGTGTATGGCCAGCTTTAGATGCCAAATAATTTCCTGTATAGACTCGCCCTGCTCTTTTTCCACTTTGTCCACTAAATTGCTGCCTACTTACCACACAGTCAAAAATGATTCCCCTGATAACTTAAAATGTCTAGGAGAATGTGCCTGGATTATTTAACCACTTGGAAGATTTACCCCCCTTCAGGACCAGTCCATTTTTTACTATTCGGCACTGCGCTATTTCAGCTGGTAATTGCACAGTCATGCAATGCTGTACCCAAAAAAAATTGATGTCCTTTTTTCACACAAATAGAGCTTTCTTTTGGTGGTATTTAACCACTTCAAGTCCAGACACTTTTACCCCCTTCCTGTCCAGGCCAATTTTCAGCTTTCAGTGCTATCACACTTTGAATGACAATTGCGCGGCCATGAAACACTGTATCCATATGAATTTTTTAGCATTTTTTTGAGACAGATAAAGCTTTATTTTGGTGGTATTTATTCACCGCTGGGATTTTTATTTCTTTTGCTATATAAATGAAAAAGTCCAAAAATTTTGAAAAAAGTGTTTCTTAGAAAATTTAGCACATAAATAATATTTCATCATAAATCTTGGCCAAAATTTATTCAGTTATCTTTTTAGTAAAAAAAAATAAATAACCCAAATTAGTTTATAACCAAAAATGATAATTTAAAAAAAAAATTTTTTAAATTTTTATTACATTTTTTTAGAATATTATTTATTTTTTTACATACTGTCACCCTAGCAGTACAGTGTCATGGTGAAACTGTACTACTTGTGGGGGGTGATGAAGATTTTTTTTTTTTACACTGATTGCTTTTACGCCCATAAAGGCTGTAAAAGCAATAATTTCTCCTTCTCTTTGGCTGCGTTCTTGCAGCCATTGAGAAATACTGT
Organism: Staurois parvus; assembly: GCF_062004578.1. NCBI lineage: Eukaryota > Metazoa > Chordata > Amphibia > Anura > Ranidae > Staurois > Staurois parvus. Next base: position 5,226,277 of record NW_028317971.1, on the reverse strand, counting down.
GTGATCTGTGATTGGTCACATCTTGTCACATGGTACAAGGCTTTTGTGAATAGCCTTGTGCCATGTGACATCTGTGATCATTCACAGATTTCACACGTAGTACAGGAAGTGACATCTTGCTTACTACTCTGCATGTGATCACTGATTGGCCAATCAGTGATCACATGATCGGGACCTCGCACAGAGGTCCCGTATGACGATCAGTGTCCGGAGGACAGAGCGCATACCAGATCGCGCTCCCAGGGAGCACGCACAAGCAGGGGGCGGGGAGGCCATTTATAAACGGCCACCCGCCCCTGCACTGCCACCATCCGGCTGTTTATATACAACGGCCTGACGGGAGGTGGTAAATCACCAATTTTTTTTTATTTTTTGTGATATAAACTAAAAAAGACCAACACTTTTGAAAAACTATATTTTTTTAATTTCAGTTATAAAAAATGTATACTAAACTCAAAGTTAGTAATTCAATTTAGACCAACATGTATTCTGCTATATGGCTTTGGTAGAAAAAAAATCCCAATACATGTATATTAATTGGCTTTTACTTTCTCACTATCTCACTTTCTCCTATCACGTTTCTTGAGGTGCTAAAATGCCAGAGCAGCACAACCCCCCCCCCCCCCCGATGACCCTTTTTTCTAAAGTAGACACCCTAACGAATTAGCTGAGAGGCATGCTGAGTTTATGGAACATTTTATTTTTGGGAAAATGACACTTTTTTTAATTTGTTTTTTTTTTATACAAAGTTGTCACTTAAATGATATATTGTTCATGCATGCCATGGTTATATGTGGAATAATGCCCTAAAATACATTCTGCTACTTCTCCCGAGTATGGGGATACCACATGTGAGAGACATTTTGTCAGCTTAGCCACATACATCCCCCCAAAATCCAATGACCACCTCCAGGCTTTCAAAGGGCATGTTTCCTCATATCGCCTCCTCACTATCACAGTTTCGGAGGCCCTAAAATTCCAGGATAGTACAAACACTCCCCTGACGTTTGTGGTGATACCTCACATGCATTGGGCAATCTCTGTTTACATACCGACACAGAATCAACATTTGGGTTTGTCTTTGCACAGGAGCATTGGAAGGGGGGAGGGGCAGGGTGATTTTATTATTTATTTATTTTTTATTTAAATTTTTTATTTTTTTATTTTTTTATACACTGTCCTTTTTTTATCACTTTTATTATCACAGGGAATTTAACTATCCACTGTGATAGCAATAGGCAATGACAGGTACTCTTTTCTGAGAAATCTGAAGGTCTGTTAGACTCCACTTCCATAAAACATCTGATCACACCAAGATCGATGTGATCAGATGCTTTTGCTTTCCCAATTTAAAAATGGCGCTGTTAATATCTGGCAAAATGGTGAAATGCTCTCAGCGTCCAGTTTCTTAGACCATAGAGATGATTGGAGCCATTCTGGTCTCCGATAAACTCTATGGTCAGCCAGCATAACTTCCGGATGCATTCTCAGGTACCCCGGTGGGACAGGAGAGCCTAGGAAAACTGTGGAAGGCGGTGGGAGGGGGAGGGATGTCCCTTCCTGCTGCTTGTAAAAATGATCCAGCAGCTAATTTGCCACTACGATTTCTTTTACATGAAAGCCAACTACCAGCTGCAAAAACAATACCAGGATGATCCCTGTAGCTGCAGGCATCACCCGGTATAACCACTCAAAGTCTAGTGATGTACCAGTTAGGCATATATGTAACAGCAGAAAACATGGGCATATGATGAATTGGGTCTGTGGACCAATATGACCATAATTCATTCTTTTTTGTAAAGCCCATATTGAGGATTAGGTCCAAAAAAGTTTTAATTCGGAAACTGTGATAGGTTTCCATGCACATTGTCTGGCATGAGCTGAATTTGGGTGGGCGGCGATGTATTGTTGTGCGTATAAATTGCTTTGGCCCACAATCAATTGATACTAATCTTTCGTGAAAAACAGTGGAGGGGCTAAATGCTAGTGCTGGCAGCGAACAGAGCTGATCCTGCTAACTGTGTTATTGGGGACATTACATAAAGGAGGCACTAGCATAGTTCTGTTCATGATCAATGTATTGATCCATATATACACTATACTAGTAATAGCGGTGATCAGAGACCTATAGCATGAGTGTGTGGGCAATCTAACGCTAGCTGACCATGGCTGGGAGGGGCGCTAACAGACCCTGATGCTATCTGACGTTGCTAGTGGCAGTAATACAGTGATCAGTGAAAAATTCTATATACTGACATTGTACAAATGGCACTGGCTGAGTGATGGGTGATCAAAAAGTTAATAGGGCCAATCAAAGAGTTAAATGTGCTAATCTAACGTGCGTGATTACGTTGCTTTGCCCAGAGCCGTCGCTCACCCTCACATTGTCTAAAACAAAGAAAAATTACAAAAATTTCTTTCAATTTTTTTAAACATTTTTTTATTTTTTAAATACTTTCATCAGAGTTCTGCAATGTTACCATAATAATGTTGTACTACTCTGGTGGGGTGATCGGGGATTTTTTTTTTACACTTTGCATTTCATGAGCAATGAAGATCGTTGCTCTGCAATGCAAAGCTTGCTTTGAACTGTCATGCTAAGTTAATGAAAGTTCAATATAATAGTAATCTGTGATTGGCTCCAGCTGGTCACATGGTACAGGGTGCTGTGATTGGCTTCATGTTTCATCTGAGAGCTGTGGACCAATCACAGCTCTCAGGGAACAGAAGTAAAGCTTTTATAAATCAGATTGATTCATAAAAGCTTTGTTGTCATTGTGATTATGTAGTGATCACGTTATCACTGGCTCCCGATTACCAGGATTTTAATTCTGCTGTGTCCGGTTGACACAGCAGATGTGGGAGGGTAGGGAAGCGACTCCTGTGTTGGCAAAAGACCAGCAATGTCCTGTAGCTGCTGCTTGTCCGCAGTACATTGGTTAACATCTGGGGTGATCAAAGGGTTAACTGTGTGCTGTTTTACTGTGTGCTGACAGGGGAGAAATCAGTATTGTTTACATACAGACCTCTCCCACGTCAGTGATACTCGGTGATCGCCGGGTGCTGGTGGGGAATCACTGGCCGGGACCCGGTGATTGACAGCTGTAACCGCCAATGGAAATGCAACGTGATTTTGTACAACTGTGCCACCCTGTAGCAGTATTTCTGCTAAAGGGCGGTGGGCAAGCAGTAAAAGAAAATGAAGAGTCACTTCTCTAACCGATGCACTTTTGGACATACATGTAGTCCAAAACCTCAAGGTTGATGAATAACATAATTCAGTTGTATAATAAGACTTATTCATGAAGTATCCCAACAAACAATAATTAATTCAAAGTATTGTGACCCAGAGGTGCCAGTAATGAAAATCTCTTAACTGAGCTAACCGCAGTAAACCAAAATTGTATTGTTTGATTTGGATTGGGCAGTTTATATATTGCCAAGTTCTCTTTATTATCTTACTCTTTACTATTTTACTCAACTGTCCAGTAGAGTAAAATACTACTGCTAATGGGGGAAAATTCTTCGGCTGCTTGGAGAGTATTTTTTTAAAAAGAGCTTCTGTTCTTCATATCTGATGGACTACATAAAGGAAAGTGTATCTCTTTATTTCAATGCAATCTTGCTTTTTCTCTTTCAGGAAATAAACTTAATATAGATGAGATGCATTTTCTTGCCCTCTTGGAAGAACGACCACATGCAGAAATTCTTTTAAGGACATTTTAAGTGTTACTAAACCCATGACTCCACATTCGCTATATCCAGTCTTCCACAGCACACAAAACATGGAAATGCAATAATTTTAGTAAATATTAACCGCTAAATACCTTTTCTCATCAGCACTGTATAGCAATCTTCTATCACTGTCCAGCAGAACATTGGTTAAAGCTTGTAGGAGTAGTTTTCAATCTGCTCTGGCTGTCCTATGAGACTGCATGATCCCTGAGCCTCTGTCTGAGCAGTGCTGATTGGCCCTGTGCTGATCACATGCACCCTCCTCCAAAAAAAAAAAACTCTCTAGCAATACACACCAAACTGAGCATGTGCAGTGTGCCTCCTATGGATCTGTACTATCAGCAGAAGGATTGGGGACTGTGGAATAAGGGAAGGATCAGAGAAGACAGGATCAAATAGCCTTTTAACAAAAAGTAGAGTATTAACCCCTTAGGTTCCACAGTAAGTATAACAAGCATGCTTTACTACATATATGATTTTACTGTTGTAGGTTTAGTAACACTTTAGGTGAAATTTTTATGTGCTTTTAATGTTTCAGCCAAAAAAAGTTTGCATGTTTAGGGTCTCATTATAAGAGAACCATTATTTAATTGATTGATTATCCATCAGTATCACTTTATGGTAATATGTTTATATGTTATTTAAAGTGGAACTCAAGCTATTTTTTTCTAATTATGGAATGGATTGGAAAGGTATAAAAATCTTTGTTAGGTTTCATTGCTGTGTATGGTCCTTTTAGTGGGATTAACCCTCAATTTCTGTCTGATAGACTGTGGTGCCACTGGGCACATGCACAGTACAGGGTACATTCCTAATATCATGCTAAGACTGGGGTCAGGTGCCAGGACACTGCAACGTCAGTGCACAGTTGCAGGAGTTGCATCACTGGTGTCTGCCCAATGGCAGAGCTAGAAGACACAAAACATGGAAGAAGAACAGCAGAAGATGTCAGCAATGACAATGGAATGATAAGGGTGAGCCTGGATGTTACACCACTGGAGGAGGGCACACTAGAAATTGCACATAAAGACAAGACCGCACACTAAATGGGTACATTTCTTCTTTAGGTACATATGATGGTTTCATTCTTACTTAAAAAAAATATTAAAAAAAAGATGTGCCTTATCTTTAAAAAAATGGATTAATGGAAATGTTTCTTTTTGTCAAGTCTAGCTATTACAGGCTATACTATTTTATGCTATAATTTGTTATATCACTTGTGTTCTGGATTCTATCATAGGTTTCTCCAGATGCCCTGACCTGTTTGTAGGTTACTATTCTCACTAAACCCTGCTTGACCTGTCATTGGCTAGTTAACAGATCGTGTTTCTGAAATATCAGTACTTTGCTTTGGCTGTCTACCTTCATACCAACTGTCACTAGTGTGGGAAGCCTGAGGGTTGCAACCTTGGAGCATTAGACAGAAGAATCCATACTGACTTGTGGGTTCCTGGTAAAGATCAGACACTACCCACTGGTGACACAGAGGGACCATGCACACCATTGACAGATGTGCGTCATACATTTAACTGCTGGCTTGAAGAGACACATACTGCTTATAAATTTGTATATGATATTAATATATTTATATTACAGTACACTCTGAATAAGACTTTTCCTCTGGGTTTTTTGTACTATACCTCCGTTTTATGATCTGACAGTTACCTTCAATATGTTACTCCTCTGTGCTTTGTGTCCCAAATTCAATTTTTATTCATTCAGAACACAATTAAACAATGACAGCTGCACATCTTCTATTAAATCTCCTGGGTATGTGCATTGCTGATTGACTTTTATATTATCTCAGGTTTGGTCTATAAAGTAGTTTGTTTTGTTTCTCCTCTTAGTGGTGTTATAATAATATTATATCAACCAGCCATTTTTTATTCAGTCTTGATTTGGCCCTATCTCCCCTATTCCTTTTATTTGTACAAACTTGGTCAGACATTTATTATTTCCTATTTACAACTCATAGAGAGAGGATTATGTATGAAAATTGGGCAAAAATAGCAAATAAATTTAGTTTTTTTCAGTATACCTTTGAATGAGAATCATTTTTTTTATTTCATCTGAACTGGTCAGATTGTAATCTGGGATACATGCACCACTAGCTAAGAACCTGTGACTTACACTACCATTTTGCTGTGAACAGATGATATATGGTATATCCATTGCTTTACAAAATAAAAGGCATGGATTTCCTTACAGGATGAGAACTGTTGGAATTAATGTCCATATAACATTGTAACAGATATTGTTGGGTCAATGTATATTCCAATAAAGTATTGTGCAGTTGGTGATCATTTCTATTGACCCAGCAGCTTTACATGTATTTGCTAAAAACAATCCAGAGCAATGAGCAAATAAAGTCACTCCCAAAGGGGCTGATGGAAATAACCCAGGTCTCTTTTACCTGTTCAGATGCTGCCAGGCCCAGGTAGCATCCCCAGAACACATAGACAGATTTATTGCAGTAACTGAACAGGAAAGAGGGACAAGGGTGCAGTATATTCCAAAACAGTGAGTGCAGGAGGACAGATTTTCAAGCAAATATGCTTTAGCAGCAGCCTTAAATATTTCTGGAGGTAGAGGGGACAGCCAGTCTGTCTGAGACTGTAAAAGCAGTAACAGTCTTTGTATAATCCTTTGGTATCTAACCCCCAAAGCACAGTCAGTCTTGGACAAAAAGACTCTACTCACAATGTCCAAGGATTGCTGTCACCAAATAGCTTCCATGCAACACTCTTCAGTCAAAGGTGGGTCCTTCTCCAGCCCAGCTTCCTAAGGTAGTGTCCACCAGAAAATGTCTCTATTTTTAGGTTCCTTCAAGTCCTCAGCCAAGCACATGTTGAGGCCTAGCAGCTCCTCTGTAATATAGCTACCTCCCATGACAAAGGCCCAGGCCGAGAGCTGAAAAGCCTTGCCAAATATGTATCTTCTCCACCAGCCATCTTCTAATCTTCACCTCTAGGGACTGGTTGAGGTCAGATAAATATTTATAACCCAGTGGCTGATCCTTCTACTCTACTCGAAGCTGCTTCCAGAGGCAGGCAGGAGCAACCAACCATGTGACGTAGGGATAGACCTGACCAAACCTTAAAAATAAATTGCTTTAACCTGTCTGGAGTAGGTTGCTATATATATATATATATATATATATATATAATGCAATGCAATAACTAGAAAAGCTACAATTTCTGGGGAAATTGTGTGAAGTGTTCTTGCCTCCACCAGTAGTCTACAACTGGAGTCAGTGGAGTGGCTTGTCACTCTGCTGCCTGCTCACACACCTGGGTTCCTATGGTTACTCATTCTACAGCAAGGGCAGAGAAGAGCGGTAAAAACAAACTGCTCCAACTTGCTTACTTCACTGGCGGTTGCCATCTTCAAATGGTTGTAGTTTAAAAATTATGAATTCTACACCAAAGAGCTTTGTATTGTGAGAATCACAAGACACAGACCAACATTTTGATGCATAGTATGTCTCTGAAATATTAAAAATGAAGGCACAGTCGCAGTTCAGAAATTGCCCTTCAAATTTGAGGTGGCTAGAGTGGAGTTTCAATGAATGTCAATGGGCAATAGAGTTGCAAACAAATGGTCATATTGTGAAAACTATTAGGACTATAGCTGTGGACATTTTTAGTGGCAGCAGGGATAGCTGAACATTTTGATATAAGATTTGTGTAGGTGGGCTTGAAAATGAGGGAGTGGTGGCAGTTTAGAAATCATGTCCTGATTTTTCAGCTCACACTCTAGCTTTTGTCAGCTCCCACTCTAGTTTTGAACATTTCGCCATTCATTCCTATGGGACCAATTTCACCACAAAAACGCCGATATTTCGTGAACCATTCAGCGAAACGTTCCACAAAGTAATAGCACACCAATCGGGAACAATCCGCAAGTATATTACTGTCTATGTAGTGTAAAAACTGTGGGAGGAGTTAGGGTGGTAAATTTGACTATAATAATAAGAATATATATGTGAGATAACAGTAAGTGGTCTTGCCATGCAAGAACACTTAACTAGCATAATGTTACTTTTAAGTGGAAATATCAACAAAGAGTGATACATTTGTTTTCATTGCAGATGCTGGTAGGTTTTGAGTGAGAACCAATGTTAAAGCCTGCATTTTTTTGTTTCAGATAGAGAATGGATTATACCCCTTTAATGTTGATTTATTGTCGGTGTCATATCAGGGAGGTTCACTTTCTGTCCCAGAGACAGTATTAAATAGGAGGAGGAACTTGCCTTCTTTGACATTTGTCACTAGAAGAAGTGTATTGGATTCTGCAGTTTAATATTGCCCATTTTAAGGGAAACAGGATAGGGATAGTCAAAGGGCATGGGGAGCTACATACTGCCAGAGGGAACATGTACTAATGACAAAAATTTAAAAAAAAATAAATAAATAAATATCATTCAGCAGGAAGCAACAATTTTAAAAGAGCTTAAAGTGATTCTAAAGGTTAGAATAAAAAATGTTATAGTTATCCACTCTTTGAAAAGGTTTTGCACAGAGCAGCCCTGGTGCTCTTCTTTTTGGGTCCCCAACTGTCAGTCCTGACCCTTCCCTCCTGCTGATTGCCCCCAAACACAAGCCTCTTCCTATGGGTGTACTCAAGCAGGCTTGCTCCCAAGCCCAGCACCTGTGAATGGACATTTTTCATTTGCACACAGAGCCTGGCTCGACCCTGCTCCTGCTCTCTCCTCATTGGCTTACTGGCTGTGACTGATAGCAATAGGAGCCAATGACTGTATGAGCTAATGAGGTTAGAGAGACCCGGGGGAGCTGCAGCTCTCATGCACATCGCTGGATCGAGATCGAACATAAGGAAGTATAGGGGGGACAGAGGGGGGAGACGCACCCAGAAGGTTTTCTATCTATATACTATTGTCAGTGCATACACCCCCAAACCCAACCCCCTGCTTATATAAATGTTAAGTAAAAATAAAACTGTCCCAAACAGTCCCTGCTTTACCAAATCTTCAAAATGAACCACCAGTACTCATGTGTATTCATCCAATTTTATAATCATATTAGTGCACCAAAACATGCCACTGTGTAATAGTTCACAATCTTTAATAGTCCTTTAAACTGTCTTGTGTGAAATCTTGAATATCTACACCACCACCATGTAGTTTACAGCAATAGTGAAATCTTTCACCTTCAATGCCCCTTTTGGGTGTTGCTCACCTCTGTTGGTGGACTTCACTCTCCCTTAGATTACCATTCCAACTCATTAGAAACACAAAGGAATCATAATGCTTTTTCTGTTTTTAACAACAATTTGTTAACTTACAAAGAAATTTACTCGCATTAAACAGCTGAATAGCATTTCACAGCATGAGACTTAAATAAATCATGAATCCTCACCATATACAGAGAAACATGCAACTCCTGTAGCAAAATCCTACTGGGGGGTATTTCCACACAGCGGGATGACACTCAGCCCACAAACTCCACCGTATGTGTTCTGTCCACCTGGGCTTCATGAGAGGGTCATCAAATCAGCATGTGGCGTACCAGACCCTTATCCAAGCACAGAGTCTTGCTGGCCAGGAATGGGGGGATTAGTGAATGTGTGCCTCCTAAACCATATCAGAAAACATGCCCTCAACATTCGGCAGGGTGTCTTGCCAGAGGGGGTTGCCATTGCAAAGTACCTTGTCCCTATGTCGAAGAGGACAAGTGCCTAATCCTCACATCCCTGGCCAGGTGGATGTGGGGGTCTGTGGGGGATATTCACCTTCCACATGAATATGTAAGAGGTGCATCGTTCCCCTGGATACTCATTCACAGAAAAATAAGACAATATATAAACACACACACACGCACACACACACACGTGCATACACACACACACACACACACACACGTGCATACACACACACACACACACACACACACACACACACACATATATATATACACACACACACCATACATAAGACCTTTTGTTAAAAGCTAACAATATGTCATGTTGACCAACAAAAAATTCCTCATGTTGTTCAAAAATAATGTCCTATAATGTCCAAAAATGATGTCCAAAGATGTCCAAAAAATAATGTCCCACAAAGTAAATGTTCCACAACAATCCTCTCCTTCCCATCTTCTCACCTCAAATTACAGCAAAGATTCAATGCTGTCATTCATAGGGTGTTTGCTAGGACACCTGTCTCTGCCAGCTTACTAGCAACCAAGGGCGTATCCCTTGAAATGATCACTTTAAAAAAATAAGTAAAATATGTATATATATATATATATATATATATATATATATATACAGTTGCAAGAAATAGTATGTGAATCCCTTGGGATTACGTGGAGTTTTGCATGAATTGGGCATAAAATGTGCTCTGAACGTCATCTAAGTCACAACAATAGAAGAACACAGTCTGCTGAACATAATACTACACAAACATTAGATGTTGCCATGGTTTAATTGCACATAACATGTAAACATTCACAGTGCAGGGAGGAAAAAGTATGTGAACCTTTGGACTTAATAACTGGTTGACCCTCCTTTGGCAGCAATAACCTCAACCAAACGTTTCCTGTAGTTGCAGATCAGACCTGCACAACGATCTGGAGTAATTTTGGACCACTCCTCTTCACAAAACTGTTTCAGTGTAGCAATATTCTTGGGATATCTGGTGTGAATTGCTCTCTTAAGGTCATGCCACAGCATTTCAATTGGGTTGAGGTCAGGACTCTGACTGGGCCACTCCAGAAGGCGTATTCTGTGCTGTTGCAGCCATTGTTTTGTTGAATTACTTGTATGCTTTGGGTCATTGTCCTGTTGCATCACCCATCCTCTGCGGAGCTTCAGTTGGCGGACAGATGGTCGTACGTTTTCCTGCAAAATGTCTTGATAAACTCTGGAATTCATTTTCCCATCAATGACAACAATCCGTCTAGGCCCTGAGGCAGCAAAGCAGCCCCAAACCATGATGCTCCCTCTGCCATGTTTCACAGTGGGGATGAAGTTTTGATGTTGGTGTGCTGTGCCTTTTTTTCTCCACACATAGTGTTGTGTGTTCTTCCCAAACAACTCAATCTTGGTTTCATCTGTCCACAGTATATTTTGCCAGTAGTGCTGTGGAACATCCAGGTGCTCTTTTGCAAACTTCAAACGTGCTGCAATATTCTTTTTGGACAGCAATGGCTTCCTCCGTGGTGTCCTTCCATGTACTCCATTCTTGTTTAATGTTTTCCTTATTGTAGATGTGTCAACAAAAATGTTAGCATGTGCCAGAGATTTCTGTAGGTCTTTAGCTGACACTCTGGGATTGTTCTTTACCTCATGCAGCATTCTGCGCTGTGCTCTTGCGGTCATTTTTACAGGACGACCATGCCTAGGGAGAGTAGCAACAGTGCTAAACTTTCTCCATTTGTAGACAGTCTGTCTTACCGTGGACACATGAACATCAAGGCTTTTGGAGATACTTTTGTAACCCTTTCCAGCTTCATGCAAGTCAACAATTCTTGATCGTAGGTCTTCTGAGAGCTCTTTTCTGCAAAGCATGGTTCACATCAGACAGTGCTTCTTGAAACCAGTAAACCCAAAACAGGTGTGTGTTTTTTAAGGGCAGGACAGCTGTCAGCAACACATCCAATATAATCACACTGATTGGAGTCAAGGTTGGCTCACTCCTGGCTCTAATTAGCTCTGGGAGAAGTCATTAAGCTAGGGCCTCACATACTTTTTCCTCCCTGCACTGTGAATGTTTACATGTTATGTGCAATTAAACCATGGCAACATCTAATGTTTGTGTAGTATTATGTTCAGCAGACTGTGTTCTTCTATTGTTGTGACTTAGATGACGTTCAGAGCACATTTTATGCCCAATTCATGCAAAACTCCACATAATCCCAAGGGGTTCACATACTTTTTCTTGCAACTGTATATACTGTATACCATAGTTTGTGGACCCTATAATTTTCACACAGACTAATTTGAGTTTGGGTTTCACACTGATTTGTGTTATTTTTACCAAAGAAATGTAGCAGAATACATTTTGGCCTAAATTTATGAAGAAATATTATATATTTGCAAAACTCTATGACAGAAACTACAAAAAATGTGTATTTTTTAAAAATGTTTATATTTTTTGTTTATATAGCAAAAAGTAAAAAACCAAGTGGTGATTAAATACCACCAAAAGAAGTCTATATTTGTTTGAAAAAAAAAAGATACAAATTTAATTTGGGTACAGTGTGCTTGAGAACAAAGGAAGTCCAATCGGCTGCAGTCCAAACAATCCACTTTATTGAACCAAGATAAAACCAATACAGGCAGTGGAAATACAGTGGGGGAGTGGCAGGTAAACGTGTTTCATGCTAAAGACAACGCGTATTCATAACCAGTGGTAAACATATATGGTTAAATAACTTGTCTAGAGTACAGAAAGTATTATGAAACAAAAAAGCAGAAACTCCGTGCATAGGAGTCCCAAATCCAAACTGTCAGAAACAATGATATAGTTCAATGTTATAAGTCCACATAGCACTAGGGCAAGCTCTTGAAGCTGTAGCAGTCTCTGAGTAAAGCAAATAAAGAAAAATTTGCCTCTAAGTGCAGTATTGAAGGACGTTCATTACTCAACAATTAAAAGCCACTCACATGATAGAAGTGTAAAAGAAGCTCATCAGTGAAATAAAGGTTGAGGGCGGTAGGCCCTCCATCTGAGACACATGCTGGTTGGCTTCCACCATCTCCAGTCTCCCTCAGAGCTAGTCACAGCTTCCTTCAGCAGGGATATGGACATTATCCTTCAACCTTTATTTCACTGATGAGCTTCTTTCACACTTCTTTCATGTGAGTGGCTTTTAATTGTTGAGTAATAAACGTCCCTCGATACTGCACTTAGAGGTGCCTTTTTTCTTTATTTGCAGAAAGTATTATATACATATATATATATATATATATATATATATAAAACAATTGTAATCAATGACCTCTACAGGTCAGAGGTATGAACACCACACATTTCTTCCAAGTGATTTACAGCTGTTGAACTTGGTCCCCATGACAGCCCGCCAGCTTACATTTTCAGAAGGAGAGCTCAGAAAAAAGAACCTCTATTGGTTTTCTCATAGCACTTTTCCCTTAAAACCTGCTCAATACATTTCTTTTTTATTTATTTTGAATGTCAAGCATACTGCAGTAAAACCGTTGCGTCACCCTGTATTTTTTTTTCACGTATAGCTATATTAATCAAGTCTTGTCATTCTTCTCTATTTAAATATTTCAATATTGAATTAAAATTAAATTGTTTCATAAAGAGTAAACCTTAAGGGTGAGCTAGTTCTACCCCCATACTGCAAGTTGATGAACCATTTAGCATCCATTTATATGAATTAACTACATGCCTCATATTAGCAGTGTTTTGGCAAATTCTATGAAATTAATTTTAATCATGGCAAATTCTTGGAAAAACAAGGCTATTTCTGATGAATAGAAAATATTACACATACAGAGAATTTAGCAAGCTCATATTCACTGTAGCATAGAAGAATTTACAAAATACTAGCAAGCTTTCTGCTACTTGATTGCATTCGCTGATTTGACTTTTCACCGTCTTCCTTTTAAATGCTTTTATCTACTGCAGGTAATGTAGCAGACTTCAAAAAGCACATGTAGTGCTCAGCAATTACATTAAACTGCTGCAAATGCAACCCAAGAAATGTAATGTTGTCAGCTCAAGGCTTGAATGTCACTAGTGAGTAGGAAATTATACAATTCTGAATTAGATAACTTTACAGAAGGAAAAAAAATCCCTTCTTGGGACTTTTATCTTCAGTGAGTATTAATTAATATTCCTTGTACTAAACATTCTCACTGTTATATATAAGCCCATGCAGTAATCCTGTTTCTAATGTATGTGCCACCTGGGGCACATTCCAAAGTCATTAGCTTATATTGAGATTATACATCACGAAGTCATGCGAGTAGCTCTTCAAGCTGAGCTCTGTCAGGGAAGCTGTTCTACCTGCTTGTTGGATTCTAAGAATGTGAATTTGTTTACTGCAGGGAACTTTTTCCAACTTCTCCTCTTACTGTCCAGTACAGTAATGCAGTTAAATATTGTACTGCTTTCAGTACATCATAGTTGCGTGCAGATATCTCCTACATTGTTTTGAATTCATTTTTTAGCCCTGGTTCACATATGTGCGGGTGGTGCCGCTGCGGAACCGCACAAAAATCCATGCAGCTGCACCACCCGCACAGAAGAATGCGGACCCGCATTAATTTTAATGGTACGCCGCCTGCACTAGAAATCGCAACTGCAGTGGGAACTGAGGTTCCCGTGAGGGCTGTGGTTTTCAAAGAAGTGCAGAGACTTCTTCCCTGTGTGTCCCGGGGCACAGCAGTCCATTCTCGTGCCCGCGCAAAATGCAGACCGCAGGAACGCACAAATGTGAACCAGGGCTAATACTGTATTGTAGTATTGCATCATGGTATACCTCAGCACGTACATGGTGCTCAGCTCTCTTGATATGATTCAACCATTAAATAGATTTTTTCACTATCTTTACACCCTGGGCAGTAAGTATGCAGATATCTTAAATAACATAAAAATACCTCAACACACAATCCAGCTAGTAAGCACAAAAAGGCCTACTAAAAGGATAAATTAAATACAGTGTACCCTTCCCTTATTCACAAACTTCCCCAAAACGCATATAAACACTTTAAACCCCAAAAAGTGTATTAATCTTATGAAGTATACTACCTAAAGGATAAGTTAACCTTTTGGACAAAAATAATAATTGCACATTTTTTTCCACGTAAAAAAATGTGCATTATTTTTGTCCAAAGGAGCCTGGAAAGCATTGCACCAGCGTTCAATACATTGCTGATGCCATGCAGGTCTCCTGCAGACCTGTCAGAATATCTGCTTGCCATACGGGATGTACGAGCAAGCAGATATTCTGACAGGCAGCTTCAATGAACTACCATGGCGCACCACGGCGCTGTGGCAGTTGATTTAAAATCTCAAGCAGAACTCTGTGAATGATTGACGCAGCCATGTGGGCGGAGCCACGCACACCCACGCTGTTTTCAGATCTGACAGATAGTACGGGGAAACTTCTCTTCGAACTATCTGTAAGGGGGGGGGGGGTGCGGCTATGGGACTAAAAACGGGTGGAACATGTTCCCAACGGTGAACGTATCCTTTAAAGACAAAATCAAAGTGTATTCTGACATGAACATTGGTGTCTTTTGTGTTTTTCTTTTAGTACATTATCCAGCAACAAATCTTGTACTTTACATTTTTTGCAGGGTTTTTCTGTAAAAAAGACTGATTACTGCTGCTGTCTGTATTTGTACAGGGTGGCTGGTCTGGTAGACACTACCTTTCTTTTTTGTATAGGCATTTAGTTGTGGGAGGTCCTGCTGGGTCCTTCAAAAGCTCCAATCTCTGCACAGACATATGCAACACATTGATGATGTACTTGCTACTTGTGCAAGGCAATATATTGGCTTGCAATGGCATTTGGTGCAAACAGATTGGATTTATATCCTTTGCGGCTACTGATGAATGTATTTAAATGAAAGTTTTTGTGCTCAGAGTTCAGCTTTAATGCGTTCCTGCCTGGTCTATAGCAAAGTTTGATGGTCGAGCGGGACATTCCTCCTTCTGAGTGGGCTTCATATGACATCCTTTCAGAAGGTGCCACTCATGCAGCCATGGGGCCACGCAGCAGTGCCATCTGTCATTGGCTGTGTCCACCAGACACAGGGGATGACTGATCACTACACCGACCTGCTGCCAGTGTCATGTGATTGCTGTGACCAATCACAGCAGATCACATGACAATACTAAACAATGGATGACTTCCTTTCATGCCATCTATTGTATACAATTGTGTTGTTAGTTGTGATTGGTCACAGTGATCACATGGTACAGACAGACCCAATCACAGACCATCTGTACCATGTGATTAACTTTTGCCAATGACAGTTAATCACAACAAAAGACACTGAATGAATCTGTTTCATTCAGTAAAAATGGTTTCTTATATCAATGAAATACATTGGTATAAGCATTCATAATCTGTGTAAAAAAAAATCCTGATCATTTCTGCAGAGTAGTACAATGTTACTAGGGTAACACTGTATTGTTCAGGTCACAGTGTGTTAGAAAAAATCAAAACAAATAGAAAAAAAGTTGTAATAAAAAAAAGATTAAAAATGTAAAATTCTTCTTATTTTTTTTTTTACATACTGTCACCAGTCAATGTCCTTGATCACCACCATGCCAGTTATATGATAACACTGTATTGGACTGGTGACAATATGTTAAAAAAACCTTTTTTTTTTATTTCTTCATTTTCCAAAAAATTGTGACAAAAAAAATACAACTTCAAAAAATTCTCCATGTCTCATGTCTCTTACTAAAATGCATGTCTATTTTCCAAAAAGCTGTCATTTGGGGGGTGTTTGTACTATCCTGGCATTTTCAGGCCTCAAGAAATGAGATCCGGTTTGATCGATTTTCAAATATATACCATAGTTTGTGGACTCCATAACATTCCTGCCGACTAAATAATATAGACTGATTTGGGTTATCTTTACCAAAGAAATGTGGCAGAATATATTTTGGTCTAAATTTATGAACAAAGGTTATTTATTTGCAAAATTTTATAAAAGAAACAAAGAAAAATTAGTTTGTTTGTTTTTCCAAAATTGTCGGTCTTTTTTTTTGTTTATTTAGCAAAAAAATAAAAAAAGTAATTTGTGATTAAATATCACCAAAAAGCTCTATTCGTGTGAAAAAAAATTATAAAAATGTTATATGGGTACAGTGTTGCATGACCACACAATTGTAATTCAAAGTGTGAAGGGAATCTCAGTTGTAGGACAGAAAACAGAGGGGATTTAAAATCCCCGCCACTTTCTTTTCCCTCCTTGCAGTGATGACAGTTTAGGCTAGATGGCATTTGATTGGTCAGCACTGTCCATGTGATGGTGCTGACCGATCAAAAGTCCTCCAGCCCTAACTGTCATTGCAAGGAAAGAAAAGAAATTGGCGGAAATTTCAAATTCCTGCTGCTTTCTCTCCTCTCTTACCACTGAGACTCAGAATGGGATGCCTGCAGAGAGGTTTCCCGCACCGCTCCTGTGTGAACTCGGACTATAACAAGCCTGGGTTTATGCAGGAGCAGTTGGGAAACCTCATGCCATTTGGACAGGAATCACATTTCTGTTAAAATCGCATGCTATTCTTTGCTGTGCAATGTGCGGCCATTAACGCAAATCACAAAGTAAAGTTACTCAGTATCAGCGAATTCATGACCAAAAGCATCGGTACTTTTACTTGCCAAAAAAAAAATCTGTATTGATTCATCCTTAGTAAAAAGTAAGTAAAAACACAACAGTTTTTGACAAGTCCTTTTTTTAAAAACAAAAAAATGTCCCCCGAAGTAGATCCAATGTCAAATACAATGAATGCCAGCTGCTGACTTGGTGAAAAAAAAGGAGCTGCACACCTGACAAAGGCTCCCGCTGTCTGAGAGTTCTTAAATAGCTATTAAGGGGTGAGGCCACCAAATTACATCACTGGGTGACTCGCCCCCCTTGTGATGCCATTGACCCAGCATACCCCTGATCCATGACTTTACAAGAGGGAGGGGTCACCCAGTGACGTTATTGGGTAGCCTTCCCCCTTTATTTAAGAACTGTCAGAAGGTGGAGGGTCAATGGGTGGCGTTCATTGTGATTGCGTTGGATCTTTGACGGGACTTTTTTTATTTAACTTTTTACAATTTTTTAGTGAATGAGTAGGAGTACTGTGTACAGTGTCTATGAAGTTTATACTAGCACATAAGAACATTAACTTGCAGGTGTTTTTTTTTCTTGCTAAGAACTTTACTACCATTTTAAAAACCGTTTTTCCAGGACCTTTAAGAAATGGAGCTTGTCAGAAGACTAGTTAAAGTAGAGTTAAGTTTCTTATGTTGCAAAACAGTCCTCTGGCGCTCAATGAGGGCCCTGGGCTGCTTGTTTAATGAAAATAGTGTCATCTTTAACCACTTGCCGCCCAGCCACTGTAGATATACGGTGGCAGGGCGGCACTCACAGGCAAAACCATGTTTTAAAACATGTTTTAAAACATGTGTTTTGTAAACAAATAGGGGGCGCACGTGAGGCGCGCCGCCGCCCTATCTGTCCCGCCAATCACCGCCACAGATGTGAGTCGCCGGGTCACAGCCGTTCTTTAGCAGCTGTTTCCCGGCTATCGGCGGCAAACAGTGACAGACAGCACAGCTGCAGTAGCTGTGCTGTCTGTCACTTCCCTGTCAGCTCGAGGATGAGCTGATTGAGAAAGAACAGTTTCTCTTTCTCAATCAGCCTTGTCCCGCCCAGTACACACCCCTGCCCCCTAGTAAACCACTCCCCTCACTCCTATAACCCTTCCCTGCAAAATAAAGTTAACCCCTTCCTCCCCATTGCCATTAGTACAGTGTCAGTGTTTTTTTTTTTTTTGCACTGATCACTGTATTAGTGTTTTTGGGGATGTCAGTGACCCCAAGTCAGTACCGCCCAATGTCAGAATGTCTGCCACAGTCCCGCAGTAAGTCGCTGCCATAAGTCCCTGATCGCCGCCATAATTCGCTGATCGCCGCCATTATTAGTATAAAAAAAAACCTAAAAATCCCAGTATCTTTCCCACCATTTGTAAACGCTATAACTTTCACGTAAACCAATTAATTTACACGTATTGGTTTTTTTTTTTTGCAAAGACACGTCGCAGAATGCATTTTTGCAGAAATTTATGACTAAATTTGTTTTTTGCATTTTTTTTTTACTGGACATGTTTTATAGCAAAAAGTCCAAAATATAGTTTTTTTTTCCTCAAAATTGTCAGCTTTTTTTTTTATAGCGCAAAAAATAAAAACCGCACGGGTGATAAAATACCACCGAAAGAAAGCTCAATTTGTGGGGGAAAAAAGGATGTAAATTTCATTTATGTACCGTATTGCATGACCGCGCAATTGTCCGTTAAACTAGCGCAGCGCTGTATAGCAGAAAAATGGCGTAAATTGCAGTATTTATACCATAGTTTGTAGACGCTATAACTTCCACACAAAGCAATCAATATACACTTATTGGGATTTTTTTTACCAAAAACATGTAGCAGAATACATTTTGGCCTAAATTTATAACCAACTTTGAGTTTACTATATATTTTTTATAGCTGAAAGTAAAAAATATTGTTTTTCTTCAAAATGTTTGGCCTTTTTTTGTTTATAGCGTGAAAAATAAAAAGCGCACAGGTGATCAAATTACACCGAAAGAAAGCTCTATTTATGTGAATAAAAGGACGTAAAATGAATTTGGGTGCAGCATTGCATGACCGCGCAATTATCAGTTGAATTAGTGCAGGGCCGAGTAGCAAAAAGAGGCCTGGTCATTAAGGGGGGTAAATCCTCTGGAGCTCAAGTGGTTAAGGTCATGAAGTTGATATGATGCTAAATATTCATACTCAAATTAAGTCAGAACTGAGATATTTCATGGTTGTAATACAATGATTATTCTTGTTTTCCATAAGTGCCTGGACCACTAGAGTGATATTTGCCTTGGGCCTACTTAAATCATAAAGTGGCCCTGATTATATCGCTTGTATTCAGATGTTCCTTAGCAAATACATCGATAGTACTGGTTATGCAATTATAAAGTGTGAAGGTAAAACCTAATATCTATTTGTAGTTTTTGAGTATTTCCACTTACTGAGATGTTTTTCATGTTTTTACCCACTTCTTATTTTTCCCAACTGTTGACTGTGAATGTCCTTTAAAAAAGTCAACATCGGTTGATCATGGTGTGTGATCATTACAAATAGTGCAACCTAAGTCCCATGAATTTTCTGTGCTTGCTGTTTGTTGTTCCTTTGATTGAGTTTGTGGTGTTTTTTCTTTTTTATTGCCAATAAATTCAAGGTAAAAAGACATATAGAAATTGTATCACCGTTACAATTGCTCCATTGATACCTTTATCTAATTACATTCTGTAAGATTTTACTTACTAAACTGCTCACTTTTAGATGGGCTATAAATTGAACCAACTAAATGGTGCAAAATGCACAGCTAGAAATATATTAACAGTGATGCTAACTTTTCTAATAAGTCAAATAGTTTGTAAAGCTGGGGATTTTAAAGCATTTTTTTTCAGAGGAAAAAAAGAGCTTACAGAACTGGAATTCAGCTTTCTTGGTGTGCGGAGGTACACCGATCTGTATCACAATCACTGGAAAAGGGATAGTAACAAATAAATAGAATATATTTGTTTTGTCTTTATCGTGGAACATCATTTTTTAGTGGTGTGACAACAATACTTAGCAACATAATGGAAGCAGTAGCTGTGAAGAACTGAACATGCTAGTTGAGAGATTGTGTTATACCTATGAACTATAAATATATACAATATCTTGTCAGTGCCGACTAAAACTAAAATATACTTTTTGAGTAGAGTTTGTATTTCTGTTTCTTGTGATAAGAAATGTAATTGGTCATTTCCATATTTGGTCAATGGTCAAAGTCACCTGGGAGAACCTGTCCCATTGTTTATACCCAGCTATTACCTTCTGGAGCTGTCATTTGTTAGTGAGCAGTGTTGGAGAAAGGATTGTGTTGGCAGTGTGCGGGTTTTTTATATTTTTCAGGTCGGTAGATGTCGTTCATCATGATTGACATGGATATGCATTGCTGAGCAATGTGATTAATAGTAGATTTACATTATGGGACTTGTTTTTTTGTTTTATTGTATTTAAGAACTTGTCAAAAACTGAGCATGTGTTTTGTACTTACTTTTCACTTATTTTGTGAATGAGTATGGGTACTATATAACCATTACTCATTCACATGGGATGGGTATAGTTTCTGGGTGTTCTCTTATTGTTAAAGGGGGCTACCAGATTTTGGTAAGCCCCCCATTCTGAAACTCCTACAACTACTAGATCAGGACTGAAAAGAAGGGGCCCTTATCCTCTTCAACAAGGTACCCCCACATGTTGAGGGCAAGTAACAGGTCATATACAGGAGGTGAGAGTATATATGTATGTTGGTGGAGGAAGTTCACATGAGGGTGTTTATGAGCACATAGTATTGAAGTGGAGGATCACCATATATGAAATGAAAGAAGGATTATCCTACATTATAAGGACTGATGGTTTTTAATGTTGGACTCCAATTTTATTTTATTTTGTTATGTTATATATTTTATATGGTACACAGTGATATTGGTTTGTTAGCATCACATTACACGGCACTTTTGATTTCAATTTTTACTGTATTTGGGAATGCATATAGTGTCAGCAGCAATATACTGTGTGATATAATAAGTTGTATTAATTGTGGCGAAGTACACTGGACTCAGTGATATCACCAAAGCTTACTCCAAATCTCCTGAGACTATCAGTCAGAGGCAGCAGTGCAGAAATACAGCTACAAGACTAAGGGCTCAGGAATAAAAAGAAGAAAACTTCTATTTTTCAGGAGTAATTTAAGAAAAAAATTAATATTCCAGGGAACTGGTTATGGTCACATTTCTAAATGTTCCCTATAACATATCATTTGTTTTCTTTTTGTACTCAGGATGACTTAAACCATAGCAATCGGCATTACACATATACAGAATGTGTTCAATGTGCATAGTTTAATGCATTACCATAAATTCCACTGTTGATTACTACAAGTTGGACATAGGGCTAACAAATAAATTATCTTAGAAAAAAGCTATTATTTTGACATTGTTGACAAACTATTTTTAGTTTACAAAATTAATACAAATACAGCACTGGAAAATACTCATAATCAAGCTGCTCATAGGCTGTACAATCTCTGTACAGTCTCCTTTAGAATGACAAAAACTATGCAATAGGAGGACACACCCAAACAATTTATTCCATTTGTATCAATTTGGCAGGCTTTTTCAGTACATAGTTGATGGAGGATGTAAAATAGATTGTATAATTGGATTGCAAAGCGTATGGTCACCTTTAAAGCCTCTGTCTCAAATTCATGATGGGTTTTTCCCCCACTGCCTACTGTGGCTTCCCTTTCCCTCCAAGTCAATAAAGCTCTGAAGTACCAACAGTGTCTTCTCTTTAACATTAGGCCAATAACACAGATTTGAGTAAATAAAAAAATCACAAAATATGCATTCTGTAGACCGATGAAAGTTGCAATTCTAAAAACAGTCCTCTGTTTTTATTTAAAAAAAATCATTATTGTTTAAAATCTCAGAGTTTTGGCATTTTTGTGCACTTTACATTCATTTATTACTGTAATGTGATCATACATTAAATATATTTAACTATTCTAGAACATCATTTGTACACAGCCCAACATACAAATCTCCAGTGATTAAATCTTTCTGCGTGCTTGAAACCCCTCATTTAGATTGTAATATGTTAAAGTACCAAAGCAAAACTGTACTATATAGTAAACAAAATGCTTTATCCTACAATACATGGACTGCCAAGGGAAGATAACAATAACCCAAAGTAAAAAGCATGAATGAGACATTAAAGAGGAACTTCACTTCCCTCTTTGCATTTTTTTTTGCCCTTCTTACCTTGAGATTTGAATGGTCCTTAACCAGTGACCACCCAGCCAATAACAAAATAATGGCCAAGCAGGACTCTCATTGACCTCATTATTACTATGGTAACATTATACTATTATGGTCACAGTGTGTTATGAAAAAACACCTTGTCCTTGATCATCTTACTTCTAAGGTTCAAGGCCCTACATTATGTGAATTTGAGTTTAGATAGAGGGAAAGGTCTCAAAATGGGGTCATGTTTAAAGATGGACCAATGCTTAAACAAAATACCTTCCATGGATTTAAAGTGTGAATGAAACTGTGTGATTAACTTGACTTTTTTTTAACATTCCTTCCAGCACATGCATGGTATGCATCTTCTATCACTTTTCTAGAGTAACAATTTGTTCAAAGGGGTCACTCTGTTTAGTGTAGTCCTAATTTCTAGTATAGCTTTTTTTTACACAGTCTGGCTCTTTACGCAAACTGACTCTTAGGTATATTCTTCTTCCATAGAGGGTAGTGACAGCTAGTGGCATAAAGGCAAGAATTTCCTAACATGGGTTTGAAGTGGTTGGTAGGAATCATATTCCTACTGCAGGAACACAGAACCATATCCAGAAATACCAAAGAATCCTTGTTTGTGACATGTGTAAAAGAAAAACTGTACGTATTAATATTGCAATGTTCAACAAAAGGAATGATGGATGGTGGTGGCCCATTTCAAAAGATGACTGTGTGATCTATATATCTACCAAAATAGATGTTTTGCCTGGTGAAAAAATTGTTATTGTATATGGTGGTGCTGCTCCCACAAACGCATGGCTAGATAAGCATGACAGTGCATGAAATTCACACCCATCGCAGTCCCTTTGGTTTGTAAATAGTAAGTGTCCTCAAAAACAAAGTAGCTGTGTGTCAGACAGAATTCTATAAATTTCAACATACTCTTAGCTTATTTATAATGTAAATCTGTTTTAGAAAATAAGAAATCTTAGAGTGCTTGAAGACCAATTTGTCAGGATTGAAGTGTGGAGTGAGCTTGATTTTGAGACATTTGAGAATCCTGGTGTTTCGGTAACGTCTCCAACTTTGATAGTCAATTCTATTTGATTTATGTTACTTGAGTCTTGAAGGCTAAGATTGTTATGCAATGTTTGTGGTTATGGTTAATGAGTTAATAAAAGTTCAAGGCAAAGTAAGATTTAAATTCCTATAAAGGACCGTAGTGCAAACCTTTGCACATTTGTACGTCTGTTGCTTTTCTATTTTTTTGTTGTTGTTTATATTAAGCATTTTTGAGTGGAATGATAGTGAGTAAATACAATCCTGTGTTTTAGTAATTGTGTAAAACTTGAGAATGCGTTGAATCAATTCTTTGCACTCTGTGCATGTGCATTGAAATACATTTAATTGCCTTTGTATAATGTTACATTTGTTATTATTAATATTCTAAAATGATAACAATTCTATATAAGTTCTAAAACTTTACAACCAGCATAACATATGCAGATAAATTCAGACTGTGTATAACAAAGTATGGTAGGGCATTAAACACCTTCACACTTTTGGGCTTAGTAACACTCTGCTATACAACCATTAACATACTATATACAACATACAGTACATTTGATGTTTTTTTTTTATTTTTGACCCACCACAGCAAAAGTAAACTGTGCTGAATATACTGTAAAATAGAAGGGGCAGAAGATAATAATTCAGGTGCAAGTGTGAAGCTTATTAATTGCACCAAAATATTAACACTATTTTACTTGCCACTGCTTCACTAATTTCAGCTATTAGCTCTCTTTAGGTTAAAAATGTAAAGGATGTAAAAGCAAGCGGAAATTTGTGTCACATAGGTCAAGGCACTCTAAATTCACTTGTTAGTGATGGAGGGTTAATCACAGCAAGATTATTGACAATGAAGTGTAAATGGACCTTAATGACACTCCCATTAACAAAATGGTATTTTTATACACACTGTTTAAACATAAGTATAGTTGTGTGTCACTTTCGAGCAGTGCTAGATTTTGATTGGTTGCTGTGGTTTGCTACAGTATTTATTAGCAGAATAAATAAATAAAAATAAAAACAGTAAAAGTTATATACAATAGGAATGTATGTGTTTTTACAATATATGCACTTTTTTCTTTTGCCTGATTCTAGCAAAAACTTTGAGTGGAGAGGGGTAAAGATGACATTGCTGTTTTTTAATCTCAATTGTAAATTTTGTTTTTTTAAGGCAAGCCATTTTTCTAAATAAGATTTCTTAATTACGTGACAGGTCCCAGAAGACTACAGGTGGCCATTCACAAAGTGCAGCACTTCTCCCACATGCGCAGTGGGCACCCGGCTGTGAAGCTGCAAGCTGTCACATCCGGGTGCCCACACTGAAGATGCAAGCGATGGGGAGAGAAGACGGCCGGTGAAAGCAGGACACTGCTGAACCGAGGAACAGGTAGGACCGAGGAGCAGGTTCTTCTGCACAGTAGAGCCGAGTGACCAGCCCAGTATTCTAACACGGTGGTGGCAGGAATACTTGTCTATATTTGCTCCATAAGACACACGGACATTTTCCACCATTTTTTTGGGGGAAAAAAGTGCATCTTATGGAGCGAAATATACAGTACTTCTGAGTCACCACTTGCCGGCCACCTACAGTACTGCGGACTGATAGCAGCTACAGGCAGTGCAATCTGCTAACAACCCCCTTCCCCCTCAGCAACTGCTGTGCGGATCCTGGTAACCTGGTAATCTGGACCTGGTGATCATGTGATTGCTGTGTGATTACATGATTACAATGTTAGCAAGGCTGTTTTGAATCAATCAGATTCATAACAGCTTTGCTTCTCTTCCTAGTGAGCTGTGATTGGCTCACAGCTCTCACATGTTACATGGGCCAATCACAACACCTTGTACCATGTGATTAGTTGTAGCCAATCACAGATCATTAGTATTTTGAACTGTCTTGAACTTAACCCATTCATGACAGTTCAAAGCAAGCATTGCATTGCAGGAGCAATAATCTTTATTGCTCCTGCAATGCAAAGTGTAAAAAAAATCCCTGATCACCCCCAGAGTAGTACAATGTTACTATGGTAACATTGAACTACCCTGATGAAGTTTTTTTTTTTAAATAGTAAAAAAAAAATGTTAAATAATTTAAATATTGAGAAACTTTTTTTTTTTAATTTTTGAAGTTTTTTTTCCTACTAGCTTACCGCTCGCCCGCCCACAATGTGTGGGTGAGCAACAGCTCTGGGCAAAACTAATATACTATTATGTTGCTTTTTATTTCTGGGTTTGAGCACGCATGGCTGAGCCCCCTGCTTCACCTCCTGATGGTCCAGGGAGGGAAGAGAGAACACCACACTGTGAGTAAAAGCACTACATTTTACACAGATGTTAGATTAGCAATTTAACACTTTGATTGTCCCTATTAACCCTTTGATCACCCCATCACTCAGCCAATGCCATTAATGTAGTGTCAATATATAGAATTTTCACCGATCACTGTATTACTGCCACTAGCAATATCAGATAGCGTCAGGGTCAGTTAGCACCCCTCCCAGCCAGGGTTAGCAAGCATTAGATTGCCTGCACACTATTGCACTCGCATTTATCACTGCCATTACTAGTATAATGTTTGAATGGATCAATATATTGATCAATAACAGAACTATACTAGTGCCCCCTTTGTATAGCGTCCCCAAAAACACAGTGTAAGCAGCATCAGACCCATTTGCTGCCAGCACTAGTGTTTAGCTGTTTTTCACTGAAGATTTTTTGAATTGATTGTGGGCCAAAGCAATTTATACAGACAACAATACATCGCCGCCCACCCAAATTAAGCTCTTTCCAGACAATTCACATGGAAACCTATCATGGTTTCCAAATTTAAAAAAACTTTTGAGCCTAACATCCAACATGGGCATCACAAAAAAGAATGAATTGTGGTCATATTGGTCTACATACCCGATTTATTATATGTCAATGTTCTCTGCTGTTACATACTCATCATACAGTATGTCAATGTTCTCTGCTGTTACAAACTGTATATGCCCAACAAGGACCAACAATGTACTGGTACGTTGCTGGACTTTGAGTAATTATACCAGGATGATGCCCGTACAGGCATCATCCTGGTATAATTTTATTTAGCTGCCGGTTGGCTTTCATGTAAAAGGATTCCTGGTGGCTGATTAGCCATGGGATCGCTTTTACAAGCAGTAGGAAGGGACATCCCCCCTCCTGCTGCCTTCTACAGCTTTCTTGGCTCTCCTGTCCCATCGGCTGACCACAGAGCTGAACAGAGACCGGAATGGCTTAAATCATCTCTGTGGTTTAAGAAACTGGAAGCAATGAGCATTTCATCATTTCGGTTTTGCCAGATATAAATAGCACCATTTTGAAATTGTAAAAGCATCTGATCACACTGTTCTTGATGCTTTAAGGGCAGAGTAGAGATCTAGAGTCTAATAGATCCCAGATTTCTCAGAAAAGAGTACCTATCACTGCCTATGCTATAACAGGGTATATTTACATTCCCTGTGATAACAATAAAAGTGCTTAAAAAATGAAAGGGACAATGTAAAAATTAAAACAAAATGCTAAATAAATTTTAAAAAAATAATCGCTGCACAAATGCTATGTGACATAAAACATTGCAATACCCACCATTTTATTCTCTAGGCCTCTTTTAAAAATATATAATATTTGGTGGTTCAAAGTAATTTTCCAAGAAAAAAATTGTTTTTTCATGCAAACAAAAGTTTTTTTATGTAAACAAAAATAAACAATGAACTCCCTTATATCAAGCCATACATGGATCAAAATTTAGCCAGTTCAGCAGGGACTGGCCAAATTTTGATCCATGTATGGCCACTGTGGTTGCTTTAGCTATTAAATACTGTTTAACCAGCTGTTTGAAAAAAAGTCACTTGATCAATACTGCAGGCTATACAGTAGATTGCTGCAACGATCAGTGTATTCTGACGGCAGGGAAGTCACCCGCTGGTTGAATGAAAAAAAAAATGACTCATCTATGGCCAGTCTTACTTTCCTTGACTAAATCAAATCCTTTTTCACTTGTGACTCACTTGCTCCCCCTCCTAGACACTGCAGATGACACTTGTCTTTCAACCATGTACTATATACATTAAAACCTACATATATATACAGTGCTCCTGTAATTTGAATAAATTGAAAAAAATATTTGAAAATAATTAATAACAGTAGTATTATTGATTTAAAAATATATACAGTCAATATAGTCAATATAGTAAAAGTGTATAAAGATTATTTGTTTATATTAAATTAAAATATCAAAATCTACCAAATAGAAGCCTTAATTTTCCTGAAAAAAAATGTGTGAAAATGATTTTATTATGCAAAACATCAAGAGAGTATTTGTTAAATAATTTATATATATATATCAAAACAGCAAGATTTTCCCCAGTCACCACATTCCTGAGAGCATTTTTGTGAAATAAAAAGAGTTTACTGACAGACCAAGCTGTTGTTTGTTTTGATGCAATTGATTACGTATCTCACAACTGAATTGTTAAGAAACGTTGAGAATTTGTTTTTTACTGAGCAATGATTTAAAGGTCTGCAACATTCCATTTGGAATCCTGGAGAGACTAAAAAGATCTAGCGCCCAAGAATTGGTAAGTTAAAGTGCATAAAATGTGTAGATAAATGATTCCTGTGAATTTAGCTGCTGTGGATTAAAGTGCTATATAATCAAAACACTGATTACAAAAGCTAATTTCATAAATAACCACTGCTCTAAACTTTCATACACGTTCATACACAAAATATAAAACATGATCATAACTGACATGCTAAGCCAATACAAAATAACAATAAAATACACACTTCCTGAAGATGTCCAATCAAGATGAAACAGGTCAAGGTCAGGTCTACGAGCTGACATCACTTCCGGAGACATCATATCCTCCTGTTGGAGCATATACCGTTTCTTACAATGCACATGCGTGGCCCTCTTTTCCTCCCTATGCAAGCCATACATACCCAGTGGCGGTTCTTACAGGCACCTACAAATGAGTGTGAATTGTTTACAATACTTTAGTGTTTCCTAATAAAATTGAACAGTTTTACGCTTTGAGATCCTCCCTTGTATTTTATTTGCATGCATGACAATACACCATTTGAGAAGGACCCATAGGAACAAGCCATTTGAGACTAAGGGGTATATCCCCAAATACAAGCGCTACTGACCTGACTAGCAATAGTAGGTCAACAACATGTGGTGAGTGTCTGTCTGTTTGGGAACACTGGAGGCACTGATAAGTGGAGTACCTGTTTTGTTTACACCTGCACATTATTATCTGAAACTTGGATTTATTCCCTGTTTATATGACTACTTAATCTTTATTGTTATTTTGTATTGCTTTAGCATGTCAGTTATGGATGTTTTATATTGGGTTTATGAAGGTTTGAGCAGCATGGTTTATTTATGAAATTAGCTTTTGTACTCAGCATTTGAAATCCTGCTTTTAACCGCCTCCCGCCTGCCATGTATGGAAATGATGGACGGGCAGCAGTTCTCTCAGTTTGTAGGAAGTCAAATTATGTCCTCCCACTCTAACCGTGCATGCGCAGCCGCAGAAGAGTGCCGCACGGCGATCACTGGTGATCTGTGTCCCTTGGACTCAGATCATCATCGATTGTGGTAAAGAGCCATAGGCTGCGGTTCTTTACAATGTGACAGGCTGTGTGCAATCACAGCCTGTCACAAATGTAAACACAGAGCAGTAACTCACTGTTACCAGCTTCCTCTCCTTACACACAGATCTTGTGTGAGGAGACGAATCTTCTAACAGTGAGTTGCCGTTTTTAAGTGCATACACACATTACAGCCCCTTTCACAGTGCCCATCAGTGTACCTGTCATCCATCAATGTACCTATTGCCCATCAGTGTACCTGTTGCCCATCAGTGTACCTGTCACCCATCAGTGCCAATCAGTGTACTCATCACCCATCAGTACATCTGTCGCCCATCAGTGCCCATCAGCAGTGCACCTGTCACCCATCAGTGCCCATCAGTGCACCTGTCGCCTATCAGTGCCCATCAATGTACCCGTCGCCCGACCAGCAGTGCACCTGTCCTCCGACCAGCAGTGCACCTGTCCCCAGCGGTGTACCCGTCGCCCATCAGTGTGCCCGTTGCCCATCAGTGTACCTGTTGCCCATCAGTGCTCATTAGCAGTGCATCTGTCTCCCATCAGTGATCATCAGCAGTGCACCTGGATGAATCCCTTGTCCACTTCACTGGCCAGCTAGGAATTAAGCAATATATATTACAAGTAAGAGGGTGACATATGGAGTAAAGCTCTACAAGGTTTGTGAAAGAGCCATGGGATATTTATATGCATTCTGAGTATATGAAGGCAAAGATTCCCAGCTCCAGCCCCCTGAGTTCCCAACCTACATTGAAACAAGTAGAAAAATTGTCTGGGATCAGGCTTACCCACTTTTCCAAAAAGGCTATCACATTTACATGGATAATTTCTATACCAGTCTGCCCCTTTTCCAACACCTGCACTGTGAGAAAACATTGGCCTGTGGTACCTCCCGAAAAAAACAGGAAGGGCTTCCCACAATCTTTAGTGAATACCAGGCTACAAAGGGGGGATCAGAAAGCCTAAGAAAAGATGAAGTGCTGGCCCTGAAGTGGAAGGATAAGAGAGATGTTTACGTCCTGTCCACTATCCACATCGACACCTCGGTGGAAATTACTGTAAGACACGGTCCAATTCAAAAGCCTGTGGCCATCCAAGATTATGATCTAAATATGGGGGGCTGGATTTCAAAGGTCCCCTTTCTAGTATAAAAATTTGCAATCTATTTTATTCATTTGTCTATATATAATGCGTATGTCACCTACACCAAATCCACAGAAAGAACCACTGCCTTCCTCAAATTTATAGATAAAGTTGTCACATTCCTTATCTATCAGCAAGGATCCCCCCCCAGAAAGCATTTGTTCTGATTCTGTGAGCAGCCTTCATGAGCGCCACTTCCCTGAGAGCATTCCACCAACAGAAGCAGGTCAAAGACACCAAAAAAGATGTTGGGTATGCAGCAGAGGAGGAGATAGAAGACACACAAGTTTTCACTGTCACCAGTGTCCCTCCCAACCAGGCCTGTGCATCGGAGACTGCTGCCGACGTTTTCATACGTTACTAAAATATTAGCCTATATTTCAAACTGTGTGCCATTTCCCTGTTTCATTATCTGCTGATCATTTGCCTGCTGCCTCAACCAACCATGCCACTGCCTTTTACCTTAACCGACCCCGGCCTGTTTATCGACTATGCCTTTGCCTGCTGTTTGCAATGCTTATCCACCATGTTTCTGCCTACCACCTGAACTGACCCTGGCCTGTTTATTGACTATGCTTCTGCCTGCTGTCTGGATTATCAACCACATGTATGCCTTCATCCTGGACTGATCTCGACCTGGTAATCGACCATGTTTTTTGCCTGCCGCTTGAATTGATATTTTGCCCTGTTACTGTAGTAGTAGGATTCAAGATAACACAGAGGTCTCACATATGTGAGGGGCTTCAGAGGAGAGTTCTGAGTACAGAAAAACAGTTTTTGGTTTTCTCCGGGTTTTGTAATTCCCAGAACAGGGTCTGTTTGTCTGAAGGCTTCGAAGAGATTGGGTGGGACGAAGTCTCTACCCCTGTGCTCTGGTTCTACCTGACCGAGGCCCTAAGCCTGATGTTCCTGCCTGCTATCTGGACCAATGCTTTGGCTGTGCTGACCATATCTCTGCCTACTGTCTGTACTGACCTAGGACCTTTCATGGGCCATGTTCCTGCTTGCTGCCTGGACAAAAACTTTGGTTTTGCTGACCACATCTCTGCCTGCTGCCTGTAATAACCCAGGACATTTTATGTGTTACACTTGTTGCAATGCTGGGTACAAGATCTGTACAGACATTGAAAAGGTCTTGCATATGTGCATTTTCCTAAAACCTGTGGAAAAAAAATACATGTTCAAAAGACTCATTATGCCTCACAGAATATATGTTGGGGTGTTTGCTTCTCAAAATGGAGTCATTTTGTGGGTAATTCCAATGTTCTGGTGCTCCAGGGCCTTCAAAAATGTAATAGGTAGTCAGGAAATTAAATGTGTAATTTATACCCCTTGGTCACCTGATGGTGCTCCTTGCATGTTGGGCCTCTCTATGTGGCTAGGCTGTGAAAAAGTCTCAAACTTGTGGTATCCCCATACTTAGCAGAATTTGTTTTGGGGGTGTAGTTGCAAGTATGCATATACTGTGTGGGAGAAATAACCTTTTAATATAACAATTTTGTTGAACAAAAAAAAATAATCTTCATTTTCAATAGAATTGTGAGAAAAAAATTACAACTTCAAAAAACTCTCTATGCCTCTGACTAAATACCTTGGACTGTCTACTTTCAAAAAAGGGGTCATTGGGGGGGTATTTGTACTGTACCGGCTTGTTAGTGTCTCAAGAAATGAGATAGGACATCGGTACATCAAGTATGATCAGGTATGATCAATTTTCAATGACTGGTACCATAGCTTGTAGACTCTATTGCTTTCACAAAGACTAAATAATATACACAGATTTAAGTTATTTTTACCAAAGAAATGTAGCTGTATAAATTTTGGCCAAAATTTATGAATAAAAATTACTTATTTGAAAAATGTTACAACAGAAACAAAGAAAAATGTGTTTCTTCATTTATACTGCAAAAATGAAAAACCCAGTGCTGATTAAATACCACTAAAAGAGAGCTCTATTTGTGTGAAAAAAAGGACAAAACTTTCATATGGGTACAGTGTTGCATGACTGAGTAATTGTCAGCCGAAGTTTGACAGTGCTGAAAGCTGAAAATTGGTCTGGGCAGGAAGGGGATATAAGTGCCCAGTAGGCAAATGGTTAAAAGAGAAGTGCAGGAATGTAAAATATACAAATAATCATACTCACCTAGATAGCTGCAGTATTGCTCCAATCTACACCGAGAACCGAACTGTCACTCTGTGCTCTGCCCTTCCAGTGCTCACTGAAACACTAGGCTGGAGAGCAAGCGGGAGCTGCTAGCTCAGCCTCTCATCAACGTGCTTAGAGACTGAACCAGCTGCTGGTCAGGCACCTGAGTGGATCTTTACATTATTTTCATGATCCCTGCAGACCTTGGTCTGGCTCTGTGACAAAAGGCAAACAGCAGAATTTGACCCACTCTCCAGTGAATCTGGGTCATGTGAGTGCAGAACTAAGTGCACTCCTGTGACCCATAGGAAAAGTATGGCCCAAAGAGCTCTCCTTTAATGTTTGGTCAGTCTAAAGAAGTTAAATATGCTTTAAGGTCTGACCCTTGAGTACAGAGACATTCATCTACTTACTATCATGAAGTTTACTAAAAGGATCCAGAAAGCATGATAAAATTTGCACTGACATCAGATGTCTCCCTCATGATATCCTTACTCTATACACCAACCATATAATAAGGTTTCACCAATTACATTGTGTTATTGTGGAGACTCAAGTCTCACTTCCAGATAGGCAATCTCATTGATGCAAGGACAAAATCCTGCCTTCCTTTTGCAATCCTACAAGAACAATACAAGCTGTCCTCGTGGGCTCTATTCAACTACCCTCAAATCAAGCATTTTGCAGTTTATCATACCCTGACTAACATCCACACTCCTTTTGAAAAGCATTGCATTGTGGGAGCAACTGGCAGGGTTTTGTCTAAGGATGTCAAAAGGTTACTTCTTCATGTTCTTCAAGTTCAGCAGATTCATGATCATCTCACATTGATGGCAGATGCATGGACCAACATTATATGATTTAGAGGAGAAGTCAAGCTCATGGAAGCCCTTACAAGAATGCATAACATTCTTGCAGATTTTGAATGGGTTTGGGATCCCTGGGTCGACCTAGATACCTCTCTATAGAGACTGTCAAGCATATTGCAAGGAGCATATTATTAAACCTTTAGATACATGACATGTATACCATGACTGAATGAATGAATGAATGAATGTATACATTCCCTCTACTTATCTCCTGCCACTAAGCCCCATTCCATGTCATTTAGCTGTTAAATACAGTACCACTTATGTATTGTCAAGATAGCCTTAGATCCATGTGTTTCCTGCTATGATTGGTCATTGCTTCAGTTATTCTGTATATTACAGGATCTACTTATCCACATTGTTTTACCTATGCACAATTCTGCTGGTACAGTAATATTATTGTTGATTCTGTAAACTCTGTTCATTATCTTGACAATAAAAGTTGTGTGGATTTAAAAAACAAAAAAGTACTACGGCCCTACTGTCCACTGAGGTTCATACACTTGGGGTACGGTAAACTTAATCTTGAACTGGAAAGCTCAGATGACCATGTAAATTCATGCTTGTGCATAAAAACCTGTCCAGGTCAATTATTTATTTATTTATGGTACTTATATAGCGCCGTCAATTTACGAAGCGCTTTATACATATATATTGTACATTCACATCAGTCCCTAACTCTCAAGGGGTGTACAATCTAAGGTCCTTAACTTACATTCATACATACACATATTAGGGCCAATTTAGACAGGATCCAATTAACCTATCAGCATGTCTTTGGAGTGTGGGAGGAAACCGGAGTACCCGGCGGAAACCCTTGCAGGCACAGGGAGAACATGCAAACTCCAGGCAGGTGGTGCCGTGGCTGGGATTCGAACCAACGACCCTAGTATTGCCAGGCGGAAGTGCTAACCATTTAGCCACTGTGCTGCCCTATAAGATTAAATTTTTTTTTCAATTTCTTTACAGTTTTTTAAATGCTCTGTTCTGCTGAAATTGACCCAAGGATTCCAATTACTTCCTACTTCCTCTCATTTTCAGTACTAGTGTTGTAATAAGACAAACATTGCTTGAAACAACAATAATCACAAAAAAGGGAACGGCTTCAGGTAACTCCAAAAAAGATATAGATTCATTATTAAGACAAGGAATTTATGTACTTGATGGCTTATTAAGGAAATGAGCTGATCAAAGGCATAATACAGGACTGTTCACCTACAGCTAACAACCTAGTGGCCTGGGACAACCAATAAAAAGTTTCCTGTAAGTTACCTGAAAAAGAAGAGACAGCAGAGATCCCTATTCTGGTAAATGCTATGGTATTCCTTTTGAAGACTAATATTTTTAAATGACATTGCTGAATCAGTAATGTAAAGCAAAGGAGGCTGTAATAGTATAAAGTATTGGTCAGAACAAACTCCTAATTGTCTGCAATTTATCAATAATGTTTTTCTGGACTCATTGCAGACTACATAATTAATATAAGGTACTGAAGAGTTGTGCCTCTGTGTTTGAAATCTGTTTATTATAGTGTTTATTTTTTTGCCAATGCCAATATAAGTGCTATGGGGATGTGTAGGGTAAGGTGATATTGTCTTCTTAGGTTTCTTTTTATAATCAACATTATCTATATTTTGGCAGTGCACAGTTGACTTTACTGTGTTGGTGGTGATGTGTAGTCTTAACTAAGCTATTTAACTTTAAAGTATTTTTTTCTGACTACAAATTATGCCTTTAACCTTTCCTTCTTTTTTTGGCATATTATTGTTGGACACATGTTTAAATTAAATTAAATAGGCGAACCCTTGATTTATGAATATAATACTCATACATAGTATATCGCCTATGGAAACAGTGAGTCAATCACATGGGCAAGAAATTATTATTATTATTATTATTATAATTCAGTATTTATAAAGCGCCAACAGTTCGCTCATCGCTGTACATTACAATGGGGGACAATACATGAGACAGTACAATAACAATACAATGCGATACAAGAGGGGTTCGATGCCTCTGCTCCTTGGAGCTTACAATCTAGGAGGGAGGGGATAGTGGTACGAGAAGAAAAGCTGTGGGGGATGGAGTGGTAGGAAGAGTGGAGGAGATCGGCAATTAGCAGAGGGCGGGGTAGGCTTCCCTGAAGAGGTGGGTTTTCAGGGTGCACCTAAAGGAGAGGAGAGTAGGTGATAGTCTGATGGATTGGGGTAGGGAGCTCCAGAGGGTGGGTGATGCCCTGGAGAAGTCCTGGAGGCGGGCATGGGAGGAGGAGACCAGGGAACTAGAGAGAAAGAGGTCTTGTGAGGAGCGGAGAGTGCGTTTTGGGTGGTATTTGGATATTAGGTCAGTGATGTAGTTTGGGACAGAGTTATGGACAGCTTTGTACGCCAGTGTTAGCATTTTGAATTTGATCCGTTGGGCAATCGGAAGCCAGTGGAGGGATTGGCAGAGGGGGGTGGCAGAAACAGAGCGATTGGTAAGGTGGATGAGTCTGGCCGACGGATTCAGGATCAACTGAAGCGGGGATAGCCTGAGGTGAGGCAGGCCAGTGAGGAGGGAGTTGAAGTAATCGAGTCATGATATGATGAGGGAGTGGATGAGTTGCTTAGTAGTTTCTGGGGTTAGGAATGGGCATATTTTGGCGATGTTGCGGAGGCGGAGTCTGCATGAGTTTGTTAGCGATTGGACTTGGGGCTGGAAGGATAAATTGGAGTCTAGAATGATAGTGGTACTGTTGGACATGATGGAGAAGTCAGTGGGGGGGCACAGGCTGGGGGGAACACTAAGAACTCGGTTTTGGAGAGGTTCAGTTTAAGGAAGTGGAGCGACATCCAATCTGATATGTCGTTCAGTAGACTAGTGATTTGGGTGGAGACTGAAGGGGTGAGGCGAGGGGTCGGGAGATAGATTTGCATGTCATCAGCATAGAGGTGGTAGTTGAAGCCGTGAGAGTGTATCAGTTGGCCAAGGGAGGAGGTGTAGATGGAGAAGAGAAGGGGCCCGAGGACAGAGCCTTGAGGGACCCCAACAGAGAGGCGGAGTGAGTGGGAGGTGGTAGCGTTATAGGTAACGCTGAAGAAATGATATTTTCAGAGGCCTTTTCAGAGGCGTACAACCTTCGTAGTGTTACCTTAGTAGCCATAATTGCAGGAAATCCATTTTTTTTTCAGTGTTTGAAAATCAAATAGATTCAAATAGAAAATCAATTTTTATTAACATTACACATTAGTTCAGATAGCAGACAAATGCTATATATGCTTTCTTTTACAGCCTGAGTTTACCACTTTGCCTCTCACACCTGTTCGGCCCCCATGGACTTATTTTTTCAGCAATATTTTGTCATTTCTAAAGATAACAAGGTAATACATATTTTATTTGACAAACAAGGATTTCTTTCCATGATACTGTCTTGCAACATTTTTTTTTGTAATCCTTAAACAATATAATTCAACAAAACTAAACAAAATGCACAATTTATTTTTTTGACCAGTGTTAGTATAAAAATAGTGTCACTGCAGATAAAAAATGCACAATCTATTCAGTAATTTGTCCTGTTTAAAATTACAGAAAAAAAATGATAATTCTGGTGCAAAGGATTGCAAAGCTATTTACAAATGATTTGTTTTCCAATTTTGTGTTTTTTTTAAATGAAAAACATGTAAATATATAATAAAACAATACAAAAGTAACATTATGTTACTTTGTATCTTTCTATATTGGTGTCTTGAACCATCTGATTCAGACTGCTTTTTTGACAGCAGACACCTTTTCTGAGTACATTGCAATCCTGGATTTGATTAATCAAAGCTTACAATTGCTGTGTATACTAGGGGAGGGGGCCTGCAGCAAGGCAGAGGCACTGGACATGCTACACATGTTCTGTGGATAATGATGAGGGTTTTTTTTGGGCATGTCTACTACATCCAAAGTCTTAAACTAATTAATCTGCTGATATTTTGCCTTCCCTGGTTCCTCTTTTTTTCACCCCATTAATAAAATTACAGGAAAATGACCTTTCTACTGTATTTTCATTACATACTTTATTTTACACCTGGGGATGTTATTACTGGGACTTTTTGATTGTCTATGCAATGCAGGTAAGTCA
This sequence comes from Staurois parvus, assembly GCF_062004578.1. Classification (NCBI taxonomy): domain Eukaryota; kingdom Metazoa; phylum Chordata; class Amphibia; order Anura; family Ranidae; genus Staurois; species Staurois parvus. The sequence continues at coordinate 5,189,010 of NW_028317971.1, read as the reverse complement.
TGCCTGGAGGTACGGTAAATAGCTATCAGAAAACATCACAACACCCTACCTCAGTATTCCTCTCAGGAGTCCTGATGCATACAGTAGGCTGGCTCTTGGTAGGAGTTATGATAATATTTAAATACCTTGATGGGTGGCAGTCAGTCTGAAGGGGTGGACATTCCTAGGCAGGCTGCATTCATATACAGACTTCTCTAGGTAATGCCCAAATATGATGCTGAAACTTCATGTTTGAAAGAACTGAAGTCCAATGAATTAAAGGGGTGAGGCAAGGACAGAAGGACTTGAGAAGAAAAGGCTAGATGATACTGGATGTCCCCCAGCCATGAAATGAAGCAGGATCTATGAAACTTGCTGCAGCTTTTCATGCACATTGTAAGAAGCTCAAAGTGTGCAGTAAAATCAGAGTAAGCATTTTCAGTACAAGAGAGGAGCCTGTAGAACAATGTAAAACTGAAAGTTAAAGTGTTTAGCTTTAAATTTGTAATGTTTTAATATGAATTTTTGATACATTTTACATGCATTTTCGTAATGCATTTCCAGCATGTGAAAGGTTATTTAGCGGAAAGGTTTTGGGATATTCACTGTGGGTGAACTGTACAATAATGTCTTATCAGATACTTTTTAGATATGATGTTGAATAAAGGAACATTGATTTTACTTTCTTGTGTACCGAGCTTCTGCACCCAGAAAGTACATTTTCACATTTTCTTTTATTTAGTTTTAAAGTGATTCTAAAGGCTTATTTTTTTAAAAGAAAAAAATAACAAACATGCCTATACTTACCTGCTGTGTGCAGTGGTTTTGCACAGAGTGGCCCAGATCCTCTTCTTCTCGGGTCCCTCGCCAGTGATCCTGTTCCCTCCCACCTGTCTGGTGCCCCCACAGTTTGCTATGGGAGCACCCAGTGCTTAGTGTGTCCATTCATACAGCTCGGCCCTGCCCCTCTCTCTTCTCATTGGCTCACTGGCTGTGATTGTGGCTGTTTCAGCCAATGAGAAGAGGGAGTCCAAAGATAGCTGAGACTCCAGTGCACATTGCTGGATCAAGAGGGGGCTTAGGAGAGTATTAGGGGGGGTTTGAGGGGATGCTGCACAGAGAAGGTTTTTTTACCTTCATGCATAGAATGCACGGAAGGTAAAAAACCTTGAGCCTTTAGAACCACTTTTAGCTCCATTCACTAAAATGCATGTAAAATGCTGGTATGGTAAGTGCCCACAGCTCTTTAGATTGGCTGCACTTTGCTCAAGGAAGACTGCAGGAGCTTAGTAAAATAATGTAAAAGCTCTGGAAAGCCCCCCTTCCCCCCAGCACTATGTAGCAGGGTACATAAGGGATCCAGCTTCCCAGCTGCTTTACCATTCACTTAAATAAACAACATTTCCTTTAAGGCATTTAATATACCAAATTGCCTTGAAAATGCCTGTTTATCATTCTGAGAGGAAAAACAAAGGCTTTAAATAGGCTTTAAGGCTGATGTATTTACACAGTGCCTTTATTTTCTTTAATAGTATATAACATTCCTTTATGTTTACAGTGCATTAGACCAGATTGTGGCATTGCACTGGAGTGTGACATATCTCTTATTGTAAATAGCTAAAATATGTTCTTCAATAAGTACGGAAAATGGGCTTCTGATGGTACAAATATAGCTCAAATTATGCAGCATTTCCATGTAGAATATTAATGAAGACATAAACGTATTTCCTGAGTTTGTTCTGATGCTTTCCTAAGTAGATTTCATATCAATACTGTTCGGATCTTTCTCTTGGGCCTTCTTAAAGTTCAACAGAATGGCAAACATATTGGTCTGTTGTTTAAGGTGGCCCATATGTATAATAAAAAACAGATGGAGTATAAAAGAGAGCCTGTCCCCATTTCACACATGCTGGAGAAACAGCTTGTGGAAGTTGTGTGTGAAGTTTATCTGATGGTTTTCTTTAAGTCTGAAAGCAGATATCTTAAATAACATCTCTCCAGTGAAAACATACTAATGTCTTCTGAATTATGCACAATTCAAAGACGTTCTGTGAAAAGTATATTTGTTTTCCTTGAACAATATAAAATGTATAATATATGAAACCTTTACAAAAAGTTCATCATTTGACCATAAAAAATAAATGCACATTATTTTGCAGGTAAAAAAATGTGCATTTATTATTTTTGGTTGCTGGAGCCTGTAAACCATTGCACCAGTGATCAGCAGATAGCTGGTGCCAGGCAGGTTTCCTACAGATCTATCAGTATATATGCCTGCCCTTACGGGATGTACGGACAAGCAGATATACTGATAGGAAGGCTCAATGACTACCACAACGCCGTTAGGGCTGCCAGTGCCACTGCTGTCAGAACACTGTGAATGAATGATGAGGTCATGTGGGCGGAGCCCTGCATGACTGTGCCCTATTCAAAAAGTGACAGCTTGTACAGGGAATTTTACCCTGTGCTACTATTGGAAAGGGGGGGGGGGGAATCAGGTGGCGGCTGCAGCATTGGGAACATGTTACATGTTCCACTCTAAAAACAGGTGGAACATGTTCCCAAAGGTGAGCTTATTCTTTAAGATTTACTAATATTATATAATAAATGGTGTACTCGTATTCTCTTCTGGCATATGAAAAAACTGGCATGACCAGGGGCGGATTGCCCATTTGAAAACTCAGTCACTGCCCGAGGGCTCGGGGTCAGTAGGGGTCCCCATGAGATGCCCCTGGTACCTTTTTCCATAGGCTTTTTTGAGTTTGGGCAAGGACACAGGGGCCCCATGATCCCCTATTGCCCGGGGGCCCCATGAGTTGTCAGTCCACCCCTGGGCATGACTATTTATATATTTACTTGTTTATACCATCATTAAGTCCCCTAGAAGGGGATCCATTTTGGGCGAGTCTTGGATAGTTATTAGTGATGCTGGATGAGATTAGTAAATTAAATATGCGTAGATCACAACTGAAGTCCTGTATGTGGTTCAAAACCATAGAAGAACAAGATGAAAACTTTAGTTTAAACTATTCTGCTTTACAAACAATCACAAGTGACAGTAGACACTTCAACACTGACCACAAGCATAAGAGACTATTACACCACTTACCATCAATGTAAGGAAGCACTTAACCCCCAACCACTAACATAAGATGGTGCTACTCTACTGACCACCATCATAAGGAGATACTACACCAATGACCACAAATGTAGGGGCCTCTACATAACTGGCCACCAACATAAGGGGTACTACATCATTGCATAACAACAAAAGAGGGCTTCACAGTGACCACCAATGTAGGGGGCACTTCTCCACTGGCTACAAGTCCTGAGGGACTCTACACTGACCACTTGCCACCTTACAAACCCTAGACATGCTCCTAATTGCTGCACTTAGTAGGCTGTGCTATATGCTTCATAATCTGGATCACTGTAAAATGCAAATGTAAATTGTGCTGTAAGCCTTAAACCCTGAAATCATGGAGAGGATGAAAGCTGCGTACATTGATACAGTGCAGTGTAGATTCAGCCATATTCTACTTTGGCTTTAAGCAAGGCATAAGATTGTGAGTACATTTAAAAAAAGACACACTGGAAATCAAAAAAGCATTTGCACCACTTTTTGAATTTGTACCTTTAAAAACTTTTGCACTAAATTCAGTTTTGCTGTCAGGTTTGGAAGCTTTACTGTAACCTACAACAAATAGTACTTAATAGTTCACGTTTATAAAGTGGCACTATGGCTGCACCAGATTAAAAAAAGATTTACCTCCAATTTGTAGATAATGAAAACTATAAGCAATTAAGACAAACTCTAAGTTGGTATACAGAGACAGGCAGAGTACCTGTCTCTGTAGACAATATAGCGTATAGAGACAGGCGCTCTGTCTATCAGTGGTTGTCAAGAAAACTTTCAACTTCACAGCTGACAGACTTCTAGCAATCAGTGATGGTGACAACAAGCAGAGCCTGATGGGGAATCTAAGAAACTAGGTCGACTTTAGATCAGGTCCTCTCTCTGCTGGCAGGCTGTCTACTGGCTATAGAATCTGCCACTGCCACAAGTCATAAACCTAGACACCCAGATCAAATGGCTTTTATTTGTTACATAGTTTTAATAAACCCCTTGTTCATGTTTACATTTTAAGTGTGTTTTCAGGTTCTCCCATCCCATTAAGGATCAGCTGCCTCACATTCCCTTCCCATCACCAGCCAGTGAGGCAGCTGATCAAACAGATTTGTATTTGATTGGCTGCTTTGGAGGGCAGAGGAGAGATCAGGGGTCTAATAGACCCCAGATCTCCCACTCAAGAGTCTCTGTTAATGCCAAACCTATCAGAATACAATTAGATAGCAATAAAGTTAGATAAAAAAATTGAAGAAAAAGTGCCTTCAAATAAATAATAACTAAATAAATACAGTAGATAATACCATTAAAAAAAAAAGCACCCCCGTCCCGCTATGCTGTTTCAGAGAACATTAATGCAGCAGGTGTGAAGAGGTTAATACAGGGCTGACTGAGCCTAACAAGCAACTTCAGCCCTTTTAAAACTCACTTTTACAAGCCATTCTGAAAATTGAAAGTGCCCAATTTTCATGCTGAACTTGACAGATTTTCAGACACTTAAACTGTTACATGTTGCGTGTCCGTAAGATTTTGTAACATTAAGACCAGTCATGTGTTTACTCAGATGAAAAAGTGGTAATTTTACAACTTCTGTGGGTGTACAGACCTAAATAATCTTGAAGCTATTTTTGATAGTTGTCTAGTTTTATAAGCAGAAAACCTAAATACTTGGCATAGTGCTATATTTTTACAACCAAATGCTGTTAATACAGAGTAATTTGACACTCTGAGCTGTGGTCATTATTAGAGCAAAGCAACAGGATAACATTATATATAATGTGATTTTATATAACGAGTGTAAATTCATGCAGTAGCAAAATTAAATAGCTCTGTGGAATAAATGTTTGCTAATGAGCTATTTTAGAGAAAAATGTTCTATCACATGCTGGCAGCATGAAAGCCATATGTTAAATGGATCATGCAGGCATGGAAGCTAAGCGCTACCACACAAAGGTCATAAAGGTCAACATTTACACTTTTTGGTTTCAGCTACAATTCTGCATACTGCATTGCTGAAAACCAAGCTTCATTATCCATTGCACAAAAAAATAGTTATATAAAAAAATTACAAAGCTGTTTGGGTTAAACAGTTCTATTAGAAAAGATCTGTGATTAGAGCATCAGTGAAAGGAAGATGTTGTAATATATAAACATAGAACCATAATAATTGTAAATGTGTGCATTTATGTTATTAAAATAACAATAGAAAGACCAAACTCCTTGTGGCCTATTTAGAAATGTGAATAATGTGGGCAGCACAGTGGCTAAATGGTTATCTCTTCTACCTGGCTGCACTAGGGTTATTGTTTTGAATCCTAACCACAGCAAAACCTGCCTGTAGTTTGCATGTTCTCCCTGTGCCTGCGTTGGTTTCCTTCCACACTCCAAAGACATGCTGTTAGGTTAATTGGCTCCTGTTAATATTGGCCCTAATATATGAACATGAGTTAGGGACCTTGGATTGTACACTCCTTGAAGGTTAGGGACTGATGTGAATGTACAATATATACTGTATGTAAAGTGCTGTGTGAATTGGTGGTGCTATAGAAGTAAGTGAAATAAATAAGAAACCGCGCTCAACATTGTCTCTATTTAATATCTTTTTTCCACCTTTACCTATTCACAAGACACAGACTTACTGGTTAAATGGACCTTCAGATTCTAAAAGTTCTAATAACCCTTTATATCACCCTTGACAATGGATCACCATTTTAAAGAAATCTGCTTTCGAAGACTTCAGGAATCCTGCTTGTTACTACAACCCCTGGCAAAAAGTATGGAAACACCACTCTTGGAAAATGTTCATTCAATTGTTTAATTGTGTAGAAAAAAAACAATCACAGACATGCCTCAAAACTATTTTAATTTAACATTACAACCATCTGGCTAAGAAACACTTAAAAAAAAAAAAAAAAAAAGAAAACTGTTGTCAATTGCAACTGTTTTTGCAGATCAAGCAGATAAAAAAATATGAAATCACTCAATTCTGTGGAAAATATTATGGAATCGCCATGTAGAATTGTTATTATTAAAATCTGTATTTAAGTGCCCCATCTTTTGAGGAACAAAATAGGCATAAAAACATGATTTATTTTCTATCAAAATCCAATGTATAAAACAACATTCTATTTCACATCAACAGTACTAAAGCGTGTAAAAAATGAAAAGTTTACAATATCAAGGAATGGCAAATCTCTTCTCATGTGATCCAAATTCTTTGTAAACGTTAGGCTCATTCTTATCGGGTTGGGTTCAACGTGTTTCATGGACTTAATCCACTTCTTCAGGAGCCATCACCATATAGACATTTGACTACTAATAAAAGAACAAATACAAACAATCAAAAAACATATTTATGGCATAATTCTGGCACAATAGAGCATCATATGGCAGGTGCACCAGGGAGGGAAGAAAAGGAGGAAAAAGGCAGAAACCCCTGGAAGCCCAAAGGGGAAAAAAAAGGATACGAGCCAGATAATATACACATAGATCAAGACCTTTGAATGAAACATTACCTCCAAAAATAGATGGCTTCAAATATGCTGAGTAAATAGTATTGAGACCCTCTAATCATAAACTTATATCGGCCTCTATTCGTATACTTCTCATACTGCTAAAAAATTCCTCCTAAATGGTAAATATATCATTTAAAGCCAACCATTATATTAATGGAGTATGGGGGGCTGGGCAACATAGAAAATGTATCCAGCACCCACCTCAACACCTGTATCCATTTCATGGCAACACGCCTAAAGTCAGCTTATCAGAACAGATTATATGCCCATGGCTGGCTTATGAGCAAAGCTAAAAGCTTTCTGTGTGATAGTACACATGGTAAAATACTTTAATAATAATTTACTCCATCCTTAACACGAAAACCATTTTTGCCTAAGACAGGATACACCATGGGAATTACCGTCATCGGCCAGGAACACTAGTCTTAGTGTCAAAGGGACTCCAAAGAAACTTTACAAGTACAGCTGAACAATGCAGTAGATTTTCACCTTGTACTTTGCAGTTCTAAAACAAACATCTGCATCAGATTACAGCTGCTAATTAGTCTGCAGTTAAAAAAGAGTGCATGCACACCTCGGTGAGCTGTTGCACCAAGCTGATTGACATGAATCATGGCTCCAACACAAGAGATGTCAGTTGAAACAAAATAGAGGATTATAAAACTTCTTCAAGAAGGTAAATTATCACAGAATGTTGCAAAACCTGTTGGTTGTTCCCAGTCAGCTGTGTCTAAAATCTGGACCAAATCAAATGGGAAGGTTGGAAAAGGGAAGCATACTGGTAGACCAAGGAAGACATCAAAGCATCAGGATAGAAAACTTATAGCAATATGCCTTGAAAACAGAAAATGCACAACAAAACAAACGAGGAACAAATGGGAAGAAACTGGAGTCAATGTCTGTGACAGAACTGTAAGACATCACCTAAAAGAAATGGGATTTACATACAGAAAAGCCAAACGAAAACCATCATCAACACCTAAATAGAAAAAATAAAGGTTACAGTGGGCTAAAGAAAAGCAATCATGGAATGTGGATGACTGGATGAAAATGATATTCAGTGATGAATCACAAATCTGCATTGGACAGGATGATGATGCTGGAACTTGTGTTTGGTGCCGTTCCAATGAAATGTATAAAGATGATTGCCTGAAGAAAACATGCTAATTTCCACAGTCATTGATGATATGGGGTTGCATGTCAGGTAAAGGTATGGGGGAGATGACAGTCATTAACTCTTCAATAAAGGCACAAGTTTATATTGAGATTTTGGATGCTTTTCTTATCCATGATTAGAAAGGATGTTTGGTGATGATGACATAATTTTTCAGGATGAAAATGCATCTTGCCATAGGGCAAAAGCCCTGAAGACTTTCCTTCAAGAAAGACATGCAATGTTAATGGCATGGCCTGCAAATAGTCCGGACTTAAATCCAATTTAAAATCTATGTTGGAAATGAAAGAAAATGGTCCATGACAAGGCTCCAACCTGCAAAGCTGATCTGGCAACTGCAATAAGAGAAATTTGGGAGCCAGATTGATGAAGAATACTGTTTGTCGGTAGTTATATCCATGCCTCAGAGAATTCAAGCTGTTATAAAAACTAGAGATAGTGCAACAAAGTACTAGTGACGTACTGTAGTGTTTTTTCATGATTCCATAAAATTTTCCTTAGAACTGAGTGATTCCATTTGTTTTCCTCTTTTTGATGTGCAAAAACAGTTGCAACTGACTACAGATTTATTTTTTCTTTTTTTATGTATTTCTTAACCTCCCTAGCGGTCTGATTATGTCCCTATTTCTGTGCTCAAAGCGGTACATTTTTTTGCATGGAAATATTTTTTTTTTTTATTGTAGGCCTGTAATTTTAGGAATAACACACTGAAATCTGTCCGAACAAGAGTCTAGTAAACATCCCGGGTAGGATAAAACTATAATTTAATAAATAATCATAAAAAATAATAATATAATAAAATAAATTTAATTCAATAATATAATCAAACCAAAAACACTGACATTTGAAATATAGTGCCACACCACTGAGCAAAGTCGCAAAATCGTTTTCAGTGTTTGATGAGGAATTCCCCCACGAATCATTATCACTCAATTCTGCAAGTGGTTCTGATTTACTATCGCTGTTCTCTAGCTGATCTAAAACTGCTTTTGACCTAAAGGGACGCTTTTTGGACGCCATGGACGTTTCTCAGTTTCCAGGCAGAAAGAACAGTAAAAATGCAGGCAGGGCACAGGACAAAGCACTCGGGACAAAATGTATGTGAAATGCTTTGATACAGTAATGTTATACTATGTGATTTTAGTGAATGTCACTTTTTGTCATTTTCAAATTTCCCGCCATTCCGTCCCCGTACGTCTCGACGCTCGCAGGGGACGGAACCCAGGTGACAGATGCCGGCATCTGCTGGATTACATTGCTGGGGACACTGCAGGAGGGACATCGCGGGAGCGCAGGACAAGGTAAGTGATCGAGCGATCGCAGAGCAGCTCCGCATGGTAAGCTCGAGTGTAGCTCGGGGTTACCGCTTGTGGTACTGAAACTTTTTATAATAATACTGAATAATCACAATAAATCCCAAATTTCTGTATAAGCACACTTCACCCCTACCCTTAGAGGTGTACAAATATAAACAATAATATGCTCAGTGATAAAAATAATTATAATAATAGACCTTTTCTCTAATCTGTGAATAAAATAAAGTCCCAAAGATAAATCAAAAAATCTTGCAAAAATCATATATCCCTTTGAAAAATAAATAAATAAATCAATCCAAGTGTCCAAAATTTGGTTCAAATCCTCAGCCTCTTGCAGCAACTTGATTTACCTCAAAAACAAAAACATAAGACCCACATAGTGCATTATCCTTAATAAATAGAAATTGCATAAAGATCATCCAGTGATATTTCACCCAAGAGAAAAAAGTGTAAACATAAAAATATACAAACACATGTGCAAATACACAATGTGTAGTGAAAAGCCGTGCAAGTGAATCACTCTTTTTGTGCTCAAAACACACACCACAGAGTACACTTCTACTAAAGTAAGGAGTAAATACCCTTACCAAGATTTAAAATAACTTTTGCCTTAGTAACAATCATCAAGAAGACTGTATGATGGGATGAGTTTTTTTCTGCCAGTATCCTCAAATTTCACTTTAACCTCATAGCACCATGTGGATCCATCCACACTAGTGTTTCAGACCAGTCTCTGCCATATCCGCCATCCAGATACCCAAATATGGAACAAAAAATAGTGTAATACCGCCACACACTAAAATTCAAAAGCTTTAATGGTACTGCTTACAGTGTTAAAATCTTGCTTATCGCATGACATATATGGAAAACCTTTTTGCCATCACCAATCCAGGAGAGTCCAAACCGCCTGTGACAGTCAATATTTCCCTCTCCAAGAAGTGGAGCGGCGGCCATCTTGGAGAGGGGAATATTGACTGTTACAGGCGGTTTGGACTCTCCTGGATTGGTGATGGCAAAAAGGTTTTCCATATATGTCATGCGATAAGCAAGATTTTAACACTGTAAGCAGTACCATTAAAGCTTTTGAATTTTAGTGTGTGGCGGTATTACACAATTTTTTGTTCCATATTTGGGTATCTGGATGGCGGATATGGCGGAGACTGGTCTGAAACACTAGTGTGGATGGATCCACATGGTGCTATGAGGTTAAAGTGAAATTTGAGGATACTGGCAGAAAAAAACTCATCCCATCATACAGTCTTCTTGATGATTGTTACTAAGGCAAAAGTTATTTTAAATCTTGGTAAGGGTATTTACTCCTTACTTTAGTAGAAGTGTACTCTGTGGTGTGTGTTTTGAGCACAAAAAGAGTGATTCACTTGCACGGCTTTTCACTACACATTGTGTATTTGCACATGTGTTTGTATATTTTTATGTTTACACTTTTTTCACTTGGGTGAAATATCACTGGATGATCTTTATGCAATTTCTATTTATTAAGGATAATGCACTATGTGGGTCTTATGTTTTTGTTTTTGAGGTAAATCAAGTTGCTGCAAGAGGCTGAGGATTTGAACCAAATTTTGGACACTTGGATTGATTTATTTATTTATTTTTCAAAGGGATATATGATTTTTGCAAGATTTTTTGATTTATCTTTGGGACTTTATTTTATTCACAGATTAGAGAAAAGGTCTATTATTATAATTATTTTTATCACTGAGCATATTATTGTTTATATTGGTACTGAAACTTTACCCCGAGCTACACTTGGGAATACCGCCAGAGAGGTTAAAACCAGAAGGTTGGAATGTTGTATGAAAATAGTTTTGAGGCATGTCTGTGATTAGTTTTTTTCTACACAATTAAACAGTTGAATGAACATTTTCCATGAGTGCTGATTCCATACTTTTTGCCAGGGGTTGTACTAAAAGTCTACTTTGAGTTAGTTTGATCTTCAGAATATAAAAGGTGTAATAGCACTGTCAATCATCCTTACCAATCAAGAGAAGCTGCTTTCCAAGCCCCTGGTATTTCTGCTCATTACTTTTGAACCTCTGCTTGTGTTAGGAATGGACTCAGCACTGGTGGTGGGACTCGCCTGCCGTGTGGGCTGCAGTACCAGAGCTGACCAGCGGGTGCTCTCAGCACTGGTGGTGGGACTCACCTGCCGTATGTATATATATATATATATATATATACATATATTATTAGCCACCCAGATATATATATAAACGCACAGTGAGCAAACCAACCTTCCAGATATATATATATATAAACGCACAGTGAGCAAACCAACCTTCCAGATAGAGATATATATATATATATATATATATATATATATATATATATATATATATATATATAAACGCACAGTGAGCAAACCAACCTTCCACTAATCTTTAGGAGGTGCAGGAACACAGGCGTAGTCAGGGCTGGAGAGGTGGAACGGTCAGGCCGGCCGTAGGGTTCTGTAATGACCGTTTGGTACCTCTAGCAGTCCTCAGGGCAGGATTCCCCAGGGCGCGGAGTCTAAGCCCCAGTCTGCCTTTTCACCAGAGCCCCTGATGGTGGGGATGGACTTGGCGCAGGACTGAGACCAGGTCGCGGCCCCTGAGTGCACCTGCTAGTGGTAGAGGGATCCGCCAGAGGTATGTGCAGGTACGGCTGGATCCGTGCAGGATGGATGGATGGCAGAGTAGTTAGCGTGGTCAGACAAGCCGGGTCGGTAACGGTGGAGGCAGATCAGTACAGAGCAGCAGGCAAAGAGTAAACGGGTCACAAGCCAAGGTACAGCAACAGGAGGTCAAACAGCATAGGAGTAGGCAGAAGAATAGTCAGGGATGAGCCAGTAGTCAGAACAGGAGACGGTCAACAGAGATCAGGATCAAGCCGGGTCAGCAACGAAGCAGGAACACAGGATACAGGTACAGAGGCTCATGGGAAAACACACACCAAGGCCCAGAGCACAGGCCTGGTCATGCCTTATATACACCTTTCTGTAATCAGCCCCAGGTTTGGCTGATTGTGAGCTTCTGGCTGCTAAGAGCACCCGCTGGTCAGCTCTGGTACTGCAGCCCACACGGCAGGTGAGTCCCACCACCAGTGCTGAGAGCACCCGCTGGTCAGCTCTGGTACTGCAGCCCACACGGCAGGCGAGTCCCACCACCAGTGCTGAGTCCATTCCTAACAGCTTGCTACATGGTAAAACTTCAGATTATAGAAAGGTCTTCCTATGAAAAGGTCATCCACCACATGCTTACCATTTAAGTTCTATTTAGTTAAAATCAAACAGTTTTAAAACAGCCTACTTGAAATCAAATGTTTATTTCCTCCACTGATAGCCTTGCAGTCACACAGTACTCTGGAGTGGAGGAAAAAGCTGCAGTGATATGTGCTAGGCCATTCACTACTGACTTGTCCTACATGATTTGAAGGATAAATTTGCCTGAGAAAGGTTCTCTTTAATTGGAGTCATCTTTGCATGCTGCTACAAGCGCTAGACCATTGATCCTAGGCACAATTTGATACTAATGTGTTATTTTGGATTTACTTAACTGGATTTTATTGGGAACTGGAGTGAATTTACTTGGGGGCAGCACAGTGGCTAAATGGTTAGCACTTACGCATGACAGCACTAGCGTCATTGGTTTGAATCCCAATCTCAGCACCACCTGCCTGGATTTACTCCGGGTACTCCAGTTTTCTCCCACAGTCCAAAGACATGCTGTTAGGTTACTTGAATCCTGTATAAATTGGCCCTAGTATGTGTAAGTATGAATGTGAGTTAGAGACCTTAGATTATACGCTCCTTGAGGGTTAGGGACTGATGTGATGTACATTATATATGTATATGCAAAGCACTGCATAAATTGATGGAGCTATATAGGTACCTGTAATAAATAAATACTAAAACTGGAGAGTGCAAAGTTCAGTGTAGATCTGCATAGAAACCAATCAGCATGCAGGTTTTATTGTCAAAGCTTAATTGAACCAGCTGAAGTTTGAAGCTGATTGGTTACCATGCACAGCTGTGCAACATTTTGCACTCTCCAGTTTTAGTAAATCAACTCCAATGTGTTCAACTCTAAAAATATAATTTTTTCTAAAAATAGGGACTTCTGGCAAAAATGACAGTGGCCATTACTAAATAGCATATGCTTTCATATGTTTTTTTTAAAAGATTAGCAAATGTGTACTAAATACACGAGTGTACAGAAATGTATGGAAGAAAATGTATTCTTCAACAACACTGCAATAATGAGGTACCCATTATGAAAAGAATACTTTTATAATATAAAATTGACATATTGTTTAAAGTGATGATCTATTGAAATATAAAAAATGTAACAAACCAATTTTACCTATTTTCCTTGCATTGGAACAAAAAGTAATTCAACAAACACCTTGAAAAATGTATCTCTGCTCACCCCTCCACAATGTTTTACTCACTGGCAGAACAGCCACATAAAGCTTCATTCTGATTTAAGACCTGCTCCACTAGGACATATTAAGGATAAAGAGGGGTCACGCACATGCTTAAATGTGGTTCCTACCACATGTACCAGGTTGTTAGAGGCATAGGGATCCCATTGATCATAATGTTGACAGTCTGAAATTGCTTTGGGTTAGTTTACATGCTAATATTTCTTTCTGGAGTTTTCCTGTAATAGTGATTAAAATAAAAAGTGTGTGAATTAAAAAATATTTCCAATTTGTGGGTTTTAGCTGCTAGTCCCAAAAATAAGAAGAGCAAAATGTAAGAACTGCCATCAACTTCCCCAGTTTACCTTGAAATACTTTTTCTCCTCCCACAGTCTATAGAAAAAAATTATAGACTACCTGACTTCTAACCTAAAGTACCTCTATGTACCAACTTCTGTTGTACAAACATTGGATTGGGAGTTCCTCTAGGTGAGGGTAAATCTGTAAGCTTTGCAAATTAATTATATAAAAATAATGTCTATCAAAGTTATAAGAAAAAAAATAAAATGTTGACAATAACAGCCAAAAGATGTAATGTAAGTATAAGTTCACCTTTCATAACATGTTACATGTTACACCCATATTCCGGGAGTAAAATGTAATATGTTATGAAATTACCCCTGCCCCCCCATGTTTTGACAGCTAGGGGGGATCTTCATACCACGCTAGCTGTCAAAATAAAAAAAATGTGGTCGTGTGGGTCTCCGCCCACCCTGCCGCTTCACTCATTCACAGTATTCTGTGACTGAGAATATTGGCTGTCAGCTTGTATTCCTCAATGAACCACCACAGCACTGTCAGTATCAGCTTGCCCGTATGAGGTAAGAGCACACAGATACACTGACAGGTCTGCAGAAGACCTGCATGGCATTAGCAATCTGCTGCTCATGGGTGCAAAGCTTTACATGCTCTTACAAATAAAAAATAATACATGCACATTTTGTTTTACTGCAAAAAATGTGCATTTATTGTTTTTTGTTGAAATTTAAACTTATCCTTTAAGGTATTATGTGAATAAATACGACATGCCAAGGCACAGTATGTGCCAATAGAAGAACTACTAGTGAGAAAGGTAAGTCATGTTACTAGCAGAAATGGACCACGGGCACAGGTTAGTTACAATTGCAGACCCAATTCTTGAATTTTTAAAAAAATATTTTTGCCTAAACTTGTGTGCTTAGATCACTTAAGTGTACTTATAGAATGTTAAATTGTTGAAATTAGTTGTGCAGATTATGTAACAGAAATATACTGTACATACTATAAATAAAAAATGTTGCTGCTACAAGGGAGACTTGGCTACAAGTCATACTTTGGGCATCACACACTGCAGATCCCAACCCTTTTCTGATTCTGTTACATTTGCATTACTTAACCATTAGCCGCCCGGCCTATAGCCATTTGGCGGCCGCAAAAATGCATTAGCTTTCTGGGGTGTACGCCATTTGGCGTCCTCCCACACATGCGCAGTTCGCGCGGTTGCAGAGCCGCGCAGCGGTGAAATATGTCACCTGTCGTGTACCTCGGACACGGCCGATGACAGATCTGAGTACCGGCCCCTGTTGGCGGTACCATGTGACCTGCTGTGACCAATCACAGCAGGTCACATGACAGTTGTATACAATGGATGGCTTCATTCATGCCATCCATTGTATAATAGTGTCTAGCTGTGAATGGTCACAGCAGGTCACATGCGATTAGCTGTGGCCAAATCACAGCTAAGCACAAAAAAAAAAAAAACCTGAATGAATCAATGTCATTCAGGTAAAATGCTTGCTTATAGCAAAGTAATTCTTTGCTATAAGCAAATTGTGTAAAAAAAAAAAAAAAAAATACTGATCACTTCCCCAAAGTAGTACAATGTTACTATGGTAACATTGTACTACTTTGGTCGTAGTAAAATATGAAAAAAAATCTTAAAACATTTTTTAAATGTAATAAAAAATTAAAAATAATAAAAAATAACAAAATAAAAATATTTTTTTTCATACTGTCACCAGTCAGTGTCCCTGTTCACCGCCATGCCAGTTATATGATGATGCTGTACTGCACTGGTGACAGTATGTAAAAAATAGTGAAAATTATTTTTTTAATTTTTTTTATTTTCCGAAAAATTATGACAAAAAAAATACAACTTCAAAAAACTCGCCATTCCTCTTATGAAGTACTGTCTACTTTAAAAAAAGGGGTCATTTGGGGGATATCTGTACTGTTCTGACTTTCTTGGACCTCAAGAAATTAGATTGGCTGTCTACTTCAGGATTGATCAATTTTCAGATCTATATCATAGTTTGTGAACTCTATAACTTTCCTACAAACTAAATAATACATCCTAATTTGGGTTATTTTCACCAAAGACATGTAGCAGAATACATCTTGGCCTAAACGTATGAAGAACAATTATTTATTTGTAAACTTTTATAACAGAAACAAAGAAAAATGTGTGGTTTTTTTCGAAATTTTTGGACTTTTTTTGTTAATTTAGCAAAAAATAAAAACCCCAGCAGTGATTAAATACCACCAAAAGAAAGCTCTAGTTGTGTGAAGAAAATGATAAAATTTTAGTTTGGGTACAATGTTGTATGACCGCGCAATTGTCATTCAAAGTGTGAGAGCGCTGAAACCTGAAAAATGGCCTGGGCAGGAAGGTGTAAAATTGCCTGGTATTGAAATGGTTAATAAGTTCTGCTTTTTTCTCACACATAGTTTATTCAAAAAGTAGAAGGCACATGTACCAATTATGCAGAACCACATTGTGGACATTGTAGACTCATTGGGGTTGATTTGTTAAAGGCAAATAGGCTGTTCACTCTGGAAAGGAATTTCCCCTTAGCTTAGTAAATGCGGTCGAAATTCACTTTACAAAGATACCCAATCATGTGCAAGGAAAAAAAAACATTACTTCTGCTTGCACATGATTGGATGAAGGAACCACCTCCTACTGTATGCTAAGATAAAGTAAAATTCCCATGAAAAGCCTATCTGACTTTCGTAAATTAACCCCATTGGCGAATATGACTTTACTATAACAGGCATCTACTCTGAAGCTAAATTAGGTCATCATTAACTTTAATTTAACAAGTTCCCCTTCATATAATTCAATATTTGAAATAATATCACTACACTAGACTTCACTTTAATTTCAATTTGCTTTAGTAAATTACGTAAATGTTACATACTAGGTTTAATGTGCCATAGTAGTGCAAAGGAGAAGACACCACTTTTATTTACATTGCACCTGACTTTAAACCCAAAATCAAAAATGTATTATATTGCAGCTTAGCAATTTTTAGCAGATTTGAATACAATAACAAACTTAAGCGGACCTCCAGACAATACTTTATAATCAGTTACAGCAAACAGTTTTTTTCTTTTGGGATAAAGATTTTACATGGATAAATAAAAGCTGAGCATTGTAAGCACCCCTGTCAGTGGTACATTGATTATTTCATCCATGTAAACTGATACATTTTGCTGAAGAGCCTGTGCTTCTGATAACACTGTTCAACAAATTTTTATTTTTTGCCAGTTTTGGAAACAAAAGGATCCATTTCTTAATGAATTTCACATTCTGAGTTCAAATATAACAATGAAATTTGTCAATTGGCTCTAGTTTTTCTGTAAACGGAAAGTTTTCTACTATAGGCGTAATGACTACATAATGCACAATAATTATATAGATAGATGTCTTTCCACAAATATAAAGCAAGTGATATTGACTACATAACAAAGCCTAAATGGCATAATATATTGCATAGGATTACCAAGAAAAATTATAGCCATAAGCTAAGTTGAATCATTTTAATACTTAGGATTCTCACTAGTTTTGTCTTCAGTTTGTGTCGGTTTTGCTTCTCTTGGCTTTTCTCTTGTATTCGAGGAAAGGGCTATCTCTTACAACTGCACGTGACTACACGCTTCAGGTTCTTCCTCACTTGACTCAACCACGAAGGATTCTGGTGCTTTAGGAATTGGTAGCCTCTCTCCATGAGGAACTGGACGTATTGCCGATGGAATATTTGGATAGTGGACAGATAACTTTTTCTTCTTATTTAGCCCTTTTACAATTGGAGGCACCATACAAAAGTAACAATTACTAACATGATCTGTTGGCTCTCTCCAAATCATTGGCACAGCGAAAGGCATAGATGCCTTTTTTCCATTCAACCATTGCTCCAGTGCCATCCCACAAGAATTGCAGCATATATGTGGTGCCCAGCTCTTGTCCTGGTCTCCTATCTTGCAGCCAAAATACAAGTTGTAGGCTTTCTTAATCATTCCTGTTATCCTCCTTTTTTGTGAGATAAAAGTTATTTCACCGCAGATATAGCAGAAATTATCTGCTTTATTCACACAAGTTCGAGGCATTACTGAGTAGCCTATATAAGCATAAAACGAAATGTAAAGACGCTGTCCAACTACAATCAGCTACAGATACTGCAGCTTTTATGCAGTGAAGTGATGCAATTAATGGCTAATATTGCATCATCTCAGTATACATGCAATTTTCTATTGGTCACCAGTATCAATTGCGCAATATGCAGCTGAAGTTGCATCATAATTTTGAATGGCTTACGTCATTAGATGGGTGAATATATCATGGAAACTAGAGCCAATCAACATTTTTTAGGGTCATTTTCGTTTTCAGCACCCCAAAATTATGTAAGATTAGCTAATTTTATGCCCAAAACTTTTTACCTGTTGAACAGTGAATCAGCAGATTTACTGTCTGAATAACTGGATGAAAATAGAAGAAAGAAAGCCTAAAAATGAAACTTATGCAGCCATCACATCTAAGAATTGGTAAGCTGCAATATAATAAATGTTTGCTTTTTGGTTTAATACTGCTTTGAGGTAAGAAAACAGTTACCTTTACAACCAATTTAACTTGGAGATACACAAAAAACAGACCTTTTTCACCACGTGCGCAGAAATTTGGGGCCTATTTTCAAACATGTACACTTCAGTTTGGTTAAATAATAAACAAAAAATTGTTTTAAAATTGGTAAATGGGTCTTTCATTTTAATAGGTTAATGTAACTGTGTTTGACTTAGGAACCATTGACCTAAAATGAACTAATTCATTTGTGCATACACATGGCACTCATTCTTTGTAATGAACCAACTTGTCATTTTGTAGAGCTTAAATAATATAGAAAATATGTAAATGAAATCCCTGTTTATAGCCATAACTGAACTCCTTCAGGCTGTGCTGGAAATAGAAATCCCAGTTGCTGGAATACAAAGTGCCATTCCTCTTTTAGAATCCCACAATATATAATGCAGCTTGTGACAGTTTCAGAAAAGTGCCATGCCAACTAATGAGCATTAAATTACCTTTAGGAATGAAATCAGAAGTAAAATGATTGTTTCATTAAATCTTGGGGAAAGTCATTTTACCCCAGCATCTGTTATTTTAAATACATTACATACTGTATGTTTATGGTAAACTATATTTAGCACAATTCAACTATCTAGAAAAAAATGTATGCAAAAGCAAGTATCTCAAGAACAATCACAAAAGTGATTGTAAAGGTTTCCGATTTTTTTTAAAATAACAAACATGTCATACTTACCTGCTCTGTGCAATGGTTTTGCACAGAGCAGCCTCGATTCTCCTCTTCTTGGGCCCCCCCCCCCCACTGTTGTTCCAGGCCCCCTCCCAGGGTCTTGTGCACATCACTGGATACATGCATATATACTAATTGTGAATCTGTTGCCCCAAAAACATGACCATGATTTTGTCCATCTCTCTCTCTCTCTCTCTCTCTCTTTGTGTATATGTATATGTGTATATATATATATATATATATATATATGTGTGTGTGTATATATATATATGTATGTAGAGGTGGACAAACTTATGGGATCACCAGGTAAAAGAACTAAATCGTTACCTGATAAAGTGTTAGACCACCTTTGACATTCAAGGCTGCTGCCTGACTTCTCCTGTAAATTGACAAATATAAGTCTTGGATGGTGGATAATGGAATCTGATATCAGTTTTCATGCAAAAATCTTTCCAGTTTTTGCAGAGATGCCGGAAGCGGAAATTGAGCCTGAACCTTGTTCTCCAAAATTGACCACAGTGGCTCTATGATATTGAGGTCTGGCGACTGTGGCGCCTATAGAAGATACAAGACTTTCTCTGCATGCTCATCAAACCACAATTTGACACCACCAGCTGAGTGAATCAGAGCATTATCTTCTCTGTAAATGGTGCTAACTTTGTGAAACAATGTCTGCACCATGGGGTGTAAATGGACGACCAAAAATTGTACATAGTCCGTGGCAGTGACTCTACCTTTCAAGGTGATGATGCGGCCTGCAGAATACAAAGATATGGCTGCCCAAACCATGGTTGCGCCAACACCTTGCTTTACCGCTGACACAAGACAGTCCTGGTCATATGTTTGGGACTGTGTTCACCACACATAAACATATCCTGTGGTTGGGAACAGTGTGAAGCTTGATTTATCAGGCCATATTACAGTCTTCCATTGCTCAATAGTCCACGATTTATGGGTGTTGCACCACTCTCTCTCCTTCTGAACATTAATATTGGTCACTAGTGGTTTGGCAATTGTAGCTCACCCGTGAATGTTTTGCTTATGTAGTTCCTTCCGAAACAGTTTTTGTGGACACAAGCTTTGGAAGACTGAGATTGAGCTCTGCAGTCACTTTTGCAGTAGTTGTTTTCTTATTCTGGGTCACAGTCCTGCTCAATGTCCTTTGGTCTCTTTCGGTCAGTTGACCATTGCTTATCAGATGACATTTTCCAAGAAACTGTATATGCTGTCATAAGCTTTGATCCTGTACCTCACAACATGGCAGCTAAATTGACAACTTCACTCACAGAGGCACCAGCTAAGCGAGCACCAACAATCTGCCCTCTTTGAAGCTCAGTAAGCCCTGACATGACTTCATATTACTAGCAACGCATGAAGTAATTGACGAAAGTAAAACTTTCCACCTGTTAGCTAGCTTTCTCATCACATAGCGGAAGCAAAAGAATGTTACACCACTCACACTATCAACGCAAAACATGTTGTCACTTTCACACCTAGTTTCCATATTTTGTTCCAACCCCTGTACTGTATATACAGTATATTATTCAATCAGGTATTGCTACGTAAATAAATTTGAATTGGTTGTGCATGAGTTATTTAATTTGCCACATGGTTATGTATTTTTTTTTTTAATAATTACGTTGTTTATAATAAAAGCAATGGGACTACTCACAATCTAAAACATTCATGGATAGGGTTATCATTTTGGCACCTCCCAATCCATTAGGGAAAAGGCACTGGGAGAAATTAGAGTGCAAATAATACAAAGAATTAGTACACATGTAAAAAGTAGCAAAAGTTATTATATGAAGACATACCCCTTACCTGACCTAACCTAACAGAAAATTTACCAGGGGCAAAAAAACTTTAATATTTACATGATAATCTACAAACATATTAATCAGTCATAAACTACCCATAAAAAAGGCATACATGTTAAAAGTGATTATTAATATGAAATCAAAACTAAAAACAAGCTTGTTGAAGAAGATGTCTTTATCTTAACCACTTCTTGATTGCGCTATAGCCTAATGACGGCTGCTGTGCGGTTGTCCATCAGTTGGCATCATATGATATTCTCCCAGAACGCGCCCCCAGTGGTGCACACCCAGCACTCTCTGTGATCACTGTGTCCTTTGGTCACAGATGATAACATGACATGGTAAAGGGCCAATCACAGTGGCCTTTTACCACACAATCAGCAGTGTCCAATAACAGCTGATCACCATGTAAATATATTTGCCAGTTATTAGCAGTACTTTCCTCATGTTGTCACAGTGCTGCCAATTTGTGCCCATCAGTGCCTCCAGTCAGTGCCATCAGTCAGTGCTGCCAGTCAGTGCCACCAGTCAGTGCCCTTCAGTGCTGCCTATCAATGCCCATCATTGCAGCCTATCAGTGCAGCCTCATCAGTACTTCCTCATCAATGCCCACCAGTGCCGCCTCATCACTGCTGCTTCATCAGTGCAGCCTATCAGTGTTCATCAGTGCTGCTTATCAGTGCCACCTCATCAGTACCTATCAGTGCCAATCAGTGTAGCCTTATCAACACGTATCAGTGAAGGAGAAAAATTACCTGTTTGTAAAATTTTATGATAGAAACAAAGAAAAACTTCAAATAATTTTCATTTATAGTGCAAAAAATAAACCCAGTGCTGATTGAATACCACCAAAAGAAAGCTCTATTTGTGTGAATAAATTATAAAATGTTATATGTGTACAGTGTTGCATGACCACGCAATTGTCATTCAAAGTGCGACAGCAATGAAAGCTGAAAATTGGCCAGGACAGGAAGGAGGTAAAAGTGCCAAGTAGGCAAGTGGTTAAACCTCCCCCTTAAATCAATATTAAAGTCGGAGTGAAAATTGCTATGCTTCCTTTCTATAATATATTTTCACTGTCTATATTTTCTTGCAACCAGTCACATCACTGATTGAAAAACGGCCAAAGAGATTAAAAATCAAATTTATTTCACCATACAAAACAGAGCTTCTCCTGCACTTGATTGGATGTCTAAATGAACACAGGTTCACAGTACTTCACCACACTTCACTCTTTACTAAATCATCACCAGTGCATCACATAAATAAGATTTCACATATGTCAAAAAAGGTTCAACTGCTTTTAGCAAAAAAAAAAAAAAATTAAAAAAAAAAAAGGTAAGCATAATTATCACAGTATCACAGTAACCACATGTACCAAAGCCTTTAAGTATGATAAATATATATATATACATATATATATATATATATATATATATATATATAAATTATATTGTAGGTGGATGCTAAGAGAATACTTACTTTAATTACTTTACTTAGAGTCCTAATCAAAAGAAAATAATATGACATGTAAAATTGCATGAAACAAGACTTCTTTTTAGGCTGAATTTTAATGAAGTTTCAGTTACAAAAGATATTTTGCATGCAAATAGGTGTTGATTTTTTTTTTTCATCAGAAGGACTGGGAAATATACCCTGGCTTGTAATTTAAAAACAAAGTCTCTTTAATGTAAAAAGCTAGGGACATTAAAAAGCCATTAATCATTCCTCAGTATTCTGCTGCATTTTAATTACAACTTACAGTAACCGATTCAGTTCACAAGGGTTGGCATTGCTTGTATAGTGAAAGCTAAGACAATGCTCACAAAAGTTGCATTATGGAGTACTCCCCTGAGAAAAGCTCATCCCGCTGTTTTCAGGTAGAAGCCAAAAATTTACATTTTTTATACAATTGAAGAGGCAATGATGGCATACTTACAAGCAAATGTTATTCATCATGCCAGGTCATTTTTGTTAAACTAAGCTATCCTTACATTTCTCTACACTCTCCTGTCATATTAATGTGTTTATATGCTAATCAGCAAAAATACAACCAAATTGCAGTTTTATTCCACATGCTACATGTTATTAGTGGAACACTCTATGCAGACACAGACGTTTTCTATTTAAACTGCTCCAGGGGCCACAGTCTACCTGCTTTTTGCAATTTTCATTCTGTCATTCAATTTTTTGCAGCTGGCTCTTCTTCTCTTTAACATCATTACCATTATTTTCTGATCTGCTCTGGTTCCAGCACACTGAAAATGAAAAGTGTGTTTCCTTTCTCCAAGCATCATATCTCTGATTCATTGAGGGTTATTTACTAAAACTGGAGAGTGCAACATTTGGTACAGTTCTACATAGAAACCAGTCAGCTTCAAGGTTTTATTGTTAAGGACTATTTGAACAAGTGGAAGTTAGAAGCTGATTGGCTGCCGTGGAAAGCTGCACCAGATTTTTAGTGCACCAGTTTAGTACATTATCCCCACTGGTGTTGATTTACTAAAACCGGAGAGTGCAAAATCTGGTGCAGCTGCGCACGGTAGCCAATCAGCTTCTAACGTCAGCTTGTTCAAATAAGCTTTGCCAAAAAAAAATAGAAGCTGATTGGTTTCTATGCAGAGCTGCAACATATTTTGCACTCTCCAGTTTTAGCAAATCAACGCCCCTGTTTCCTCACTGCTTCCCCACTAGTGGCAAAGCACAGAATCATGCAACAAGATGTTACAGTCCTCACCAGAAACACTGTTAAAATAGAGATACAGAGAAAATAGGATTAGCACAGAAATACACAATATGGCCAAAAGTATTTGGATGCCTGCTTTTACAGCACAGGAACTTTAATGGCACTCCAATCTTAGTCCATATGGTTCAATATTGAGTTGGCCCAACGTTTGCAGCTATAACAGTTTGGGAACGTTGGCTGTTTGTTGTCCTCTCTGTGACCATTCTTCCAGAAGCGCATTTGTGAAGTCAGGCACTGATGTCAGACTAGAAGGCCTGGCTGGAAGTCTCCACTCTAATTCATCCCAAAGGTGTTTTGTTGGGTTGAGATCAGGACTCTGTGCAGGCCAGTCAAGTTCCTCCACCCCAAACTTACTCATCCATGTCTTTATGGACCTTGATCTGTGCACTGGCGCGCACTCATGTTGGAACAGGAAGGGGCCATCCCCAAACTATTCCCACAAAGTTGGAAGCATGAAATTGTCCAAAACATATTGGTATGCTGATGCCTTATGATTTCTCTTCACTGGAACTAAGGGGCCTAGCCCAACTCCTGAAAGATAACCCCACACCATAATCCCCCCTCCACCAAACTTTACACTAGGTACAATGCAGTCAGGCAAGTACTGTTCTCCTGACAACCGCCAAACCCAGACACATCCAACAGATTGCCAGACAAGTGTGACTTGTCACTACAGAAAACATGTCTTAACTGCTCTACAGTTTAGTAGCGGCATGCTTTACACCACTGCATCTGATTCTTTACATTACACTCAGTGATGTAAGGCTTGGATGAAGCTGCTCAGCCATGGAAACCCATTCTATGAAGCTCTCTACCCACTGTTGTTGTGCTAATCTGAAGGCCACATGAAGTTTGGAGGTCCTTAGCTATTGATTCTGCAGACAGTTGCCAACTTATGTGTGCTTCAGCATGCGCTGACCCTGCTCTGTCATTTTACGTGGTATATCACTTTGTAGCTGAGTTGCTGTTGTTCCCAGTTGCTTCCACTTTGTTATAATACCACTAACAGTTGAGTGTGGAAAATTTAGTAGCAAGGAAATTTCACAGATGGACTTGTTGCACAGGGGGCAACCTATCACGGTACCACGCTTGAATTCACTGAGCTCCTGAGAGCGACCCATTCTTTCACAAATGTTTGTAGAAGCAGTCTGCATGCCTAGGTGCTTGATTTTATACCCCTGTGGCCATGGAGGTGATTGGAACACTTGAATCCAATGATTTGGAGGGGCGTCCCAATACTTTTGGCAATATAGTGTACGTTTTTTTAACATTTCAAAGAAAATCTTAGATTTTAGACAATCATATGAAACAGCATTCAGTATTTGTGCCTGCTGTACCATGTACTTGTATGAAAAATTATCCTGTTCTCTTTGTATTGCTTCCTTTCTGTGAAATCCCTGGTGTTCCTGCCATTCCCAATGCATTCCTATTAAAAACTGAATACACTAGGCAGGAGAGCACAGTTTGGTCAGTGTTGTAGCTGTGCTGGGAGCTAATCCAATGATCAGGCTTGTGCTGACATGCCCCCCCCTGCACAGCCTTTCACTAGGAAGCTCAGTGTACTAATGTTTTTCCTCCCTCAGATCTTATGCAGTTAAGACCAGAGTTTATGTGATCACTTATAAAAAAATGGGAAAAGGTATTTATATTTTTTTTATATGTGTACACAAATGTTTTGCCTTCAAACTGAATGGGTTGATTTACAAGGTGAGGGTTTGCATACATTTCAAGGTCTGTGGAAGGTGTGTCTGTCCAATATGACTGCTAGACAGGAGTCTGTGCTGAAGGCAGAGCTCTGTCCGTGATTTGAATCAAAAAGGTTCACAGGAAAAGCATACCTTAACTTCAGGAAGACTGGTTTGCTTTAACAGTCTCTGTGAGTAGTTACTAGAATCTGTAGTTCTATCACTGTTTATGAATAAGGTCTGTTGGGGCTTATAGTTCTGTATTGGCTGTGTGTTATACTGTCTGAGTCTGTAGTTCCATATTGACTCTTGTCGCTACTATCTGGACCGTGGAGCTGGTACTGCTTAAAGAATTGTGTAGGACTTGGGACTGTCCTCATTACACAGAATGGAACTGTCACTGGCATTGTACTGTTGGGTTATACCTCCAGTTCTCTATTGTCTGAATTTTTGAACTTTGCCCTGCGTTTGTTATTTCCACCTGCACCATCCTGGTCCTATCTGCCCTATTGTGTGTCAACGCTTCTTTAATAAACACTTCGTACATCAGGTCCTGTGTATTTAGCCTCCATGCTCTGCACAGCCATTCACTGGGAAGATCAGTGTCCTGCTATTTTTCCTCCCCCAGCTCTATTACAGCTGAGAACAGAGGGTATGTGATCACGTATAAAAGGGGGGGGGGGGGTAAAAGGCATGTATCTTTTTTTTTTATTTATGTATACTCAGATGTTTTGTCTTTCATTCCTATTTTAAACTGAATGGATTGTTTTACAAGGTAAGGGTTCTCATACAGTTTAACCGCTTGCTGCCTGCCCACAGTAGTTGTACTGTAAGCAGATGGCAGCTGCAGGCCGGGCAATGTACCTGTACATCATGATCTTTCTTCCGGACACAGTAAGAGTTTGGCAGCTGATTTCAGCCAATGATTTTGGCTGAAGTCAGCTGATCAGCTGTGGCCAATAACACAGACAGTCATGTGTTTACAAAACACAGAATTCTGTGTACAGGGAACAGAGATCTGGCTGTTTATTCTCCCTGTGAAGCAGGGAGAATAAACAGCCATACAGTAAAGTAAAAAGCAGTACACATTACACAGTGTTAGGCACACAGTTAACCCTTTGATTGCCCCTAGATGTTAAACCCCCACCCAGCCAGTGACATTAGTAGGGTGACAGTGCACAATATTAGCACTGATCACTGTATTAGTGTCACTATTGATGTCATTGTCAGTCAGTTAGTGTACTTCCCAGCCAGTGTCAGCTATCGCCAGATAGCCTGCCACACTCAACACAGTCCCACGCTAGGTCACTGATCACAGCCATTACTAGTATCAAAGTATCACTAGTAGTATTACTAGTGTCAAAGCTGTGTAAATTCCAATATAAATACCATAGTTTGTAGGCACTATAGGAATTCTTTGTAGGAAGAATTGGAAGGTAAGTGTTCTGAAAATTGAGAGCACTGCACACATGTATCTAAAGGCAATATCTGTTCTCCATACAAAACATATCCTTTTTTTCAAATACTGCAAACTGTTCTAAATATGGCTAAAAGATGGTGATAGCATAAAAAATATTTTTTTTCCAGCAAGGACACTTGATGACTGTTTTGGCATTCTCTGATTACATGGAACACATCCATAATGCTGTCTTTTGGAAAGTGCATCTGC
Organism: Staurois parvus; assembly: GCF_062004578.1. Taxonomy (NCBI): domain Eukaryota; kingdom Metazoa; phylum Chordata; class Amphibia; order Anura; family Ranidae; genus Staurois; species Staurois parvus. The sequence goes on along the minus strand of NW_028317971.1, from coordinate 5,161,924 downwards.
CTCTGAGCAGCTCTATTATAGACAGGCTATAATGCATGCATTTTATTCCCCAACATTTTCTTGAGATTTAAAGTGTAATATTTGAAAAAGAATGAGGTGTCTAGATTTCTGAATAAAAATAATCTGTACACTGTATAATATGTGACCAAAAAAAATATGGCAATAATAACCCTAGAAAATTTGAAATGAGGAATAGAATGTTTTGAGATTGAGTATAGTAAAACTTGACAACTTTACAGGTGTTCATTATGATGAATTGTGTCTCAGGAGATTTTAGAGGCTTTAAACATACAGCACTAAACATACTTGCAGTAAAACTAGCAAGAAATATATACACATCCCAGTCCTATGATAATCCTCTCTTTCCTGTTTCCATTCCATAGAACTATTGAATTTAATTAGCTCTCTTATGTTTTGGGGCAGAATTTACTATTTCCAAATGAAATGAAGACTTTGTTATGATCTTTCGTGCCTGAGCCAAGACTATTTTTTATCTACAGATATCTTTGAAATTCAAAAGATGCACCCCAAGCGCTGAGTTGAGCTCATGCGACCATTCAGGGAACAGCAGAGACTGCAGTGGAACTAGATTTCCTATGATACATTGGCTTAGTGAATCTTCCAATTGGATTTAAACCCAAACTGAAGTGCAGCACTCATAAAACAAAAACAAAACTGATAACAGTCTAGAATGTGTATCTATAATAGAATGTCCATGCAAACAAAAAAGCTCACTATGAATTAAAGATGAATTAATCTATGGTGTAAAAAACTCCCCCAAGTGAAAAAACAATGCACTCTTTGCTCCTACTCCAGTGTCCAAATCAAAAGGCTTACTGGAACGTTATGACCCTTATACAGTGCTTGAAAGTGATTAGCTCAGATCCTGGGTATATGATGTCACCATTTCACTCCAACATACACTGGTCAAAAAAATTAAAGGAACACTTTGAAAACACATCAGATCTCATTAGGGAAAAATATCATGCTGGATATCTACTGTATACTGATATGGACTGGGTAATGTGTTGGGATGCCCCATCGTTTGATGGGCATGAAAATTATCAGCCTACAGAGTACTGAATTCAAAAACACCCCGAAAATCAAAGTGAATAAAATGATGCAGAAAGCTAGTCCTTTTTAGTGAAAGTTGCAGCAACTAAAAATGGTACCCAGTAGTTTGTATAGCCCCCATGTGCTCGTATGCATGCCTGACAATGTCAGGGAATGCTCCTAATGAGACGACGGATAGTATCCTGGGGTATTTCCTCCCAGATCTAGACCAGGGCATCACTGAACTTCTGGAAAGTCTGAGGTGCAACCTGGCGGCGGCGGATGGACTGAAACGTGATATCCCAGAGGTGTTTTATTGGATTTAGGTCAGGCGAGCGTGGGGATCATTCAATGGTATCAATTCCTTCATCCTCCAGGAACTGCCTACATACTCTTGTCACATGAGGCCAGGTATTGTCATGCACCAGGAGGAAACCAGGACCCACTGCACCAGCGTAGGGTCTTACAATGGGTCCAAGGATTTCATCCCGATAGCTAATGGCAGTCAGGATGTCATTGTCTAGTCTGTAGAGGTCTGTGTGCCCCTCCATGGATATGCCTCCCCAGACCATCACTGACCCACCTTTCACATCTGTCACATGTGCTCAGGGTAAACCTGCTCTCATCTGTGAAAAGCACAGCGCGCCAGTGTCAGACCTGCTAATTCTGGTGTTCAATTGCAAGTGCCAGTGGAGCTCTATGGTGCAAGGCAGTGAGCACAGGGCCCAATTGTGGATGTTGGGCCCTCAGGACACTCTCATGAAGTCTGTTTCTGATTGTTTGGTCAGAGACATTCATACCAGTGGCCTGCTGGAGGTCATTTTGTAAATCTCTGGCAGTACTTATCATGTTCCTCCTTGCACAAAGGAGTAGATACCAGTCTTGCTGATGGGTTAAGGACCTTCTATGGCCCTGTCCAGCTCTCCTAGGGTAACTGCCTGTCTCCTGGAATCTCCTCCATGCTCTTGAGACTGTGCTGGGAGACACAGCAAAGCTTCTGGTAATGGCACGTATTGATGTGCCATCCTGGAGGAGGTGGCCTGCCTGTGCAACCTCTGTAGGGTCCAGGTATCACTTCATGCTACCAGTAGTGACACTGACCCTAGACAAATGCAAAACTAGTGAAAAACAGTCAGAAAAGATGAGTAGGGGAAAAAAGTCAGTGGCCTCCACCTGTAAAATCATTCCTTTTTTTTGGGGGGGGGGGGTGTTATCTCATTGTTGCCCATTTAGTGCACCTGTTGTTAATTTCATTAACACCAAAGCAGCTGAAACTGATTAACAAATCCCTCTGCTACTTTACTGACCAGATCAATATCCCAGAAGTTTAATAGACTTGATGTTATACTCTGATTAAAAAGTGTTCCTTTAATATTTTTGTGCAGTGTATATATAGACAGCCACTCAGAGAAATGTGCATGGAAAAAATGGAAACGCTGCACATACTGTAAAATGAATGGCAACCAATATCTATTAAAAACAATGCTACTCACAAGTGTGAAAACAAAGACAGCACTATACAAGTCAAAATCCCAAAGGGAATATGTAGATAGCTTTTGGATTGCGTGATGACGCCACAAGCGCCTTACATGTTTCGGCAAAAAAATATGCCTACATTTAACTATAGACGTGCAAGATCAGTTAATGATAATCTAATTCAAAGTGAATTTAAAGGCGTAAAGATTCATGCAAATACCCAGGCATATTCACTTGTGGTGGGTACAAGCACTGCCAGCATATGAATATTAAAACATCAATTAGAATACCCAGTGGTGAGAAATACACACCAAGACATTACAACAACTGTAAAACCCTTGGCATAGTATATCTATTAAGCAATGATTGTAATAGCTTCTATGCTGGCAAAACTAAAATGCCACTTTGGGAAAGGGCATACAGACAAATACTTAGTATGAAGACATGTAATGTAGAATTATCACAAGGACGACAGAATAAAAATGCTCATGGGGGCATCTTTCCACAAATACAGTTTCTAATACTGGATAGAATCCACCCACCTCCCCGTGGGGGAGATTGGAACAGAAGTCTCCTGCAGTGTGAGTTTAGGAGGATTCACAGATTAAATGCCAATGTATCCCCTGGTTTCAATGAAGTTGTATCTTTCAGACCTTTTTTGGAAAGCTTTCTCTCAGGAGAGTGGGGAGAATAATAATCAAAACGATATTAGTAATTACATATTTAGATGTTTTGTAAAAATGAGACATATTACTTCCTTTATTCTTCTATACATAGATTATCACTATACAGTATGTACCCACCCACTCTCCAAATTATGCTTTTTTCCTGTCTCTGTTTATACAGTATTTCAATCATTTCCATGCTTATTTATTATATTGTGAAATGTCGATGCTGTCTCATTTTAGTCTCAGGGTTAGGTTTTTCTGTGGGAACTGTCTTCCTTCTCTTTTGCTACCCGGCGCACCAAGGCCGCAATTGTGGGCTATTTGCCTGCAATTGGTGGCCATTGTTGCCTATCTGTAGCATGTCTTTATGCCATCTTAAACCAAAACTTTTTTCTGTTTTTTTTTGTTTGTGCTCTAGTGTGGCTTAGATGTGCACCAGTGGGCTGTCAGGTTGTGACCTTGTCATGCCAATGACACGTGATATTATTGCACTGGGCAGCAAGGCTGCACTGCATGCTCCCAGACAAGGGGGCTTCCTCAATCTGGCATGGTTGGCGATTGGTAGTCCAATCCCCTCAGGCTCTCCCCCAATCTTATTGGTCTATGTTGATCCAGTCTAGACCAGATGTAAACACTATCTCTGTCTGAACCAGGTACTTGTGGCTTTTCTCAACTGTTGGATCGTAGATGTAATCTCTAAATATATGTGTGAATTGTCTTATTCTCTTATAGATCTCAAACGCATTGACTCCTGCTGTCTTCCTCCTGGGTAAATGCACCTCTCCTACCTCCACTCCTAACTCAAACTCGCTTTCACTCCTGTTATATTCAGAAAAAATGGTGTATTTATATTTGTGTGTATGTTGAGCAGTCCTCACCTTCAGTTGCACCCAGTTTACGACTGTAGCCTGGTTCCTATGAGACATCCCCCACTATTCATGTGAGCCTTATCAGCTTCTAATTGGGGTGGAGTTGAATGCTCATTTGAGCATCTCCCTATAAATTCAGATCAGCTCATGGGGGAGATCTCTGATGGGGGGCACAGTCTCTGATGGGGGTGCTGCTTCTGACGGAGTGCGGCTTCGAAAGAGTGCGAAGCAGTTAAACACAGCAGTTGAACTAAAGCAGGAGAAAGACACAACAACAGCAAGAAACTCTACTGCATGCTGGACAGACTGCAAGCAAACACCCTGGGAAACATCTCTTACATGCCTGAGTCCCACTCTGTGTACCTTTATATAATACACTCCTCTTCATACTACTATCCTCTGTTCCCAAATCCCATTTCTTTACCCCTCTGCTCCACCCCAAAACTTGCACATCTCCCCCTCATTGCTATCATCTCCCTACTACTGCTCTCATCACCCCTAAAATGCCTCTTCTACTCCTCATTTTCCTCTCCTCCATTCCCAAAATCCATTCACTATATCCCTCTGCTCCTCCTAAACATTTGTATATTGTGTCCTCACTGCTTCCTTCGCCCCTCTATGGCACCCACCACCTCCTCCTATTATTCCACTCTCCCACTGACCCGAACACCTCCACTAGGAGTTTCTCACGCTCCTGCACATCCCGCTCCCATGCCACCTTTCTCACCCTTCTCCTCCTCCTAGCCGCGGGAGACATCTCCCCGAATCCTGGCCCTCCACCACCTCCCTTACCCGCACAACACCCTCCCGCCTCCATGTCCTACCGCAACCCCCGCAACCTAGTATCTGTCCCCCTGCTCCCTAAAATCTCCCCCCCCGTTTTCATGTGCACTCCTGAACGCCCGATCGGTGTGCAACAAGCTTACCGCCATCCACGACCTCTTTGTTTCCCGCTCCCTCAACCTCCTGGCGATCACGGAAACCTGGATCCAGCCCACTGACTCTACCTCCCCTGCTGCACTCTCCTATGGAGGTCTCACCTGGACCCACTCACCCAGACCTAACGGTCGTAAAGGTGGTGGGGTTGGTCTGCTCCTGTCACCGCAGAGCACCTTCCGAGTCCTCCCAAACCCCCCCTCCCTATCCTTCTCCTCCTTCGAGGCCCACTGCGTCCGACTATTCTCCCCAACCCCCCTGAAGATTGCTGTGATATACCGGCCTCCTGGATCCATACCCCGCTTCCTGGAAGACTTCTCCTCCTGGCTACCCTTCTTCCTCTCCTCTGAGCTACCCACCATCATTCTTGGGGATTTCAACATCCTTGTCAACCTTGACAACCCGGACACAGCCCGTCTCCTCCACTTAACCTCCTCCTTTGCACTTGCACAGTGCATACAATCCACCACCCACTCCGACGGTAATATCCTTGATCTTGTCTTCTCCAACCGCTGCGCTCCCCACAACCTCACTAACACCCCCTTCCCTCTCTCTGACCACAACCTGATCACCTTCTCTATCTCCTCGTCCTCCAACGCCTACCCCTCCAAATGTCACACTACTACCGGCCGTAACCTCCGCAACCTTAACCCTGCCCCCCTCCACTCTGCAGCTGATCAACTCCACGACCACATCCTCCCCCTGTCCTGCCCCGACTTGGCTATGACTGCCTACAACAACGCGCTGTCAGCAGCCCTTGACTCACTAGCGCCTTTAACCACACGCAACATCAGACTCCGACCGCTCCAGCCCTGGCAGACTGATCACACCAAAACCCTCAAACGACGCAGTCGTGCCCTGGAGCGACTATGGCGCAAAACAAAATCCCAACAAGCTTTCACCTGCTACAAATCTGCCTTCCGCACCTACACCTCCTCCCTCCACGCAGCCAAACAAGCTTACTTCCTGACCCTCATCAAGGCCCTCTCCTCCAATCCTTGCCGACTCTTCTCCACCTTCAACTCTCTACTCTCTCCACCCCCACCTCCACCCAGCACCTCACTCACCGCCCTTGAGATTGCCAATCACTTCAAAAACAAGATTGACACAATTCGCAAGGACATTGCCGCAACTCACACGCCCTCTCAACCCGTCCCCTCTCACACAGCTACCCCATCATCCCCCCTCCCCCTCGACATTACCCGCAGGGACTTCGTCGCTGCTCAAACTCCCTCCAACCCCCTTCCCCCTCACTTAGCTACCCCCTCTTCACCCCTCTCCCACGGCCTCACCACTGCTCTGACCTCCTCTCCCACCCCACCCTACATTCCTCATACTGAAGCTCCCCCAACACTCCGCACCTTTGACCTTACTACCATCGAGGAAGTCTCCAAGATCCTCTCTGATGCCCGCCTCACCACCTGCCCCCTCGACCCTATCCCCTCACAATTCCTACGACCTCCCTCCCCCTCCATCCTACGCTCCCTCACCCACATCTTTAATCTCTCCCTCTCCTCTGGCACTTTCCCCTCCCCACTGAAGCATGCACACATCACCCCCATACTTAAAAAGCCCTCCCTGGACCCCAATGACCCGAACAACCTCAGACCCATCTCCCTGCTCCCACTTACATCTAAACTCCTCGAGCGCCTCGTCTACACCCGCCTATGCTCTCACCTCAACGACAACAACCTCCTCGATCCCCTACAGTCTGGCTTCCGCCCCCTACACTCCACCGAAACCGCCTTACTCAAACTCTCCAACGACCTTCTAATTGCTAAAGCTAATGGCCACTATTCAGTGCTCCTACTCCTTGACCTCTCTGCGGCCTTCGACACAGTTGACCACCCCCTCCTCCTCAAAATACTACACTCCCTCGGCCTCAGAGATTCTGCTCTCTCCTGGCTCTCATCCTACCTGTCACAACGCTCTTTCAGCGTTACCTATAATGCTACCACCTCCCCCTCACTCCCCCTCTCTGTTGGGGTCCCTCAGGGCTCTGTCCTTGGGCCCCTTCTCTTCTCCATCTACACCTCCTCCCTTGGCCAACTCATACACTCTCACGGCTTCAACTACCACCTCTATGCCGACGACACACAAATCTATCTCTCAACCCCCCACCTCACCCCCTCGGTCTCTGCCCAAATCACACACCTACTGAGCGACATATCAGATTGGATGTCGCTCCACTTCCTTAAACTGAATCTCTCCAAAACCGAGCTCCTTGTCTTCCCCCCAGCCCGAACCCCACCCCCCATTGACTTCTACATCACATCCAACAACGCCAATATTAAACCCGCTCTGCAGGCCAGAGTACTTGGTGTCATTCTGGACTCCAACCTATCCTTCCAGCCCCAAGTCCAATCTTTAACAAACTCGTGCAGACTCCACCTCCGCAACATCGCCAAAATCTGCACGTTCCTAACCCCAGAAACCACTAAACAGCTCATCCACTCCCTCATCATATCACGACTCGACTACTGCAACTCCCTCCTCACTGGCCTGCCTCACCGCTGGCTATCCCCGCTTCAGTCGATCCTGAATACGGCTGCCAGACTCATTCACCTTTCCAAACGCTCCGTTTCCACCACCCCCCTCTGCCAATCCCTCCACTGGCTTCCGATTGCGCAACGGATCAAATTTAAAATCCTAACACTGACGTACAAAGCTGTCCACCATACTGCCCCGAACTACATCACTGACCTAATATCCAAGTACCGCCCAGCACGCACACTCCGCTCCTCACAAGACCTCCTTCTCTCTAGTTCCCTGGTCTCCTCCTCCCATGCCCGCCTCCAGGACTTCTCCAGGGTGTCACCCATCCTCTGGAACTCCCTGCCCCAACCCATCAGATTATCACCTACTCTCTTCTCCTTTAGGCGCACCCTGAAAACCCATCTCTTCAGGGAAGCCTACCCCACCCCCTGCTAACTTGCTGACCTCCTCCACTCTTCCTACCACTCCATCCCCCACAGCTATCTCCTCCTGTACCACTATCCCATCCCTTCTAGATTGTAAGCTCGAAAGAGCAGGGCCCTCGATCCCCTCATGTTTTGCATTGTATTGGTATTGTTCTGTCACATGTTCTGTCCCCCTTTGTAATGTACAGCGCTGAGTGAACTATTGGCGCTTTATAAATACTGTATAATAATAATAATAATAATAGATCTCTGCTCATATCATTTAAAATCTGAGATCCTCTTATCTACCTGGTCCCTTATGCAAATTGATTTTATGATTCATATTTTTTAAATAGGGATTGCTAAAACCTTCTCAGTTCAGATGTATGCTGATTTTATAAAGACACTTTGAAAATATTAAAGCTTGATTTTTTGTTAGTCAGATTTTGCATGGTGGCCTCAGTGGTGAAAATATCGGGAACCTCCCTGGGCCCCTTGCCTTGTGGATTGTCAGGAGAACATTGACATTGTTTCTAACCGTTTATACTAGCGGCTATATATATGTTTGTAATGCACATGAAGGTTAGCAATGACTCTCATACAAACATGATGTATATGTTTTATTACATACTGAGATATTAATGGGATGTATTTTTGAATTATTGCATATATTAAATGCATTTAAAACACCCCTGAGGAAGAATGTGACTTTGAAATGTGTCAGATGTTCTATCCTTGGATTATCTATGCAGTCTGATAAACTTTGTTTCATTATGCAGTAATTTATATGTGCAAATACCTTCTGTAGCCACAATCCTTGGACGTTTGTGGTCTTTTAATTTTGAACTAAAATACAAATACATAAGCGAGCGCTTTTCAATCTTGTGCGTAAGCAGCTAACATAAGGAAACCTCTAAAACCGTTGAACAAATAACAATATAAAATGCAACGCTTAAATATAATAAGAGTGATATAATAAGATTGATGCGCTATTATGTGACAGTAGTGGTGTCTTAATGAAGACAAAAATTATGACGTGACAATATTAGACACAATATATCACATAAATGTAAACGACATAAATCCATTCACTAAAATACAGGTGCGTCATTGATTCAAATAGGAAGATACCAATCTATCCAATTCAGCTTCCATCACATAATAAGGTGCTCGTGACTTCCGTGATAAGCAATACAGGGTGTGCTTGCACTTACCAGACATATATTATTGTTACGCATGTAGTATATGGGCACTGGTGGTCATCTGGAACCCGGTAGGAATGTAGTACTCGAACGACACTCGATATATCCAGGGATTATCCTCCAGACCTCTTAATGGACCCTCTTTGTTAGTAGGAACCGCTCACTAAACTAAAATACAAACTGGCTATAGCAGCATGGGGTGACGTCGGTGTGGCAGGCTGGTACTCTGACGCGTTTTGTGCAATGGCACGTTGTCAAAGGGTCCCTTTGCTGACACTACATAGGCTATAAGTATTGGACTGCATTTATCACAGCTATTATACTGGTGAATCTATTTGAGTTGCCAGCTGACTGGTCACAGAGCCAAACAAAGACTGGATTGGCTTTGTTTAGCTCTGTAATATAGTAACCCGGAAGCGATGACCTGACATCACTTCTGGGTTACTTGGAACTAAAATGCGCCATTAAATATATATATATTTAAAAAAAAACATTCAATCACACGGTTCTTGGTGTGATTGAATGATTTTGAGGGCAGAGGAGGGATTTGGGACCTCATTGACCCCAGATCCCTCCATAAAGAGTACCTGTCACAAGGGATTACATTCCTTGTGACAGCAATAAAAGTGATTAAAAATTTTTAAAGTGATAGTGTAAAATAAATAAATAATAACAAAAAAATAAATAAAAGTGTCTCCTCCCCCTTGCTTTCACGCAAAGGCCCAGCACACATGCAGACAGCGATTGTCCCACACATGTATCAATGTGAACTTCAGATCATGGGCAGTAATTCTAGCACCAGACCTCTTCTGTAAATCTAAAGTGGTAACCGGTAAAGTCTTTTAAAGTGTCGCCTATGGATAGTAAAATGTTTGTAGTTTGTCGCTGTTGCACAGGCGGGAGCAGTTTTAAAATGTGTCATGTTTGGTATCTATTTACTCGGCGTAATAATCTTTTATATTTTACCAAAAAAGTGGATTATGGATTTATTGTGGGTTTTTTTGCATTAAAAATAAAATTCAAAAGAGTGTGTTTGAAAAACCGCTGCACAAATACCATGTGACATAAAAAATGCAAAACCCACCAATTTATTCTCTAGGGCCTCTGCTTTAAAAGTATATAATGTTTTCTAGTAAAAATTACTGATTGTTACATGTAAACAAAAGTGCTAGAAAGGTTTGGTCTGGAAGTGGATATAAATGAGAAAAGTTTGTGTAATTCCAGTCATTTAAAAAAAGTATGATATCCATCTCACTAACCACAATGTGCACTGTGTGAGTTTTGTGGTAACTTAAGTACAATAAAGGCAGTCTGGTATGGGGTATTTAATGTATGACTGATATAATGTTCCCATCTGTCATGTTCAAAGTATTAAAAGAGGAAAATTTGGTGCTGTTCATCTTTCTGAAACTAAAGGCAGCATACAGAGTAATAGAAGTCTGCAAACCACATCCAAGCTGCGTCTCTATGATGCTTTGGTATTCAATTTGACACTGTTATGATTTTTATGGCAATATTGTTTGATTTTCATCTTTAAACAAAGGTATTATGTAGACATTAAAGTGAATTGTTGCCTACCAGCTATGTTGGAGTACTAGAGAACAGATGTGTATGAAAAATGGTGCTTCTTCCTATATTTTAGGGAGCCTATTAAGACACACTAAATTTTCAAAGAGAAATATGTTTGCTGAAGAACAGCCAATAGTATAGCATTACAAAGCTTTCATTATTAAATCATTCCTTCGGAACCAATGAAGCAATGGAAGGAGCAAATGTTATGCAAGCTGTGTATAAAACATTTCAAATTGTCATAAAGCCGGTACAATAATTTTTCCCTCATTACAACAAAAGTGATTATGGTGTCTTTCTTGCCAGGCCTTCCTTCTGCACCTCTGCTGTGTACATGAACCAAGCCTAAATGTAGTTGATTTATTTTCTGCATGGGATGTTGACTGTGTATTGACATGTACCCCTGTAGTTTTCATTGTCATCTTTTATCATGCACTACAGCAGGGCTTAAAATTTCAAGTCTAGACTTACTAGCCAGGCACAAACTCTACTCTCCATCAGTTGCCCCACCAAACCTTGCCCAGGTCCATCTCCAACCCCACCCCAGGCTTGTCCCCCAACCCCAGCCCCAGCCCTGTCCCAAACCACACCCCCTTAAAGCTTATGAAACTACATTTTTCTTTAGAATAAAGAGTCCAAAATATAAAAAACAGCAGTTATTACATAGCTTTATTATGTCAATTTAAACATAACAGCAATAGCTTAATAGAGTCTAGAGGGCAAGTGGTAAACATAAAACAATGTAAACATAAAATGAAAAAAAGTGTCCTCTCCTTTACATCAGGTGTCCCCATCTACATCAGGTTTCCCCATCAGAGTCCCCCTTTACATCAGGTGTCCCCATCAGAGTCCTCCTTTACATTAAGTGTCTCCATCAGAGTCCCCCTTTACATCAGGTGTCCCCATCAGAGTCACCCTTTATATAATGTGTTCCCATTAGAGTCCACCTTTACATCAGGTGTCCCCATCAGAGTCACCCTTTATACAAGGTGTTCCCATCAGAATCCCCCTAAGGTGTTCCCTTCAGAGCCCCCCGTTACATCAGGTGTCCCCATAAGTGTAACCTCACCTTTCCCCATTGTACTCACAGATCTTCTCATGAATGCAGCTTCTCCTTCTTTCCCTTCTTCGGTAATGTGATAAGTCACATGACAAGGGGAGAGAGGAAGGACACTTTGCCTTCACTCCCTAGTACCGGCTGTCTATTGCCCCCTGCAGGCAAGAGGGAGGAGAAAGCCTAGTCCTCCCTGTAGCAAGTGTCAGCAGCTGCTCCGTGACAGAAGTGAAACTGTGATCACTTCGGTCAGCGGTACCAGCAGTGCGCCCCCCCTCAACACAGTGCTCGGGGCAGGTTGGTGCTGCACTTGCCCACATATTATATTCACTAGCCAAATGCAAGCAGGCGAGTGGAAATTTCAAGCCCTGCACTACAGCATATGTCTATTATGAGTACACAATGATATATATTTTTTCACTAAAAATATTGAACAAGAAAAAACTGAAAATTTGCTAGATTCACATATTTTTCCTTCCCAAAGCAAAAAACATGTCTGGATGGGACTTTTTATATATTTGCACATGAGTGTTCATAAGACATAGTTTATTTAGAAAAAAGAGAAACAATAAAAACATAGGCTTTGTTGAGGCTCACCCGTGGGGATTAGTCACTTTTCAATACAGCTACATTTATTTGTGATCATTTGGGGTTTGTAAGTCCAGTGTGATTTTTTTTGGATTGATTGATATGTCTGTTATAAATATCGATTGGTTTTGATATTACGTTTGCATGTTTTTCAGTGTTCACACATTCTCATTTCCTCTGAGGAAGAAAGCTATTTTGACGCACGTTGGGATAAAGAGAATTGTACCTAATATGTTTTGAAAGCATAGCTTTATTTACAGCCTCATCCATTGTTTTTATTGTTTTTTTAAGTATATGAGTCTAAATAAACTAGGTTTTTTTGGACATACATGTGCAAATATGTGGAATGCCTAAAGTCCCATCCAGAAATGTGTTTTGCTTTAATATACTTAGGGATGTTGACATTCACGTAATGGGTGGAATCTCTTTGGGTTCATCTTTCTTTTTTTTTTTTCTCCCTGCATTCTTAATAATTAACTATGCCAGCTTTCTGTAAAGTCAATAGTTGGCTTGATGCATATATAAATCCAATGACTAAAATCTCATGTAAGCTTTAAAAAGTCAATTGAAAAATTTCAGATGTGTAGCTGTAATTAAAATATCACCTAGCAATCCTGTTCCTGATTTACTAAAACTGAAGCACTCAGAATCTGGTGCAGCTGTACATGGTAGCCAATCAGCTTCTAACTTCAGCATGTTCAGTTAAGCTTTGGCAATAAAACCTGGATGCTGATTGGTTTCTATGCAGAATTGCACCAGATTTAGCACTTTTCGGTTTTAGTAAATCTCCCCATCTTTTTATACAATAAAGCTGGCCATGCATTAGCAATTTTTGAATGAACGTTCATGCAAACATTCTTGAGAATATTTGTGCAGGAAATCTCAAGGCATTTGATAACTTGATGACTGCTGTTCAAAAGTACTTTAAAATTGTGTTTCCTTTTAACATTCGATTTTGGAATGAATGGACTTTCCTGAAAAAAAAGACATACACCATTAGAAAATTGTTCATACAGAATATTTTAATTTTGCTTCTTCAAATTTTCCTGTCATGGAGGTCAAAAACCAGTGTCGATTTGAATCCACTAATGATTAGAAAACTGAATGAACATTTTTAAAATGAAAATTTCTAAACAAAATTCTATTAGTGTATGGCCAGCCTAACAATGCTCTGTCCCTGCCTCCCAATCATTATCCTGCATTCTAGTCCAGGGGTGGGCAAACTGCGGCTCTCCAGCTATTGTGGAACTACATTTCCCATGAGGCATTGCAACATTACAAACTGACAGTTACAGCTATGACTTGCAGAGGCATGATGGAACTTGTAGTCCTGCAACAGCTGGAGAGCCGCAGTTTGCCCACCCCTGTTCTAGTCAATTAATATTCTCCCCCAATGGAGATTACAAACATCCATGCTGATCCACATTTCACAGGCATGTTTCGCAATTTTTACCCTCAGGAGACTCACCCTTAGAAAGTAAAGTGTAGCCAGTGCTGGAGAGTATATACGTAGACATGAAAAGGGTACTAGGAGGATCAGCAGGGCTGATATGTGACAAAGGATGAAAAAAGGCAAAGGCAAAAACAAATATTATTTAGATAATAGTAGCTCCCCTACTCTTGCTTGTGTGTGCTGTAATGTTGATCATTTATGAAAAAAATGAAATACTATATATGATACAATATATTTATACTATATATATATATATATATATATATATATATATATATATATATATATGTGGACTTGTCTATGAAACACATAGGGGAGTATTAAAAAAAGATTGCATCGCATTTCTCCCAGTATGCATTTATTCTGTGCCGATGTGGGAAAAAAAGCTAATGTTATTAGGACATTTCCTGTACTGGAAAAAAGGCTTCCTTTAACTTTGAATAGAAAATACTGCATGTGTCCACTAGATGGTGCTAAGTATCATAGAAAATTCCTATTATATTTAGTGCCATCTTGTTGTCAAATGCAATATTTTCAGCTTTAGGTCAATAAAAAACATTTGTCCAACACAAGTGTCGCATATCTCAGGGCTTGAAACGTCCACTCGCCTGCTCGCCAATGGTGAGTGGAAATTATGGTGGGGGCGAGTGCCTCCCCCAGGGCCTTCTTCCTGAGCAGGCTAGGAGCTCAGGCCGGATCTGTCATTTGCACTGGGAGCTGTCAGACTGCTCAATAGCTGACCGCAGTGAAAACAAAGCAAGGAGTGTGTGCTGTGCTCTCTGCCTCCCCCTAGAGTGCACTACCCAGATCTCTGAGTGAACAACGAAGTACTGCAACTTTTTTTCATGGGGGTGTGTGTGTTTGTGTGTGTCTGTGTATGCATGTACAATTGTACATGTGTCTGTGTGTATGTACAAGTGTGTATCTGTACCAAGGGTGGACTGACAACTCATGGGGCCCCCAGGCAATAGGGGATCATGGGGCCCGTGTCCTTGCCCAAACTCAAAAAAGCCTATGAAAAAGGTACCAGGGGCATCTCATGGGGCTCCCTACTGACCCCGGGCCCTCGGGCAGTGCCCGAGATTCCAAATGGTCAGTCCGCCTCTGATCTGTACATGTGTCTGCGTGTATGAACATGTATGTGTGTGTGTACATGTGTCTGTGTGTGTGTACATGTGTCTGTGTGTGTGTGCATGTACATGTGTGTGTTTGTGTGTATGTACGTACATGTGTCTGTGTGTACATGTGTCTGTGTATGTATGTACATGTGTCTGTGCGTGTGTATTTCTGTGTATGTACATGTATCTGTGTGTATGCGTGTCTGTACGTGCCTGTGTGTGTAAACATGTGTGTGTATGTGTGTGTACATGTGTCTCTGTGCGTGTGTGTACATGTTTCTGTGTTTGTATGTACATGTCTGTGTGTGTGCACAGGTGTCTCTGATTGTGTGTGTTTGTTGGTGACAAGTAACTCTAAGGCCTGACTAGTAGCTCAGGACTTGAAATTTTAAGCCCTGGCATATCTGACTGTGAACCCCAAGATGACAAGGGTAGCCTCTTGTGCAATTGCCACCTAAGCACCCCTGGTAGTGGAGAAAGGGCCTGCTAGGGCAGTGGAAGGACTTAGGTGCCAGGAAGCTGGAGTAGTGTACTAAAGCTTAGAAACACAGGAGTCCTTTCAGTGGTAAAATGGAGTGTGGTTACAAGATATGTTCAACAGAAGCCAGGCAAATTGGTGCAGGTTAAGGATGAAATTCAAGGTCAGGAACAGGCAGGGGTCGGTAACATGCTGGCAGTGAGGTACAAGGTTGGGAGGTGGAATCATGGCCAGAAATCCAAGTTGAGGTCGGTAACACAAGGGAGCAGCAGACATAAAAGGCAGGGGTGATCTAAGAGAGTGGTCAGACGTGGTCGAGTCAGGAACAAGGTAAGTAGACTTTCAAAAACTAGGAATACAGGATTCAGAGCTGAAGACATTCCAGCACCAAGGCTATGTAGACTCTTGGTTTAAATAGGTCACTAGACGCCCTGATCTGGGGACGTGTGCACTCCAATGTACATTCTTTTCCTTGTATGTCTAGTTAGGTTTCTATGCTTACGATCCTGCACATTCAAATAAGAATGAGCACCTGCTGCATGAAAATTAGCATTTGCTGTACAAGATCCCTGACAGCAAGTAAAAGCCTAATAACTAATAATTTTATGTTTTAGCCACATTCTCACAGAATGAATGTATATACACTTTCACTGGGAAAATTGCTATGTATTTTTTCATTCATAAAAACAGTATTTAGAGTTTGGAATATCCTGTTACTGAGGAAATGATCATCAGTGTTCTGTAGTATGCTTATAATACAACATTCTGTTACCATATGGCTGAAAACGTGTGATTGGATATACAGTGAATAGGAGGTTATGTCTACATGTAGAGTATGTGATGTACAATTGCACTTTTTGGTGT
The DNA here is from genome assembly GCF_062004578.1 of Staurois parvus. Lineage (NCBI taxonomy): Eukaryota > Metazoa > Chordata > Amphibia > Anura > Ranidae > Staurois > Staurois parvus. Next base: position 5,145,696 of record NW_028317971.1, on the reverse strand, counting down.
TTTTTTTTTACTTATTTACAAGTGATTATAAAAAAAACATTGCTTTATTGTTATTTTATTAATTGTAGATTTCTTGCTGTTACCTCAAAAGTCTTCTTCTTATTGTTTAATCCTTCTTCGTGTACCTTAAAATAGATTTATTCCCAACCTAACATAGAATTTTCTTGTAAAGTTATTATTAAAGTTGTTTTTAATCATTTTAAATCTGCAGATTTTGCTAAAATTACCTGATGATTCTGCCACGAAGGTCATGAATACAGGTCAACCAAGCATGGTAATTCCAAAACGATGCTCTAGCTGCATCAAAGAGCTGATGACAGGCACCCTTTCAATGACGGTATAAACGGGACTCTTCTCAACTTAACTCCACATATATAAAGAACAGAGGACATCTCCCATAGTGTAATACTTATTGATGAATAAATAAATAAATAAATGTATGAAGATCAATGATTAAGTAAAAAGTTCCAATCGGGTGACTGCGGTGAATCCTGATCTGGCAAAAGGTGCTAGAGTGGTGTAAGAAATGCGCACTCACCAGACGCGCATATTAATTGCGCCTTATGCAGGTAAATACAGGTGTCATCTAATGGGGCCTGGAGCTGAGAAGGTCTTTCCTCCGGGAGATGGGTCATCAAATGTGAAACCAGTATGCCAGGTGTCAGGGTATTCTAATTCCTTCTGGGAGTGGTCATATATTACCAAGTATCCATGAAGCGTGGTAGCCCGTCCTGGGATAATGGGTCTGCAGATTTAAAGTAATCTCCCAAGAAGTGGGATCAGGAATACTCCCATAGTGTAGTAAGTTATAATATCTTTATTATAGATGCATCAAATCAATATCAATAGGATCAAGTGGATAAAAAATAGATAGCAGTATGACTGACCATCTAGTGTTAAAGATGGCCACCGAGGAGCCACACCATGCCATGACGTCACGCCGCCGGAGCAACGTGGAGCTCCGGCGGCCATCTTTAACACTAGATGGTCAGTCATACTGCTATCTATTTTTTATCCACTTGATCCTATTGATATTGATTTGATGCATCTATAATAAAGATATTATAACTTACTACACTTACACTTATAACTTACTACACTATGGGAGTATTACTGTTCCCACTTCTTGGGAGAGTACTTTAAATCTGCTCAAAGAGAAGAGATATTTTGAGACACAGCATAGGTTGAAGGTTCAGAACTGGGTCCTGACAGTTATGTTACCTCCTCACTGCCTGTTTTAACCCCTAAAATCCCAATCTACAGTGCCATAAGGACATGGTGTTGGAGTAGCTGTGGTTTGGCTCCATTCAGGTGAATAGGTTATGTTTGGCAAGCACTACTGAAGGGGATCATTTTTGCTGTGTAGCATGTGCACACCATTGTCTGCTGCCTTTTCAGATTTAGGTAACACTAAAGACATGTTTTTAAATAAAAAAGAGGTTACGCTCACCTGTGTGATTACCTCCTTTTCTGGCAGTCCCAGCCAGCTCTCCTCCTTCTTTCTGGGGCCTCCTGTAGCAAGCCAGGTGCTAAAGAGGCACCCATGTGTGCATGCTCCTATTGCGTCCCCAACCAGGCTGTGTGCATTTTTAGACACACACAGCACTGGTAAGTTATGCCCCCTCAGAGGAGTTTGACAGACAGCAGCAGGAGTCTATGGCTCTACTGCCATTGGTTTCTCCTTAGAAAGCAGGAAGTGAGGGAAGCAGTGCTGAGACTGGAGACATCGCTGAAGTGGTAACATGAACCCAGGTATATGTTCAAGGACACATAGGGTAGGTCAGTTAGTGGGGAATATTTTACCTTAATGCACAGAATGCATTAAGATAAAAATTGTTTAAACTTTACTTAGGAAGGGAATGGTTGGGGGCAGTAAAAACACAACTGTCATGAAAGGAAAAAAAAAACAGGTCTGAGATGGGATTGCGAAAATAGTGGCATGGTTGAAAGGCGCTCCTTTTTAAGATTCTAACATATCTTTATGTATGTCTGGTCAGAGAGGCACATGAAATGAATGTTGGCTACTGCCAACAATCTGAAAAAAGAATACTTTTCCTGCAAATGCCTGTAAGGTTTGTTTGGCAAATATAATCCCTATAAAAAATGCAAACTTTTACTTTAAGTGCAGACTAAAATATGGCAATATGATCATTTCTGTTCAATGTTTTTGGAGTTGTTACAAAACTATGCTTTCCTAAGGAAAGTGAAGAACATGCAGAATTATCTACGACTATGACAATGCTGCCAAGACTTCATGAAGCACTGTAGCGGTCTCCATTTCACTAAAAGACAGACCAGATGTAGGGGCTGAAGGTGAAAGACAGTAGTTCAGTTTCAAGCTGACTCAATAGTTGGCCTCTGTATACTTCCTGCCAACTTAAGAGCCAATTAATGTCAGTTGTGGTGGTATCTTTGTGGTTAACAGAGTTGGAAAACAAGAAGAACATACAATTTGTTTGATTAAACAAGCTAACAGAGCAAGCCAGCAAAATATACAGTATCTTATGTATATCTGCAAGCTTCTTCTCTGGCTTAAACATAGGACTACTGATGATTAAAAAAAATAACTATAAATGTTTCAGTCTACATGTAATTTTAAAGCATATTTAGAAGGACAAAACAATGTCGAGACTAAAGAAAAAAATTATTTGCACATTAGATTGTTTTTTTGTAGTTCTAGAACACAAGTGCTGTTTGCGCCTTCCTTCTGTTTCAGTTGGGGTACATTAACACCTATTACATGAACAATATTAAATTTGAATATACTGTAGGTATGCAAGGGCATGTACCTTTTAAAAGTTTGTATTAGTTGACATTCTCTATAGCGTAGCAACTAGCAAAGGCACACTGTTGATCCCTGCACAGCAAAAATTCAAGAAAGGTGTAACAATGCAATGAGTTTTCTATATTTCTGTTATTGTGTTTTGTGTTGCTTCAAACTATTGTCTGCTTTATTTGAGTTTTTAGCATATAAACTGTTCTTTATTATTTTAGTCCTCTTTAGAGGAAGGGAGGATGTTAAGATAAATGGCTCTCCCAAAACAGGATATTGCATGAAACCTGTAGGTAAATAAGAGAACCTAAAAGAACCTTTGCTGCGAGGAAGAATTTGCTTGATAATAAAGTTGGCAGTGTTTCCATCCAGGACAGGGCCTAGATGAACAGAGGGGATTTCCTTCTTGAGAAATTAATGAGTAATCTAATCAATGCAATTGGGAGCAGAGGAACTACTGCAGCCAGCATATAACATTAACCATAAGTATATAAATGCACACCAGTATGGAAATAATGCAAGTGTTATGTAATAAAATGTTAATAATAATACAGACATCCAATGTACAAAAGGTTTTATCAGCAAATGACTCAACACAAGTCCTGGTGGAATTGTGCACATATACCCAGGCATATATAGTCACAAACAGAGACACTTCCAGATGAATGTTGCAGCAAAGATCAGTTACAGGGGCCTCTGAGGATGATCATGATCAGGGGCGGACTGACAACTCATGGGGCCCCCGGGCAATAGGGGATCATGGGGCCCCTGTGTCCTTGCCCAAACTCAAAAAAGCCTATGAAAAAGGTACCAGGGGCATTTTATGGGGCCCCTTACTGACAGTGCCCGAGTTTCCAAATGGTCAGTCCGCCCCTGATCATGATGCAACATTCCTCTTGGTTTTGAAGACATAAAGACAAGATCTGCAGTGATGGGGAAATTGTCCAGCCAGCCAGGAATTAAGTTTTTCACCAGCAGAAACTGTGATGTGGTACTAGAATCAGCCTATCTACTCTGTGCTTAATCTGTAGTACTGTCTAATCTGTCATACAACTGGAACTTTAACTACCAGAAGTGGCCTTTGGATGTATACTCTGACTCTAGCCTATGCTAGTTGTTGAGCCCAGAGCTAAGGCTAGCTAGAGAATCCCAGATCAGTAGGGACAGGGTTACCTAGACTAATAGGAGCTGCATATAAACTCTACTGCAATAAACAAGTTCACCTACTAACATACAGCAAAGTGACCACTACACACACAAACTGGACTATCTGGTATAGTGCATGTGAGATAACAAGAAGGGAAAAATATACTTCTGTCACCAGTCATTAAATATATACATACAGTATATAAACCCTGATGCTATGGGCAACAATAGTAAACTGTTAGCATAGGATCACTTTCCTAATAAACTCTGCTTCTGGTCTGCAAAAGCAACAGTACTTCCATGGGGACATGTGGTCTCAGTTCCTCTCTATCTCTCTCCACTTCCTGTTTCTGGGGGTTTTAAGCCATGCTCCCAGAGACAGGAAGTTCTGAGATATAATTATATATACTGTTTACAGTATATAGTGTAGGGATATATATATATATATATATGCAATTAATATGGACTGATCTACCCTTTGATCCATACCATCATTACCAATGATCACTGGGTTATATTCTTGCTATTGGGATTCTTGTACTCTGTGCTACTTGTACTCTGGCATTACAGCTCCCTCCAGTAATAATGAAGACATGATCCAGTATGCAAAAAGTGAGGCATAGGTAAAGAAATATAGTACACTCCATTTGGAATTCCATCTTAGATTACTCACTTGTGGTGCGTCTAGTTGGGGCGGATCATTCTTGAGTTACTTTACTTGTTTTTCCAGCCCTTGGGTTAGGTTTAGCACTAAATAAAGTGTGTTGGACATGAAACAGTACAGCATAGTTAGAAGTCACTTAACATCCCCCTCTCCAGCAACAAAGGTGAGCATACTCACCTTTTCTGGTATACCTATTCTGGTATACCTAGCACTTATGGGTATGGTGAGCATGTGATTGATCCATGGTGCCACGTTATTGGTCTTCTGCTATCATATAGTAGAAAGTCCATGCTCCTGTGTAAGCTCTGACAAGTTAGGACTTTTCCCAGACCTGCCAAATGAATTGAGAAATATTTGAGTGAGGAAATGTGAGTATAGCTTGCTGTTAAAGGGGGAAGAGGGGAATTAGATGAACCTATACTTTGTTCTGTATGGACATAAGAAAAGTCCCCTTAGAGTTTGCCACTTTAAGATTGTTTCATGTTACAATTTGGTAAAACTTCTTTTGACCTTTGTGACATTCTGGAGGACCTTTGTATGATTATTCTATTTTCTATGGCTACTAGTGCCTGATCTTTGGGTTGTTATTCAAAAAGGGGAGGGGGGGTGATGATCAAAGATACCTGTGATTGGAGGCAATAACCCTGGTCTCAGGCTCTATCTATTTTACACAGAGAATAATCAACATTATATGTACACAATGACACAAGGCAAGGCATCTCTACATACATACATAACTCCTTCACACATTTTGTGCATTAAGGTAGATCTAAACTCAAATTTATAAAAAATTTCACATGTGATCACTTTTCGAAAAGTTGTTTCATTCTCTTAAAGTGATACTAAACTGAGAAGTGTTAATTGCCATAATTCAATCCTCCAAGTACCTTATTCCTGCAGCATTGTTGTGTGTTCATCAGGGGCAGACTGACAACTCATGGGGCCCCCGGGCAATAGGGGATCATGGGGCCCCTGTGTCCTTGCCCAAACTCAAAAAAGCCTATGAAAAAGGTACCAGGGGCATCTCATGGGGCCCCCTACTGACCCCGGGGCCTTGGGCAGTGCCCGAGTTTCCAAATGGTCAGTCCGCCCCTGGTGGTCACATGATCTTTCCCTCTTCTTTGGCATCTGCAGGGAAAGATCTTTGGGAGGGGCCTCTATTACTACAGTGTGTCTGTGTCTGTAATTGGTGCTCTGCCAGTCACATGACTAAAAAAAAAAGCTTCAGAAGAGCAATTCAAATTAAATTATAAATATACAAAAACTGTTTAGCAGTTCCCTATACATCTTTATTGAACATCATATGTGTATTTTTTGTGCCTTAATATTTGGGTTAGGCAAAGTAAAAAGATGATTGACACTGGCTTTCATTTTGTTCAGACAGCATCTGCATCCAAGGCTTTTTTTTTTACTGTACAGCTATTATCAATTACATTTGATATATTTAATACTGATTTATATTAAAACAAATATTTTTGTTCAGTTTTTTAGTGAATGTAATGAATCAGCATACTGTATCCCACCCTATAGTGTTTGGCAACGGAGAACATGGAGGAGGAAGGAGGGAGGGGAGCGTCATTTACCACTGTGCATATGCCCACATGTGTGACTCTATAATCACATGGGCTACAAAGATAAGAACAATGTGGAAATGAGCAGCTTAGGAGGGAACTGAAAGTGGAGTATGCTCAGTACAGGACACCAGCTGGTCTACACAATCTCAGCCGGTAATAGGGACCAGGGGCGGACTGACCATTTGGAAACTTGGACACTGCCCGAGGGCCCAGGGTCAGTAGGGGGCCCCATGAGATGCCCCTGGTACCTTTTTCATTGAGTTTTAGGCAAGGACACAGGGGCTCCATGATCCCCTATTGCCCGGGAGCCCCATGAATTGTCAGTCCGCCCCTGATAGGGACACAGAGAGGATGGAAGGGACAGCTGAAGGCAAGATCAACCAGGTATATTTCACTCTACACATAACAAATGCTGTAGTGACTTTGCAAGTATGCACACTCTGTTATATAACATGTAATGAGAGTTTTTTTATAGTCTGGGTTTAATGACACTTTAAATGTAAAGCTTAAATTACAATATACTTTGCAATTTTGCCATTAAGTTCTTTGTTCAGGTTCTTGTTATGTTGGGACAACTGTCTTCCAATTATATTCATATGGTTGATACCAGTGCTGTCACACATGGCACAGACATGGCCCACTGTTCTTTCTACCAGGAAATCAGTTCAGAGCAATGATACAGAGACAGTAAGTAGCTGAAAGAGGCTGAAGGAAATAAGCAGCACAGAGATGCAGATTTAACAAACAAAATGTCACTCAGTTAAGGTTTATATCTACTTTAATAAATAAGACAAACAGAATTAAATTAGCATTGCATATATTTGAGTCTGGTGAAGGGGATAACACTAATAAATAGTTCATGTTTATAATTATATTTTACCTCCCGGATTTGGTGCAGTTTTTTTTCCAAGTTATATCTTCAAACAAGAGTAAATACATATCTATAAAGTTCTCAGATAAGGATTCTGTCCTAGTTAATTTTGCATTATATACTATAGTCAGGTGGCCAACTCGTTTAACTGTCACTTTCTGAAATGCACCTTTAACTTCTAATGCGTATTAATAAGATTCAGTAAGGAGTCATTTGCATTCCTCTGAGGAAGGCTGATCTATGTCACATTATGCCAAAGCCCAGGAACCTGCCCTGAGCTCAGCATGTCCTTTTCCCATCTGCCATGTAAGTGTTTTTGCTGTTTGCATGGAGTTTTTGTAAGAGATGCAGAATCACTCGGATGCATCAAATATGCACAAATCAGTGTCACAATGCAGAGAGAAAATGACTAGATAAATAGACCATTTAAATAAAGAGGATCTCTTCCATAATGCGATTACTGGACTAGAGGAGGAATGTCATTCTGGAAACACTTATGACTTCCAACACAGGCAAACAAAATGAGACAAATTAAGACTTCCATTGGTAACGTTTCAAAAGTAATAAATCTATTGTACATTCTAATATTTGTTCCAGCAAATGCTGATAATTGGCAATAACATTGCTGACTAATAAACAAATGCAACCCATACAATCTACAGTATATTTTTGCACCAATCAGCTAGATGAATTGGCTATTTTTTATTCTGCATAAAGCAAGGCTGACAATTGGTAATGCAGAGTAAATAATAAGCCATTCAAGAAAAAAAAGTGCAAATAACCCATGGCAACCAATTAGAGTTCATTCTACTGGAACCATACAAGTAAAATATGAATTCTGATTTATTGCAATGGGTACTACAGTGTGTACCTAACGCAGTGGGGTTGATATACTGAAACTGGAAAGTGCTAAATCTGGTGCAGTTTTGCATGGTAGCCAATCAGCTTCCAACTTCAGCTTGTTCAATTACATTTTGACAAAAAAACAGGAAGCTGATTGGAATCTCTGCAGAGCTGCACCATATTTTGCACTTTTCAGTTTTAGTAAATCAACCCCTGTGCTTCTTAGACTATTTTCTTGAAAAAACAAAACTAGTGGTCAGTTATGTTATCTTAATTTCAATCACATCATTGTACACATCACTGAAAACTATTTTGCATAATTCAATACAGATTGAAGTTAATAGATTGCTTGCATATTTTGATATTGGTTGGACAGTGTAACATTTTAGAAGGAAAAATAATTGCTTGCTATTTCTATCATATTGGTCCCCCAAGAGTTTATTTCATGCTGGGCATTTACAGAATGAAGATAAGACATTTTTGTAAGGAGTAAATACTGACAGAGATGAAGATTTTGCACACAGCAGAAAATACCTTATTTTGTGCTAATATTAACATTATGTATATAATACCAAAGTACCTTAAAATGTATATTCTCTATTTAACAATTCTAATTATCATAAAATCTTGTGCTTAAAATATGTTAAAATATTTTTTCCATCTGAAAAAAACTTAGAAAATTGGTTATCACAAAATATACCACAAAGTCTGCTGAAATGCTTTGATCTGTCTAGTGCTGCAACCTATCCCCAGGAAGCATTTAGCAGAGTAAAGCAGTGAATGGTTGTTACTCATCTCTTTGCCTTTTTCTATCTCTCATGGTGCCTTCTTCATGTATAGATAGTTAGAGACTATAACAGCAGACACGACTATTCATATTTTGTCTTCACTCAATGGTTCCAGCTGCTCTGTGAAGAGAATGTTATATGCAACTGGAGAGTATGTTGAGCACTTTGTCTTCAACTGTATTCTGCTGCCTGTCACCTGTCAAAAGAAGCTCAGGCATATAATATTTTCTTGTAACATGTACTTGCATAGGATATTTATAATGCAACAAGAGAGGGGCTAACTAATCCAACTTCATTGTGGGTCACAACACTTGTACATTTTTTAGTGATCTGTACCACACCCATTCACACCTCTATGCTGCTTGTTTCAAAATCAGAAGGCTTTCTTCATCCATAAAATGGATGGTCAATTTTTTCATGTATAATGTAGCACTGGAAGTATTTCCAAAAATAGAAACCTTGAATTCAAATGCAAAAAGCCTAGTTACAATATGCCTGACAACACCTTGGCACATCTCAACTGGCTTTTTTGTGGCAGTGGTGTGGTAAAGGCTTCTTTCTGCCAACTCTACCATGCAGCTCATTTTTGTTCAAGCATCATTGTATTGTGCCCCTTGAAACAACCACACCATCTTTTTCCAGAGCAGCCTGCATATCTCTTGAGGTAACCTGTGGATTTTTCTTTGTATGCCAAACAATTCTTCTGGCAGGTGTGGCTACAATCTTTCTTGGTCTACAATACCTGACCTAGGCTTGTTATCAAGATATCGCCAAATTTACCACTTCTTAACCACTTGCCTACCAGGCACTTATACCCCCTTCCTTACCAGGCCAATTTTCAGCTTTCAGTGCTGCCGCACTTTGATTGACAATTGCGAGGTCATGCAACATTGTACCTATATGAAATTTTGATCATTTTTTTCTCACAAATAGAGCTTTCTTTTGGTGGTATTTAATCGCCACTGGGCGCTTTACTTTTTGTGCTATAAATAAAAAAAGTGAAAAAAATTTGAAAAAAAAAAAAGGTTTGTTTCTTTTATAAAATTTTTCAAACAGGTATTTTTTCTCCTTCACTGATGTGCGTTGATGAGGCAGCACTGATGGGCACTGATAGGCAGCACTAAAGGGCACTGATAGGCAATACTAATGAGGTGGCACGGATAGGCGGCACTGATAGACAGCACTAATTAGGGGTCACGGATAGGCGGCACTAATAAGCAGCACTGATAGGCGGCACTGATAGGTGACACTGATGATGGGTACTGATAGACGGCACTGACTGGCATCACTGCTGGGCACTGACTGGCGGCACTGACTGGCACAACCCCTGGGCATTGACTGGTGGTACTGACTGGCAGCACTGCTGGGCTGCACTGGTGGGTGGCACTGGTGGGCAGCACTGGTGGGTGGGCACAGGTGGGTGGCACTGGTGGGCACAGGTGGGTGGGCACAGGTGGGTGGCACTGCTGGGCACATGTAGGTGGCACTTCTGGGCACAGGTAGGTGGCACTGCAGAGTGGCACAGGTGGGTGCACTGCTGGGCACAGGTGGGTGCACTGCTGGGCACAGGTGGGTGCACTGATGGGCACGGGTGGACGGAGCTAGTGGGCGCACTGCTGGGCGGAACTTGCGGGTGGCACTGCTGGGCACCGATCATCAGGGCACTGATCATCAGTGCCCTGATGATCGGTGCCGATCCCCGCTCTGACAACTGCCGGTTCTCGGCAGTACTTTCCTCACGATCTGACAGCGTGAGGAAAGTGCAGCCGAGAACCGGCACTTGCATTTCCTTCTGATCAGCGTGTCATTGGACACCGCTGATCAGGTGGTAAAAGGCCGCTGTGATTGGCCTTTTACCACATCACGTGATCAGCTGTGTCCGTAGGACACAGCGATCGCGGAGATCGCCGGGTGCGCGCCCCCTGGGGCGCGCAGGAGAGCGCGTTCTGGGAGGACGTCATATGACGTCCACTCAGAACTGGCCGGCCGCAGTGAAGCCGTCATTCGGCTATCTGCGGTCGGCAGCTGGTTAATAAGTGATTGAACTGTACTGACTGGCATATTCAAGGCTTTGAATATCTTTTTATATTCTTTTCCATCTTTATAAAGTTTAATTACCTTGTTACACAAGTCTTTTGACAGTTCCTTTCTGCTCCCCATGGCTCAGCATCTAGCCTGCTCAGTGTATCCACATAAGAGCTAACAAACTCATTGACTATTTATACACAGACATTAATTGCAATTTAAAAAGCCACAGAAGTTTTAAATTAATCATTAATTGCCATTTTAACCCGTGTGTATCACTTTGTTTGTCTGTACAAACGCCAAACATTCCAGGGGATGGAAACTTTTGTTCATGGCTATTTGGGGGATTTTTGTAAATAATATAATTTAAAAAGAAGCCAAACATCTATGTGATAATAAATGGCTTCATATGATCACTATCTTTAAATAAAAGACAGTTTTTTTTCTGGCATGATCAGTTGTATTTTCATTATAAATGCCAACATTTCACAATTCCTGCCAGGGTATGCAAAATTTTGAGTACAACTGTAAATGAACATCTTAACTAAGACAATTGATAACAAATACAGTTGATTTTATATTTGGATCAGATTTCATGAACTTGGATGTTTTAAACTGAATTCAAATTTAGTGTTTTTTTATAGTTTGGATTCCTGGAAGACTTCTGGGAAAATGGTTCAAAGCAGGGGTGGGCATTACCCGAGGGCCCGTGGTCAGTAGGGGACCCATGAGAGGATCACTGTCCAGTGATAGTGTGGGGAGCGGAGGAGGAGGCAGTCTCAGATCCTGTCACTTCGCATGGGGGCAGAGTGAGTCGGGTGATGGGTCTGGACACTGTGCTGGTGATGGAGCCAGTGGGAAGGTGAAAGGCATGGGTGCGGGGTGTTCACCACACACACCCTGCACCCCCCCCCCATGGATGATCTGTATCAGGAACAAAGTCGGAGTTGATCGGTGCAGGGGAGGGACAGTGACAGCACCGATCTCCATGCATGGATTTCAAGGAAGCAGCTGAAAGCCATGGGACAGAGAGGCTTCCAGCTGCCTCGTTGAGATCCATGCAGGGAGATCGGTGCTGTCACTGTCCCTCCCCTGCACTGATCATCCCTAACTGTGCATCAGATTTCCCTCCTGGGCCCCCCCTCTGTGCTCCTCAGACCCCCCCTCGCAGGTCTCTGATGCCTCGTCTTCTCAATCTCAATCGGATTCAGGTCAGGTGATTGACTTGGCCATTGCATAACATTCCACTTCTTTCCCTTAAAAAATTCTTTGGTTGCTTTTGCAGTATGCTTTGGGTCATTGTCCATCTGCACTGTGAAGCGGCGCCCAATGAGTTCTGAAGCATTTGGCTGAATATGAGCAGATAATATTGCCCGAAACACTTCAGAATTCATCCTGCTGCTTTTGTCAGCAGTCACATCATCAATAAATACAAGAGAACCAGTTCCATTGGCAGCCATACATGCCCACGCCATGACACTACCACCACCATGCTTCACTGAGGTGGTATGCTTAGGATCATGAGCAGTTCCTTTCCTTCTCCATACTCTTCTCTTCCCATCACTCTGGTACAAGTTGATCTTGATCTCATCTGTCCATAGGATGTTGTTCAAGAACTGTGAAGGCTTTTTTAGATGTCGTTTGGCACTCTAATCTGGCTTCCTGTTTTTGAGGCTCACCAATGGTTTACATCTTGTGGTGCACCCTCTGTATTCACTCTGGTGAAGTCTTCTCTTGATTGTTGACTTTGACACACATATACCTACCTCCTGGAGAGTGTTCTTGATCTGGCCAACTGTTGTGAAGGGTGTTTTCTTCACCAGTGAAAGAATTCTTCGGTCATCCACCACAGTTGTTTTCTGTGGTCTTCCAGGTCTTTTGGTGTTGCTGAGCTCACCGGTGTGTTCCTTCTTTTTAAGAATGTTCCAAAACAGTTAAATTGGCCACGCCTAATGTTTTTGCTATCTCTCTGATGGGTTTGTTTTGTTTATTCAGCCTAATGACGGCTTGCTTCACTGATAGTGACAGCTCTTTGGATCTCATGCAGTTGACAGCAACAGATTCCAAATGCAAATAGCACACTTGAAATGAACTCTGGACCTTGTATCTGCTCATTGTAATTGGGATAATGAGGGAATAACACACACCTGGCCATGGAACAGCTGAGAAGCCAATTGTCCCATTACTTTTGGTCCCTTAACAAGTGGGAGGCACATATGCAAACTGTTGTAATTCCTACACCGTTCACCTGATTTGGATGTAAATTCCCTCAAATTAAAGCTGACAGTCTGCAGTTAAAGTACATCTTGTTTGTTTCATTTCAAATCCATTGTGGTGGTGTATAGAGCCAAAAATGTTAGAATTGTGTCAATGTCCCAATATTTATGGACCTGACTGTATATGGTATGTTCAGCTTTGGAGTATATTCTTTAGCACCTGAATATATGCCAGCTAAGTGGAGCCATGCTAAAAATAAACATTTGTTTTTTCTCTGTTTTTTTAATTCATTTAATGCCTGATAGTGATTTTAAATACGCATTTCATTTACAAACAAAACCACATGAAGTTTTGCTTTCTTTCTTACTGCTGTCATTGTTTCTTTTATTATAGGTACTTATATAGCGCCGGCAATTTACGCACGCTTTACATATACCGTATTTTCCGGTGTATAAGATGACTTTTTAACCCATGAAAATCTTCTGAAAAGTTGGGGGTCGTCTTATACACCAGTATATGGTGAGCCGGTGTCAGGGAGGCACTTTTTCGGGGGGTGGCGTGGTGCCGCCCCCCCCTTCCAACGGAAGGGACATTAAGTACAGGGGCGGGCAGGGGGCTGCTGTTTCTTACCTTGCTCCGGTCCCGTTCCCACGACGATCCAGTCGAGGAAGCGCAGCTGTCCTTCATTCATTTCGGCCGCTCGATGTTTGCGTGGCCGCTCGGCTCCGACTCCTCATTGGGCGCCAGAACTGTAGCTCAGGAAAGGCACACAGGCAGCCAATCACTGGCGAGGTGGCGGAGCCAAGCGACCCCACGAAAATCGAGTGAGGGAGCTGCCGGTAAGTGTGCAGCAGCACAATGCTGGAACACTATTGGCACTATTCCTCCCCTCCATCACTGACACCAACGATGGGGCACTATTCCTCCTCCCCACTGACACCAACGATGGGGCACTATTCCTCCTCCCCACTGACACCAACGATGGGGCACTATTCCTCCTCCCCACTGACACCAACGATGGGGCACTATTCCTCCCCCCCCACTGACACCAATGATGGGGCAGTATTCCACCCCCACTGACACCAATGATGGGGCACTATTCCACCCCCCACTGACACCAATGATGGAACACTATTCCTTCCCCCACTGACACCAGTGATGGGGTACTATGCCTCCCACTGACACCAATGATGGGAAACTATTCCTCCCACTGACACCAATGATGGGGTACTATTCCTCCCACTGACACCAATGATGGGGCGCTATTCCTCCCACTGACACCAAAAGATGGGGCACTATTCCCCCCACTGATACCAATGATGGGACACTATTCCTGCCACTGATACCAATAATGGGGCGCAATTCCTGCCACTGATACCAATGATGGGGTTCTATTCCTCCCACTGACACCAATGATGGGACACTATTCCTCCAACTGACACCAATGATGGGGCGCTATTCCTCCCACTGACACCAATGATGGGGTGCTATTCCTCCCACTGACACCAATGATGGGGCATGATTCTTCCCACTGACACCCACTTTTTATACCATCTGATTGTGTAATCTCCTTTAGATCTCCCATCAGTTATGTAGTAGAAGGGCCTGTCTGATTGCATACAAAGTGAATTGATTGTTCAGGTGTGTTCTAGGAGGGTGTGGATGGAGACACTCAGTTGTCAATCTCCGTTCACATCTCCATGTAGCAAAAACTCACATTCCCGCATGCATTTTTTTTGGGTGTTTTGGAGTGTTTTCACTTGTCACGGATAAGGCAGCCCATTCACTTGAAGGAGCTGGGTGCCTTTAACATGTAATGACAACACAAACACAATGCCCATTTGCAGCAAAATTTCTGAAACACATGGCAGAGCGCAGCACATTTTCTATGCAGTTTACCATGCATTTAGAAAAACACAGATGTAAATGGAGCCTCATTGTTCTTGAGTAAACAAACCAATTTCACTTTCAGGTCCCATTCACACCAGCATGGATGGAGCGCATCATTTTTGTCTTGTTTTTCCAGTGACACACATAGGGCAGCCCGTTGATTTAAATGGGCTGTGATACATGTGGCAAAGTAGCTCATGGGACATTTTGGTGGGGTGTGAGTTTTTTTTCATATGCCAAAATGTGTATTTGCTTCTGTGTTTGGTGTGCTGTTAACAATGACACTGAAAGCACAACTAAGTTTTATATATATATATATATATATTAATCTGACTATATAATAAGAGGACATACCATCTATCCAATCACTCTCTATCCAATCAGGCAGCCCTTGCACTACATCTTGGGTGTCCTGTGTCCCAGACCCAGGGAGTTTAGCATGCAGCCTGAGCCCGTCTGATGGGATGCTGGGGAAGCCAGATAAATGCACATGTGGAGAGGTGCTGGGAATGCTGTAAAAAAATAGTTAATGGGTGAAGGGGGCATGTTTTGATGAGGTCAGTGAAGGATCTGTGGGCTAATGAGATCAGCTGGTAAATTCCTTCCTGTGTCTTACTGGCTTCTCTGTCCTAAATCTACATGCCAGCAAGTGATGAACCTTTATAAGACATACAGCAAGGGCTAAGGTAAGGCCTTGTTCTCAAAATCAAAGAAAACATTTATTTTTCTGCAACAGAGGTACATTAATGGTGTACTGGTACATAGGGGACTTTAGGAAAAAAAAAGTGAACTTGGACTTTAACACTAATCTAAGAAAGGAATGAATATCATGAAAGTTATGTTCCTATTAACCCAAAATTGTACAGGAAATCCATGTCTGGAGGAAATGTGCCGCAAATAAATTGCAAGAATTTATGTTGTTGATCTGAAAGATAGGAGTGGGGATGGGAACTGAGAGGAACCAGAAGGTGTACAATGACTTGTAAAGACATATCATCTTGACCAGGTGGATTCTACCAAACCACGATACATGGAAATATTGACAATATTCAAGTAAGGTTTATCTGTCTAAATAAAGCATTAAAGTTAGCTTGCTAGAGAGATTTCTAGGAAAGGATTAAAGCTGGCCATACATTATACAATGTTCTTGTACAAATTTCTGTATAAACTTCTTTAGATTTATCCTTTACTATGTAATGCTTGCCTAATTTCATGCAGTGGAAAGTTTTAAATAACTGAAAAAAATATGGTGCGCTCAGGGGCGGACTGACAACTCATGGGGCCCCCAGGCAATAGGGGATCATGGGGCCCCTGTGTCCTTGCCCAAACTCAAAAAAGCCTATGAAAAAGGTACCAGGGGCATCTCATGGGGCCCCCTACTGACCTCGGGCCCTCGGGCAGTGCCCGAGTTTCCAAATGGTCAGTCTGCCCCTGGGTGCGTTATGTCATCATAAATAGAACCATAAGCTTTGGAAACATAAAGTGACAGTCCCAAAAAAATGTAACAGATAATAAACATCCAATCCAGTACAGGTTGTGTTATCATCCAGACATAATGGGCTTGACTTGTAACCACACTCCCTGCTCACCTTGACCATTGATCTATAAATTATAATAAGACAAAAACACGCTTTATAAGGAAAATGTGTCTCCAAATTTCTAATCCGTAACATGTTACTTCCACGTATTATGCTTCTTTAAACTCCAGATCTGTGCAAAATAAAACAAAAACATACTATAGTGCAACACTGTTTTGTATAACGAAAAATTAAATGTGTTACAGCATCCACTCACATTAGACAAATTATATGTGACTCCAAATTATGGTGAACATATATGCATTACTCCACCATGCTGACTATATTGTGGTGTTTCCTATCACTGGGTAGATGCACCATGCACTCACCTTCTTCCCTGACCTAACGGATAGGTCATACAAGCTTAGGGATGAAACCAGATTCTGCTTATCCACTGCCGATCCTTAGTAGCTACTTCATTAGTTCTGGCCCTTTAAGGGAACATGCTCTCGGATATCCAGTGGAATTAAGGTGTATATGATCAAAGATAGACGGAATAGATCATAGTGCAACCCCATAAAATATGAACACTTTATTCAAGTAAAAAAATGCACTCACAAAAGTAATGAATCAACAGCATATCATAGCCATCAATCAAAATGATTCCTCACATCACTCGTGCCAGTTTGAACATGACCGAAAGTGACATCACTAGGCTCCACCCAACATGTTGCTTCACAGGTCACGTGACTTCTTCAGGGTTGAAAGTTTTGTTTAGGTTTGACCTCATTTTATACTGTACGGCTTTTGGTGAATCTAAAGGAAAATTGTACAAGAAAATTGAATGATGTATGGCTAGCTTAAAGTGGTTGTAAAGGCTGAAGGTTTTTTACCGTCATGCATTCTATGCATGACGGTAAAAAACCTGCTGTGTGCAGCAGCTCCCCCAGCCCCCTCAATACTTACTTGAGCCTCATCGAGATCCAGAGATGTGAATGACAGCCTTGGCTGCCCAGGTCTCTGCATCCTCATTGGCTGAGACAGCAAGCAGGAGCCATTGGCTCTCACTGCTGTCAATCACAGCCAGTCAACCAATGAGGAGAGAGAGGGGACTGGGCCAAGCAGTGGCTCTGTGTGTGAATGGACACACAGAGCAGCAGGTGCCCCTCATAGCAAGCTGCTTGCTGTGGGGGCACTCGACACACAGGAGGAGCCAGGAGATCCTGTAGGGGACCCCTAGAAGAGGAGGATCTGGGCTACTCTGTGCAAAACCACTTCACACAGCAGGTACTGTAAGTATAGCATGTTTATTATTAAAAAAAAAAAATGAACCTTTAGAATCACTTTAAGCTCCAGTTCACATATATTGTTTTGCGCAGGCAAGAGAGCACATTCATTTGAATGGACTCTCGTGCCCCGTGACGCGCAGGGAAGAACTCCCTGCACTTCTTCTGAAAATGCAGCTCGCGCGGGAACCTCGGCTCCCAGTACAGTTGTGTTTGCCAGTGCTGGCAGCATGCCATTAGAAATAATGGCACCTGCCCGCGGGTCTGCATTGCTCTGTGCGGGTGGTGCGGATGCACGGATTTTCGTGCGGATCCACAGCGGCACCACCCGCACAGATGTGAACCTAGCCTAAGATGATGCCCAAATAAGTTAGAGTATCTAACCATGGAATGAATGAGTTCTTCTTGGCACATTTTCAAATACAATTTTCATAATGTTTGATCCTCAGTGCACTTTATCAGAATAAAAGGCGCATAAGCAGCATTATATAAATATTTAGCATTATTTAGATTTTCACTATACACATTGATCATTAGTATACAATTTCTATTATGTTTGCTGTGCACACAGATATACCATCTCCATCTCTTCTTAATCTTTATTTTTTTTAAAATCAGTATTAATTTATACCATAAACACTCTAATACGTAATTTTGCTAATTAGGATTTACGTTGTAATATTTGCCTCCAAGGTGAGATGGATTTGGAATCTGATTTGTGTCAATTGGAAATGGAGATAATTTTGATGGTTTACTCATCTCTAAATGTAGTTGCAAATAATCTTAATTTAGGAAAAATTCCACTCTAGACAGGGAAGTCTTATCTAGCCTAAAAAGCAGGTATTTGTATTAGAAAGAAAACGTAGTAAAACAAGGGGTTAAAACTGGATTGATTTTGTAATCCTTTGGGTGTGTAGTAATTCTTAATAAACATTAATTATTAACGTTAAGAAACTACACCTTTTTAAAGGGAAATGTATTTAGATTATCCAGCCGCAAGGGATTTCTCATGATGACTGTTATCACATGTAATTAACCTGCAATATGATAGTGCTGATATTGCTATGAGGAGTGTGGTTTGAATACTTGTTCTGCTGCTGTACTACCAGTTATAGTTTTGGAATCATGGCAATAGAAACTCTGAATCTTGCTGGGTGACAGGCAAAAAGAAAGGGAAAGAAATTATACAGAAAAGAGCTTTACTGTCATACAACTAATAGCAAAGTAGCTCATACCTTGAAGTTCAAAAGCAAAATTTCAAACAGTTTTTTATAATCACTTTAATAGTGAATAACACTTTGTGATTCAAAAATCAGTTTGCTAGGGAATCAAGTGCAGTTTTCAGTGACTCTGATTTATGCTACTGAAGTGATGGCTTCTATGTGAGTCCTGGTTCCTACTAATGTGGTGCGGGAAATGCAGCGAATCCTGTGCATTTTGCGAACCGCATTGCAATTGCATTGCATCCATGTGATCTGATACGGGTGTCAATGTTAAATTAATGACACCCCAAAACAGATTGCAAAATGCAATGCGACTACCAGAATTCGCATTGCATGGGTGTGAATATGCGAATCAGGTGCAGGAAAAAAAAAAGGGTCCTGCACTTTTTTGGTGCGGATGAGATGCGGTTTGAGCCATACAAAGTGTATGGCTCAAATTGCACTGCACAGACATTGCATGTGATTTGCACAGGAATGCAGTGAGGTTCCTGTGCGAATCACATGCAATGTGCCGCACCGCATTAGTGTGAACACAGGCTAAAAGTATACTAGCCAATAAAAGCTTTAAAAAAAGATAGTGTTTTCTGGAATATCTAAGTTTTATTATAACAGATCACAATAAAAAAGTAGAGCAACTACAATAAAGGAAGTCATAAATGGTTCAAATTTTAGCTGGTTCAGCAGGGACCAGCCAAAATTTGAACCATGTATGGGTAGGCTGAATGTACCCAAGCTGATCAATTGATCTAGTTGAGTACAACCAGCCTGTTGGATTTTACATGCGATTATTGCTAGTGGCTATTATAGCTGCCAGCAGTATCTACTTTGTTCTGGTGGGGATGGCTCCCCCTGTGCCTCCCTGCTGGAATAACACAATGAATCAGTGGGAGGGATTCCCCCATCAACATTGACTGTGTTGATGGGGGAATTAAACAATTTTCTTCTGCTCCATCTATGACCGACTTAATTTATTTTTTTCTGAGAGCTCCTAGCTATACTAACCCTCACTTATTCTTCCCCAAACACAAGTGGTGGTGGTGGGGGAAGGGGGACATGTCAGGGGCTCTTTTAAATGGATAGCCTCTTACTAGCTGACTCGGTCTGACTTTCATCTTTTAGAAGTGTCCAGGTATTCCCTGCCCTAGGAATATATAGGTTTCTTTCCAGTTGGCTGTTTCACTAGTTATCCATGGTGCCCATCATTCTACTTTACAGCTCAGTCTGCCTTTTTGGCTTTAGAACTTAGTCTATCCTGGTCTTTCCTTAGATCTTTTAAGGCTTTTTTTATTTTCCTTCTTTCAATATTCTTTTTCACCTGTCTTCATCTGTTGGGATACTTATATAGATTACACTAAGGAAGAATTTTGCAAGTGTGAATATTTTTTATTTCTTCTAGTCATGGCCATCTGACAGGTGTATCACGGCTCCACCATGCCAGCCACCAAATCTGATACCACAAACAAGAGATCCCTGTGCTCAAATCCATACAGCTAGTGCATGCATTTATCCATCAGGTGCTAAAGGGGTGTAACCACATTAACTCTAGAAATTCTGAAGGACCCTCTGCACACTGGTATATACCCTTTCAAGCAAACTATGCAATAAATAGGGATATTTGGTTCACACATATTGCAATACATGCTTAAGCTGGCCAACTGCGTCAAAGTAATCCCTCTATGGCCAGTCCTACTCTGCCCTGCCTACACAAGTGCTACTGTAGACACAATGCTAGCATAGGGGAAAAGACACAATGGGGAGAGCTACAAGGTTCAGGTCTGGCTACTGACCCAACAATACAACAAACAAGAGATCCCTGTGCTCAAATCCATACAGCTAGTGCATGCATTTATCCATCAGGTGCTAAAGGGGTGTAACTAGAGTTTCTAGAGTTAATGTGGTTACACCCCTTTAGCACCTGATGGATAAAGAGATCCCTGTGCTCAAATCCATACAGCTAGTGCATGCATTTATCCATCAGGTGCTAAAGGGGTGTAACTAGAGTTTCTAGAGTTAATGTGGTTACACCCCTTTAGCACCTGATGGATAAATGCATGCACTAGCTGTATGGATTTGAGCACAGCACATATTAATGATTTACTGATTGCTGCACTTTAAATTACTTACTGTACTACTGACTTTTGAACTCCATGTTACATACCATTGACCCCAGCATTCTGTGTTATTTACCCCGACCTCTGAACTCTGCATTACATACTCCTGCACTCTGCATTACCTACTCCTGAACTCTGTGTTACATACTCCTGACCCCTACACTTTGCATTACAGTATATAACTGATTGCCAAACCCTATGTTATTTACTCTTGACCTCTGCACTGTACTGAACAAAGTGTTATTCTGTTCTGACAGGGTGAGTTCACCCTGCAGGGCCAGAACTCTGCCTAGCCAGCAGGGCCAGAACTCTGCCTAGCCAGCAGAGCCAGAACTCAACCCAGCCTGCCTGGCGAGAACACAAACCAGTCAGTCAGGCCAAAACTCAGACAAGCCAGTCAGCCAGTAAGGCAGGCTAGAACTCAACCCAGCCAACAAGGCCAGATATCAACTCAGCTAGCCATAGTAGAACTCACACTGACCAGCTAGACAGCCAGCTGGACATAACCTCAGCCCAACCAGCAAGAACAAATACAGGAGCAAAGTGACAGATGGCCATCTTAAAATGTAGAATAGGTATATACTGTATTTTTAGAATTACATTGTATAATTATATTTTTCTACGTTTTCTTCAAACCATCCCTACTTTTTATTGGGGCCCTGCTAGGTTATCAGTTAGTAAACTGATTTTTAATCTCTTCCATGTTGTTTAGGTAGATCTCGACCTCTGCAATGTTGCTTATCCCTAGTTTAAATAGGAACTGCTATACAGGAAACATTTCAACTGTGCAAAATATCCCTCCAATGTGTGTTTGATATAATTCTACCTAGTTTCAACAAGCTTTATTGACACTTCTTCACTTCATCACAAGAATAAATATAAAATACGCTCTCCAGCCACTTTATTAGGTACACCTTGCTAGTGCCAAGATAATACCCTCACACCATTACACCACCACCAGCAGCCTGAACCATTGATACAAGGCAGGATGGATCCATGCTGTCATGTTGTTTACACCAAATTCTGACCCTACCATCTGAATGTTGCAGCAACCAGTCTGCCCATTCTCCTCTGACTTCAACAAGGCATTTTTGTCCACACAACTACCGCTCACTGGATATTTTCTCTTTTTTGGACCTGTAAACCCTAGAGATGGTTGTGCATAAAAATATCAGTAGATCAGCAGTTTTTGAAATACTCAGACCAACCTGTCTGGCACCAACAACCATGCCATGTTCAAAGTCACTTAAATCTCCTTTCTTCCCCATTCTGA
This sequence comes from Staurois parvus, assembly GCF_062004578.1. Taxonomy (NCBI): domain Eukaryota; kingdom Metazoa; phylum Chordata; class Amphibia; order Anura; family Ranidae; genus Staurois; species Staurois parvus. Next base: position 5,123,495 of record NW_028317971.1, on the reverse strand, counting down.
TGCTTGTTTTGATCTTCAGCAAGTCGTCTTCACCATGTCTACATGCCTAAATGCATTGAGTTGCTGCCATGTGATTGGCTGATTAGCAATTTGTGTTAAGCAATTGAACACGTGTACCTAATAAAGAGGCTGATGAGTGTAATTCTAATTAAATAATAATCTTAAATATAATAAATAATAAAAAATCTGCAATCATTCTTTTTTGAATGTCAGCGCTAGAAAGATTGAGGACATACTATGAATGAAGGGTGTCATAAGCCCTCCATCTACAGTGTATTGATGATGCCCAGCCTGAAGTCTTTTAATACAGCAAGTTAAATAAGTAAGCAATACAAATTGCTGGTAGGCCTTCAAAAGGGTGGGGGGGGGGGTACTTCAGGGTTTTAATTTGGAAGTGCCTTCATTTTTGAAGTGGAATCCATTCACAATATTAAACCTCAGGCACAGTGGTACCTGGCAATCACTCGGCACTGATGAAACATTCAGACACCTATATTTTACTGAGCAGTAGGATCCACAGGTTTTTTTTTTTTTTTTTAGACAAGCTATGCTCCATTTGAATGTTACGTTAATGAGTGAACACCTAGAATTCAGTCTCTGACATTTCTATCCAGTCTGTTACCAACAATTCACATTTAAATTGGTTTACTTTATGTGACAGGAGATGTAGTGTTAGCACTCATATGACATCTTTCTGAAATATTCTCTACCCTATGGGACCTTGTAAATAACACCCTTGCTTTTATATTTTCTGATATTTCTATCATCACCATGACAACTGCTTTATATTAATACAGTAGTGGTTAAGAAAGACGACAGGGAAATACAGGCATCTGTAAAAGCAGACTGCTAAAGATCTTTCAGTTCTTTTATATGAGAGATCTACATAGCTTGGTCTGTTTCACTGTAAAGTGCAGTAATAACACAGTAGAAAATGTATTAATGTCAGTCAACAGGGAAAGATATTTGGTGTCAGCCATCATTGGGAAACTGATAGCTCCCTTTAAAATTATAGTCTTTATTTTATAATTTTGTAATCACTCGGTCAGTTGACTACATGCAGTATAGCTTGCTTTAAAAATATCTAACCTACAGAACGAAATTTCATTTCTTGGCTACAATGTATATCATCTACACATTTCAGCAACAATGAATGATGTGACACACGCACTATATTGGAAGCTGAACAATTCCTTAAAGTGACTGTAAACCCTCACCTTGTAAATTAACCAATTCAGCTTAAACTAGAAATAAAAGACAAAACTATAAATACATTTTTTCTGCTTTTTTTAATAAGTGATCAGATTCCCTCTGTTCTCAGCTGTATAAGGAGCTGGGGGAGGAGAAACAGCAGAACACGGAACTTCCCAGTGAATGACTGTGCAGGAAGGGGGGGGTGTCAGCACAAGAGAGAACTGACCATGGAGTGTTCTCCAGCTTAGTGTAGTCAGTTTTTAATAGGAAAGCAGAGGGACTGGCAGGAACACCAGGGATTTCACACAAAGAAGCAATACAAAAATAACAGGATCCTTTTTCTTACAAGTACATGGTACAGCAGGAAATTGAAATGATGGGTTTATATATTCTTTACACAGTAAAGAACATATATCAGCAGTGGTCCCCAACCTTTTTGGCACCAGAGACAGGTTACGCCAAAGACAATTTTTCCATGGAATCGGGGATAGGGGGAGGGGGGGTGTTGCGGAATGGTGTATGATTTCAGATGATTCAAGCACATTACATTATTGTGCACTTTATTTCTATTACTACGTTGTAATCTGAAATTAAATAATTATTCAACTCACCATCATTCAGAATCAAAATTTTGCTTTCCTGAAATTAGACGGTCCCATCTGAGGGCAATGGTAAACAGATACCTGAAGTGTTTTACTTATGTCTTATTTTGGTTGCTGTCACTACAGAAAACCCTGCTTCACAAAGATAGGATGTTGGAAATGGAAGCAGGCTTTTCAGTGCTTTTGTGGTAATCTCAGGATATTCCGCTTTGACTTTAATCAAGAAAGTATGGAGTTATTTCAAACATACTTTTAAGGCCACCATCATTTGCAATCTCAAGCAGTTGATCCTCATCTAGCACAGACAAAGTCAATTCACCTGGTTTATTCACAAATGATCTGTATTGGCAGCCATTACCCAACACTAGCAACACCACCTCATCTCATCAGACTTTAGATTCCCATAAAGAGTATACAACCTAGATCCCTTGCATGTGCAGTTTACAGTAGGGTTCACGTTCCTGTGAGAATCTAATGCCGAAGTTGATCTGACAGGAGGCAGAGCTCAGGCAGTAATGTGGGCGATGGGGAGAGGCTGTAAATACAGATGAAGCTTTCTAGCTCACCTCCTGCTGTTTGTGCTGGTTCCTAACAGGCCACGGACCAGTACCAGTTGGGGACCTCTGTTCTACAGTAAAGGGGAACAAAGTAAAATCACTCAGATGCTAATACTATCCAGGAGCCAATGGCAATAAGATGGCTAAGTGATTTAAACTGGTCTCTTGCACTACAATTGCCTGGATTCCACTTCCACATGATACACTATTACCTTCTTTAATCCATGTGCAATTTCACATAGGGGTTGATTTACTAAAACTGGAGAGTGCAAAATCTGGTGCAGCTGTACATGATAGCCAATCAGTTTCTAACTTCAGCTTGTTCAATTAAACTTTGGCAAATAATTGGGATATCACCTACTTTTTTGTTACATGTTCCCGCTCACATAGCATACCTTTAAAAAATATTTCAACATTTTTGCTTACCTTTTTTCTTGCTGAAAAATCCTACTTAGCTTATATTGTTAATAAGGGGATAAGGAGTTATAGTATCCATAATATTAACCATGTCTGTACTGTGCTAGCAGATCTGTACAGTTGTAAACTAGAGGTGCACACTGTCTGCCCAAAAAAGGGTTAAAGATCTTAAGACTTGAGTGGTATGTTGTATGTTATTGTGCTTTTAAAAACAACTGTCCCTGAACTTGTCCACTACTTATACTAAACAATAGAATCTGCCTATAGCCATGTGATGTAGATGTCTAGCCATGTGGTATTTAATGTACTAGCTGGCTGTTAAGGAGCTGGCACTCACTGATGTCCTAACAACCACAGCTCATCTGCTGTTAGAAGAATGTAAACAAAAAAAGCCAACAGTAAAATAATTTTTAAAAAACCCTGCAGTCCCCCCAGTCCATACCTGGCTCTTCTGGACTGGTATGGAATTTGGGTGGAACCTCACACCAAACATTTAAAAAAATTGGCGTAAGGTCCCCCCTATAACCTCTACCAGACCCTTATCTGAGCATGAACACTGGCAGAAAAGATTGCTTTGGGGGGAAACTCCCAACCCGAAGCACCTAGTCTTCATGTTGATGAGAACAAAGGCCTCTTCCCCACAACCATCCCCCGTGGTTATGAGGGTGTGGAGGAGGTAACTAACACAAATCTGTAAGGCCCCTTTAACAAGAGGGCTCCAGATTCCCCCATGTGAATGAGTATGGGGTACTTAGTACTCTTACTCTTACTCATTCACCAAAAAAAGGCTAGTGTAAATAAAAACAGTTGACAGTTTTTGACAAGTCCTTTAATTAAAAATATCCCCAGATGTAGATCTATCATCAATCACGATAAATGCCTCTTGCACAAAAAAAAAAAATGCCACTCCCGATGATGCTTCCCCCTACTGCTTAAATGAACTATGAGTGCAGGGTCAATGACATCACAAAAGGTGGAGCCTCACAGTGATATCATTGACTCTGGGTGAGGTGCCAACCCCTTAAGGGCGCTTGTCTTGTTCCCCCCCCCCCCACACACACACACACACCCACACAACTGGCCTGTTGGGCTGCATGTTCAAATAAGGACCTAGTATGGACTTTGGGGGACCTCAAGCCATTTTGTTTTCTGTTTTTAGCGTAATGCCCCCCCCCAAAAAAAAACTCCATACCAGACCCTGGTTTGGACTGGGAAGGGGGGGGGGGGAGAATGACACTGCACATTCATTAGTTAATTACTGAATGACTTATAATCATGTGATATTTAGCTCTTAGTGAATTGACCCTATATTGTGAGGATTTCTCAAATTTTGACAGCAAATGTGGAATTACATTTCAAGTGCGTTTAGGTTCCCTTAAAATTGAGTTCAACCATAAATAAATCACATTTCTAAAGTGCTGTGTACTATAAATAATTATTTTTTTAGTAAAACCTTTATCATTTGTTAGTTGCTGTTTCATCTCAGTGTTTACAATCTTCTGCAGCCTCTTTGCAGTCACTTCTTGTGTGCATTCATGCAAACCAGCAATGGCTACATGGCATTTCCCAGAGTGGGCTTCCTAATGGTGGCAACAGTGAACCATCACTATTTAACCACTTCAGTTCTCACACCTGTTCTCCCCTTATGGACCAGAGCCATTTTTAAATTTCTGTTATGGACCTGTCTTTTCAGCAATACCGTAAGATAAAAATGTAATACATATGTTGTTTTATTCTTAAGGACAAACAAGGCTTTCTATTTTGTAAATATTGTCTTTCCTGAATCCTTAAACATTTAAATGCAACAAAAACGCACTGTTTTTTTGATTAGTGTTACTTTAAAATAAATAGTGTTATTGCACATAAAAAGTGCACATTGTATTTTGTAATTTGTCCTGTTTAAAATGACACTAAAATTATGATTCTGGTACAAAGCATTGCAAACCTATTTACAAATTAAACAAAGCTTTTTTTTCTATTTTGCATTTTTTTAAATGTGAAATTTGTAAATATATGTTAAAAGTGTAAAAATATTAATGAACAAAACAAAAAAAAGTTTAAACATTGTTAGTTAATTAAATAGATACTAAAAAAAAAAATCAGCAGATAAATAATAATTGAATGGAGATGGAGAATAAGAAGTTAATTGGGATTGATTATCAAACTAAGGGTTAATAAGGAGTTAAACAGGAACATTTTTTACTTTTTTTTTTTACTGGTCAGGTTACTTTAACTGACTTAAATTTAGGCTAAGTTCACACTAGCTTTCTTAGCAGGTGTTAGAGAGATGTTTGGGAAGGTGTTCTACACATGGCAGCACACAGTGCTGTTCACACTGAAGCACAAGCGTCACGTCACGGCACAAGTGATGTCTCATGTCGAGGCAGAAGGCGCTGAAGCCTTCCATTCAAGTCTATGGTGACGCTCCTCAAATACCTGGCAGGCATTTGTGGGGCGTTTGCGAGGCGGTTGCGGAGCATTATTACCATTAAACTTCATTATAGGCATTTGTGGTGCGGTTTTAATGCTTGGAAAATGCCTATGAAATGCCTGAAAAACACGCATAGGGCGTTTGGGGAGTGTTAAAAACACTTCCCAAACACCTGTTTATTACCTGTCCAACGCAGGGGCGGACTGACCATTTGGAAACTCGGGCACTGCCCGAGGGCCCGAGGTCAGTAGGGGGCCCCATGAGATGCCCCTGGTACCTTTTTCATGGGCTTTGAGTGTGGGCAAGGACACAGGGACTCCATGATCCCCTATTGCCCAGGGGGGCCCCATGAGTAGGCTTTTTTGAGTGTGGGCAAGGACACAGGGACTCCATGATCCCCTATTGCCCAGGGGGGCCCCATGAGTTGTCAGTCCGCCCCTGGTCCAACGCTATAGGGGCGTTTGGCAAGAGTTAAAAATTAGTCAAGTATGAACGAGCCCTTACAGACTGAAGTTCATCTCTTTGATCTGTAGATGATTAAACAGATACAAAATGAAACATTGTTTCTTTTGAGCAATGTTGTCCATAAACATTGCCAGACTGATTTTCTTTGACAGCTCCAGCTGTCAGAACTATCTCTGTGTATTGGGCAATGCGCTTTGATTAATCATAGCTAATATACTGGGACAGGGTTGATCCTGGCAGCAGGGCAGAAGGACTGGACGTGTTACACACCCTCTGTGTAAAATGATTACATTTTTTTTGAGCGTGTCTAAACATGTCCAGAGTCTGCAACTGGTTAAAGTATGTTGAAACACCACTTGTAGTCTCCATCAGAATTTCATGTGACAAGGTGCAAATTTAGGAGCAGGGGCGGACTGACAACTCATGGGGCCCCTGGGCAATAGGGGATCATGGGGCCCCTGTGTCCTTGCCCAAACTCAAAAAAGCCTATGAAAAAGGTACCAGGGGCATCTCATGGGGCCTGCTACTGACCCCGGGCCCTCGGGCAGTGCCCAAGTTTCCAAATGGTAAGTCCGCCCCTGTTTAGGAGCATAATAGGGACACAAGAACAGTGTATTTTCACCTTATAACAGGAAATACCACAGCAGGGTCACTAGGTATTATTTTAATGAAAGCTGCAGATTTCAAAATATTGAATGTGACTTTTGAAATTGCATTACAGTTAAAGGTCAAGTTTAGATATGGAATATTTTGTATAGTTACATTGATCCAGCTTGGACCAATATAAGTATGCATGTGTCATACCTGGAAGATCCCTGTGGAAGCTGAAATTCAGTAATAGGAACTGCTACTACAGTGATTGCTGCTATCTATTGCAGAGTAAATTAAAAGTGCTATTCCCCGTTATGTGAAAAATACTGCAACTGATGTACATACAATAAATCAACCTGTGTTTCTCTACAACAATATAAGTGATTTAGAGCTGCTGCTGCTGTCTGAAAAAGGCGGACCCTTCAAATACCATAACACATAGTTTAACCACTTGCCCTCCAGAGGATTTACCCCCTTCCTGACCAGGCCATTTTTTTTAAAGTAATGGCGCTGCATTACTTTAACTGACAATTGTGCAGTCATGCAACACTGTACATAAATGAACATTCTGTAATTTGTTTTCCACAAATAGAGCTTTCATTTGGTGTTTGATCACCTCTGGATTTTTAATTTTTTGCATTAACATAAAAAGACAGACAATTTTGAAAAAAAAAAAGTATTTTTGACTTTTTGCTATAAAACATATCCAATAAAAAAATTTAAAAAAAATCTAAATTCTTCATAAATTTAGGCCAAAATGTATTCTGCTACGTTTTTGCTAAAGAAAAAATTCCAATAAGTGTATATTAATTGGTTTATGTGAAAGTTATAGTGTCTAAAATGAAGGTATAAATGGTGGAATTTTTTTTTATACTAGTAATGGCGGCGATCAGCGACCTATAGCAGGACTGCAGCAGGCATTCTGACACTGGAGGAGAACTGACTAACTACCACTGACATCCCCAGTGACACTAATACAGTGATCAGTACCAATAAAAAGCAATGACACTGTACTAATGACACTGGGCAGGAAGGGGTTAACATCTGGGGCAATCAAAGGGTTAACAGTGTGCTGTGTGTTATACTTGGGAAACATGCTGTGCAGAGAGATACAAAGCAGCATGTCCATGCTGACAGGAGAGAGATTTGTGTTGTTTACACACAGGTCTCTCCCCTCTCAGCCCTGCCAATGATCACCAGGTCCCGGACAGGAATCGGTGGCCAGGACTCGGTGATTGACATCCCCAGCAGCCAATAGCAGCGCGGGTAGGGCAGCATGCGCCCCCTACCCGGAAATGCAGATCACACACACATATATATATATATATATACGTGATTTTGCGCAGCCATGCTGTACTTCTGCTATATGGCGTAGGGAAAGTGGTTAACAGCGCTGCTCTTATATTACATAAAACACAACTCCTATCTGCTTGCTTAAAAGTTCAATAAAATGAAATAAGTGCAATCCATAGATAGATAAAGTGCAGTCCAATAACTGCACTGAGCACAGCACCATCCCTAACAGAGTGTCTGCCCTCCTGCTTACTGAGGAGGTTGCTTGCTCAGCATGTGCACCAAAGAGAGAACGCTTTGCATTTTCTAAGTAAATCGTGACATCACTGCCCTGCCTCTCCACTTTGTCCAATCAGAGAATGCTTTGCATTTACTGAGAAAATGCAAGGTGTTCTCAAAATCACACCTATTCTGTGCAAGTGACCTGCTGTGTTCATTAAGCATCAGGTCAGCTGCTTGGCACAGGACGCAGAAGCAGCATTCAATGCAGTAGTGGTGCCCCCGAGAATGATTTCCAGCTTCTGTGGGAATCTTCCAGATATGACACATACATATTTATTGTAAATTGGTCCAGGCTGGATCAGTAGAACTATGCAAAAAAAAAAAAATACATACCTACTTCAGCTTTAAAGATTATATGAGATATTATAGTTCGTGTTTTCATATGCTTTAGGTGTTTTGCAGCTTTTATGAATTAGGGTCTCTTTGTTTGATGCTTGAATGTTCTTCTTTGCGGGCCTCCACTGGGCTTTTCAGTTTTCAACCACAAGCTAAATAGATAAACGGTTTGCACCTAATTTGGTTCTAGTAAATATTTCTATATGACTTTCAGGGATGGATCTGATATATCAAAAAAAAAAAAAAAGAAAGTTCTCAGATCAACTTGCCAGCCAGCTTGCTAACAACCGTTTTAACCTGTCTAACAGTATGCATTAAAAGCAGGGGTTTAGTTAGCACACTGAAAATTGTGCCCCAGTATACCTAATTTCCTCTAGTTGATCTGAGAGTTTTTCCTTGTGGTGCTAGAGACCTATCCCCAAGCACACAGGTTCCTTGGTAGCTCTCACATACAGAAATCCTGATGCAACAAATTATGACATATTAAATTTTGGATTTTATCATACATAGCATAATGTATTAACGGACAGTTTTCAGCCATTTGTTTTGTAAGTTACAAGTTCCACTTACATTTTATCTGTGAGTTGTTGCACTATAGACTTACTATGTATGTGCTTCTGTTCCTGTGCTTGTTTCGTGAACTGATCAGACTTTTGACCTTGAACACCACTCTGAAATTTTCATGAGCTTATCTGTGATCAGATGCTGCTATTGCCTGGAGTTTTATCTTATATGCTTGCTTTTATCTTGCTGTGGTGTCTTGCTTGGTGGCTAATTCTCTAGTGCTGGCTTCTATCTTGTCCCTACCCAAATAAGATTCTTACATGTTCCCCTCTCTCTATGGGTTATCCTCAAACAAATAAAACAACCTAAAAGAAACTGTCCAATATTTTTTTCCAGTGCTACTGCATATTTATTTGTTTATCCCTGAACTTGGTCCTGTTTCCTGATCTAGATATTTACTATTCCTCTGCACACCTGCTTGAGGTGGAAACCCTACACAGTTTCTGTGAGCATCAGTGTGAAGTACTTCCAAGACGTTATCTTAATAGGGAAAGTCCTAGTGTTTATTTGGTTCTGCTCTTCAGAGAAACCCATGTCCATCACAGGTAACTATCAAGGACTGGTTTTCTTCTGCCCAATCTACCAACCTTGTACACAGAATGACGTTAGCACAATCAGTCTTTCCTTTTCCTTGGCTGGAATATAAATGTTGTTTTCCTGAATGTCGTAGACCAGCTGCAGAGCCCAAAGTTTACACCAGGTTCTTCCTCTCTGGAACTATCCACAAGCCTGCTGTCATCAATCATATCCTGGCACTTGGAAGATATTGAAACCATGGTACATTAGTTAATCAGTTTTTGAATACTGATGTGTTTTGGTGTAAAAATTAGTGTTATACATTTACTTCACCTGATAAATTTCTAAAAAGGTAATAGGTTTACTTAATATTTAGAGGTCTATTTGTACATTTTTTCACACAGGATTCACTGAAATTTCACCTAGGATTCACACAGTTTACCAATTAAATCCAATTGGAAAACTGTAATAATCATTGGTAAGAAATGAATGAATCTTGTTTGAGAACATTTATAAACAGACCCCTCAATCATAATCTGAGGATTGAGATTGATCTATCTATCTATCTATCTATCTATTTTTTTTATGAGATTTAGCTTTAATTGTAGAGCTTTAAGGTCTCAGTCCACATCATAAACATTGTTTTATTTCTCTACTTTTATAAAAAAAAAAAAAGGTCTTTCGCAAAGATTTTCCATTAAAGGTGTCCCAACCATCACAAGGAAAACAACACATGGTTTTCAGCTCTTGACTATATTGGTCCAGTCAAACCCACAATCTGTTCACACAGACAAGCACTTAGCCTCCTGGCTTCTCATTTGCCAAGCTTGGATTTTTCAAGTCCCTGACTGTTGAAACAGCTTTTCTCAATGTAGAAGTCAGTGACCTGCTCACATTCCTTCAGACAACTGGTCAGGTTAAAGCTCTTGTCAGGCCTGGACACATGCTCCCTGCATGCCCCCCCTCCCTCGAAAGTGCCCCCCAACATATGCAATATTCCAGACTAAATGCTTCCAAGCTGTGTTGCAACTCATATGCCAAAGGGACAGAAGCTGCACTCTCTCTCCAAGCCTAAGCTGAAAGGTGGCTGATCCCATGCCTTCCTCAGCTATGCATAGTCATGTGTGACAATGGCACTTATTTTGCTTTCCTTCCTTTTCCTGGATAAAATTACACATATACCTTGACTGGCACATGCCCTTAAGCCAGTGGTGCAGTGGTTTATCCGGAATTGCCCTTTATTCCAAGAAGAAAGGTTTGGGCCCACTTTAGGCAGTCATTCCCAGCCAGTGTTGGCCTGACAGAAATGCTGCACTAACATCAGCGTACTGACAGCCACCTCATCTTTGATACCCCCACGTGCATTGAGGTGGTGGGGATCAATGTTACAATCCCTCTCATGTGCTTCCTGGCCAAAAACTCCATGGCCTGATAGACTAGACAATGGAGGCACAGCAGCAGAAGAAACAGGAGAGTGTGCTGCTGTTTCTTGGCCAGCAGGATCCTTTACTGATTCCAGGGGTGGACTGACAACTCATGGGGCCCCGGGGCAATAGGAGATCATGGGGCCCCTGTGTTCTCGCCCACACTCAAAGCACACCCAAAAAGCCTATAAAAAAGGTGCCAGGGGCATTTCATGGGCCCCCTACTGACCCCGGGCCCTCAGGCAGTGCCCGAGTGCTCGAATGGTCAGTCCACCCCTGACTGATTCCATCCCATGCAAGGCAGCAGGATGCAGAGGACGAATACAAGGAAAGGAGGGTTGGGGTGCTGGCTGTGAGGAGGAAGAGAAAATGGGGCAGGCTTCAGAGGGATCTCACAAGCCCAAGGAGTAGTATGTGTGTGCAGTAAGATTGGGGGGGGGGGAGTCCTCTGCTCCAGGCAGTTTTTGATAAATAGGGTGTGCTCAAGGATCAAAGCCTGTGCATGGACACTAGGATTCAGGCCATCAAAGGAAGCAACCACTTGTATCCTATTGAATTCAAGGGTAAAATTGGCAATCTATTTCCACCATGCCAGAGTGAGCCCAAAATGAAACACTTAAGATGTTGCTACATTAGAACCTCTGCCACAATTGCTGATAGTGACAAGATCCCCTCTGATGACCAGTGGGCCTCCATCCTCTGATCCCTGATGGAGGAAAAACAGTGCTGGCAACTGGCTCGACACCACTTTAACTTTTTAAACAACTGCAGCCTGGCCCATTTACAGGCAACACTCAAAGACATCTCCTAAACTCAGTGATTGCTGACTATATCAGTTCCAGAGCTGGTACAAACACTCTCAGTGCTGAATGCATGGATTTATGGATGTCAAGGCTAAATCAATGGCTGGATCTTGCACAGTATGCTTCTGAGAGGACCCCAATGGAGCTGCAAAAAAGCTAAATTTTAACCACCCCTACATTGATCAAACTCTTTGCACTGCATCCCCTCCTAAAAAACCCTGATTCTGGCCTGGGTTGACCCTGGAGTGGCAGATTCCCAGCCGTAATTTCTTTTTTATTTTTGTTCTTATGTTATTTTTTTTTCCCATTTCATTTTCATATATTTATGCTTTTTAACTTTATTTGTTTCTGCATTTTTATTTCAAATATTTCAATTTTTTTTTCATTTTTTCCTTGTAAGACCATGTCTACCCTGGTCAAGAAAACAGGGGCAAGAATAGTAAGACTGCTTGTTAATCTTGCTGTTTCTGCCTTCTTGCACCTCTCCATTTTCTTCTTCCTTTCCTTCCTCTCCTTCTCTTGCCAAAAAAATCAACTGACCCCTCAAATCCAAACATAGCTGATATTCTCAATTTTTTTTTATTTTTTTAAGAAAACTTGCAACTCTGTGATTTCTGTCTCATTATTTTGCCCTAGTTATAAATGTGGTTTTGACCTATTTCAACAACATATCTACTGTCCTGCATTTACATTTTCTATAAAAAATATGCAGTGAGGTGTTGAAAAAATGGTAGCTCTTGAATGGTCCATCAGCAACAACTAATCACTCCAACCTAAAAGTTATCATCTAAAAAAGGAAATTAGGAAAAAGTAGTTAAGGTGTTGACAATTGAAGAGCTTTCTATTAATCAGTTGTTTTACACATATATTGATCTTTAACCACTTCCAGTCCGGGCACTTTTTAGCTTTCAGTGCTGTCACACTTTGAATGACAATTGCGCAGTCATGCAACGCTGTGCCCATATAAATTTAGCATTATTTAGACAGATTAAACTTTATTTTGGTGGTATTTATTCATCGCTGGGATTTAAATTGTTTTGCTATATATATGAAAAAGTCCAAAAAGTTTGAAAAAAGTGTTTTTCTTATAAAAGTTTGCAAATAAATATTCTTTCTTCATAAATATTGTCCAAAATGTATTCAGCTATCTTTTTTTAGTAAAAAAAATAACCCAAATTAGTTTATAACCCAAAAATTGGTTTTCAAACAATTTAAAAAAAAAAAATGTTTTTATGTTATTTTTTTTATTTTTTTTTTTAAACATACTGTCACCCTAGCAGTACAGTGTCACCATAGTGACACTGTACTACTTGTGGGGAGTGATGAAGATTTTTTTTTTTTTTTTTACACTGATTGCTTTTACACCCATAAAGGCTGTAAAAGCAATCATTTCTCTCTCTGTAGCTGCATTTTTGCAGCCATTGAGAAATACTGTGTGAGCTGTGATTGGTCACCTGTGATCATTCACAGATTTCACTAGTAGTAAGCAATGATGTCAGAAGTGACATCTTGCTTATTACTATTCATGTGCTCACTGATTGGCCAATCAGTGATCACATGATCGGGACCTCACACAGATCGGATTGCGGTGCCGTGCGCTCCCAGGGAGCGCTCACAGGCTAAACTGGCGGGCGCCATTTATGAATGGCAACCCGCCTCTGCACTGCTCCCGTCCGGCCGTTTATATACATGGGCTGTACGGAAAGTGGTTAAAAGGATTTTTGGGTGAATAGATCTCTGCAAATATACTCCAGCACCTCAATTTAAAGAATGCATGCATTGTTTATTCAAGTAGATATAACCCCAGCCACTAAAATCTCATAAACTTTAGCATGATAAAATCACATGAGAATATTTATATTTTACTTGCTATCTTTTCATGTACATAATAGCTGGTAACACTAATATAAAGGTCCTTGTTGGTGCATTTTGTGTTATAGGATGACAACCCTCTTCCCCTGTATCCAATAATCTCTGCCTAAAATTCATATTGCCCTATGCTCTTCCAAAGGAAACTCTCAGCTACAGTTCTGATGCACATTGTTCAGGCATATCTGACTGTTGTCGCCAAAAAAAACAATTTCAGACAGCAACTATTAGAAAGTATGTCCTATGAAAAAAAAAATGTAACTTGTTATCTCTGTAGTGCATATGCACAGGGACAAGCTGTAAAATGGCTGCAGGATATCAGCAGCATTAAGATGCAAAAAAGGTTGAGAAAAGGTTAAAACCCTTGTCTCTCTCGACCACCCCCCCAATTCTCTAATACACACAGCATTTTTTAACCTACATTCAGTAAGGGTTTACATCTACTTTAACAATCCTGCCAGTTCCTATAAGTCATACACAAATCTCTCCCTATGCAGTTTGTTAGCAGCACTCCCTATGTGTTCCCGATCACAGCTAAAGCACATTGTCAACATGATTGCTGTGACCTCTACCTTTTATATAGAAAGGGGTAGTTTATCTAAAATCCCCCCTTATTGACCCTTCTAAGTCAGCTGATGTAATTTCAAAGGCCATGTTGTGCATTATAATTAGAGAATTCGGTTTGGCAAATTCTTTCATTAGACCTCTGGGGCCTTAAACATGCAGGGTCCACCTCAAACCCATTGAACCCAGTGAACTTGAACCTCTTCCCTGCTTCTGAAATGAAATCTCAGTACTGGAAAGCATTACATGTAACTGAATGTATTTTGTTTTCATGAGCACTAGTGGTGTTTTACCATTGAGTTCTTATATGTGTCAGCCCTTGCAAAAAGCTGCTTATGGTGTAAATAATTAAGTCGTCCTTTACCATTGGGTTAGGGTGACATTAAACAGAAAATAGCTGGCAGGATGAAACTTGTATTCACTCTTTGGCAAGGTAAGTGCTAAGATACAACTAAACAGGTTCTAAGGTGTAATAATATATTACCTCTGATAATATGGCAGCTGACTACTGATTTATTATGTTGATGATGGATACATCACTTCTATACAGCTGGAGTGAAGTGTTCAATAGCTGAAGGCGTGTAAGTATTTCTAAGCTCCTGTCAACGTCTGTGTTATGATGCATTTTCAAAAAATAATCGGACTCTCAGACTATGCTTTGCTGTAGACAGCTATAAATCCCCTATTTTTGGCTTTCATATGGCAAAGGATAGAAAACCTGGCATGAAATGTAGCTCAGTATGTTTTATGATCCTCTATATCTAGCAAACGATTTGTAATGCAGGAGTGTACAATGGCATTATTCAGCAGACAAAGCTAGTGTAAATCTAATACATAATAAAGCACAATAATGGCCGGAGGAGAGGTTATGAATTGTCATTGTGCTGTTCAATGACTATCCAGATCATTTAAACATAACTTTCATGCATATTTTATAATTAAAATATGCATAGATAAAAGCATTCTTAATTGCATATAACAAAACTGCAAAATTAATTCAGCTAATAAAGTATTTCAGTGCATAGTAAATGTACAACATGGTGAATGGAATGATGTTATGAAGAATAGGGTATACACAGCATGGCATATGGAGTGTACTAGCAGAGATACTTTTGCACCTTAATAAATTGATCCTAACCCCCAGAAACACACCAAAGAAAATCAGTCCCACAGTCCCAGGGATGAGGAAAGGTGTTTGCCTTTTTAGACAGGCAGTACCTCAATCAGACCTCTTGTCAGAGAGGACCCACATTGATTGCAGTGACAGACAGCTCAGCTGATCACTGTTGTTACTTGCAATCAAGCAGCAGAGCAGAGGATGTTAGGCCCCTTTCACATGTCTTTTTTCATCTCTCCGTTTACGGATGAAAAATAGACCCCCATGTATTTCTATGGACTTGTGGATGTAAATGGATGAACATCTTTTTACATCCGTTAACATCCGTTTTTTTGAACGGAAGAAAACCCTATTTTTCTTCTACAAAAAAACCCCGGAACGGATGAAAAACAGATGTCAATGGATGTAAACGCACCAGAAACGGATGTAAACAGATGTAAACAGATGTAAACAGCTGAAAAATGGATGTAAACAGATCTACACAGTACATAGAATATATTATACTCAGAGGCTGCCCCGGATGTTTCTAGCCCACCCTTCTAAATGTTGGCGTTGCCCTAAGGATCCAGCAACATTTCTACATATCTTTTGGAGCTGCCCTGTTATCCAGAGGTACTGGGCAAATGTAGTTGACAATATATCCTCTATAGCCACGTTTTTTGTACCACTATCTATTGAGATTTGTCTGTTGGGTTTGATTCAGGGCTTGGCTATCTCTCGCACCATGAGAATCTTGATTGGTTTCTTGCTTTTTTATGCTCCTAAAGCGATACTCTTAAAGTGGAAGTCCCCTCATGCCCCCACATCCAGTTTCTGGAAACAGCTGGTTAATATGGTCCTCCCTCTATATAAATATACTTATGAATCTAGGGGGTGTCCTGCTAAATTTACAAAGGTGTGGCATATCTGGATTGACTCTTCCGAATCGGTCCCTTCCAGCTCTAATCGAGTGATAGTTCTCTATCTCTTGTCGCAGATTTTTGCTCGATTGTGGGTTGTCAGTGATCTTCTTCTGTGTGAATTGTCTTCTGCCATATCTAAGCCCTGTGATATCCTTGGGTGCGGTTGTCGTTTGTTTGTTGTTGTTCAACTTATCTGTGTGTTATGTTTATCTTCTTGTTTAGTTTTTTTTATTAATATTTGTGATTTGATCAAGCCTGGGTATGCCCAATAGGCTTTGTTTTGTATTCTCCACTTTATAAGTCAATAAAGAGAATTTAAAAAAAAAAAAAAAAGGATCTACACAGATGAAAAACAGGTGTAAACCAATGTAAACGGATGAAAAAACAGCTGAAATAATGGATGTAAACGCATCCTTTTTTTCTTTGAAAAAACGTGACTGAACTGAAGAAAAAAAATGGAAAGAACCCTTACACTGCTGAATTCCTCTGCTGGCTCTGCATTTGATGATGTTATCAGTCAGAGCCCAGCAAAAAAAGAAAGTGAGCAGTGTACCTTCCTCTGCCCTGGCTGCTTGTTTACAAGTGACCGCAACTATCAACTGAGCTTTCTGTCTCTGCAGAGGGACCTTGCTGATGGGAGGTCTCAACTGGGCACAGTTTACCTAAAGGAGGAAACACCATCACTGCCCCTGAGTGACCCGGCACCCCCCTCATCAAGTGGAGCTCAAGACACATGCGCTGCCAGACATACCCTTTGTGACGGGCACGGCGTCAGACCCCAGTCCTTCTCACCAACTTGTGACCGAACTACTAGCCAATCTAAAACCGCACTGCCACTTGCGTAACAATGCCACGCTCAGCTGCACCCTGCACAAAGATTTTCCAGCTCACCGGACCACAATCTATGTGCCCGCAGCCTGAGTGTGATTGTTACTGGGTCAGGTTAATTACGCAATTAACCCTTCACACTGCCACCACCACCTTTTTACAGAGAAGGAGGAAACTCAAATCTTAGCAGTAACACTATGATGTTTGAATAAATGTCTGTATACACACTGTCACCGCAGGCAGATGTATACCGAGGTTTTGAAACACACAGTAGCACTCTTCAGAGACAGGGGTTCTTAGTTTGCATTAAAGAGCTTTAGAAACATTACAACACTTTTCAGAAAATAGGATTTATTACTAAAAAGGTCAAAATGGTGCAATAAAAATGTTTACAGAAAAGATGTAACCAATATATATATATATATATATATATATATATATATATGATAGATAGAGAGAGAGAGAGAGAGAGAGAGAGAGAGACAGCAATAACACAACAGAGAGGTAAAGGAAGAGTTTTAAGAATGTAGAATACTTGCAGAAGTCCTGGTTTAAGCAGCGTTCAAGTGTCTGAACAAAAGGGTGCCTTTTCTCCCAAAGTTGGTTCCTGATGTTACAAGGGAGAATCTCTTCATCTTCATCTCCAAGCCTGACAGCCTGTTTTCTAGTCCCCCAGCAGGGGATGTCTACTGAAACCAAGGGCCAATCGCCTCATTTGGGGAGGGGGTTTAGGCAGAGATCCAGGCTGTGTCCCAAATCCCTTTCCAAGTCTATACCATGGTTAATAACCTTCTATAGGTACATGTAGCATCCTATCCACTAGTAGGATAATATGCAGAATCATCTGCTGAACGTCCAGACACCAGATATGACATATCTGCCTGTGATGGTTAAAGAGATATCGCTTTCTGCTCTCAGGTAGATGTTATTTAGGGGTGTAAGGTATCAGGTGACTTGCATTAAAATGTCCTACCTGAATATATGCTTTGTTTTATTGTACTTTGTTCCTGTCGGGAGTTATGGATTTGTATGAAGAAGTAATTTCAGTGGAATGTACGTTTTACTGCTACTCCGGAATGCTTTTCATGTCCTGTGACTGACGGATTTATAGCTTTATGATCAGGCCAGAGCAAGAGTCTAGCAGACCTCATGGAACCAGCTAATTGGGTTTACAACCATGAAGTGTATCCAGCTGTGCCCTCCTGAACTCAGCACACACACAGACCACATGCCATTCAACAAAAAGGGAGGGGGACTGATTTGGAGTGAGAATGGCACAAGATGGTGGATCTTAGCAAAATGGTTGTCCGCGTCCATATCTGTGCGCACAATTGCTATGCCATTGATGCCAATCTTTTCCTTACTAGAATATATTAAAGTTGAACTTTAACATAAGCTCTGAACTGCAATGATTAAATGCTGATTTTTTCTAGAGGAAGAGAAATATGAACAATACCTACCTTTTTCCTCATTCCATCAGGCCCTAATCATCTTGGCATAGGATCCATTATACATGATGATGTCACTTCAGGTAGCACAGAGGAGCATCTTGCAGGGACAGTCTTAAAAAGAGGAGAAAGTCTGTAGAAGTCAGGAATAAGGTAAGTGTTTTACCTTATTTCTACTCCCAAGACAAAATGAGTATTTCATGTTTGCAATGCAAAGTGCCCCCCAATACAAGGGTCATTTTTCTCTAGGTCATCTTTCAAATATATTTCTATTACACCCTCACTGAAAAATTTGTTTTTAATGGAACTGTTGACAGTATGAGATAGTAATCATGAACCTGAACAGATTATTAATTGTAACCTGGAGGAACTATTAAGATGCCTACAATGCAAAACGACAGGTTATGCCAAAGTTTGTCTAAACAAAATAACAATAATTAAATATGTTGCATCTTACCAGTATTTATTCATGATGACTGTGCTCTATTTGTGGGATTTCTTCTGTTTATTTTCATCTAGTAACCCTGCCAGTCCACACTTTCTGTCTTAGGGTGACAATGCTCACTATACTCAACCTTTAGAGAAGCAGTGTTACATACAACGACATATGAGAGGAGTGTTCACCTTTCCCACTACTCATCTCATAACACATGTGGGAGGTGTCATGTAGTTCACAGAGGGGACTTGGGCAAAGCTGACAGCACAGTTTAAGCAACAAGCGCAGAAAGATAGGCACTCACTGGATTTCACCAGGTATTATTATTGTTATTATACAGGATTTATATAGCGTGAACAGTTTGCTCAGCACTTTACAATACAGAGACAATACAGCAACAATACAGTTCAAGAGGGTTAGGAGGGCCCTGCTCCTTGGAGCTTACAATATAAGAGGGAGGGGCTAATGGTACAAAAGGTAATAACTGTGGGGGATAAACTGGTAGAGGAAGAGAAGATTCCATTATTAGCTAAAGGCAGGATAGGCTTCCCTGAAGTGATAGGTTTTCAGAAATCGTAGGCAATAGTCTGATAAATTGGAGTAGAGAGTTCCAGAGGATGGGGGGAGGCTCTGGAGAAGTCCTGGAGACAAGCATGGAAGGAGGAGACAAGCAAGGTAGAGAGTGATGAGAGTGATTGTGCGAGGAGCGGAGAGTACGGTTTGGGTGATATTTGGAGACATTTGGAGATATTTGGAGGTATTAGACCCTATCAAGCATATACATCAAATGCTATTTATGTTTTTTTTAACAGTCGCTTCCAGTGACAAAAAAAAAAAAACCATAGAGATACCATGTTTCTCCCGATTTCCTCTCAAGGCTATGGTACCACTCAGATGGGCCAGCTTTAGGGTGCTAAACCTATTCTTAAGTAAATATTGGGAGGATAGTGAGGTCAGACAAGCCCAAAACTGTCAAGTATATGGGGAAGTCATAATGAACACAGTGCACCCCTTATTTCTCCAAAATTTTCACTTCAGTGATAAAAATGGTCAGATTTAAATCTTGTGTCTGTGGTGGAGAGTTGATACATTTTATATGACTCCATACTAGAACACAGCTTTTTCAGATAATACATTGTACAAAATAAAAAAAAAAAAACATTTAAGTTAAGCACAATTGACAATGGAAAATAGCCCTAAGCTAGAATTAAAAGCAAAACTTTCATAAATCTCCATCAGCTAGTTTTAAGTTGACCTGCAATCATTGTGAAAATGGCCAGGTAGTTAACTGTCTGCAGAACAACTCAGAAATGTACATCTGTGAGTCTGTTTTTCTTTGGCTTAAAAGTGTCATCAGAGCCAAACTCTATTCATATTCTATAATTAGTATTGTGAGGAAGATACATTCATAAAAAGTGATTACACTGATGTATGAATTAATGTCAATCAATTAGATACCAAACACACCTATGCTTTGCTGACCAGGAGGTGAATGAAACACATTAAATCTCCTAAGTGATAAATGCATTTGATTTACATCATATTTGGTGTTTATTAGATTGTGACTTCATTCTGTTCAACAGTATGATGGTTGTCAGATTGTAAAACCTTGTCATCTATCTATCTATCTATCTATCTATCTATCTATCTATCTATATATCTATCTATCTATCTCTGTATGTCTATCTATCTATCTATCTTTAGAAAGGTTGGCTTTGAGGGTTTGTCTGCTGAGCATCATAAAATATGCTCCAGCCCCTTAAACACACCCCTCAGACCCTATGATTAGTTATGTTAATTTTGTAAACACTCTTCAAAGACCTGAAAATAAGGCTGAAATTGGAAGCTGCAGCTCTCATCACCATTAAGAATAAACAGGAATGCTAAGGATCATTTATGACAACTTGCAACTCTGACATACCAGATTAGACTACTTTGCAATCGAATTGCACTCTGCATGAAACCAAGGACTAGGCAAACTTTGGTAAGCACTTTTCACTTTTAAATATGTTTATTTTACTGTTGCTGATTGTTTTTCCTTTTCTTGTCATTAAAACAATATTTTAAACCATAATGCTGAATCTCTGAATGCTCTATATCAGAACTGAAAGAATCCTTGGTTCTGTGAGGTCTACTGAAGTTTTAAACTCTGTTACATTCCAGTCTGTTCATTAAAACATGCAATGGCAGTTTGTAAAGAGTTAACTGTGAAGTTAACCTGCCCCAGTGCTTACCACTTTAATTCTGTGAGCTGTAAAATCTCTGCACAGTGTAAAGCTGAAAGTGTAATACATCATATAAATATATATATATTGTTTGTCAATCTCTAAACTTTAATCCATTTAAAAAATTGCAATACCTCTATTTCACATATCAGTGAACATATTAAGTACAACACGTGTGTAATTTAGTGAATAATAGAGAATATTGGTTGTGTGCAGCTGGTTCAAAGTGAAACTCGTCTGATTTCATTAGTTTAAGCCTCTTATATTTATTGGTATAAAGAAATAGACTTAAGTATATGAAGGTTAGAAAAAACATTCAGGCACCCTTTGAAGCAGTTGGCAGCAAAAGAAACCCCTATTGTTTAATCCAATGTTTGGATAAGAAGCAAGCACAATTTTGAGGGATTACTTAAGATGAACTGCTTTATATTCCACAGAACATCAAATAGATAGCCATGGAGGAATTAATTATCCATCAGTACAAAAGCTTGTACACTCTTCACAGGGAATTTTCTTTATAATTAAAATGATTATGGACTGGCCTTATCTAGACTATATTACAACAACTACCTTAAAGAAATATTATGGAACACAATAATTGGAATGCAATGAAGAGATTAGAGCACTGCATTAGGGGTTCTGAATCTTGTTATGATGGAAGGTAAGTAGCAGACAGAAATTCTATTTCATATTCTGCTAAATAATTTTCCCTGCCCTGGAATTGTTACAGTCCCATTCATATTTTGTATTACAATTTAACTTAATCTTTTTTTCCAAGGACCCATGAAGCAAAAGTAGACAGAGTAGGTTCAGAGGACAAGACCATGAAAACAGGCTGAGCTAGTTGCATGAACTCATTTACTTATTCATACAGCAACATTCACTGTTGCTGCAGGTTCACATATTATTTATTATTGCAGCACACAACAGGGAATTAGGCTTGAGAAAATAATGGGAACCCAGATGGAAGGATTTTTACATTACCCCTCACTGGGCATCTAAACTCAGGGTGAGATGCTTTTGGACAAGGGATGAGAGAATAATTCAGAATTCATCTCACTAGTTTCAGACAACACAACACTGGTTATCTCCAAATGAAAACCTATAGCCTTTTGCAGAAGCTGTGTTCCTTTCCCGTATTATCTAGTCCATGCTCTACAAATAGATTGAATAGCCTCTACTTCTAGCACCCTTGAGGTTTCAGATTTTCCTTATTGAGTGTGAATTTTTTGTAACTGGATAATAGCAAATAGGACGTTATTCATTAGAAAAGAGGAGTTACAACAATGATGGCAGAAGCAAAACATATTGTCTTCCAGAGAATCCATTCATGTAATGGTTCCCCTTTGACCAGCTCAAATTTTGGAACCATTACTTCCAGCACTCATGCATATTTAGCAACTTTTCCTGAACAGACTTTCATTTGGAATGTTACATTTTAAAACTTTATAGAGAAAAATAGGATGTGATTCTTTAATGACCAGATTGGTAGCAGTGATATGAAAATAAAACTTATGGCCTTGTAAAGCTGGGTTCAATTCATGTAATGTCTACCCCTTGGCCTTTAAGCATATCTGATGTGGCCAATACCTACACTGTTTTTTTTAATGTCTTTTCTGAATGTAGTCAAAACTCCCATGATCTTTGAAACATGCATAATTGGAAACAGGATTCAATGTAATGTATAGAGAGTGCAGTGCTGCATTTTTAACTGAGAGAAACCCTATTTTCACTATATAGAAATATGCATAATTATTTATATACATGACAATTTCCCACTTATTTGATTTCACATAATGTGGATGTATAAGCAGTGTACAGTTCAGGGGTATAGCACCCAACCATTTGTCTTAAACATAAAAGTCTTTATTTTTCTTTAAAGAAAACAAAAGCATAGCTTCCAGCAGCAAAACAAAACTGACTTAATGTCAGAAAAAAACAACAAAAAAGGCTGTTTGTCTTCATTACAAACACAATTTAAGACATGCAAACGTATCCCACAGATAGCAAAGTCCAGCTTCAGTTGTTTGGCAGCTTCCAGCATGCATACAGCACTCAGGATTCCTTTCCTAACTGCTACTACGCCACACCCATCACTAGAGTTTCCTGTCTTATGTGCTACTTCCTGGAGACTGCTTAACACCGTCAGGACCAGAGTCCCCTTAATCAGGGGTGGAAGTTCTCTTTTACCCAAATATCATTCTGAACCTCCAAATTTATGGGTCCCAAATAAGCAATTACTAATACAGAGAGAGCTGTAAGTCAATTGTTTCCTTATATTGACTGTTCCGAAAAATCCCTCACCCAGGACCCTGAGAACACCAACTACACCAAGCATTTCCTTTAAAAGGACCACAACTCAAATATAGGTGACACATAGCACCCATCCAGGACCCATCCTTGATGTCCTGTACAGCAGCCATTGAAGATGTTGGTCAGATTAATTGCTGTTTCTGATAGTGGCAATGGTGTTCTGTGATCAGGCATTTAATGGATTAAGTAGGTAAATTCAGTATGCCAGTGACACCAGTGATTTATTCTAAAATAAAATGCAGGAAGATAGGACTCTCACTCCTGCTCTGTTTTGTCATCCTGCATTTCCTCTTGATGTGTACACTCCAACCTAACCTTTCCATCTTCAGATTCACTGTCATCACCCTAACCATCATTGCCTCAATATAAGACCTTTAGTATTTTCTGCTAGCTCATCTTCACTTTGCTCAAATGAAGAAGATAGTCTAGTAGCGCTGAGGGGGTAAGGAGAGTAAACCAAGCCAGAAAGTCAGACAGATGCTTATGCATAGTGCCTGTGGGTGTTTGAAATGACTTCTTGGGAGATGAGACATGTAGTTCACAAATTGTGTAGAATGAGTTTAATGTTTCTGGGAATGAGTAGTGCACCTTAATACAAAAATAATTGGTTTCTAAGAGCAGAGTCAAACAAGGATCTAAGTATATCTGAAAATATATATATATATAGAATTTATCTGAAACTTGGCAAAATTGCTAGAAATTTCAAAATACATTCTCAGCAATGGTGATATGATTCTGGTTCATCATGGAGCATCTCTATGGCATTGGGTAGGCAATGTAAATAGAAGACAGGACATGATCAACAGGTTTTAAAGTAACAACTCAAATATAAGAGTTCCATTTGAAGTAGGAAAATGATTATATCAATCCTTTGGTTCTCTTAACTGGAGAAATTAGGCTGTTGTTGAAAACTGGCAAATTGGAAAAATTGTTGTTCCAACATTCTAGACATGGGCGAAAAGTAGGGTTAGGATCTATTATAATATAACAATGAATGTTCTACTCTGTGAGAGCACTGATGAGCAAACTTGTTGTTAATTCACAAGATCTGCAGCTTTTTAAACTGACAGTCCATATAGAGGTGTGGGCTAAAAGCTGTGGGACTTCTCTGCAGGACCCTGACATTGCACCCAT
This sequence comes from Staurois parvus, assembly GCF_062004578.1. Lineage (NCBI taxonomy): Eukaryota > Metazoa > Chordata > Amphibia > Anura > Ranidae > Staurois > Staurois parvus. The sequence goes on along the minus strand of NW_028317971.1, from coordinate 5,099,184 downwards.
AATGTACACACATCTTTTTCTGCAAAATTATGTACATTTATTAATTTTTCCCAAAACGTGAACTTAGCCTTTAAGCAAAAGGAAAGGAAAAGTTCAAATACTCCAATTCCCATGCAGGGAACAACAACAAGATAGTCAATAGAAAATGCCACCTGGCTCTCTTGTTAGTAGCACTGCTGCACTTCTTGGCTTTTCAGGCTCACTCCACCTTTGCTTCAGCACCTCACTCTAAATGTGGTTCCTGATCTTGTCACTCTTGCATAGACTCCCAGATCCCCTCCAGCCATCTGGACTCACTAGCCACCTCAGCTTTCTCAGTCTCCAAGACCCTTTCTTGGTCTCCCAGACTGTCACAGTTTTCCCGACTTTCCCAGTCCTGTGGCAAGGAATTCCCCTAAAATGGGGTGCAGTCTCTAGCAAGGACACACAGCTCTCCTAGCAGGGCTCTGTCTCCAAAATGGGAGATCGGAACTATCCTCAGGTTTGTTTATAACAAACCTGCACACCTGTGTACTTGCACAAGCCTCCATTAAAACCCAGACACAGGATTGAAGGCTTTTTCCTACCCAAATCTCTTCAAAGTCTTCGAGCTCCAGGCCCAGAACTACAAAACCCGGAGAAAGCTTAAAACACAGCTTTCTCTGCTCATATCAAAAGACAAAAAGTGCAATTTTGAGAATCCTGTGTCAAATTCATATCCATTTCCTAAACTCATATCCTGAGGGTTAGCTCCTTTCAACCTCTTTTTATTTTTTCACATTTTATACTATCTTTATTTTTCATTAGGGGTAATCAGTTTTCAAAGTAGTTTTGACTAAATCACTCAACTTATCACTTATGGGAACATTCCCTGTTTACAACAGTTTTTTTTCTTCATTATTTTGTTCTCTGTCCTACTATGATATAATTCTTCATTAAAGAGAACCTACAACCATTTTAATGCTTTTTAGAAACATGTTAAAAAATCTATAGTTTTTAAATATATATGTACACAAGGGCAGCTATATTTGCTCAATCGAAAATTGTTATTACCAGAACACGAATAGATGAATAAATGCGGACATCTAATAATGAGAACACCTGCTTAGTGACAACTGTCTAAGAGAAGTCCTCCATTACTCTAGAAAGATTTTCAGGTTTTAAAGAGTAATTCCATTTTTGTTGAGATAAAAAAACAATCCCATCAGGTGATTAATTGCAAGCATTTTAACATACATTTTTGTTTTCTACTTTTTTCTGCTCTGAAGAAAAAGCTGTTTGTTCCTCTGTGTCTTTTTGATAATGTTTCTGAATGGGACTGAACTTAATTATTGACCTTCTGATCTGCTTGCTGTGCTCTAAAGTTGATTGGTCAGTACCCCTTTAGAAGTGATTGCTCCTTTAGGAGCATCTCACCAAAAATGACATTTATGTGTCAGAGAATGACTGACTAAAATCTGACCTGTATGCTAGTGCAGACGTCTGGGAAAATCATAGAGCCAATCACACAAGCAGCAAATTATATTTCTGGTGGTTGTCCCTCCAGGTTGCCATGTTGCAATGGATTTTTCTGAATATTACAGTGATGCAGATTGAGAAGGAAATGCAGTTTTTAATAAAATTAAAGTACAATATGGCTTGTGTTGCAATTGTATATGCTATATTATTTTTTTAGTTTGCTATATTTCTTCTCTATGAAAGTGGCGTTACCCTTTAACCAATTTTTGCTGTAACAAAAACATTTTTAGCTTTAGATATTCTTTATAAAAGCTGCACAATGCATGTTTTAATTTGTTCAAGGAAAAAAAAAAATATATATATATATATATTAATTAATGTTAGAAAGAAGTACTATGTGATATGCAATTTTAAATTATATGGTCTGCTTCATGGCTCCATTTTTTTCCAAAAGGAAATTTTGCCTCAAGTCTTTTAGTTGTACTTATATAATGGGTAGGAATAACTGTATACCAAAGATAATCAAGCTTGTTCAATAAAGCTGTACAAAGAACAAAGCAATAAAGGTATTCTAAGCATTTATGCTGCTGTAATTATTTGTAAAAAGAACTGATAAGAATTGATATGCTCAATAAAACAAAAAAAAAAAGCTTCACGTAAAAGGTAAAGTTTTCTTCTTTTTCACAGAGACAATGTACCTGATTCTGTTCAGATATCTTAAAGACGGGTAGCAGCAACTGGTTTTATCACTTTTGATGTTCAACAAGAACTAGGTGAGAATATTTTAATATTTATATTTAGCTTTGGTGTTATGAAAAGCAGTGATTATTTAAAATGGTAAAAGGCAATGCACAAACAGGGATTTGGAGGAGCAGCTATCATAATTGCTCTAGGTGCTGATTAAGCAGGTCGATAAAGGGGAATTCTTTAGCCCTCAAAATGCATTGGATTTTTATGATATCGAGTCTGAATAAAATTAAAACAGTGCTTTGTACATTATGTTTTTGATATTTCTTTTATGCACACTCAGATGCTATTCTAGCAAAGAGGCAATTCTCGGCCACCACTTTGGCAGAGCCACCCAAGTAGGATCATTCCCATTGCACTGCACAATTGGTTCTAAAGGCAGTGTGCAGCTTCCCCCACAGCCCCCCCCCCCCAATACTTACCTGAGCGTGATCTTCATCCAGCGATGTGCACAAGAATGGAAGCTCCCCCGGGTTTCTGCCACCTCATTGGCTCAGACACAGCAGTGGCAGCTATTGGCTTCTGCTGCTGTCAATCATAACCAGTGAGGAGAGAGGAGCGAAGAGCCGAGCCACACTCTGTGTGTCTTATAGACACATTGAAGCTGCTCAGGAGCAAATAGTGGTTTGCTCTTGGGGCACTCAGGAGGGGGGAGGAGCCAGAAGCGATGGCCTGGGACCCAAGAAGAGGAGGAGGATAAGGGCTGCTCTGTGCAAAACCATTGCACAGAGCAGGTAAGTATAAAATGGTTGTTTTTTTTCCTTAGTCTCAACCATTATTTTAGCACAGTTGTAAAATGCAAATCACACAAAGACATCTGAAAAACAATAATTTCTAATATTCCCTATTCACACCATAAAGCTGCGATAACCTCTATTGTGGTAAACTGCAACAAGTATGCAATTTTATGCATTTTAGCACAACACAACGAAGTTAAGTGGATGCAAGCAGATGAAAGCGGACATCAACACAATTCACAGAATATCCTGTGAAAATACAGTACGCTTTAACGCACACTAAAATGCATGTCAATGGGTGTCAAACAAGTATGTCAATGGACATCAAAATATATATCATCTGATTTCAGAGCGTAACTAAAATGGATGGAAATTTACATCCATTTTCTATACATTTTAGCGCACGTCAGTGTGAATTGGCCCTTAGTATCACTTTAAGGCGGAACTATATCCATTGATTTAACTGTCTCTCAAAATGGTTACATTTAAGGCATGCTGGGAATGTAACTGTCACATTTGCTTTTGCCCTCAACCAAACCATCAAATGGCTGGTGTCATAACTGATCATATATGCAGCACCATGGCAGTTGCAGATCAAACAGGCTAAAATGGCAGCTTCCTTGGCTGTAAAGTATAGGAGGGTTTAGTTCCGCTTTAATATCTGGCTGAAAACACCTATTGCTTTAAGAAATCCTGTACCTCACACCTTTCTTCAACTTCCCTGAGTTTTTATCTCTGTCTGTGTCCACATTGGGGAGATTTTCTTTGACAAAGCAATTATTAAAAATAAAATAGGTAAGACTAAGAACCATTGTCAGGTTACTATTCCTGTCTGTGTCTCTCTGTCTCTGTTGTCTGTGTGGCCACCGCTCCTTTATTTATTGACCTTCATGTACAGGCTGGCACAGACACAGGGAGTGAGGCTGATCATCTCATATTATGTACAAACTCCAATAAAAACTTGACAAAATAAATTACTGCTCTCAAAACTGTCCAAAAACTAAAGTAAATGTTTCGGCTGGAGCTTGGTTTAATCACTTCCATTTTGGCCCATGTACATAAATGACTGGACAGGTGCTTCGCCCATGCAGGTAGACAAACCCGCACATTTTTCACATCAGCGGCTCATGTGCAGCTCCTAGAGTGTGCACTAGCAAGCCCAGTGATTGCTGTGTCCCTTAGACATAGTCAATAACTCTGCACGTTCCTAACTATGCCAAGAAAACACCTATATCCAGAAAGAAAAGTAAAACTTTCACCCTTGAAAGTAAACGTACATAATAATTAACTCTTCTTTATATAAAATAAATCTATCCCAATCTTAACATATACAGAAATAATAATACAAAAACGATACAATTGTCCCAAAAAATATAAATGTCCCATAAAATAAATAACAAAAGATTTTGTCTTTTCCACCTCCAAATCACATCGTGTCACTCTGTAATAATCCAACATGATGTTTCCAAATTCTCCATGGACCTAAAAAAAAATATAAACTTATCATAGTATATTACCTTTTAAATGGACCAACAAAAGTGCAACAAACCGTGTATCATGCAAACTGCATATCATGTGCACTGAAACTCACACGTGAGAGAAAAAAAAATATATATTCTATATAAATAATCTATAGTAATAAATAAAATTATAATTATAATAATATCACAACCAATATATCAATGAAATGCACACATGAATATACTCAAAAAGTGAACACTCCGACTGCAAACAAAACAACTCAGTGGTCACCTCTACATAGTGCAAATAATGATTGACAAACTGAGCTAAATATAGCCAAAAGGTAATATAATTCTCCAACAATATACTGTATTTTCCGGCGTATAAGGTGACTGGGTGTATAAGACGACCCCCTAATTTTCCAGATAAAACATAAGTTTTGGGCTATACTCGCCATATAAGACTACCCCCCTTCCGAGGCAACACCATTTAAAAACATCAGATTTTTTAATTGAAATGGTTATGACTTACCGGTACTTAAAATCCTTCAAAATCCTCATGTTCATCCTCTGACATCATAAGTTCATGAATGACATCTTGTGATACATTTGTAAGACAGTCATCATATGGATCAAATTCCAAATCAGATGGTTACCGCTGGATGTGCGGTAATACGGTAGCTTCGGCTACATACAGTATACAGTATATATACAGCCCACTGGATGTGCAGTAATGTACATACAGTATACCGTGCTGAGCCAAGCTGGCTCAAAACAAATGTCCATATGACAGATTAATCTGTCAGCCCGCTGGATGTGCGGTATATACAGTATACTGAGCCAAGCTGTTTCAAAACGTACCGGTACGTCCCTATGGTAATCAGCCCGCTGGATGCGTGTATGTACGGTAGCTGCGGCTACATACAGTATACACTGGGCCAATCACGGCGAGTGATGTATTCTACTAATGAATACAAAGCCTGCTGGGATTGGCTGAGGTTGTGACTTCATCAGCCCACCTCTCTGACTCAGCCAATCCGAGCAGGCTTTGTATTCATTAGTAGAATACATCACTCACCGTGATTGGCCCAGTGTATACTGTATGTAGCCGCAGCTACCATACATACACGCATCCAGCGGGCTGATTACAGTAGGGACGTACCGGTACATTTTGAAACCGCTTTGCTCAGCGCAGTATACTGTGTATATACCGCACATCCAGCGGGCTGACAGATTAATCTGTCATAGGGACATTTGTTTTGAGCCAGCTTGGCTCAGCACAGTATACTGTATGTACAGTATTACCACACATCCAGCCAGCTTGACCCAAACAAACATAAGGTTCACATTTTATACCCCGCGTATAAGACGACCCCCAATTTTTGGGGTGTATTTTTAAGTATAAAAAGTAGTCTTATACGCCATTAAATACTGTAAATGATGGTGCAAAATAAGGTGAATCACTCCAACTGGTGCAACAATGGATAATTACCCTATACAGGTAACAGCAAGCTCTACCCCAAACAAGGGATGATAACACTCTCCAGGCTTCTTATTAATCCTGTTGTTATTCTTCCATGATCCTCATGAGGTAAAAATCAGAGATTAGAGACTGCATATAGTAAACTGTAACAATATTTATTAGGTAGCTTACATATAAAATCGAGGAAAACAACTTCCAGCATAAGGAACATTCAGGAATAGTCCTAGTGTGGCAAAAACGACATGTTCCTAAAACAAAGATGGCCGTGACAGCACTTCTGGTTCTGCGTGAGTGTGTCAGATGTCACGTGTTCCAACGCGTTTCGTCACTTCCTGGACTTTTTCACAAGGGAAGAACTTAGACATAATAGGTCACATAACCATGTACAGGACCAATGGAATTGGTCCTTTACCATATGATTGCTGTTTCCAATCACATTGATAATATATGTAAACAAAGAAAACAGAAAAAGCATCAGCACTCTCTCCTCGCACACAGATCATCTGTGGAGGAGACAGACCTGTTACAGCAGTACAGTGAGCACTTAGTGTCTCTCACACAATTTTAAACACACACACCAGTGCCATCCAGCTTACAGTGTCTCTGATCACTAGCCCACCAGTGTAGTGTGAATAAACAGTGCAGCCAGCCACCTGTCACACCTGTCCCAGTGTCACTAGTGCAGTAAGGAACAGTGTACCCTATCGTTAGTGACACCAGTAAGTGTCACTAGAACAGTGCCCTCAGTGTCCCTGATTACAGTGACATCAGATCAGTATATGCCAGCACCAGTATCCTGATCACCACTACACCAGTGCAAGTGTCAATAGAATCAGTACAGCCAGCAATACTTTCCTGATCACTGGTCATGCCAGTGTCAGCAGAGCCATTCAAGCAAGCAATAGTAATCTGATCACCACCAAACCAGTGTCAACAGAGCCAGTGTTCCTCATTGCAGTGACCCCAGACCAGTATATACACCAGGACCTGTGTCCTGATCACCACCACACCAGTGCTAGTGTCAACAGAGTCAGTGAAGCCAGCAATACTGCTCTGATAACTAGGCACACCAGTGTCAGCAGAACCACTCAAGCCAGCAACAGTGTTCTGATCACTGCTAAACCAGTACAATGTCACCAGAACCTGAACACCTTGTCCAAAAAAAGGTTCACAGTTGAGCAGGCCTTTCTGATTCTGAGCTCGACAGATGAGAGAAGTGGGGAGCTCTCACCGTCAGATTCAGAGTCTGATAATAAACCCATGGAGACTGGCAATTCAATAAGCACCTCTGATTCAGAGGATAAAAGGTCCCTACAAAAAGAATCAGACATACTAAACAGCAGCATGCAGCTCCAGCAGAACAGCACATCTCTGTGTAGTGGTGAGCTCCGGCGAAGCAGTAGTGGGTGTCATAATAGCCAAGAAGAATTAGGGCCCATACTAGTGCCACAGAGGCATTTTCAAATCCTTTATGGCTACCTTCTAATTTATTAGCACCTCATTAACAGTGCAACAATATATTCAGACAGAAACTGAAAATTTTACACCCTTCAGTTTTTTTCATTTGTTTTTCACAAAAGATTTTTTCAGTTCATTTGTATGCCAGTGTAATCTGTAAACACAGCAGTACATCACCAATAATCCCAGTTCCATTTATACAGGTCCATTTCAGTGGAAACTCATCACAGTTGAAGAATTTTAAATTTTTCTTGGCCTTACCCTAAATATCACACTCACAAAAAAATGAACTACAGTTCTATTGGTCCACATACCCCATTCACATATGCCATTGTATTCCATTATAAATAGGACAGGCTATAAATAATTGTGAGATTCCATGGTACTCCCAAAGGTCACCCTAAATACAACATGCTTTACAAAATTAATCTTTTTAAAATTATTTCTCCCCCATATTTTCAGAAATGTATACTCCCGGCAAATATATTTTCATTGATGGGTCCTGCATCTATTTTTACAGTTAGGCTGGGTATCAAACAATATATTATCAGTAAAAGTAAATAATTTTATGTGGCTAGGCTATGAAAAAGGCTCACACATATTATATTGCCATACTAAGGAGGAGTATCAGAATGTGTGTTTTTTTTTCTAAATATGCACAGTGGATGTCTGTGGGAACGAAAGGATTGAGTAATGGTGCCCATACACTAGAGGAAAACTGTCATTTGGACAGTTCATTAATTTTTCATATACAGTGGGGATCGAAAGTTTGGGCACCCCAGCTAAAAATTTGTATTAATGTGCATAAAGAAGCCAAGGAAAGATGGAAAAATCTCCAAAAGGCATCAAATTACAGATTAGACATTCTTATAATACGTCAACAAGAGTTAGATTTTATTTCCATCATTTACACTTTCAAAATAACAGAAAACAAAAAAATGGCGTCTGCAAAAGTTTGGGCACCCTGCAGAGTTAATATCTTGTAAACGCTTTTTGTAGCCAGCCAAGAGTCTTTCAATTCTTGTTTGAGGTATCTTTGCCCATTCTTCCTTACAAAAGTCTTCCAGTTCTTTGAGATTTCTGGGCTGTCTGTCACGCACTGCTCTTTTAAGGTCTATCCATAGATTTTCAATTATGTTGAGGTCAGGAGATTGTGAAGGCCATGGCAAAACTTTCAGTTTACGCCTCTTGATGTAATCCCCCGTGGATTTCGAGGTGTGTTTAGGATCATTATCCATTTGTAGAAGCCATCCTCTCTTTAACTTCAGCTTTTTCACAGATGGCATCAAGTTACCATCCAAAATTTGCTGAAATTTTATTGAATCCATTTTTCCTTCTACTTGTGAGTTGTTCCCTGTGCCACTGGCTGCAACACAACCCCAAAGCATGATTGATCCAACCCGTGCTTAACAGTTGGACAGAGGTTCTTTTCATTAAATTCTGTGCCCCTTCTTCTCCAAACGTACCTTAGCTCATTCCGGCCAAAACGTTCAATTTTAACCTCATCGGTCCACAGAACTTGTTTCCAAAATGCATCAGGCTTGTCTATATGTTCATTTGCAAATTGCAAACGATGATTTTTGTGGTGAGGACGTAGAAGAGGTTTTCTTCTGATGACTCTTCCATGAAGACCATATTTGTACAAGTATCTCTTTATAGTGGAATAGTGTACCCCAACTCCTGTGTCTGCCAGATCTTTCTGGAGGGATCGTGCAGTCAAACGTGGGTTTTGAATTGTTTTTCTCACAATCCTGCGAGCTGTTCTGTCTGATATTTTTCTTGGTCTTCCAGATCTTGCTTTAACTTCCACTGTTCCTGATGACTGCCATTTCTTAATTACATTCGGAACAGAGGATATTGACATCTGAAAACGCTTTGCTATCTTCTTATAGCCTTCTCCAGCTTTGTGAGCGTCAACTATTTTCAGTTTCAGTTTTTTAGATAACTGCTTAGAAGAACCCATGGTGCTGATTGTTGGGGCAAGGTCAGATGAGTCTGGGCATTTAAAACCTTTGAGATTGACATCATCTGGTCTTCCCAGACGATGATTGAGAACAATCCATGACACTGGCAGGTCTCAGCTTTGCAAAGGGGGCAGTGCATGCTATAAATTCTGCAGGGTGCCCAAACTTTTGCAGACACCATTTTTTTGTTTTCTGTTATTTTGAAAGTGTAAATGATGGAAATAAAATCTAACTTTTGTTGACATATTATAAGAATGTCTAATCTGTAATTTGATGCCTTTTGGAGATTTTTCCATCTTTCCTTGGCTTCTTTATGCACATTAATACAAATTTTTAGCTGGGGTGCCCAAACTTCCGATCCCCACTGTAGTTATTGGGATCAAAAAGAAAATCAGTTTTGGTATTTTTGAGCCAAAAAATCTAAGGAAAAGTTTGGAAAACTTCTGCCGAATGGACGATAAATTGAAAGGTTAGTGTATTTCTTGCCCGTTAAAAATCAAACCGTTCGTATTGGGCATATGTGACAAGACCAATGAAAAACCAATTTGATTATGTCCATTGAACAATTTATTGTTTGAAAATTGGTGTGAAGGGGCAATTCCACTGTAAGAGGCAATTTATACTTTCCCGGAATCCAACTTTAATAAAATAATAAATGCACATGATCTTGCAGGTAAAACAAAATTACACTTTTTTTACACTGTAGCCTGCAAGGCATTGCTCCCACGATCAGTGGTCAGTCTCCTGCAGACACCCAACTGCCAGCCTATACCTCTGTGCAAGCAAACAGGACAGTTACTGAGGTGCAGAAAAATTTGGTGAAATGCGAGGACGATGATCAGTGCTTTTGCAGTTTCTTGAGAACTACAAGTCATCTTCTGTAGTGGAAGGTGGGACTTGTAGTTCATTAATTCACAGATCTCTGTGAATAAATGATGCAGCTTTGTGGGTAGAGCCCCGCACAGATGCACTGTTTTTAAAATATAACAGTGGGTGCAGGGAGAAAATCCCCCACCCGCTTTCCCAGGGAAGGTGGGAAAAAGGTTCACTGTTGCAATAAATCATGTTGTAAGATGTAAAATGTAACATGTTACAAAATGTGACTATTCCTTTAAGCAAAGGTGCTAGTGTAGCAAGTTACACTTTTGAGCAATCACTATCAACCAATATCTGCCATACATCGTCGTTAATAGTACTGTGTAGGACATTTCGTCCTAACTAACAATGCAAATCATTGCAGTTTCACATACTTTTCATATTTTATAGAGCTGCAGCAAACAGGCATGAGAACCTCAGTGTTACATGTACTTTAAGTGATAGTGGAGTTCCCCTTTGCTTGCCTTCCTTAGGGGCAGGTGCAACCAGTTTTAACTCTGTTCCCCACAATCTCTTGGAGTTCCACTAAGAACAGACCAAGGAGATGGAAATTCCAGCTCATCCTGCCCTTTTGTGAAGGAGGGACCATGCCTAATAGCGACTTCAGTCACTGGCCACTCACCAGGCTGTGGACCTTCCAATGAGGAAAGAACAAACAGAGGGTGCACAGGCCTAGTTCATTACCATAAAAAAAGTTTAATAAGAAATAAAGTAGGTGTTGTACTCACAAATGACAATACAGTCAAGGCACATCATAAAAGAACAGCTGGGTCAACACCGCGCTGAGCAACAGTCCACAAGGAGTGTAGACAACCAATAGGCTGACGCATTTCGAGGACTTGCCTCTTCCTCAGTGGACCTTCCAATGTTGTGTCATACCACATACGGGCTGAGTGAGTAGAAGAGCATGCAACTACCCTTCATGTCCTCATTCACTGTAGTGCACCTTGCACCAGCTATACCTGGAGTGCTGAGTTCCCAGTGGGGTGGACCTGTACAGCCACTTGCTTGTGCATCCAGACCAAAGTCACCTGTTGCCTCTCTTCATCAGGGTAGGACCAAAAACCCCTTTGGACAACCACCTGTACAGCCAACTGCAGGCCACACCTGTATAAGAGGAAATTTACTGCCCAGGGAACCACAGCTAACATCATTTCCATTTGACCGAACTCTTAGAACCTGCCAACCTCTATTGTGCTGCTAACTAGTGCCCTCTTTAGCAACTACTCCCGGCAGCTTCTGTTTTTTGTAGCATTTGTGTTTATTTGTGTGACCAATCACAGCAGATCACATGACCGTTGTATACAATGGATGGCTTCATTCATGCCATCCATTGTATAGTAGTGTCTAGCTGTGAATGGTCACAGCAGGTCACATGCACATGTCATGTGATTAGCTGTGGCCAAATCACAGCTAAGCACAAAAAAAAAAAAAAGAACCTAAATGCTTGCTTATAGCAAAGTAATTCTTTGCTATAAGCAAATTGTGTAAAAAAAAAAAAAAAACCGATCACTTCCCCAAAGTAGTTGTTACTATGGTAACATTGTGCTACTTTGGTCATAGTAAAATATGAAAAAAAAATCTTAAAAAAAAAAAATGTAATAAAACGTTAAAAAATACATTTTTTTTTTGTACTGTCACCAGTCAGTGTCCCTGTTCACCGCCATGCCAGTTATATGATGACGCTGTACTGCACTGGTGACAGTATGTAAAAAAAAAATAGTGAAAATAATTTTTTTAATTTTTTCATTTTCCGAAAAATTATGACAAAAAAAATACAACTTCAAAAAACTCGCCATTCCTCTTATGAAGTACGTCGGACTGTCTACTCTGCAAAGGGGTCATTTGGGGATATCTGTACTATTCTGACATTCTTCGACCTCAAGAAATTAGATTGGCTGTCAGTACTTCAGATTGGCTGTCAATTTTCAGATCTATCCCATAGTTTGTGAACTCTATAACTTTCCTACAAACTAAATAATACATCCTAATTTGGGTTATTTTCACCAAAGACATGTAGCAGAATACATCTTGGCCTAAATTTATGAAGAACAATTATTTATTTGTAAATTTTTATAACAGAAACAGAGAAAAACTTGTTTTGTTTTTCAAAATGTTTGGATTTTTTTGTTAATTTAGCAAAAAATAAAAACCCCAGCGGTGATTAAATACCACCAAAATAAAGCTCTAGTTATGTGAAGAAAATGATAAAATTTTAGTTTGGGTACAATGTTGTATGACCGCGCAATTGTCATTAAAAGTGTGAGAGCGCTGAAACGTGAAAAATGGCCTGAGCAGAAAGGTGTAAAATTGCCCGGTATTGAAATGGTTAAGATAATCCACTTTGAAAAAGTCTCTTCCATGACAACTCACTTTATCCAGCAGACACTACTGTAACACACTTGTCTGTATGGATCCTTTTTCTGTAACTGAATGGTCGTTCCTTGAATATGCATTACAATCCATCATATCTCCTGATGAGAAGAACAGGTAGCTGCAGATATAGCAGTCCTGTATGATAGCAAAGTAATAGCGGAGTTCCCCTTTGCTTGCCTTCGTTAGGGGAAGGTGCAACCAGTTTTAACTCTGTTCCCCACAATCTCCTGGAGTTCCACTAAGAACAGACCAAAGAGATGTAAATTCTAGCTACTCCTACCCTTTTGTGAAGGAGGGACCATGCCTAATAGGGACAGCAGTGACTGGGCAGTCACCAGACTCTGGACCTTCCAATGTTGTGTCAGGCTTACGGGCTGAGTGAGTAGAAGAGCATGCAGTTACCCTTCATGTCCTAGTCACTGTAGTGCACCTTGTACCAGCTATACCTGGAGTGCTGAGTTCCCAGTGGGAACAGGCATATGGGCTGGGTGTAAAAACAAAGGAAAAAAGAGGGCGCACCAGCCTTGTGCATTACCTAGGGTGATAGATTTATTAATCCAAAGCAAAATATGCTCACAAACATTGTAGGAACAATAAGTGTGTCAGATATAAAGCAACCAGTGCACAGGATAAGCTCCCAAACTTGTGAGGACCCTCTTAAGGCACACCCATATAAGAGGAAAGTTACTCCCCAGGGAACCACAGCGAACATCATTTACATTGGACCGAACTGTATAAACTCTTAGAACCTGATAACCTGTATTATGCTGCCAGCTAGCTCCGTCTTTAACAACTACTCCCGGCAGCTTCTGTTTTTTTGTAGCATTTGTGTTTATTTGTGTTCTCTGTTTCCTTGCTTACCTCTTTACCATTTTGTTCTCTGTTGTCAGTTTAACATGCATTCCTTCAGGTAAACTTCCAGTAAGCTAATCACAGTCTAGTCTGTGCCTGATTTACCCTTAATGACAGTCATTTTTCATAATTTTACATGTTTATGAGCAGCACTGGTACTTTTGATATCACGTTTGAAACAAGGCTTTATGTTATGTTTAATATATGTTGATCACTGTATATATGATATTTAAAAATTGCACTCATTAAGCAGCGCTACACCATTTATTTATTGTAGTTTTTATGCGTTGTATGTGGGAACATGTGTAGGGAGCCAGCAGCAGCTTCAAAATAGTACTCAGGTACTGTGTTTTCACATTATTTATATTATTCGTTTTTAGTATAATAATTTAGTTATTAGTTTATTAGTAACAACAGTCGCTGTAGCACAAGGAATTTCTTTACAGAGATTATGTAGCTCTTACAATACAGGTGAAATCCCTTCCAGGCAATCTACACTGTCCTCTAGGCACTGAATAATCAAATTCACAGGATGTTTCCTTGAAGTCTTTCCCAACTACTCCCATCCAGAAGCTTTTCTCCATGAAATCCCAGACTCATCCTGCTTACCATTCCTTCCTCATATGTCAAACACTCTAAAGGCTAGCATATATGTCTCCCTTTTTTAATAGTCATCCAAACGAGGTTATGGGGGTGGTCATTTTGGGGCAGTCTGAAATCCATTACCAACAAGCTTTAAGAAACAGAATGTCCCCTAGTGGGAGAAAACTGGTCAGTGAGAAATACTACTTAGATTATAAGCTCCAAGGAGCAGGGCCCTCCTAACCTGTATTGTCTCCCATTACATTATAAAGCACTGAGCAAACTGTTGGCACTGTATAAATCCTGTATAATAATACTAATGATAATACTAAATAATTGCTGTCACAAAGTGAAACAATTCTGCTGTAACACCTACACAAAAGGTAACATGTTTAATGTACATTTCCCCTTGTTTCATCCCTCTAAAAAGCTGCAAGTATAGAACAATGTTTATGGATACTGTCCATAGTTTTTTTTTTTCTCCCAAACGCCCTGCTACATGACTGCCTATCTATTCCCCAATAGTTACTACCTTGGGGCACTGCAAGATCAGCTTTGTACCTTCTGCCCTCCTAGACCAACTGCCTTCTGCCTCCCCTTACTACCCCAGTTCATTGGTGAGCTTTAGTACCACACCTAAAGATAAGACACTCAAAGTTTGGGGTCAAAGATGTTTAAAAAAATCCTAATAGTGGTGTTAATACATCCATAACCAATGACTAGCAAAATAGGACAAACTGGCCTCATACCCTGCCAGCAATTTATTTCTAGGTATATAAACCCACAGTTGGTGAACTTACGAATTAAAAAACAGACAGACTTTGCTGGGACAATGAGGACCTGGCTATATTGTTCTGACAGGCAGAGTGGCAGTCTTAAACCTTTCATTCTATTTCATAATTGTGTTATTGATAGCGTGATGATGCCCTTAAAGCTATGTACCACTCTTGACAGCTCTGCTACCATGGGCTATGTTGGCTATGCAGAAATCCGACCCTGGGGCACAGGAAAAGTCTAATTTTTGCTCAGAGCAATCAGAGTCAAATTTTTTTTAGCACAGAACATTTCCACAGAGAATGAATATCATGTGGAACCTGATTAACTGCTTTATAAAACATAAATACTTTACTCATAAATCAGCCCCATCAGAGTCTGAAACCTGTGCAAAAGATGCATACACTATGTGGAAAACTGTATAAATTCTCTACAGGTCTTCATCCCCTCACTGAGAGATTATTTGATTAGTTAATAATATGTGGACAGGATATAACATAACACAAACTTCAGTGACTAAATCTGTTTAAGCTACACTGACAAATGTAATTATCCCACCCAGGCATCTCTTAAAACGAATTCTTACCTTACCTGATGATTTAAAAACTGATGATTTTTACTTTTCACATTATTGTGCAGACTGCTTAAGGCTCTTTTTCTTCTAGTTAATGTAATTGGTTAATGATATGTTAGTTTGCCAATGTAAAATAAATGTTGCTTTTGTATATAGGAGTCTAAATAGTACATAGATACTACAAAGACATAATGTTTATCTCTGAAACTTATTAAAAAAAAGTTAGTTTAGATTTTCTAGGACTTGCACTAGGACAGATGCATATTTCACAAGGTTAATTGTTAGACCTAAAGGTCTTTAGGTGTATCTATCGATGATTATAATCTTGATGGGGGCATACATCTGGACATGACTATAAAAGGCAAATAAAATGTGCCTCAAGGACAGGCTTCAATTTGCTGCATGCCATGCAAGACAGCCCTAAGCTGCTGGTTATTTTCCATTTAAAATTATTCAAAGAACAAGAAACAACTTTGGCACAGGCTGGTGCAGACACATGCAGAGCTCAAAGCCTAAGGTAATGCACAACTTCTTATCAATCGTCTGGGTCTTCAGATGTCATGGTAATTTCTCTAATCCTTTTGGTCCAGGCTCTGCAGATTGACACGGTGCCTGAGGTAGACCCGAGGGGACAGGATAGCTTTCCTTGTCAAACAATTCACGCCTCGGCTTGTCTACAACAGATGGAAGTTCTGAAGAATTAAAATGGAAAAAATGTCAAAGACTTTGAGGAACATGATGGCAATATTTAATTCTTCAAGCCTTTATTTTCTATTGCTACACAGCTCAGAACATGGAATCCTCAACATCTTGCAACATAATTACACTACATGTTGGTAGAAATGTGTTAATGAGATTTGGCAGTGTTTTTTTATTCAATCTTTATCAAGAGAAAATCCTCTGTTATATATTTTTAGTTTATTTACACTTTGTTGGATGATTCAGATGTGATAACAGCATTCTGAATTCAAAATGTGCTATCATAGACTTAGAAATATGAATAGATAAACATACTTTGCTTGTTGATCAGTCAATTGAGCATGAACAATGTTTAGAATACAATTAACTTTCTAGTAATTATTATTAATGCAAAAATACAGATGTTTAATAATAAATATTTAATTTAGATAAGAGACTTACTTGATTGAGCTGGACTGTATATGCAATAGTTAAACTATGGACTCTGGTTACCACAGAGACTTTGAGACACCAGGTCAAATTTATTGGGTTGGAATTGTTCATGGAACCCCCCCTTTCCATGCAAACACACTCCAAAGTTCTGCACATTCTAATCTAAAATCCACCCCCTCCCCCTTCCCAAACAAACAGCTATATAGATAGCCTATTTGGACAAAAACCTATAACACTCAAAAAATACAGCGCTCACAGTAAGATTCAATTAAACGCATAAGTACATAAAATGAAATACATATAAGATCAATAAAACAATTCATATATTATAGTTAGAGATGAGCGAATCGAACATGACGAAGTGGAATTCGTTCCGAAGATTTGGAAAAATTCGATTCGCGACGAATCCGAAGATTAGCAAACTTCGGATGCACGAATCGAATTTTCCCAAAAATGGCGGCGACATGTGTGGCGACAGGAGAAAATGGACAGAGAAGATGGGGCGGGAAACTCTGGGAAGGCGCGCAGACAAGGCGCGCTGACCCATAATGCATTCATGAGTCATGAATCATGACATGTGATCGCATTAGCCAATCAGCAGCCAGCCAGCACTGTGTAATGGTGGAGCTATAAATCGTGGCCATCTTAGAATTCTCCATTAGCCTCCGGTCATTCAAGAGAGACAGACCTGTCTGTATTAAGGGACAGAGTTAGGGCCACAGAGACTTTAGGGCCACAGAACCGTTACTCGGGGACACAGAATCGTTACTCAGGGACACAGAATTGTTACTCAGGGACACAGAATCGTTACTCAGGGACACAGAATCGTTACTCAGGGACACAGAATCGTTACTCAGGGCCACAGCTATCAAAGAATCGAAAATTTAAAGTGACATACACCCTTTTTTTTTTGGTGGCTGTCGTGCACAGTTGGTGCTGCAGTTTGCCGATTGTGCAAAATAAACTGACTTTCTGCTTCACAACCACCATTGTACGTTCAAAGAGTTAGATCCATTTACACGCCGGGTGGCGGTAATATTTTTTGGGTGATTAGTGCATTCCAGTGACATAAACGTACAGTTTCCAGCCAACGGCAAGCTGCAATTGACCGATTGTGCTAAATAAACTGACTTTCTGCTTCACAACCACTATTGTACGTTCAAAGAGTTAAATCCATATACACGCCGGGTGGCGGTAATATTTTTTGGGTGATTAGTGCATTCCAGTGACATAAACGTACAGTTTCCAGCCAACGGCAAGCTGCAATTGACCGATTGTGCTAAATAAACTGACTTTCTGCTTCACAACCACTATTGTACGTTCAAAGAGTTAAATCCATATACACGCCGGGTGGCGGTAATATTTTTTGGGTGAATAGTGCATTCCAGTGACATAAACGTACAGTTTCCAGCCAACGGCAAGCTGCAATTGACCGATTGTGCTAAATAAACTGACTTTCTGCTTCACAACCACTATTGTACGTTCAAAGAGTTAGATCCATTTACACGCCGGGTGGCGGTAATATTTTTTTGGTGATTAGTGCATTCCAGTGACATAAACGTATAGTTTCCAGCCAACGGCAAGCTGCAATTGACCGATTGTGCTAAATAAACTGACTTTCTGCTTCACAACCACTATTGTACGTTCAAAGAGTTAAATCCATTTACACGCCGGGTGGCGGTAATATTTTTTGGGTGATTAGTGCATTCCAGTGACATAAACGTATAGTTTCCAGCCAACGGCAAGCTGCAATTGACCGATTGTGCTAAATAAACTGACTTTCTGCTTCACAACCACTATTGTACGTTCAAAGAGTTAAATCCATTTACACGCCGGGTGGCGGTAATATTTTTTGGGTGATTAGTGCATTCCAGTGACAGAAACGTACAGTTTCCAGCCAACGGCAAGCTGCAATTGACCGATTGTGCTAAATAAACTGACTTTCTGCTTCACAACCACTATTGTACGTTCAAAGAGTTAAATCCATATACACGCCGGGTGGCGGTAATATTTTTTGGGTGATTAGTGCATTCCAGTGACATAAACGTACAGTTTCCAGCCAACGGCAAGCTGCAATTGACCGATTGTGCTAAATAAACTGACTTTCTGCTTCACAACCACTATTGTACGTTCAAAGAGTAAGATCCATTTACACGCCGGGTGGCGGTAATATTTTTTGGGTGATTAGTGCATTCCAGTGACATAAACGTACAGTTTCCAGCCAACGGCAAGCTGCAATTGACCGATTGTGCTAAATAAACTGACTTTCTGCTTCACAACCACTATTGTACGTTCAAAGAGTTAAATCCGGTTTTATTTTTGGGGTGCTTATTGAATTAAAGAGTATGTCAGACAACACGCAGAGGAGTGGCAGAGGAGGCAATGTTTCAGGAGCGAGCAGACGTGGCAGCAGAGGAAGGGGTCGAGGCAGCACTAGTCGCAGCCAGAGGCCAGTGCTCCCGGTGTCATCCAGCGGTCGTGTCTCCACCGACAACCCTGCCGTCATCGATTGGTTGACTCGGTCGTCTTCCTCTTCCCTGGTCACCTCTGACACCTACAGCCAACGGTCGGTGGGTACGTCAGACACAACCGTTAGTTGGCATGGCCCGGGAGCAAGCCCACTGAAATCACGTGTCCTCGACCTGCCCCTGTCCTTTGGTGTTCCCTCACCAAGCGAAGTATCACATGCTGTGGGCTCAGCCCCACTGTACAGTGAGGAAGAGCTAACAGAGGGCGGTCAGGAATGGGGGGAGACATCCGCCTCTTCAGCAGCCAGGCGAAGAAGTACTGGCGAGGAGAGTGGCTCGGTAGCCGGTCTAGAGACAGGTCTGTCTCCTGACCCACACGCAGCCGAGGGGGCTAGTAGTGACGCGGAGACCCTAATTGATGATGATGAGGCTGATCGCACTTGGCAGCCTCGTCGTCATCAGGCTATTGCTTCCGCATCATCAGGAGAAGAGGGTGCCAGCTTGCCAGCGAGCAAAACAGTCGGTGGGTTGCCCAGGAGGCAGCAGGGTCGCAGCAGTGTCAGTGGAGCCAAACGGCCACGGAGTAGAGCACCAGCTCCACTGCAGCCTACTACCACGGCCAGTAGTGGTGCCAGTGTGCACGGAGGAAGTAGCAGTCAGCCAGTGAGGAGTAGCGGGGGCAAAGTTTCCTACTCGGCGGTGTGGCAATTTTTCGTCACGCTGCCCGAGGAAGTAAACGTAGCCGTATGTCGACTATGTGGCCAGAAAGTCAAGCGTGGCCAGGGGGCCAATGTTGGGACTACAGTGTTGCATCAGCATATGCAGCGTCGCCATTCGGTGGCCTGGGAAAAACGTGATAAAGATACGGCGGTTCTGCCTGCCCCAGCCCCCGCTCCATCACCCGCTCCGTTACTTGCTCCGTCACCCGACGTCAATCGCCCTCTATCAGCCAGTCAAGGCTCCAACACCTCTGCTGAGGGGAGTTGTCGCTCGTTGGCATCTTCCGCTCGTTCAGATGCTCCTTCTCCTGCTACTCCTCTTCACGGATTCCGTCAGCAGTCTTTCTTGGAATCCGTTTCCAAGAGACAACAGTTTGCGAGCACGCACCCGACGGTGCAGAAGCTGAACGTCCTCCTGTCCAAGTTGCTGGTGCTGCAGTCCCTCCCTTTCCAAGTGGTGGATTCAGCACCTTTCCGAGGTCACGCCGGTTTTGCCTCCACGTTTGCACGTCCTTGGTCCAGCAAAGATGTCCGCCTCTACCACCTCTTCTTCCGCCGTGTCCTCAGCCGCCACCCCGTGCCAAGTCCCATTACCCGACCGGCATATCACATGTGCAGGGTGCAATGGTGTCACGCTGTGCTGCACCTGGTATGCCTTGGCGAACGTAGTCACACAGGGGAGGAACTTCTGAGTGTAATGAACAGAGAAATCGACAGATGGCTGTCTCCGCGCAAACTGAAAATCGGAACCATGTTGACCGACAACGGAAAGAACATGGTGTCTGCTCTGCGTCAAGGAAGGTTGTGCCATGCGCCATGCATGGCTCACGTGTTCAATCTGGTTGTCAAGCGGTTCCTAAAATCCACCATCCCACTGCAAGACATCCTTAAAATGTCACGTAAACTTTGCATGCATTTCAGCCATTCCTACACCGCAAAGCACACCCTCCTTGAGCTGCAGCGGCAGAACGGAATTCCACAGCATCGCCTGATCTGCGACGTTGCAACAAGGTGGAATTCAACCCTACATATGTTAGACCGCCTTTATGAACAGCGAAAGGCCATCACCGATTTCCTGATGTTACAAGCGGATAAAGGTACTCCCCTGTGTAACTTAGATGTCAGCCATTGGCAGCTCATGCGTGACACCTGCCGCTTGCTCAGGCCCTTTGAGGAGGCCACGCTATCCGTGAGTCGGCAGGACTATGGGATGAATGACGTCATTCCTCTGTTGCACGTCCTGGAACAAATGCTGTTAACAATGGCTGGTCAGGGTGCGGTAGACGTGGCGCACAGATCTCAACGCCACATGACCCCTGTGGGGGCAGGACAGGAAGAAGAGGAGGAGGTAGAGGAGGACATTGGTGCTCAGGAATTATTGAGTGAAATGGGTGGTTTTTCCACTCAGCGGACAGGAGTGGAGGAGCAGGAGCATCTGGTAGAGGAGGAGGAGGAGGAGACAGAGGACCCAGACGCACCGTGGCAGTATGCTGTGGAGATGGAGGCAGGGAGTCCCTCGCATTCCTTGGCACAAATGGCCCATAGCATGCTCAGTTGCTTGCGTAGCGACAGCTGAATAATAACCATCAGACAGAGGGATGACTTTTGGCTGTCCACCTTGTTGGACCCTCGCTACCTTTCAAAAATGGTGGCCTTTTTCACACCTGCTGAGAGGGAGGCCAAAATAAAGTACTATAAAAACCACCTATGTAGTCATGCAGTATATAGCCCTATCGGCCACTTTCTGGCATCCAGTTCCTGTAGCCCCCATCACCACACTGTGCCACGGGCCCCTGTACCGCCTTCTCATACTGCTGCCAGATCCATCCTCTGCCATGTGCGTCTTTGTCGTCTGCTCACGCTGCTGGGTTCCAGTTTTAAACCTAGGCCTGTGTATGGCTTCCGAATACTGCTGCCTCCACCGCCACCCTACGCCATGTGCCTCTGTCGTCTGCTCACGCTGCTGACGGCTTCCGCTTTTTAACCTAGGCCTGTGTATGGCTTCCGAATACTGCTGCCTCCACCGCCACCCTGCGCCATGTGCCTCTGTCGTCTGCTCACACTGCTGACGGCTTCCGCTTTTTAAACTAGTCCTGTGTATGTCTTCCGAATACTGCTGCCTCCACCGCCACCCTGCGTCATGTGCCACTTTCAGGTCTCCTTACACTGTTGGTGGGTTCCATTTTGTGATAGGGTGCTGTATGGCCTTCCATTGCTGCTGCCTCCACCGCCACCCTGCGCCATGTGCCTCTGTCGTCTGCTCACGCTGCTGACGGCTTCCGCTTTTTAACCTAGGCCTGTGTATGGCTTCCGAATACTGCTGCCTCCACCGCCACCCTGCGCCATGTGCCTCTGTCGTCTGCTCACACTGCTGACGGCTTCCGCTTTTTAAACTAGTCCTGTGTATGTCTTCCGAATACTGCTGCCTCCACCGCCACCCTGCGCCATGTGCCACTTTCAGGTCTCCTTACACTGTTGGTGGGTTCCATTTTGTGATAGGGTGCTGTATGGCCTTCCATTGCTGCTGCCTCCACCGCCACCCTGCGCCATGTGCCTCTGTCGTCTGCTCACGCTGCTGACGGCTTCCGCTTTTTAACCGAGGCCTGTGTTTGGCTTCCGAATACTGCTGCATCCACCGCCACCCTGCGCCATGTGTCTCTGTCGTCTATATAAAATAGGTAGTGAGCGCTCTAATAGATATCAGCAGCTAGAACACATTAGGCAACCACAATGCCTTAAATATAAACAGTCAAACTAAAATAATGAAGTGCAGCGCTAAGAAGAATAAAAAGTCAATAGAGTGATAATCTGGTATCACAATGATGAACTGTAGAGGTACGGAATCCCACGGCTTCCACTTTATCAGAGTAACAGAAATGCGCACTCACCGGAAACGCATGGGTTATGCGCATGTGTGATTATGCATCACGGGCAATGGGAACATCAGAATCCAGGCAGCCAGGCGTCTCCCTCACGGTGGGTCATCACAGACTCCTGTGACAGGTCCGGGGGATCCCCTTAAGGTAAGCCAGGTGTTCCCTTCTCCAGGAAAAAACCTCCTCTCAGGATGGCAAAAGTGCTTTCTCTATGGGAGTGGAAGCTCCAGATAGGAGCCCCAGAAAACAAATGCCCAAAATAGTGTAGTATGTTCAAAATCTCAGGTTTATTCATCAAAATAGCAGCAGGACAGTAAGCATATGGTACATCATGATATGTGAAGTACATAGAGTAAACAGATGCAGTACTGACCCCCAGTGGTGTAAAACGCCGGGCCTCCTCGTGGCTCCGGCGGGTATATGACGTCACGCTCTGTGCAGTTCCTCCTTAGGCCTTTCGTGCTAAAGGCACATCATCAGAGGGGAGACTGCACAGCAGCGTGACCGACGCCAGTGTAAGAAATAAGGGAACTGGCACATGCGCAATGAGCCGCGGCCATTTTCCCGAAGACAAACGTGCACTGCGCATGCGCGAGCACGGCAGCGCCATTTTGCCGTGGATCCGCGATCTACCATATAATGAGGAGGAGACAGAGAAGTCTCAATGTAAAAACCCAGACACGATTGTTAACTATGTCACAGACCCCAGGGAGTGTACTGTAAACAATATGTCACAGACCCCAGGGAATAAATAGTAGATGCTATACCTTTATAGGGAGTGAAAGTGCCAGTATCTGTAAAGTTAACAGTGCACAAAAATGAACTATGGGGTATAGAGATCCCCTCAGTGAATGGCATAAGCTATATAACGGACCACGGCAAGATGCAGGATACAAACGCATACATGCTACAAACTTTAAATATAAGGAAATAAGATGAGGATATAAAATTTAAAACGCAGATGTTTAATATATCGTGTATTGGATCTGGCAGAATAGCATATCCAATATCACAATACCAGACCCAGTCAGGATATCGAATAGAAGCCCCATAATAATGATATATGGAAACAACAGAAAATCAGGATAAAAAAGGGTAAAATACCCAAAACACTTTAAAACCAGAAGAAAGTAAAACCAGAAGAAAGTGGTATTTGAATACCAACGGAAATCTCGTGATCCTATATTATCATCATGAACATTCTGCAAAGGTTCATATCTATTGTAGATAGGTGGAACATAATGTTGATACTCATGATCTCTCATAATTGGCCTGCTTTGATTTTTATTTGGTCCCATCATAGGAGGTATGTGGTTAGGGACTGGTTGGTTAACAGGGTCTAATTGTTTCTGCCAATCAAAAACCATTTTGTCAGAATAATCTTTATAGTCTCTATTATATTTTTTCCTCTTTTTAATTTTCTGTTCTTTATTATTAGAAAGGAAGAATTTGGTAATAAGACCAGCAGACAAAGGTGGGGGTGTAGTGGTTCTCAACAAGGAAGACTATATCAATGAGGTTAACAACATTTTGAGTGATAATACCACTTATGTTCGTTTACCTAAGGATCCTAAAATAGAGTACAAACGTTCTCTTAAAAACATCATTAACAAGGGGTATGTAGAGGGTATTCTGAATAAGAAAGAAAAGTCCTATTTATGTCCAACAGCACCTAAGTTACCAGTCTTGTATATATTACCGAAGGTTCATAAGGACCCCATAAAACCACCAGGGAGGCCAATAATAAGCGGTATTGGTTCCTTATCCTCTAGGATTGGTGAATATGTGGACTTTTTCCTCCAGCCACTCGTTTTACAAACTGCAGCGTATTTAAAGGACACCAAACAGGTCCTAAACGAGGTCAGCTCCCTAGTCACTTCTCCCGACACCTTTTTGGTTACAGCGGATGTCGCTTCTCTATACTCAAACATTAACCATAATGATGGCATGGAAGCGGCTGATTTCTTTTTAACACAATACAGTCCCTTACCTGTCACCCAGAAGAATTTCATTCTAGAGCTTTTAGAATTTGCTATGTTAAAGAACTATTTTTGGTTTAATAAAGACTACTATCTGCAAATAAGAGGCGTGGCAATGGGGGCAAAGTTTGCCCCCTCCCTGGCAAACCTATTTATGGCTAGGTGGGAGGAGGATCTTATTTTTGCCAGAGATTGGCCTGAACTGTTGTTTTACAAAAGATATATTGATGATATCTTGCTTCTATGGAATGGGGATGAGGAGTCTCTCATAAACTTCTTTAACTCATTAAATAATAATACCCTTAACATCAAACTCACATATGTTTATAGCCGTGAGGAGATCAACTTCTTAGATTTAACTCTTGTCAACTACATGGGCAGGATTACCACTAGATCTTTCTTTAAGGCAACAGATCGCAATAGCTTTATTCCTCTTGGGAGTTGTCATCATCCCAATTGGCTGTCTAATATCCCTAAAGGACAGATAATGAGGATCAGGCGCAATTGCTCGGATTATGAGACTTTTCACGTTCAGGCCAATATCTTAAAACACAGGTTTCTAGAGAAGGGATATAGTGAGACAACCCTTGATCATACTATTCAGGTAGTGGCGCAGATGAATAGAAACACCATGCTGACTGATAAAACAAGAAACAATCAAAAGAAAAAAAAAAAATCTGCCCATTTGTCACATCCTTTTCAACTCAATATAAGGCAATCAATAAAATAATGAATAACAATTGGGGTATTTTAAAAATGGACCCGGTTCTAACAGCAATACTACCGGAGAAACCGGAAATTGTATTTCGGAAAGCGACTGCTGTTAGGCACATGATTGCACCAAATGTTGTGGATCCTCCTAATAACATTTCTCTGTTTAAGGATCTAAAAGGGTTTCACCCCTGCAATAAATGCATCATCTGTAAGTGTGACAATACCAGAAAGAGGAAAATCAGTACATTCCAATCATCAGTTACTGGAAAAATTTATAACATTAAACATTTCATCTCTTGTCATAGCAAATTTGTAGTGTATTTACTACAATGTCCCTGCCAAAAACAATATATTGGCAGGACAACAAGACGTCTACGTGACCGTTTACGCGAGCACGTCTCCAATATCAAGAAGGGTTTCAGGGAGCACTCATTATCAAACCACTACCGCCTCCACCATAATAAAGACCCTTCCTCACTCAAATTCATTGGGATTGATGTAATCAGTAACCATTGGAGGGGTATTAATAAAACTAGGGCAGTTTCCCAAGCCGAAACCAAATGGGTGTTTGAGCTCCAAACTTTACATCCTCTGGGCCACAACATTGAGGTAGACGTCAATTGCTTCATTGCTAACAACTGACGGTCTCATTTCTTATTTTTATTTTTTATTTTATTTTATTTTATTTTATTTTTCATCTAATCATATATTGTGATTTGAGCCTTCTTTGTACATTATGTTTTATTTATGTTGGACTATCACCTTGGGTTTATTTCCAGCATGAGAGTTATTTTCCCAAGCTTATATCATTTTTCTATGTGTATAATATTTTAGCGTTTGAAATGTATCATGGGAGACTTTTTTCCATATGCTTCAACTTCTAGTATTTGTCATTTTATCATATACCTACTCTGACTGTTATACCAGTCTTTTTTATCATTAATTGCCCCCTCCCGCCCTGTTTTCTTGCGTTTATTTGGGCGACGAGCGTAGGAAGGAGTATATGGTTTCTATTCACTTTCTTCTGGTTTTAAAGTGTTTTGGGTATTTTACCCTTTTTTATCCTGATTTTCTGTTGTTTCCATATATCATTATTATGGGGCTTCTATTCGATATCCTGACTGGGTCTGGTATTGTGATATTGGATATGCTATTCTGCCAGATCCAATACACGATATATTAAACATCTGCGTTTTAAATTTTATATCCTCATCTTATTTCCTTATATTTAAAGTTTGTAGCATGTATGCGTTTGTATCCTGCATCTTGCCGTGGTCCGTTATATAGCTTATGCCATTCACTGAGGGGATCTCTATACCCCATAGTTCATTTTTGTGCACTGTTAACTTTACAGATACTGGCACTTTCACTCCCTATAAAGGTATAGCATCTACTATTTATTCCCTGGGGTCTGTGACATATTGTTTACAGTACACTCCCTGGGGTCTGTGACATAGTTAACAATCGTGTCTGGGTTTTTACATTGAGACTTCTCTGTCTCCTCCTCATTATATGGTAGATCGCGGATCCACGGCAAAATGGCGCTGCCGTGCTCGCGCATGCGCAGTGCACGTTTGTCTTCGGGAAAATGGCCGCGGCTCATTGCGCATGTGCCAGTTCCCTTATTTCTTACACTGGCGTCGGTCACGCTGCTGTGCAGTCTCCCCTCTGATGATGTGCCTTTAGCACGAAAGGCCTAAGGAGGAACTGCACAGAGCGTGACGTCATATACCCGCCGGAGCCACGAGGAGGCCCGGCGTTTTACACCACTGGGGGTCAGTACTGCATCTGTTTACTCTATGTACTTCACATATCATGATGTACCATATGCTTACTGTCCTGCTGCTATTTTGATGAATAAACCTGAGATTTTGAACATACTACACTATTTTGGGCATTTGTTTTCTGGGGCTCCTATCTGGAGCTTCCACTCCCATAGAGAAAGCACTTTTGCCATCCTGAGAGGAGGTTTTTTCCTGGAGAAGGGAACACCTGGCTTACCTTAAGGGGATCCCCCGGACCTGTCACAGGAGTCTGTGATGACCCACCGTGAGGGAGACGCCTGGCTGCCTGGATTCTGATGTTCCCATTGCCCGTGATGCATAATCACACATGCGCATAACCCATGCGTTTCCGGTGAGTGCGCATTTCTGTTACTCTGATAAAGTGGAAGCCGTGGGATTCCGTACCTCTACAGTTCATCATTGTGATACCAGATTATCACTCTATTGACTTTTTATTCTTCTTAGCGCTGCACTTCATTATTTTAGTTTGACTGTCTCTGTCGTCTGCTCACGCTGCTGACGGCTTCCGCTTTTTAACCTAGGCCTGTGTATGGCTTCCGAATACTGCTGCCTCCACCGCCACCCTGCGCCATGTGCCTCTGTCGTCTGCTCACGCTGCTGACGGCTTCCGCTTTTTAAACTAGTCCTGTGTATGTCTTCTGAATACTGCTGCCTCCACTGCCACCCTGCGCCATGTGCCACTTTCAGGTCTCCTTACACTGTTGGTGGGTTCCATTTTGTGATAGGGTGCTGTATGGCCTTCCATTGCTGCTGCCTCCACCGCCACCCTGCGCCATGTGCCTCTGTCGTCTGCTCACGCTGCTGACGGCTTTCGCTTTTTAACCTAGGCCTGTGTATGGCTTCCGAATACTGCTGCATCCACCGCCACCCTGCGCCATGTGCCTCTGTCGTCTGCTCACGCTGCTGACGGCTTCCGCTTTTTAACCTAGTCCTGTGTATGTCTTCCGAATACTGCTGCCTCCACCGCCACCCTGCGCCATGTGCCACTTTCAGGTCTCCTTACACTGTTGGTGGGTTCCATTTTGTGATAGGGTGCTGTATGGCCTTCCATTGCTGCTGCCTCCACCGCCACCCTGCGCCATGTGCCTCTGTCGTCTGCTCACGCTGCTGACGGCTTCCGCTTTTTAACCGAGGCCTGTGTTTGGCTTCCGAATACTGCTGCTGCATCCACCGCCACCCTGCGCCATGTGTCTCTGTCGTCTGCTCACGCTGCTGACGGCTTCCGCTTTTTAACCTAGGCCTGTGTATGGCTTCCGAATACTGCTGCCTCCACCGCCACCCTGCGCCATGTGCCTCTGTCGTCTGCTCACGCTGCTGACGGCTTCCGCTTTTTAAACTAGTCCTGTGTATGTCTTCCGAATACTGCTGCCTCCACTGCCACCCTGCGCCATGTGCCACTTTCAGGTCTCCTTACACTGTTGGTGGGTTCCATTTTGTGATAGGGTGCTGTATGGCCTTCCATTGCTGCTGCCTCCACCGCCACCCTGCGCCATGTGCCTCTGTCGTCTGCTCACGCTGCTGACGGCTTCCGCTTTTTAACCGAGGCCTGTGTTTGGCTTCCGAATACTGCTGCATCCACCACCACCCTGCGCCATGTGTCTCTGTCGTCTGCTCACGCTGCTGACGGCTTCCGCTTTTTAACCTAGGCCTGTGTATGGCCTTCAATTGAAGCTGCTTCTGCTCCGCCACTCTGCCATTGGACTCTTGATAGTCGTCTCCCCACGCTGCTGCTGGGGGGACTTTTTAACATAGGCCTCTGTATGGCCTTCAATTTTAGCTGCTTATGCTCCGCCACTCTGCCATGGGCCCCTGTACCGCCTCCTCATGCTGCTGCCAGGCCCGTAATCTACCATGGGCCCCCGTACCGACTCCTCATGCTGCTGCCAGGCCCGTAATCTGTCATGGGCCCCTGTACTGCCTCCTCATGCTGCTGCCAGGTCCAGAGTGTGTCATGGGTCCCTGTACGGCCTCCCATTGCTGCTGTCTCCATCGCCACACTCTGCCATGTGCCACTTTCAGGTCTCCTCACACTGCTGGTGGGTTCCATTTTGTCATAGGGTGCTGTATGGCCTCCCATTGCTGCTGCCTCCACCGCCACACTGTGGCTCCACACTCTGGTTTTGGCCCCGTGACTGCCCAAATGAGTGAAGTGTGCGGTGATTCTAAGATCGACGGCACTCATCTGCATGTCATACTGACTGACAGTATTATTTCTCTTCCCCAGCAGACTCCAAGGGCATTTAAATTAAAGGTACAGTGTTCTGCACTAATATAAAGGCTCTCTGAAGCCTAGAAACACCCTTTTCATAAGTTAAATTCGCAGCGAATATATTCGGCACGAAGCGAATTTAATCGGCGAATCAGCCGAACCGAATTTTTGAATAATTCGCTCATCTCTAATTATAGTTACAAAAACCACAAGTTGATTCAGTGACCATTAAAACAAAATGCAAAATTATATGCTTATAACCTGTCTCAGTGTTGTAAAGTAAAGGTGCTTAACAATATTCATATACAGTAAGTCAAAAATGCCCATAGCAATATTACTGTTCAATTGAGGCAGAAAAGTGCAAACAAAATCCACTCTTCTAAAGTGCTGGAGCATCACACCCTTAAAAGTGCATTCCCAGTAGCTTGATATCACTCACCAGATTTGTTTGACATTACAAAATGCTCACACAGGGCTGTGAAATGATGCAAAATACCTTCTTTCGCATTTTATAGACTTGTCCAATTGCTCAAAACGTCTGGCAGCAAGTGTGCCAAATCCTTGGAGCTCCCTTTCGACCTACCCCTGTTTTAGACCATCCTAAGACCCTTCTGAACCATAAACCTGATAGGCTCACCAACTCTAAATTTATTATCATGACCCACATTTTCACAGCAACAAACAGGTCCTAGCAAGAGCCTGGCTATCATCACACATCCCTATCTCAGAGGTTAAACACAGAATGCATTGGACGTTAGTTAATGAAAAATTGATGACTCAACTGAAGATAATGATGTCTAAATTCGGGCAAGTCTGGGACCCCTGGATCACGACATTCCTTCCAAGTAGTTTTGATCATAGGCTATTAGACCTATGAAAACATGCTATATATCCATGGCCATAATGATATCTGTTTTCACCCCGGCTAACTCTCCCCCCACTTTCTCCCTTCTTCTATATACCTTCTACCTCTCAACTTCTTGACAGCCCCTTTCCTGTCTTCTGTTCCTTCACGCTGTTGCCACTGTACACATGAGATAGTCTGCCACTTTACATCACCCCATCATTAGCCCAAGAGGCCTTGCCCTACAATGTCATAATGATTGTTATTTTATCTATTGCTGTTTTATGTACAGTTGCAAGAAAAAGTATGTGAACCCCTTGGGATTACGTGGAGTTTTGCATGAATTAGGCATAAAATGTGCTCTGAACGTCATCTAAGTCACAACAATAGAAGAACACAGTCTGCTGAACATAATACTACACAAACATTAGATGTTGCCATGGTTTAATTGCACATATAATGTAAATATTCACAGTGCAGGGAGGAAAAAGTATGTGAACCTTTGGACTTAATAACTGGTTGACCCTCCTTTGGCAGCAATAACCTCAACCAAACATTTCCTGTAGTTGCAGATCAGACCTGCACAACGATCTGGAGTAATTTTGGACCACTCCTCTTCACAAAACTGTTTCAGTGTAGCAATATTCTTGGGATGTCTGGTGTGAATCGCTCTCTTAAGGTCATGCCACAGCATTTCAATCGGGTTGAGGTCAGGACTCTGACTGGGCCACTCCAGAAGGTGTATTCTGTGCTGTTGCAGCCATTGTTTTGTTGAATTACTTGTATGCTTTGGGTCATTGTCCTGTTGCATCACCCATCCTCTGCGGAGCTTCAGTTGGTGGACAGATGGTCATACGTTTTCCTGCAATATGTCTTGATAAACTCTGGAATTCATTTTCCCATCAATGACAACAATCCGTCCAGGCCCTGAGGCAGCAAAGCAGCCCCAAACCATGATGCTCCCTCCGCTATGTTTTACAGTGGGGATGAGGTTTTGATGTTGGTGTGCTGTGCCTTTTTTTCTCCACACATAGTGTTGTGTGTTCTTCCCAAACAACTCAATCTTGGTTTCATCTGTCCACAGTATATTTTGCCAGTAGTGCTGTGGAACATCCAGGTGCTCTTTTGCAAACTTCAAACGTGCTGCAATATTCTTTTTGGACAGCAATGGCTTCCTCCGTGGTGTCCTCCCATGTACTCCATTCTTGTTTAATGTTTTCCTTATTGTAGATGTGTCAACAAAAATGTTAGCATGTGCCAGAGATTTCTGTAGGTCTTTAGCTGACACTCTGGGATTCTTCTTTACCTCATGCAGCATTCTGCGCTGTGCTCTTGCAGTCATTTTTACGGGAAGACCACGCCTAGGGAGAATAGCAACAGTGCTAAACTTTCTCCATTTGTAGGCAGTCTGTCTTACCGTGAACACATGAACATCAAGGCTTTTGGAGATACTTTTGTAACCCTTTCCAGCTTCATGCAAGTCAACAATTCTTGATCGTAGGTCTTCTGAGAGCTCTTTTCTGTGAGGCATGGTTCACATCAGACAGTGCTTCTTGAAACCAGTAAACCCAAAACAGGTGTGTGTTTTTTAAGGGCAGGACAGCTGTCAGCAACACATCCAATATCATCACACTGATTGGAGTCAAGGTTGGCTCACTCATGGCTCCAATTGGCTCTGGGAGAAGTCATTAAGCTAGGGCCTCACACACTTTTTCCTCCCTGCACTGTGAATGTTTACATGTTATGTGCAATTAAACCATGGCAACATCTAATGTTTGTGTAGTATTATGTTCAGCAGACTGTGTTCTTCTATTGTTGTGACTTAGATGACGTTCAGAGCACATTTTATACCCAATTCATGCAAAACTCCACGTAATCCCAAGGGGTTCACATACTTTTTCTTGCAACTGTACCCCCTAAGCATCTCAATCTGTATTCTTTGAATATATGGGATTTACCTCACCTACTCTGATGTATGCAGTTTCCACAACTTCTGGTATACTCTTATGTATACTGTTTTTTGCTGTTTGGTTTATTTTGCAAAAATCAATCAAAAAATTATTGAACAAGAAATTATGCATAATAGGCAGGGAGATTGATGGCTTCCTGGTTCCTTTATTATTTCCTAATTTTTCTGTTTCAAGCACTGCTTTATGCACTGACACACCTCCTGTATATCCTAGTCCGGGTGTCGGCAACCCGCGGCTCCGGAGCCGCATGCGGCTCTTTTTCACCTTTCCTGCGGCTCCGGAGCACACTGCCCACCAGGTGACAGGCAATAGGGTCGGCAAGCCGCGGCTTTTTTAATGTAGATCTTCTGTGTGCCGGGCGCCCGCTGGCAAACATTGGCTATCAGGATGTAGGCGGGGCAGCCCGGATGTAGGCGGGGCAGCGTGACGAACTCCTCTCCTCTCACAGTCCGCCCTGAAGACCAGAACGGCGCGGGAACCCAGCGAGAGGAACGCGCGGAGCAAAGGTAAGTGAATTCACACAATAGGGGTAATGAATTACTATGGGGGATGAATTACTATAGGGGGGATGAATTACTATAGGGGGGATGAATTACTACGGGGGATGAATTACTATAGGGGGGATGAATTACTATAGGGGGGATGAATTACTATGGGGGATGAATTACTATATGAGGGATGAATTACTATGGGGGATGAATTACTATGGGGGATGAATTACTATAGGGGGGATGAATTACTATATGGGGGATGAATTACTATAGGGGGGATGAATTACTATAGGGGGGATGAATTACTATAGGGGGGATGAATTACTATAGGGGGGATGAATTACTATGGGGGATGAATTACTACGGGGGATGAATTACTATATGAGGGATGAATTACTATAGGGGGGATGAATTACTATAGGGGGGATGAATTACTATGGGGGATGAATTACTATATGGGGGATGAATTACTATAGGGGGGATGAATTACTATGGGGGATGAATTACTATATGAGGGATGAATTACTATATGGGGGATGAATTACTATGGGGGATGAATTACTATGGGGGATGAATTACTATGGGGGATGAATTACTATATGGGGGATGAATTACTATATGGGGGATGTATTTTCAGTTTTAAAAATGTTTCTCTCAAAATAAATTTCAATCGTGGTTTTGGCGAGATTTGGCTCAGTCGAAAAAAAAGGTTGCCCACCACTGACCTAAGGCTATGATTGTGATTATGACGATACACTGTGGCCCTGATTAACCCTTTGCTTACTGGGCCCTTAAACCTCCTTCATGACCAGAGCGTTTTTTGCAATATATGCAGTGTCGGATTTGTTTTAAATGTTGCAATGGTTTTGCGGCTCCCAGTCTTTTTTTCCCTCTCGGAAATTAGTCCAAGTGGCTCTTTATGTCTTAAAGGTTGCAGACCCCTGTCCTAGTCCATCTGTCCAGTATAGCCACCTGCTGATTAAGCACCCTCGACAGACAGCTTAACTCTCCAATAAGGCATGGCAGCTTAATCCAATATAGTTTTACTTGTTAGAATGCTCTACATTGGATGTTCCCAGGTCATTTGTGGTGTAAAGAGACAATAATCTTCTCAGTCGTATGCCTGCTTTGAACTAAAAAAACTAGCCCCATGATACAGGGAATCTGGATTAAACCATTAACAAATATAGAAATAATAAGTTGTAGTTACACTGAATTGACTATAGTCAATTCAGATTCAAGATATTAATACATACATAATGAAATCTAATGCAACAGTAACGGATATACTATAAGTGTACCAAAACACTAATGGATACATTTATTAAAGCACAGATAAAAAAGATAATTAAGCACAACAAAGTTATAAGAAAATTATATTTACAAAGAGAAAGTGCTCAGCCCATTCCTCAAAATGGTAAATGTCTCTCAAGCACTGTGCCACTGCAACAACTCCCATATCGCTAATCAAGTGTATGCTGTCACCTTCCATGTGTGTCTCAGCATTACAGTGCCTAACCCTACCCAATGCATTTCATCACATCTAATGTAATCCGGACCGGAGCCCCTTATTCATAACACAGATAAATCCAATTATTGCTATGACCAAGAAATACTTCCTTTAATAATTCTCAGCTTATATGTATGTGAAAACAACTTTCTATTGTACAGTGCTCTAGGGCAGACACTGTCATGAGGCATCAAATATTTTCTGAAAAGTTAAGAGTGTAAGAACTATATAAAGGCACACGGTAATAAAAAAGAAATCAGTTTCTGAAAATAAAGTCCAAGGAAACAGCTATAAATACACAGCTGAAAAAGATATATAGGATTTTTTTAATTCTGTTCAGTCAATCTTGTGATCCAGACTTTCCTACCAGAGAGCTGTCCCTTGCTTTCAACATGCTCCTGTCAGTCTATGTATACCACAGCAGAGCCTGAAAGGTTCAGAATAAAGGCCGTCTAGTTTGAAATCAGCTGTGCAGGGATTACAGGATGTAAATATCAACAAATAGTTGCAAGTTGCTTTTGAAAATTCTTTTAACAACTTTTTAATTAGTGTTTATAATTGAAGTAATTGCTCAGGTTTACATCTGCTACAAGTTCAGCCTTGACTTGAAACAAAGTAAAAATAACTTTTCTGGCAATGTTATGGTTTCAGGCACTATTTTCATTTTATTACTATATTTTAGAACACTTTTATGTATTATTTATGACATACAGTAGTTCTAATAATAAACTGGTATTTACTTGCCTGAATTCTCAGTCCTTTGTGTGTCGTGTAATAGTGGCAGCTGTGATTCTGAACTAATTCCACACAGGTGGCTAGAGGTAGGAACTCTGTAAACTTCCATGGGTAAATATTTTTTTCTGTACACTCAGCACTTTGTTTACCATTGTGGTTTCTGATGCACAGCTAGCATTTTCAATTCAACATTCTTACTCAACTTATGTCCTTCCACAAATATTTTTAAAGTCATTATGATTGATTTTAGATGAATTTATCTTCCAGTACATTAAATTTATTTGTTGTGATATATATATATATATATTGTTAGGTCCATATATATTTGGACACAAACACAATTTTACTTGGTTTCAGGTATTTACCAAAACATATTCAATCTATAGTTATGTGATGGATATGGGCTGACACACTCTCAGATTTAATTTGAGGGTATGTACATCCAAATTGGAGGAAGGGTTAAGGAATTACAGCTCTTAAGAGAAGCCACCGCACCTTTTTCAAGAGACCAAAAGTAATTGGACAATTGAATCAAAAGCTGTTTCATGGCCAGGTGTGCGCTACTCCTTCATTATTTCTTCATCAATTAAGAAAGTCAAAGGTCTGGAGTTAATTCTAAGTGTGGTATTTGCATTTGGAATCTGTTGCTGTGAACCGACATCATGCATTCAAAGGAACTGTCCATGCAAGTGAAACAGGCCATTGTAAGTCTTCAAAAATGAAACAAATCCATCAGAGAGATAGCAGCAACATTAGGACTGCCCAAAAGAACACACTGGTGAGCTCAGCAACATAAAAAGGCATGGACATCCACGGAAGACAACAGTGGTCAATGATCACAGTATCCTCTCTATGGTAAAGAAAAACCAATTCACAACATCCAGACAAGTGAAGGACATTCCCCAGGAGGTGGGTGTATCATTGTCAAAGTCTACAATCAAAAGAAGACTTCACGAGAGCAAATACAGAGGGTTCAGCACAAGGTGCAAACCATTCATAAGCCTGATGAATGGAAAAGCCAGATCAGCCAAAAAACATCTAAAAAAGCCAGACGAGTTCTGGAAAAGCATTTTTTGGATGGATGAAATAAAGATTAATCTGTACTAGAATGATGGGGGGAAAAAAAGTGTGGAGAAGGCTTGGAACAGCTCATGATCCAAAGCACACAACGTCATCTGTAAAACAGGGTGGAGGCAGTGTGATGGCATGGGCATGCATGGCTTCCAGTGGCACTGGGTCATTGGCGTTTATTGATGATGTGACAGAAGACAGAAGCAGCCTGGATAAATTCTGCAGTGCTTAGAGATATGCGGTCAGTCCAGATTCAGCCAAATGCAGCAAAGTTCTTTTGACGGCGCTTCACAGTACAGATGGACAATGATCCAAAACACACTGCAAAATCAATCCAGGAGATTTTGAAGGTAAAGAAGTAAAATATTCTGCAATGGCCAATCACCTGATCTCAACTCAATTGAGCATGCATTTCACTTGCTGAAGGCAAAACTAGAGGCAGAAAGACCCACAAACAAAGAACAACTGAAGACAGCTGCAGTTAGAGCATGGCAAAGCATCAGAAAGGAGGAAACCCAGTCTTTGGTAATGTCCATGGGTTCCAGACTTCAGGCAGTCATTTTCAAGGATTCAAGGATTTCAAGGATTTTCAATAAAATATTAAAAAAGAACATTTTATTTATGATTATATTCATTTGTCCAATTACATTTGAGTCCCTAAAAATGGAGGGACTGTGTATAAAAATAGTTGCAGTTCCTAAAATTTGTACTTAATATTTATGCTCAACCCCTTGAATTAAAGCTGTAAGCCTGCACTTCAAAATCATTAGGATTGTTTTGTTTTAATTTATTCGGGTGACATACAGAGCCAAAAGTATGGCAATTGTACCTGTGTCCAAATATATATATATATATATATATATATATATATATATACAGTATATATACAGATCAGCCATACTTTTATGACCACTTATCTAATATTTTTCAACCAAAACAACACCTTTTGCAGCCAGAACAGCCATGACCCACTGAGGTATGGTCACCACTAAACCTTGAAAGGTATTTGGTATCTGTCACCAAGCCATCAGTAGCAGACACATAGAGTTCTGTAAGTTGTGAGATGGGGCCTCCCTGTATCAGATTTGTTTTTTAGTACATCCCACAGATGTTCTGGATATCTGGACTGACATCTGGAAAATACAAAGGCCAGGTCAACACTTCAAAAACACTGTTGCATTCCTCAAACCATGTTTTAACTATTTTTGCAGAGTAGCAGGCTATATTATTCTGCTGAAAGAGCCCACTGCCCTCAGAAAATACTGTTTTCATGAAGGGGTGTACTTTAGCAACAGCAATGTTTAAGTAGGTGGTACATGTCAAAGTAACATCCACATGAATAGCAGAACCCAGCACTGCCTCTGCTGGCTTGCTTTCTTCCATTACTGCATCCTGATGCTATCTCTTTGTTTCTTGGGGAATTTTTACAATAAAGCATCATTGCCCATATGCCAGAAGCACTGATGCAATTTCTCTAGGCTAAAGGAACAGAGTCACAAGCAGGGGCGGACTGACAACTCATGGGGCCCCCAGGCAATAGGGGATCATGGGGCCCCTGTGTCCTTGCCCAAACTCAAAAAAGCCTATGAAAAAGGTACCAGGGGCATCTCATGGGGCCCCCTACTGACCCCGGGCCCTCGGGCAGTGCCCGAGTTTCCAAATGGTCAGTCTGCCCCTGGTCACAAGACATTAGACTGCTTAAAGCAGATAAGAAGTGTTTGTGAGATTGAACTTGTTTGTGACATGAAGAAATGTTACATTAGACTGCTTAAATTAGATAAGAACTTGTTTATAAACTTAAAAATGTTTACTTTTTTGGGAAGTTAGAAATCCTTAAATTAAGAGTAGATAAGAAGTTGTTTGTGTAGAAAGAGATGTTTCATTATGTTTGGGGGTACCAGATAAGACGTTGTTTGTCCAGTAAAGTGACTGGGTGTGACTCTTACCTCAGGGGACCTTTCTGCTAACTCCTTCTGAGGTGGGCGTGGCACCCACCCATTTCTGGAAAGTTGCCAGAAGAGTTTAACAGGGTATATAATGAGAGGCTTGGACATGGTGAGACTATAAGCCCTCCCTTGCGAAACAGGACACTCTGGCGCTGGGACTCCTGCCAAGGCTACATGGTCTCATTGGTCAATCGTGCTTCAAGGCTTCTCCACGATTCCCTGTGCATTATGGTTCTGATAGGGTCTCTTCCTTTCAGTCTTCCCGTAACTTCAGTAATGTATTAATTTTGTGCTGTCACTCTGTCAAAAGATTACATGCTGTAATGCTCACATTACTATTGGTGTGTGTTATTATGCAGATTGTGATGACTATAAGATATATCCTCATGTGTGTTGTGTGATAATAAAAGTGGAGGTTTTGACAGTGCAAGAATACTGCAGTTGGATTCTGTTATTTCTTGGGGTGCTGAGTGGAAGCTCTATGATGTGCCAGGGCAGCTGTACACTTGGTAGCGGGTCTCTCACATGCTTAGAATAATGGTATAAGAGCTGGTTAATTGTACATGTGTGGTGTACAATTAAGTTACAATTAAAGTTACTGTATGTATATACAGAATATATTATATATATTACATTTTTATAGATAATTATGTTTATAATATACTTTATGCTATACTGGGTTATAACCCCTGACAGGTTATTTTTTGCTATCTGTGTCCCATTGGGGAGATTTACCTTTACTTCCTGTTCCATAGCCATCACAGAAAGTGAAAAAATCTCTGCAAATTAAGGAAATTCCTTGGGGACTCCTTAGTTACCAGAACTAGTGTTACCACTGGAAAATTTCCCTTCTATTACCTTTCTGGTGCACAGACCGCAGTAAAATCTAACAAGTGTTCTAATCCATCTCCACTCTGTCCAAAACTAAAAAAAAAATGTTTTGCCTTTAGTTATACATTTCATATGATGCTGACTCTTGGCCTATCTGGCAATCCTGTTTCATAGTTCAAAGTGAGAGAACTCATGTATCATAAACCATTTATGTTCAAAGAGGCTCTGACACTACACACTTTGCTCGCAAACACAAATGCTCCTGCGCTTGGGGATGGACTCGATGCTACAACCACATTAAGAATGTCCTGGAGCATGCACACCTTGCTGCCCTCAAATGGACCGGGGGAATCCAAATATACTGAATGGGGAAAGAACAAAAACAAAAATGTTTAATAAAAAATAAAGTAGGTGTTGTACTCACAAACGACAATATAGTCAAGGCACATCATAAAAGAACAGCTGGATCAACACCGTGCTGAGTAACAGTCCGCAATAGGGAGTTTAGACATCCAAAAGGCTGACGCGTTTCGAGGACTTGCCTCTTCCTCAGAGCCACTGTGGCCGTTTGTGACTACAACAACTACTTTATTATTTTTTATTAAACATTTTTTATGGTAATGCACTAGGCCTGTGCGCCCTCTTTTTGTTCTTTCCCCATTCACTACACACTTTGCTAACTGACTAGATTGGTCCAAACTAACTATTTTAAAGTGACAGAAAGTTGAAGTTAGGCTTTAACTATAACATTATTTACCCCAAGTTCATAGGCAATGAAGCGCATATAAAATTAATCTCAGGGTACACTAGGGGCGCCCCAGTCCACTTTCTTGTAGTAGTTTCATAGCTTCATCAATGGTGAAGATTCAATAAGTTAGGTACCAGTCACTTTGAAAAAAAAAAAAGCAATTAGATCTCTCTTTGTAGAGCGTGTAAAAAGTATGGAAAGAAGAATGCGAGACAATTGTGATACTCAGAGATAAACTAGTTTCACTCAGGGTGGCTTCTGTGCTTTCAACTTTTTCACCTTTTCATGCTCAGAAATCACTAATGGAGTTCAGTCAAAATTTAGAAGTGTTGGCATGAGTTTGTGAACTCTATGACTATTTTTCCCACTCAAGTAGCGATTTATTTGTGAGTGTATGTGTGCGTGTGTGTGTGTGGGGGGGGGGGCGCATGAATATAATAAGAATGTAATTTGGTATTCTGTTTTATAAAAACCCTGTTCTCTTTTATATAATTGTAGGCTGATAAGTATAACTTAAGTATAAATTTCTCTCTGTATTCCAGCCCAGGATGATTGGACTACATTCCACAGTTCTTCTCTATTTCTTGGTTTTGCCTCAGAAACTGCATTTTTGATGTCACCCCAAAAGTTTTCTATTGGATTAAGATCCGGGAATTGGGCTGGCCACTCCATAACGTCAAAATTGTTGCTCTGGAACCAAGATGTTACACGTTTACTGGTGTGTTTGGGGTCGTTGTCTTGTTGGAACACTCCTTTCAAGGGCATTTCCTCTTCAGCATAAGGCAGCATGACCTCTTCAAGTATTCTGATGTATTCAAACTGATCCATGAT
Source organism: Staurois parvus (assembly GCF_062004578.1). Classification (NCBI taxonomy): domain Eukaryota; kingdom Metazoa; phylum Chordata; class Amphibia; order Anura; family Ranidae; genus Staurois; species Staurois parvus. The sequence goes on along the minus strand of NW_028317971.1, from coordinate 5,058,986 downwards.
CCCTGGTATGCGATAAACAGGCCCAACACCGTAGTATGAGAAACATCCCCATATCATGATGCTTGCGCAACCATGCTTCACTGTCTTCACAGTGTACTGTGGCTTGAATTCAGTGTCTGGGGGTTGTGTGACAAACTGTCTCCAGCCACTAGACCCAAAAAGAACAATCTTACTTTCATCAGTCCACAAAATGTTGCGCCATTTCTCTTTAGGCCAGGCAATGTGCTCTTTGGCAAATTGTAACCTCTTTAGCCCATGTCTTTTTTTCAAACAGTGGGACTTTGCGGGGGCTTCTTGCAGATAGCTTGGCTTCACATAGGCGTTTTCTAATTGTAACAGTACTCACAGGTAACTTTAGACCTTCTTTGATCTTCCTGGAGCTGATTGTTGGCTGAGTCCTTGCCATTTTGGCTATACTTCTATCCATTCGAATGGTAGTTTTTCGCTTTCTTCCACGTCTTTCAGGTTTTGGTTGCCATTTTAAAGTATTTGCGATCATTTTAGCTGAGCAGCCTATCATTTTCTGCACTTCTTTATATGTTTTCCCCTCTCCAATCAACTTTTTAATCAAGGTACGCTGTTCTTCTGAACAATGTCTGGAACGACCCATTTTCCTCGGAATTTCAGAGAGAAATGCACTGTAACCAGCATGTACAACATTTGCTGCCTTCCTTCCTTAAATAAGGGCAATAATTGCCACCTGTTTTTCAAAGAATGAATGACCTCACTAATAGAACTCCACACTGCTATTATTTTGAACATGCCCCTTTCA